>NC_138078.1:93604645-94804645 GCF_964212035.1 Myotis nattereri | reverse complement strand
TGCACCTGGCACCCTCCAAGGGGCGTGGCCTGCGGGATCAGGCTGAAACTGGCTCTCTGACCTCCCCTGAGGGGTCCTGGATTGCCAGAGGGTGCAGGCCAGGGTGAGAGACCCCACTGGTGCACAATTAGGCTGGGGAGGGACTGCAGGAGGGCTCCAGGGTGTGCCAGACTCATCTCCCTCAGTCCTGATCAGCCGGACCCCAGGAGCAAGCTAACCTACAGTTGGAGCATCTGTCTCCTGGTGGTCAGTACACGTCATAGCAACTGGTCGACCAGCTGACTGCCCCCTGGTGGTCAGTGCACGTCATAGCAAGCAGTTGAGCAGCCTTAGCATATAATTATCATATTATGCCTTGATTGGTTGTTCGGTTGTTCTACCATTTAGTCTATTTGCATATTACCCTTTTATTATATGGGATGAAAGTGATGAAGAAAAAATGAAAAAGAACAAAATGGTGTGAAGACATAATAAGTTTAAATAACTAGTCTGAGATGATTCAGGAAACAGTTATAGACTTAGTTTAAATTAATTGTAGGGTTTACATCTGAAATCCAAACTAGAGAATATTTAAATAGTTTGCAGATAGATATATAGCTTGCTGTTACAGGAAACAATTCTGTGATGAGAAATATGTTCATTTCACCCCAATCTTAAAATATCTTAGATATTGGACAGAAAGAGGCATTGTACAAGAGTAAGTAATAGGCATAACACTTGTCCTATGAGAAGATACAGGAAGCAAGGAAGCAAAAGCTGCCAGTGATGCATATAAAAAGACTCATAGACATGAGAAAATGTTTACCTTTCCTAATAATATAATTATTAGAAAATTATCTTTTCTAATAATCTGATTCTTCACTCTCACACATATTGCTTACTCCCAGCATCAGTGATAAACTATACATTCTGATTTGGTCTCCCAATTTTGATAGCTGGTTGGACCATCCACACTCACTTACCTTTGGAACTAGAAGTACAGATTTATAAGAAAGATAGCCCATCCTCGGGGAAATTATAATGATGTTAAGATATTCATTATCCAAAGTATAATAATGAAAGCCAAATTACATGCTTTATTTGCCACTAGAACTTCAGATGTACACTTCAGTATGTCTGCAGTGAAAGTAATGACAAGGTAATGAGTGAAAGAGCAAATATATTTCTTATATACTACATCTACCTGGATTGTCTGAGGGAGAGTATATACACTTTATCTATAAACTGCTCACTGTGTCACTGTGGCTAAGGCAAGGTATCCATAGTTGACATTTGCCTGTCTAGCCAGGTAGGGAAAGAATAATAACAAAGTAATAAAATGGAAAAAATATAATTCACTTTATGAAAACTCACTTTATGGTCAGCTCTGGGCAAGCCTCTATATTACCTTTAGGGTAGTGCAAAGAGTGTAAGCTGTTCCCTTATCACCACATAGTTTGCATGGTTGTATATTAGAAAAGTACATGTCCATTCTCACTGAAAAATTGCATACACAACTGAGGACAAAGGGTAGCTTTGCTTATTTAACAAATTTTTTGGATACACAATTTTCTAAATGTAACTTCTCAAAAGCATTTTGGCATATGTGAAGTGCATGTTTTTAAGTTAAAAAAGATTAGTCTTCAATGAAAACACAATAAAATGTAAAACAAATTATAATATTATTACAGTACCTTCTCAGACACTCATGACTTAACTAGAATGAGATTATATATCATGTGCTAACAAAAGATGAAAAAGCCTATATATCAGTTCTATGCCTTTCTATGAATAAAGCTATAATAAAATGAGTTGCTGAGTATCTGTGAATTTAATTTTTTATGAATATAGAAACAAAGTACTACATCCAGTTCTGTGCAAACAATTTCTATGAGTATCTATAGAAACTACAATGTCCCATAATTCATTTCCATAAGTCATTTATAAAATTATATATAACCAGGCATTAGCTCCGAAATATATATCACCCCAATTTCTAAATGTTTAGTGAGCAAGTAGAAAATTTAACCTTGGTCAATTAAGCTCACCTCTAAATTGCTACCTAAGCATGTTGGTGACAACTGTCAATTTAGAGGCAGTTTATAAGAACTGAAAGATGTCAAGAAAAATGCTGAATTGATATGACAGTGGTGACAAAAATTTGCTAAGGCATGTATCCCTATAGGAAATATTTCTGCACTACAACAGTTGGCCAGTAGTCAGGGGGAATCTAATAAAGCCAGAAATGTGAAAACTTTTAACTCTTCACTCTGGGAGACAAAAGGTTTAAAATAATACAAATCACTTCCCCATATGTTTAAAAGCACTGCTTGGCTTTTGTGCCTCATAGATGTTGGCAGAAGTGTTTGTATTATGCCTTTGGTTGGCAAGATAAACTAAAGCATTTAGAAAGAAAAACACTGATATTTTCCGCTAACAGTCTACAAAATCTATCAGTCACGCTTTACTGCCGGGACTGTGCCATCATGCTATTGCCTGGAGAGAGACACATCATGCAGGTAATGAATGATTCACTGAGAACCACAAATGAAAGTCATACCCATTTTTACTTGCTGTCACAAAGCAGCTGAGGGCTGCTCTGTGTGATTCAGTGGGGCTTCTTCTGTCCCTAAGCACTTTGTGCCTGATGAAGCTACAATGTAGACCATCTTAGTGGGCAACAATTCTGAGCAGTAGAGAAGGAGGAGAGCAAAAATCTGAGACTGCTGGTGATCTAGTCATCAATAAATAGTGCCTGAAAAAAAATTCATTCAGAGTCTAATTTGATATAGGTTACAGAGCAAGAAAAAAAATCCCTAATTAAATAAGTAAGAAACAGTGCATTCTTATAGTGAGGAGGGACATAGATGTACTCATTACAAGTATGGTCTTTATTCTGTTTTAGTCTCTATTTGTTCCCTTTTTCTGCATTATTCTCAACTTATAAACTACATCAAAGTTTTCTGAAAGAAATCAGGGTATAAATTCCAAATAAATAAATTGCCGACACTACTCTGTGTATTTAACGAAGTATATATCATGCTGATTCACATTCGCAAACTCACATTCTCAACAAGCTTTTACTATGCCTTGGCATTTTCAGAAGCTGTATTGACTCACATCCCTGAAGCAATACTATTTCCTGTGCTGAAAGGGTTATTACCCAGCCATGCCTTGACTGCTGAGTAAGATATTGGCACACAGTCTGGTGCAATTGTGTGCTATTGTCTAGGCAGTCAGTGAAGTCCATTTTAAAATGTAATACATTTCTTATCACTAAAATGTGAAGAGATGGGTATGATAAGGAAAGAAATATATGGAAGAATATATTTAACAAGGTCCCTATTCATGTAATTCTGTTTTGCCAAGAAAAATGCATCATGTTAACATAGTGCCTGTGAGGCAGACAGATGCTGCTCATGCATTTCATGACATTCCTTAATGCTTTGTTGCAACTAGAAATTCCCCACAATGAAATAATAAGAGTAGTATTGGTCCATATACTTGGCACTTAAAGGAAATCAGGGCAGGACTAAAAGAGAATGAAGTTGTTCCTATACATAAAAACCTAGGCAACTTAATCAAGTTAGAGAATCAACGGATAAAGTCAGATTTTTTTTTAAATGCCTGTCAAATGGTTGTTTTGCTGAGCTAAGTGGCAAGATTATCTAAATGCCCCATCGGCAAGTTTTTATCCTTCATCTTCTTTTTCTTAGCAATGATTTTTGTGGAAATCTATGTATTATGCACACTCTGTTGCCAGGATACCTAAACAGCCAATTATTTCACAGAAACGGTATTTTCAATTTTTAACTAGTTGTTTTATTTTTGTAGACATGGTCTGGGGCTCTTTCTAGCATACAAATAATTGTACTCTCATAGAATGTAGACTTTAAATTTAATCAAACTATCAATTACTAAGCATTTATGAAGTACATAACAATAACAGCTATAGTTTATTGACTACTTACTGTGTGCCAGACTGTGCTATACAATTAACATGTTTTATCTCATTGAATCTTCCAAATGAGCCGTTAAGGTAACCCATGGTACAGATAAACAGGTTCAGAGAAGAGCCAAGTCCTGGAAGGGCAGGCACAATGGTGAGGCATATCAAAATTAGAATCTAGAGATTAATGTCAGATCATGTGAAATCCAGCCCTCATGCTACAGAGGTATTCAGAGACGGGAAAGAAGATGGAGATAAACAGTCAGGAAAAGCTTGGAACTTGAAAAGAAACCTAAAGGACAAAATAGTGAGAAGGGAGTAAAATATTGTGAGCAAAGATGCCAAGGCAAATGGGTGACATTAACTAATACAAAAATTAATGGATTGGTTCAATTTTATAAGGCTGACGTAGGAAATCTCATTCCAGCTTTTCATTTCCCTTTGTATATCATGAGTTTCTAAGATAAAAGGCCAACATTGAAATACAGGTACACACAATGGGGTAGTTTATAAATGTGATGTAGCTGGATCTCAAGAAAAGACAAATATTTAATAGCTCCTAAGATATTTATTAAAAACTTCATTTATGTGGATAAAGTTCTTTTTAAGCAAAATAAAATGTTATATAGTACTTGTCCTTTTATCACAAAAGCCAAAAGCTCTGTCACTTTCTCAATTCTGACACTGTTTGCTAAATTCTGGGAAATCCTTGTGGTAGGATCATTCTGAAATAAGGCAGCAATTAATAATAATCTGACATCTCTGAGGACAGTTAGGTAACACTAAAATGCCTACCCAACCACATCATGTATAATCTCTCTCAGTTACCAGTCATGCACTCATTCAGTTTAGCTATGAAACATCAATGGGATCTTTTTATGTTTATTTTTGTAACTAAACTTTTTGATAAAATGAAGTCTGATATTAGATCAATTATTATCCGAAAACACTCAAGTCTATTCTAGAAACTGATAAGCACTATTGCTTTAATAATTTATATATTTTGAAGCTGAAAGATCATTTAATCCAATCTTCTGTAACCATAAATAAAGAAAAATTAGTTGAGTTTAATGTGCTTTAATCAATATACATTTCCAGCAATTTTCTATTAAATACCACTGTAATACTTTTTTATTTTTATTCATATTACTTATAATCAGTTTTTAGTCATTTTCTTCCTACTTAGTCCTTAACCATAGTTAAAAATAGTAAACCACTTTCATTTATCCTCTCTGCTGCTTTCCAATAACAAACCAATAAATAACATACAAATGTATTAAAGAACTATTTTAAAACTTTTTTGCTGTATTCTGAAAATTTTCATTTGACTTTAAGGTAGGATGGATCTCTAACCTACAATTAGCCTATTCTACACTAATGGTTTTTAAACAACAATGTTGTATTTCATCCTTATGGTACAAGTCCTATCTATACCATAAAACCTGCTCTGATTACCTCAGTTCATTTGAAATTCTGTTTCTATCATACTTATTGGTATCACCAATGCAGTCCTTATTTCCATATTAATTACTATTTACAGAGCTAGCTTGAAGACAAAGATCAGGTCTTATTCTACTTTTGTGGCCCCCTCACATGGCATCTAGCAAGGTCGTAGATAGACAGGCAGTGGGGAATTTGAGTGTGGGGCTAATGGGAATGTTGTGGGCTATGCTTTCCCAAAAGTGCTTTTCATATTTTTACTGAATTAATTTTTTTTAAAAAAAAACTCTCATGTGTGATTAAGTCTATGCTCATAAATTATACTGGAAGAGACTGAAAGTTCTTAGTGTGGACACTATAATTAACCATAGCAGGTTTTCTTATACTGGCTTTGTTTTTAAAATATAAACTATCTCTCCCCTGCTTCCTTCAATTTATACAAGGTTGAAATCAAATAAACATTACAACTACCTAAAATAATAAAGCAACATCTGGTTTTTATATTGTGCCTTCTATCTGGGAAGCTAAAAGTTAGTCCTAGATATATGCTTGTGTGTCTTTTGTCTTTTATTAGTATGTCCCCAAAATGTAGGTTAGTAAATGACTAACTCAGTTGGGCCCTTGCCAAGGAAAATACCCGTACAAAGGTCAGAAGTTCCTAAAATTCTATATCTACTTTTCTAATGTGATTTGATTTTACATTTGAAAACAAGGAACATTTCAATATAGCTAGAATACCATCAATAGAAATTGAGCTCACTAACTTCGCACTGGTGATGAAGTTGCACTGAGGAGTGAGGTTGCGCTTGAACAATAGTATATGCATTGCAGTATAGTAACTATTATTAAGTGGGTGGTCAATGGCTGTAGTACTGCTTCATAGGGGGTATAAATCATATCCCTTTTGTATTAGATATTAGAATTGTGTCAGGAATGGAGAATGCTATATACTAGTACATGAGATTTTTAGATCCTGCAAAATACTTTTCCCCTCTAGGAAAGAAATCAGAATTATAGTGATAAATACAGCAAATTCTGACTTAGAAACACTTATGATATGTAATTATGCATGGAGAGCTTATTAAACTAACCAGAAAGACTAGGGTATGTCAACACTCAGTACTGTTCAAGCCCAGATCTGAGAAAAAAAAAAGTTTCTGGAGAATGTATAATGGTTAAAAACATCAAGACATCCTAATTTTATAATAAAATCCCCATCATAATTTCTCCTTATCATGGGTTGTGTATAAAATACATGCTAAAGCATACCTCAGGAAACATCGTAATGAGTTTTTCCACCATATATCATGTTCGTAAAGAAAAGAGTGTGATGATGATAGACATGTTTCAGCCTCATGAATATCTAAAAAACTGATTTTCAGCAGAATCCTATAACAATCAGGAAACATAGAGGCTAGACATGATTAAAGGAGTGTCTCATTCACTTGTGAAATTGATGCATCATGTGTAAAATAAAAAATAAACAGTACTTTATCCAGTGAGACATGAAAAATGACTGGCACTTAAAAGTAGCAATTATAATTTCAGTGGGACTGCTATAAAAATTGAAATTATTTTATTAAAAAATAGAATATAAACACATTACCTAGGTATATTATAAAATACAGAGTTGCTTTCTGTTTAAACATGTAATATATACTTAACTGTTAAGGTCAAAAGCTACTAAATAACACCAGAGTTTAGGCTCCTAACAAACTGAAGAAACGTTTTCTTTATTTTTTTTTTGTTCTATGTTTATCTTTTTATATTTCCTTATATATTATAAACCTTATTCAATTCAATTCAATTCATCCTAATATTTATTGACCAATGACCTTAGGCACTATGTTGCACACTATAACCAGTTCAAAGATGAATACAATATGGTTTTGCCCTTGAAAATTTCATAATCTAATGTGGGTGTTTGGGGTTGAGACAAGAAGAAAATCATAAAATTTCATAAATCAATACAAAACAGGATATTGGTGCCTTAAAATATGCAACATATTGTGTGTGTGAATGAAAGGATGATCTCATATGACTGAGGGGACTAGAAAAGACTAGGTGTAGAGAGTGGACTTTGGGATGGGGCTTTCCTTGAGGGATTTTAAAAAGCAAAAAAAGGGAGAGGATTAGAAGAAGTACTTCATAGGCAGAGAGGGTACAGGGCAAAAAATATATATATTTGGTTTGTTTTCCCTAGAGAACAGGTTCTGTTTAGGGAGATATTGGAAGAAAATGCTTGGGAAGGTAAGATGGAGTAATATCAGCCAGGGTTTCCTAAAAAATTAGAAAAATAACACTTTCATAAAGTAAAATTTCAAATGACACAAAGAGAACACTATTAAAAGTGAGTCTTCTACCCTAGACCCATTATCCAAGAGTGAACATTTACTATTTTCAATAATTTCTGTGCATCCTTACAGATTTTCACATTTATATGCATATATATGAATTAAATATGTGTGTATGCATAAAATATATAATTTTTCAAATATAGTCTTTTCAATTTCACAAATGGGGACACACTGTATGTACTATTCTGTATCCTGATTTTCCTTTACTTATCATATCTTGTAAATGTTTTCCTGTCAGTTTATACATCTACCTTATTCTTTTTATAGACTGTGTAACAGTATTCTGTGGATACATAACATATTATTTTATCAGACTCATATTGATGGAAATTTAGGTTGCTTCCAGTCTTTTGCATTTACAAACGCTGCTACAAAGAATACCCTTGAACATACATCCTGTGCACACATGTATATTTATAGCAGGATTTCTCAGCCTCAGCACAATTGAAACTTTGGTCAAATAATTCTTTGTTGTAGGTTGTTGTTCCATACATTGTAGGTTGTTTAGCAATGTCACTGCCTACTATACACTAGATTCCACTAGCACTGTCCACTCCTTTTGTGACAATTAAAAATGTCTCCTCGCCGGGACCGGTTTGGCTCAGTGGATAGAGCGTCAGCCTGAAGACTGAAAGGTCCCGGGTTCGATTCCGGTCAAGGGCATGTACCTTGGTTGCAGGCACATCCCCAGTGGGGGATGTGCAGGAGGCAGCTGATCGATGTTTCTCTCATCGATATTTCTAACTCTATCTCTCTCCTTTCCTCTCTGTAAAAAATCAATAAAATATATTTTAAAAAAATAAAAAAATAAAAATGTCTCCAGACATTGTCAAATGTCCCCTTGAGGGCAAATAGCCCCAGGTTGAGAAACACAAACTGTAGGACAAATTTCTAGCAATGGATTTGCTTTCCTGTTATCCTGCTCAGTTGCCAACACTGCATATGATCAAAATTAATATTTACCACTCACTTTAATCTGCATTTACTCATGAATGAAACTGAAGATTGTTTCTTATGTTTATAAACTTTTTTGTATATTTCTCTTTAATTGAATTGCTTATCTCTTGTCTTTTGTATTGAATGGTAATCTTGTATTGGTTCTTAAGAATGCAGGTTATTAGCCTTTTGTCACATGTGCTGCAATATATTTTATCTTTGATCATTTTATTTTTTCTGTGTAGAATTTTAAAATTTATAGAGTGACATTTATTAATATTTACCACAGATTTTTCTATAAAGTCTGCCCTTGTTATCTGTGGGAGATTGTTTCCAGGACCTCTGTGGATACTAAAATTCACAGATACTCAGGTCCCAGTCCCTTATATAAAAACGAATAGCATTTGCATATAACATATGCACATTCTCATGTATAATCTCTACATTACCTATAATACCTAATACAAATTAATGATATGCAAATAGTTGTTATACTGTATTGTTCATAGAATGATAAGAAAAAAAAAGATTGTAGATGTTCAGTACAGATGCAACCACATCCATCTTAGACTTAACTACTTAGTCCACATGAGCAACAGTGCACCATTTAAAAAACATTTCAACTGCCGAAACCGGTTTGGCTCAGTGGATAGAGCGTCGGCCTGCGGACTGAAAGGTCCCAGGTTCGATTCTGGTCAAGGGCATGTTCCTTGGTTATGGGCACATCCCCAGTAGGAGATGTGCAGGAGGCAGCTGATCAATGTTTCTCTCTCATCGATGTTTCTAACTCTCTATCTCTCTCCCTTCCTCTCTATAAAAAATCAATAAATTATATTTTAAAAAAAATAAAATAAAAAACATTTCAACCTATGATTGGTTGAAACTGTGTGTATACTGAGGGCTGGCTGCATTTTTTTTCTTACACCTTTTTTATATTTCAAGACCTCCTCCCCTTTTCATGGCTGGTGTTTATTTCTAATACTTTTATAATTTCACTTATTTTTTAAATATGTTTGTATTGATTCTACAGAGAGAGGAAGGCAGAGGGAGAGAAAGAAACATCGATGAGAGAAACATCCACTGCTGTTTCCTGCACCCCTCCTACTGGGGATCAAGCCCACAACATAGGCATGTGCCTTGACCGAGAATCAGACTTGTGACCTCTTGGTGCATGGGAAGATACTAACCAACTGAGCCGTACTGGCCAAGGCTAATTTCACTTATTTTATTTTTAAAGCTATGATCTTCATGGAATTAATTTTGATATAAAGAATGAGATAGGGAGTAATCTTTATTTACTTTTTTCTCCTGAAATAATCAGTTTCAACATATGTTCTATTTTAATATGGCTCTTTAATTATATGACAGTGTTTGGGTCTATTTCTGGGATAAAAAAAAATCTATTTAGCTGACATATCTTCCTATTTCGGCACCTTAATTACTGTAATATATATCATCTTTTATAATAAAAGCCCAATATGAAAATCTACCGAACTGTGGAACAACTGCTGGAATGACCAGTCACTATGACACACACTGACCACCAGGGGGCAGATGCCCAATGCAGTAGCAACCCTCAGCCCACAGGCCCCAGGCCAGCCAAGGCATGTGCCAGCGGAGGCCTCCTCATAGCCCCACCAGTCACCTCACTCTGTGGGAGATGACTGGCAGCAGCGGGGCGATTGGGGGTTGCAGCCAGTTGGTGATTGCCCTGCTGGTAGCCTCCTGTAGAGGGCAAGGGGTGGGGCCAGTGAGCAGGTGGCACCAGGCTGGCCAAGGCGGGTGCCAGTGGGAGCCCCCCATCACCCTGCTGGTCGCCCCACAGGTTGGCCCTGATTACTGGCCAGGCCTAGGGACCCTACCTGTGCATTTAAATTAAAAAATAAATAAATAAGAAATAAGAACATTTCATGCACCAGGCCTCTAGTATATTATTAAGTTAACCCTTTTTTAAAATATATATATATTTTTATTGATTTTAGAGAGGAAGGAAGAGGGAGAGAGAGATAGAAACATCAATGATAACAGAGAATCATTGATCAGCTGCCTCCTGCAAGCCCCCGACTGGTGATCGAGCCCACAAACTGGGCATGTGTCCTGGACTGGAATCGAACCTGGGACCTTTTAGTTCTCAGGCCAAAGCTGTATCTACTGAGCCAAAGCAGCTAGGGCTTAACCCTTTTTTTATTATTCCTACTTTTCATAATTTTTCTATCTATCTTCACATTTATTTTCATATTTTATGTGTATTTTTGAATTATTATGCCTAATTCTAAATTCCCTTGGTATTTTTCAGTTGGGATAACATTAAATTTTAACATCATTTCAATATTGTCTTCCTATCTAAATACAAGGTATTTCACCCTGGCTGGCATGTCTCAGTTGGATGGAGTGTCATCCAGTAGACCAAAAGGTGGCAGGTTCTATTCCTGGCCCAGGACAGTGCTGGAGGCAACCCATTGATGTTTCTCTCTCTCTCTCTCTGTCTCTCCCTTCTTCTCTCTAGAATCATTTTTTTAAAGAAAAAAAAATGCAAGGTATCTCTCTCTTTCATGTCTCTCAATAGAGTTTTAATTTTTAAAAATATATTTTATTGATTTTTTTACAGAGAGGAAGAGAGAGGGATAGAGAGCTAGAAACATCGATGAAAGAGAACCATCAATCAGCTGCCTCCTGCACACCCACTGCTGGGGATGTGCCCACAACTAAGGTACATGCCCTTGACCAGAATCAAATCTGGGGCCCTTCAGTCCACAGGCTGATGCTCTATCCACTGAGCCAAACTGGTCAGGGCTACAGTTTTAAATTTTATCTTCATATTGATTGGTTCAATAAATTTCATAATGATCAGAAGATATTAATTCTAGGTTTTACCAGCTTTTATACAGATAATCCATTATATATTATATATGTATTTATATGTTATATGATTTTACATTCTTTTTATATATATATATTTTATTGATTTTTTACAGAGAGGAAGGGAGAGAGATAGAGAGTTAGAAACATCGATGAGAGAGAAACATCGATCAGCTGCCTCCTGCACATCTCCTACTGGGGATGTGCCCACAACCCAGGTACATGCCCTTGACCGGAATCGAACCTGGGACCTTTCAGTCCGCAGGCCGACGCTCTATCCACTGAGCCAAACCGGTTCCGGCTGTTATATGATTTTAATAATTTTCAGATAATACTCTTGGATCTTCCAGATATAAGAATCATATCACTTACAAATGACAATCATTATGAATATTTTTTCAGTTTTTAAATATTTTACTTATTTCTTTCATTTAACTGCATTAGTTGATACATCCATAACCAAGTAAAATAATAGTGGTGATATTGTATAGTTCCCAGATTTAATGAGAACATTCTTACATTTTCATAATTAACTATGGTGCTTATTTTTATTGTTATATTATGAATATATTTCATCATTCTATCAAGGAATTATTCTACTTTTCCACTAACTTTATCTAGAAGTCTAAAAATGGACTGTAGTAGACTTGCTGTGAATCACTGTATCAAATGGTCTAGAGCTAAAAGGGTGTAGATCATTGTTTCTGAAAGTATGGTTTCTAGACCAGCAGCTTCAGCATCAACTAGAAATTTTTTAGAAATAAAAATTCTTGCTCCCCTCCCTCATCTACTAGATCAGAAACTTTGGGGAGAGGCCCAACCATCTATATTTTAACAAGCCTCCCAGGTAATCAGATACATGCTAAAATTGTAGAACCACTGACCTCGTGTAGGGGTCAGCAGTTAAAGCCATTGGGACAAATCTGTTTCTGCTTTCTGTTTTTATAAATAAAGTTTTATTCAAAAAACACATTCATATGTTCATGTATCATTTATGGAAAAGTTGAGCAGCTCCAAAACATAGTCTGGCATGCAAAACCTTAAATATTTTCTTTGTGACACTTTACAGAAAATGGTTGCTAAACCTGATGTAGAGCAATGGTTTTTACCTTGGAAGAACATTTGATTCATGCAGGGTGCTTTAAAAAAAAGACTCATACAATAGTCCCATCGGCTACCATTTAAATAGAATCCCTAGGTTAGGATCTATGCATGAGGCATTTCCTTTTATGCATTCCACACTCCACTTGATTCCAAGTCTGCCATATTTTTATAACTAATATTCATGAATCATATCTTCATGTCTTTGACATTGATTTAGGTAGAGATATGGGCAGATAAATTTTTTTCTAAGATAAATAAAAATTAATTTCTGGCACAATGGAGTGTGATGATAAAGACTACTAATACAATATAAAATGACAAGTCAACCATTATGCATATTTTTCAGGGAAAGCCAAAGAAATTTTTTTCTCTGAAGCTTTTGTTTAGAAATTGCTTCAAATTAATGAATATAAATGGTATTAGTTCTGGAAAGCAATTATTGGTCAATTTTCACACCCAACCTGGATTGGTTAGTGAATTTTGAGTAACAAGGGCTCACCATCAGATTTCATAGGTCATCAAAAGTACCTGTGAACCTATTATAAATCTATAAAGTGTAGTTAGTATATGATTGCATAATTACACACACACACACACACATACACACACACACATACACACACACATACATGCCATCATTAAGTTATGGGATATGTAGAAAATAAATCCTATATTCTTAAAAGATATTTATGTTTTGTAATTTGCAAAGATACCCTGTTTATTTTTTAGTCTTACAGAAAGAACCTCATAAAGCAGAATTAAGAGAAACTTGCTGTCAATAATATTAAATTGTAAGTGAAAAAAGCATGGAGGAATCAACAACAACAAAAATACTTTTTTTTTCTGACCCAATTCATATTCCAAACTTAAAAATCTTCATGTATTTCAGGACTTAGATTTGCCTAAGGAAGGTAATGGTCACTGCTGATATGTTACTTGGGTCTAGGAGCATGGAATCTATTTAGTAGCCCTAAGGGCACAAAAAGATCCAGGGGTGATTTCAAATTTGGAATGGCAGGTGAGGGCATTGACCCATTAATGTCCATGAAAAACAACTAGAAGTTAGAATGTTTTCCATAAAGCCATGGTAATGTATGCAGGGCATGCTCAGCACTCCTAAAGAAAATGAATTCTTGCTATGCAAATAACATTACTGTGTGAGATTATATATGAATAATTAGATTTATAGTATAATCTCCTGGTAGGAAGAGCAAATGTAAGTGTTAACTATTGCCTTAAGAATATTCAAAAATTTTCCTTAATCAAAATAATGCACAGAAAATAAATGTTTATTTTTTTTAAAAAAGCCCAACATACACATACTAAAACCTGGATAACTCTATCATAACTCAGTTTAATGTAGATATTATTTCTGAAATACCATGGCTTCCACTAACAAAATACTACCAGATTCAGCAAACTATTCAATATCTGATCGTTGATACCCAAAAGAATGTGGGTTCTTTGATCCTGGTAGGCAGCCATGTGTAATGAGAAGAAATAGTTTCTATTAGCACCTCTGCAGTATGTAGAAACCCAGGCAAGTAATAATAACCATTACCAATGACCAAAATAATGCTCAGCATTTGTATAATGACTTTACCAGATGGAGAAAATGAGATAGCCATAAAACTCCTGTTTGGTAGCTAGAACTTGTAGCTACAGCCTCATTGTCCAAATAGAGGACACAGGGGCTGAGAGAAGGTGAGTGAATAATTAAGCAGAGAGACAGAGATTGTAGAGTTACCTCAGGATTGTAGAGAGGAGCAATAAAAAATCACAATGAAGGTCTTTAAAAGATTACTTCTAACATTCCTATATTAGGGAGTTGATGTGTCTAATCCCAGTAAAAAAAAAAATGACATATAGCAAAAATGAAATTCTCTCAATCTCAGCCTAAAGTATTCTTCTCTTCCTCAGAGTAAATGCATGTAAAGTATGTAGCATGTTGCCTGATATATAGTAAGCTTTGCACTAAATGGGCTTGGTGGTGGTTGTCATTAATAGTGGCTGTCAATTTAGAGTTTCCTGCACTCTGCACTTGAGGCAAATAATTTTTCCTCTTGCCACTGCTTCCTATTAAGGTTTTCCATTTATACTTATAAAAGAAAAGTTGATAAGTCTAAAGAAAATTACAAAAATACCTTAATTACTGTGAAGAGGCCTACTTAGGTACACTGTATTAATGGTCTTTACCTCCAGGTGCACATGGCAAAAATCTTGGTAAAATCTCAGTGTCCCGTTGTTGTTGTTTTTTGTTTTTGTGTGTGTTTTCCTACTTTATTTATTTACTTACTTTAATAACCATTGTGGGTATATTTTAGTAGACAGACTTAACTATGCCAACATTTTTAGAATGCAATGGTCCAACAATGAATTAGAAAGAAACAAGGTGGCTGTAAACATTGATGAAACAAAGTGAACCAAACCCTGCAGCTCTGAAGATTGTTATAGAAATACTGTGGCCAATGGGTCCTGAAACAGTTTCTTAACTGCTGCTGCTATGAAAGCCATAGAGACAGGAAATAATACAGCACACATTAACCTTTCAAGTCTGACATTTCTGTTGGTAAACTCTCCAGGAGGCCAGCAGTATCTATTCTCCAAAACAGATAGTCAGGTGTTAAATACTTAATAGGTGTTTCATTAAGCACTGTCAAATTCATTCATTCATTCATTCATTCATTCAGCAAATATTTATTGAAGACCTACTTTGGGCCAGGTACTGTGTTAGGAACTTGAGGAAAAGTGCTGAATATAAGGCAGACAGGGCCTCTATTTTTAAGTGGCTTATATTTTTGAAGCTTTTTAAATTGAATTTATTGGGGTAACACGTATTGGCAAAACCACACAGGTTTCAAGTGTACAATTCAATAAAAGATCATATGCACCTGTATCATGCACCCATTGCCTCAAGCAAAGTATTTTTCTGCCCTCCTTTCCCCATCCCTCTTTTCCGACTACCACCTGGGGAAGATCAGATGCAGGAAGCCACCCACTGTCGATACTGTCATGAGAGTGCACCAAGGAACACGGAAGGCCAATTGACCTTAGGTGTTAGCAGGGCTAACACCAAGCACCATTGTTCGTTTTGAGATAGTGGTGGCTTGAAGCAATTTCCTGACCTAATAGCCTCAAAGTAAATGTTTAGCGAACCTTACTGATCTTTACTGATATCTTTATTAACCTTAGAGATGGTCTGTCTGCTACCTGTTTGCCGTGCTTTACTGAGGGCAAGATGTGTATCTAAAACTGAATAAAAGTGGATGAGGCCAGGTTTCAGTGTGCCTCTCCAAGAGAGAGGTCTCCACCTGCCCCCCCAATGCCTTCTAATTTTATATTTTTTGTATAGTATTTTCATTAGTGCATCGGCCCCTCCTTCAGATCCTTAACCCTAGCCATGCAGGTCGTGGCAATCAGACAATTAATAATCTGAGTTAATAATATATTCCATGGAAAATGAAAACAAAATAATTAGATTTATATTTTCTGAATAGATGTGGTAAAGGGAACTATTTTGCACATTGGTCAGGGAAGAACTCTCAGATGAGGTGACAGCTGAGCTGATACTGGAAGGAGTCTTGAAAATATTATCTATGGTAAGAGGAGCTTAGTAGTAATAACAGTAATACACTCTAGCATCAGGACATGGCTGGCATCAAAACAGACATCATTTCACAGGGTAAACAGAGACAAGAGTTACAGCAACTCAAACAAAGCTAAAAGGAAAATTCAGTTATGTGGTTCATTGAAATATTAAAAATCAGGCAAAGGCTCAGGATCCAGAAGATCAGTTTAAATCTCCAAATGTGATCTAATTCCAAGACATCAATATTCGACCTCCAACTCTTTTTCTTTTTGTTCACCTCTCCTTTATTTTTTCTTTAATAACAACCCCATTATTAAGCACTTACTTAGTGCTAGACATTGGCTAAATCTTTTTATACTATCTCTTTTAATCCTCAACACAATCTGATGACATAAATACTTTTATTATTTCCCTATACAGATGTGAAAACAGTGATCCAAGGTTACACAGTGAGAAGGTAGTGGATTTGAGATATAAACAAAGGCAGCCTGAGTTTAGAGCCCGATTCTCTTAACCCTTGTAGCTTTTATATTTCTATCTCAAATTCTGTTACTTAGAGAAGCAACCCAGTGCATAGGAATTAGAGTCAAGGCCTTTGATAGCTCTGGCTCAGTCACAAATTAGCCAGTGGAGCCTGGGACCTTGTTTTATCTCTTTTTGCCATGCTTTCAAAGTTTCTGAATTGCATTTAGAATAAGATCAACATTCCTTAGTCTAGCTTTCAAAGACCTGAATCTGTTCTGGTTTTTTCAGTCTTGGTTTTTGTTTTTTTGTTTTGTTTTTTCTACTTAGGAAGATTTTTTTAAAATTCAATTTCTGAAACATATCATTTCTTTTTTCTTTCTTCTGAGCACATTAACACTGAGCCTATAGGTAGGTAAAAAGCTATGTCAAAGATCCCACATTAATCTGATTAATTCTACAGTAGGCCAGAAAGAGTGGACTTCTCAGGATGCTTTTCTTAAATTTTTTATACTTTCTTCTTATTCTCTGATTCAAAAATCATTATTTTTCTGTTACTGTAGAAACACCCTTCTATGAATTTTTCAAATGCACTCAAAATACAAAATGGTATCATTCTAATTTGTATCTCCTGCTCAAATACAAATTTAGATAATTAGGCAACTTGACAAGGAAGAGTGAAGTCATAAATGCACAGGATCCAGGAGCGTTGGTTGCTGAGCTTTCAGTTATTTTTCTTTCTCTCATTCTACTATTTGATGTTGCTATGGGAATGCAACACAAAGTGGCACTCGGAACTTAATTCAGTAAAATCAATGTAAATTCCAGGTGTGAATATAGCAGTATGTACTTTTTCTCACAAAACTGTAATTAGATACTTGGGGGGAGAAGGAGAGAAGGTGAAATGTGAAGAGGAGTAAAATTGGGGGGAGAGGAGAAACCCTTAGAAGAATGAGGAAGAAGATAAAGGAAGATAACATTACAGTTTGAGTCATATATGGCAATTAGCCAGCACTCAAACTTCTAAGAAATGAGTAGATAGCCATTCTTTTGTTTATCCTACTTCCCTTCCACATACACACACTCTCCTGAGTGTTTCCCCATACTTTCCTGACTACTGGGTTTTATTTATTTTCTAGAGGCCCAATGCATGAAATTCATGCAAGAGTAGGCCTTCCTTCCCCTGGCTGCTGGCACCGGCTTCCCTCTGGCACCCAGAACCCGGGCTTCCCTGGAAGCCCTGGCTTTGTTCAGAAGGTTGTTCAGTCTAATTAGCATATTATGCTTTTATTATTATAGATTTTTTAAAAATATATTTGTATTGATTTCAGAGAGGAAAGGAGAGGAAGAGAGAGATAGAAATATCAGTAATGGGAGAGAATCATTGATCAGCTGCCTCCTGTACTACCCACACTGAACCTTGTAACCCAGACATATGCCCTGACTGGGAGTCAAACTGTGACCTCTGGGTTAATAGGTTGACACTCAGACACTGAGCCATGCCAGCTTGGTGAGTGCTGGATTTTAAGAAAGACAAAAATCCGAAGGACCTTCACCCACCCAAGGTTTCCAGGTTATTATATTTCATAGTGAGGAACAGCACAGAATTTAGGGGGAAAATTGGGGTTTAATATTTGGTTCCATCACTTATTAGATGTGTAATTCTGGGCAAGGCAGTTAACATTAATATGCCTTCATTGCCTCCTTTTAAAACAGGTATGGTATTTTTAAATGAAGATTATTTTACTAACACCTTAAGTACTCTTCCTTTTCCCTTTTCTTCAATAGACCTCAGCATTGTATCTTAGGTTAACCTAACAAGCTAGTTTCATGAAAGTGTAAGTGGCTGCCCTTTTAAGACAATATTTATATTCTTATTCAAGTTATCAAAGCTTTAACCCTTCAACTAACTTAATAATCAATCGTATAGAGGATGGGGGGAAAGTAGATTTAAAATTGTGACTCTGTGAAACAGAGTTTATGCTTATTTTATTATTAATTGCATTATTTTCCATATAAACAACTGTAAACCTACTTTTGCCATCCCTGTATTTATTAAATGGTGCAGGTGCTCTGCAGGATAATACATACATACATACATACATACATACATACATACATAACCTGTAGGAGCTAAATGGCTAAAGAGACCTAAACTGATACAGAACTTTTTTACTTGAGGGCCACAATGGGTTCTTAAACTGGACCGGAGGGCCGGAACAAAAGCATGGATGGAGTGTTTGTGTGAACTAATATAAATTCAAAGTAAACATCATTACATAAAAGAGTACGGTCTTTTTTTTGAATAGTTTTATTCATTTCAAACGGGCCGGATCCGGCCCGCGGGCCGTAGTTTGCCCACGCCTGACTTAAGATAAAGAGATAGCTCAATGCAAAATATTATTCTACAGAGCTTAAGTACCATATGAATTTCAAGGACAGCATGGTGAGTTTAAGATGAAGTACTTAGAGAAGGCTTCATGATGACGGTGGCACATGAGGGAGTCAAGAAGGATGGGTTTTTGGCAGGGAGAGAGAAAAGAAAGGAAGGCATTCTGGTCAGGAAGAGAGAAGGAAGCAAAGAAAAGGCATAATATGGGCTTTTCTAACATTGTAGCATTCCAGGGAGAATGAAATCATAAGGCAGAGGAGTGGGGCCCTTTGATGTAGATGGTTACTTGGCTGTACCCACACATGTAATCAGCTGTGCTCATGGGGCTTGATTTTCAGTCAGTACCCTCAAATGCCAGGAAAATCTTTAAGAATGAGGCACTTGCCCTAGCCAGTTTGGCTCAGTGAATAGTGTGTCAGCCTATGGACCAAAGGTTCCCAAGTTCGATTCCGTTCAAGGACACATACCTTGGTTGCAGGCTTGATCCCCAGTAGGGGACATGCAGAAGGCAGCTGATCAATGATTCTCTCATCATTGATGTTTATTTCTATCCCTCTCAACATCTCCCTTCCTCTCTGAAATAAATAAAAATACATTTAAAAAAAAAAAAGACTGAAGCACTAAGTCAAACAAGCCTACATCATATTTGCAAAGGGGCCAATCTTCCTGGTAGTCCCAACTCTTTTTTTGATAAAAGAACCTATTAAAAATGTGCTCTAGCTTTCATTTCTTTCAGCGCAAATCAATAACTCTAAATGACTATATGAGAGAGCAGTTGAAAACTGGGTGGCCTAATTTCAGAGCAAGATTGATTTCAGAAACTGCAAATGACTGCTGTAAATCCCTGAGCACCAAGAGTACATGCTGGTAGAAGACCCACATAAAAACTCTGCTTGTATTAAATGTAAGTAATAGCTTAGAATTGAGAAGACACATGACATCCCATTACAGATGAAGCAATGTAAGCTACAAATAAAAAGACTAACACAGAGCCACTGGGGACAGAGACCTGTGACCACAACTACAGACCTGCGGACACCAAAAGTTCAGAAATCCCCACAGCAGATCCATGAGTAACAGAGTCCATCCCCCCTTCCCACAGGCTTGCAGGCAGCGCCAGAGTAACTAACTGAAAGACCCACCCCTTGCCTGGGCCTCAGCGCTCCAGGAACTTTGGCCTGGAAGTGCATGACCACCTTGAAACTGATCCCGCATAGGGCCGGGTTCAGGAGTCCTGGGCTGGGAGCAATAGTGGAAACACCGGAAATTTGGCCCGCGTATCACAGGACCAGGGACCCCGATTCTCTGGGCAGGAGGCAGCACCAAGCACCAGTGACTTGACTGAGTTTCTTATCACCTGCGCCTGAGATCCTGATTTCCTGTGCATTCATACTAAGAGCCAGTGACTCCAATTCCTGGTGCAAGGGCACACAGGGACCCTGATTCTCAAGGCAAGGTCGTGCGAAGCAACAGAGACTCTGATACTGGATTCTGGGGAACTCTGACTCCTGGCGCACACTAGGGGGCTCTGGTTTTCAACACGCTTCAGGGGGGTCTCTGTTTCAGCACTGTGCAGGCAGGGTCCCTGATTCTAAGGGCGCGTAAGAGGCCACATTGAGCGCTGACAACACTGACTCTGAGCGAGCCTGGTTTCCACCAACCCACAACAACCACACATCTTAGTGTCAGAGCCTTCAGTGACACTAGGGTGGTGGGAGGCTCCCACTGCACACGGTCCAGGCCCATGCAACTCGACGTTTGAACCATCGGGAGATAATCAGAATGAAGAGACGAAACAACACCCAGAGGAAAGACAATGAGGAGTCACCAAGAAAGGACATTAATGAAGTTGAAGCATGCAACATGACAGAAAAAGAATTCAGAATGGGGATGGATGAGAAAATCAACAACATATGCAAGAATCAGGAAGAAATGAAAAGTGATATAGCTACAATCAAAAACACCATGGAAAGTTTCAACAGCAGACTAGAAGAAGCAGAGGACTGAATTAGTGAATTAGAAGATAAGGCAGAGAAACAAGCTCAATCTGAATAGCAACTGGAGAAAAAAATTAAAAGCAGGAGGAGAGCCTAAGGGAGCTTCGGGACAACATGAAACGAAGTAACATATGCATAATAGGGCTGCAAGAAGGACAAGAAGAGCAGCGAGGATTAGAAAATCTATTTGAAGAAATAATGTCAGAAAACTTCCCAGATATGGGGAAGAAAAAAGTTACACAAGTACAGAGAGTCCCAGGCAAGATGAACCCCAAAAAACCCACACCAAGACACGTCATAATAACGATGGCAAATGTACAAGACAAAGGCAGAATCTTAAAGGCTGCAAGAGAGAAACAGAGAGTTACCTACAAAGGATCCCCCATCAGATTATCAAATGATTTCTCAACAGAAACACATCAGGCCAGAAAAGAATGGACAGAAATTTACAAAGTGATGCAAGGCAAAGGACTGAATCCAAGAATACTCTATCCAGCAAGGCTATCATTCAAACTTGAAGGGGAAATAAGAAGCTTCACAGACAAAAAAAGGCTAAGGGAGGTTATCACCACCAAGCCAGCAATGCAAGGAATGCTAAAGGGACTGGTATAAAAAGAAGAAATAAAAAGTTCAGAAAGAAAACAGCCACACAAAAACAGAAATGGCTACAAACAAGTACCTTTCAATAATAACTTTAAACGTAAACGGACTAAATGCTCCAAACAAAAGACATCGAGTGGCTGAATGGATAAAAAAACATAACCCATATATTTGCTGACTACAAGAGACCCACCTCATTAGAAGGGACTCACACAGACTGAAAGTGAAGGGATGGAAAAATATCTTTCAGGCAAATGGAAATGAAAAAAAAGCTGGGGTAGCAATACTTATATCAGACAAAATAGACCTCAAAGTGAAGGCCATAACAAGAGATAAGGAAGGCCACTTCATAATACTAAAGGGATCAATACAACAAGAGGATATAACCCTGATAAACATATATGCACCCAATGCAGGAGTACCCACATACATAAGAAAACTCCTGGAAGATATCAGGCGAGAGATCGACAACAATACAATCATAGTAGGGGACTTTAATACACCACTGACATCACTGGATAAATCCGCTAGACAAAAACTCAGCAAAGAAACAGCAATCCTAAATGACCCACTAGATCAGATGGACTTAATTGACATCTTCAGAACACTTCACCACAAAGCCACAAAATATATGTTCTTCTCAAGTGCTCATGGGATATCTTCAAAAATAGACCACATATTGGGTCACAAACAAAGTCTCCCCAAATTCAAGAAGATTGAAGTCATACCAAGCATCTTCTCAGACCACAAGGCCATAATATTAGAAATAAACTACAATAAGAACAACTCAAAATACAAAAACACTTGGAAGCTGAATAGCATGCTACTAAATATTGATTGGGTTACCAATGAAATCAAAGAAGAAATTCGAAACATCCTGGAAACGAATGACAATGAAAACACAACAATCCAAAACCTTTGGGATGCAATGATAGCAGTCCTGAGAGGGAAGTTTATAGCTCTACAGGCCTATCTCAACAAACAAGAAAAAATGGTAGTAAATCATCTAAATCTACAGCTCAAAGAATTAGAAGGAGAGCAACAAGAAAACCCCAGAGTGAGCAGAAGGAAGGAGATAATAAAGATTAGAGCAGAAACAAATGACATAGAGACCAAAAAAACACGACAGAAAATCAATGAAACAAAGAGCTGGTTCTTTGAAAGGATAAGCAAGATTGACAAACCTCTAGCCAGGCTCACCCAGAAGCAAAGAGAGAGGACCCAAATCAATAAAATCAGAAATGAAAGAGGAGAAATAACAACAGACCCCACAGAAATACAAATGATTGTTAAAAAATACTATGGACAACTCTACTCTAACAAACTAGACAACCTGGAGGAAATGGCCATATTCCTAGAAAAATAAAACATTCCAAAACTTAATCAGGAAGAACCTAAAAATCTCAATAGGCCAATAACTATGGAAGAAATTGAAGCAGTCATCAAAAAGCTTCCAGCAAACAAAAGCCCAGGACCAGATGGCTCCACAGGGGAGTTTTACCAAACATTCAAGGAAGAACTAAAACCTATCCTCCTCAGACTACTACAAAAAATCCAAGAGGAAGGAACACTTCCAAGCTCATTCTATGAAGCCAGCATCACCCTAATACCAAAACCAGGTAAAGACAACACAATGAAAGAGAATTACAGGCCAATATCCCTCATGAACATAGATGCCAAAATCCTCAACAAAATCTTAGCAAATCGGATCCAGCAGTACATCAGAAAGATCATACACCATGACCAAGTAGGATTTATCCCAGGGATGCAAGGATGGTACAATATCCGCAAATCAACAAACGTGATACATCACATAAACAAATTGAAAGAAAAAAACCACATGGTCATATCAATTGATGTAGAAAAAGCGTTTGACAAAATTCAACACCCATTTTTGATAAAAACTCTCAGCAAGGTGGGAATAGAAGGATCATACCTCAACATAATAAAAGCCATATATGACAAACCCACAGCCAGCATCATACTCAATGGACAAAAACTAACACCATTTCCCCTAAGAACAGGAACAAGACAGGGATTCCCACTCTCACCACTCCTGTTCAACATAGTACTTGAAGTATTAGCCATTGCAATTAGACAAAAAGAAGAAATAAAAGGCATCCAAATTGGAAAAGAAGAAGTAAAACTGTCCTTATTTGCAGATGAAATGATATTATACTTAAAAAACCCTAAAGACTCCATCAATAAACTATTAGACTTAATAAAAGAATTCATCAATGTAGCAGGATACAAAATTAACGCCAAGAAATCTATGGCATTTCTATACACCAATAGTGAATATGCAGAAAGAGAGACTAAAAAAGCAATCCCATTCACCATCTCACCAAAAAAATTAAGCTACCTAGGAATAAACTTAACTAAAGAGGTAAAAGACCTCTTCTCAGAAAAGTACAGGACGTTGAAAATAGAGATAGAGGAAGACATAAACAGATGGAAGAACATACCATATTCTTGCATTGGTAGAATCAACATCATTAAAATGTCCATACTGCCCAAAGCAATCTATAAATTCAACGCACTTCCCATTAAAATACCAATGGCATATTTCACAGACCTAGAACGTACTCTCCAAAAATTCATCTGGAATAAAAAATGACCCCGAATAGCTGCAGCGATCCTGAGAATGAACAAAGTAGGTGGGATATCAATACCAGATATCAAGCTGTATTACAAAGCCACTGTTCTCAAAACTGCCTGGTACTGGCACAAGAACAGACATATAGATCAATGGAATAGAATAGAGAGCCCAGAAATCAGCCCCAACCAATACGCTCAATTAATATTTGACAAAGGAGGCAAGAACATACAATGGAGTCAAGATAGTCCCTTCAATAAATGGTGTTGGGAAAATTGTACAGATACATGCAAGAAAATGAAACTAGACCACCAACTTACACCATACACAAAAATAAACTCAAAATGGATAAAGGACTTAAATATATGACGGGAAACCATAGAGATACTAGAGGAATCCAAAGGCAACAAAATCTCAGACATATGCCGAAGCAATTTCTTCACCGATACAGCTCCTAGGGCATTGGAAACTAAAGAGAAAATAAACAAATGGGACTACGTCAAAATAAAAAGCTTCTGCACAGCAAAATAAACCATCAACAAAACAATGAGAAAACCCACTGTGTGGGAAAACATATTTGCCAATGTCATATCTGATAAGGGCTTAATCTCCAAAATTTATAGGGAACTCATACAACTTAACAAAAGGAAGATAAACAATCCAATCAAAAAATGCGCAAAGGATCTAAATAGACACCTTTCAAAAGAGGGCATTCAGAATGCCAAGAGACATATGAAAACATGCTCAAAGTCACTAATCATCTGAGAGATGCAAATCAAAACAACAATGAGGTACCATCTCACACCTGTCAGACTGGCTATCATCAACAAATCAACAAACGACAAGTGCTGGAGAGGATGTGGAGAAAAAGGAACACTTGTGCCCTGCTGGTGGGAATGCAGACTGGTGCAGCCACTATGGAAGACAGTATGGAGTTTCCTCAAAAAACTACAAATGGAGCTCCCATTTGACCCTGTGATCCCACTTCTAGGAATATATCCCAGGAAACCAGAAACACCAATCAGAAAGGATATATGCACCCCTATGTTCATAGCAGCACAATTCACCATAGCTAAGATCTGGAAACAGCCTAAGTGCCCATCAGTAGATGAATGGATTAGAAAACTGTGGTACATCTACACGATGGAATACTATGCTGCTGTTAAAAAGAAGGAGCTCTTACCATTCGCAACAGCATGGATGGAACTGGAGAGCATTATGCTAAGTGAAATAAGCCAGTCAATGAAGGAAAAATACCACATGATCTCACTCATTTCTGGACAATAAAGACCATTATAAACTTATGAACAAAAATAGATACAGAGGCAGAGCTGCCTCGAACAGACTGTCAAACTACAGCAGGAAGGCCGGGGAGGGTGGGAGGGCAGGAGAGGGGTGGGTAAGAGATCAACCAAAGGATTTGTATGCATGCATATAAGCATAACCAATGGACATAAGACACTGGGGAGTAGGGAAGGCCAGGGGATTGTCAAGGGCGGGGGGGAAAAAAAGGAGACATATGTAAAATAAATAAATAAATTAATTAATTAAAAAAAGACTAACTCAGAAAAGTTTCACTAATCTGATGTACTCTTCTTTTTTAAAAAAATCTTTATTTTTGAAAGTATTACAGATGTCCCCATTTTATCCCCATTGACACCCAGCCCGCACCCTCCCCCCACCCCAGGCCTTCACCACACTATTGTCTGTGTCCATGTATTATGGATATATGCATACAAGTTCTTCAGTTAATATCTGTTCTTAAATCTCTTTCCCTAGCATGAGAGAAGTTAGGGTACACACATTTTCTTTGGAATCTTTTTTAACAGACCAAGAAAAGGTAGATGATTCTTCATCTGGTTAGAAGAGGTACCAGCAAAGCCCTGACTATTGACCAACAAACCAATTTGTCTTAAAACATGAAAGAGGTAGGCATGTGAAATTATAAGAGCCATATAAGAGAGGCATGATAGGTAGAGAAAGCTAACTCAATTTTACAAGCTAATACTCTCTTTTGATTGAACCTGGATCCAGTTGCCCTATTTCCATCAAGATTGAGAGATGATCAGAAATGGAGGGGATTGTAACAGAGTAAAGTGCTTTCTTTCTTTTTTATTGTTTAAAGTATTACATGTCTTCTTTTTCCCCCGATTAAGCCCCCCAGCTACTCCCACCCCGAAGGGCAAGCCCCCACTGCCCCAGTGTCTGTGCCCATTTGTCACACTAATATGCATGCATACACGTCCGTTGGTTGATATCTAACTCCCCCATCCCCTGCCTTCTCCCTGAGGTTGGACGGTCTACTCAGTTCCACCTTGTCTCTGGATCCATTTTTGTTCAGCTCCTAGGGCAATGGAAACTAAGGAAAAAATAAACAAATGGGGCTACATCAAAATAAAAAGCTTCTGCACAGCAAAAGAAACCATCAACAAAACAACAAGAAAGCCCACTGCATGGGAGAACATATTTGCCAATGCTATTTCAGATAAGGGTTTAATCTCCAAATTTTACAGGGAACTCATACAACTTAACAAAAGGAAGGTAAACAACCCAATAAAAAAAAATGGGCAAAGGAACTAAGTAGACACTTCTTGAAAGAGGACATACAGAAGGCCGAGAAACATATAAAAACATGCTCAAAGTCACTAATCATCCCAGAGATGCAAATCAAAACAACAATGAGGTACCATCTCACACCTGTCAGACTGACTATCATCAACAAATCAACAAACAATAAGTGCTGGTGAGGATGTGGTGAAAAAGGAACCCTCATGCACTGCTGGTGGGAATGCAGACTGGTGCAGCCACTGTGGAAAGCAGTATGGAG
The DNA here is from genome assembly GCF_964212035.1 of Myotis nattereri. Lineage (NCBI taxonomy): Eukaryota > Metazoa > Chordata > Mammalia > Chiroptera > Vespertilionidae > Myotis > Myotis nattereri. The sequence goes on along the minus strand of NC_138078.1, from coordinate 94,777,558 downwards.
TTTCTTCAAAAGGTTAAAAATGGAAATACTTGCTTTATATGATGGCTTTCAGGATAATAGTTCCTTATATAGATATACTGATTAACATTATGCACAAAGTAATGACTGTTTTTCAAAGATTTGTAGGAGTCTACAGAACCAGACTCAGAACAGTAGGGATTCGTTCACAGGCCAACTGAGAACAAAAGGATTTAGAAAATTTTAGCTCTTCTTTGGATCCTTTTCCATACCCACCCCTTAGCCCATAGCCACCCCTTCTTTCAATAAAAGATGCCTGAATTCTCATAGGTTTAAGATGGATTTGAGGATTAGTTCTTTCATATTCTTAAGCTGGGCCTTCTCGAACAATACACTTTTCCTTTCTCAAAAAACAAACAAAACTCCCTTACTACAGCCACAAACTACCCCACATACACCCAGCATATCTCTGTTGCTCATTCTAAGGAGATCCTGTGAGAAGAAAGGAGACCCAATGCTTCTCATGGAGAACCCCCCTTAGTATATACATCCCAGTGATGGAGAAGTCAGTAACTAACAACTCTATTACTGCCATTATATTCAGGTAAACAGGCTTTTAATCTTTCACACTTGGCTTGGAGCTTACCTCTAGGTTGCTAAATCTGAGATCTATTTCTTCTCTCTGATGCTACAACTCTGCAGTGTTAACCATCATATTAAGCCTCATGTGGAGGGCTTCATGGGAATACTATAAACAACAAGAAACAATATCAATAATGCCTCAGCACCTCTCCTAAGGGGGAGCCCAAGGCATATGGCAGCATTCACTTACTATACATAAAGTTCCAGAGTGTTAGGAAGCTGATAGTAGTGCCCTCTTTTCTTACCTTGTGGCAGCAATAAAGTCTCCTAATCCAACACTTTATCTGTTCTGCCTGTAGCCAACTTTACCTAAGAGCTCACATGATACATCTTAAAAATAATTAATATGTGACAGACTTGAGTTATCTAAGCAGCAGCACAGAAATGACTTATACCTTGGCCTCAGGGAATTTCACACTTCACCTCCCAATCTCAAGAACCAGAGCCATCTCTATTTCCAGCCAGCAATCTGGAGATCAGGTTTGATGACACATTCTATATTTCTGTGGCCTAAAATGAATCACATTGTTGTCTTTCTGACCATTTTCCTCCATACCTCAATCTGTGGACCACATAACCTAGTAAAAGTAGAATAAAATGCATGCCAAGGACCAGGACCAGTGTCAGAATTTGTGGAACTTGGTACAAAATGAAAATGCAGGATCCCTTCTTTCAAAAGTTAATAAGAATTTCAAGAAAGCAACACCAGAGCAGACTGCATGGGTTACACATTCATGATGCCAGCCCTGCCAAGTATGTTCCTAAAGAAATATGTTCCCTTTATAAAATAATTAAAACATCACATTTTCAAAAAAACTTTAGTAAAATGAAGAGGAAATGAAATAAAATGGTAATAATAATAATAGTATAAAGTCAAATTTCCAAAGACCAAGTTTATGATGTAAAAATCCTGAATAAAAGCATCTTGGGTGTTTTCTCAGATGTGAAAGCCCCTCAAAGTTCCTTAAGATGATTGACTTGGTCCAGTAGGGCTGCTATAACAAAGTAACATAGACTGCATGGCTTATAAACAACATAAATCTATTTCTCATAGTACTGGAAGCTGCAAGTTTTCAAGATAAGGGTGCCAGCATGGTCAGGTAAGAACCCTCTTCCAGGTTACAGACTTCTTATTGAGCCTTCACATGGTGGAAGGGGTGAGGGATCTTTCTGGTGCCTCTTTTATAAGAGCACTAACCCCCCTACTAAAAGCTCAATCTCCTGATATCATCACCTTACGGGTTAGGATATCAACAGATTATTTTTTTCCGGGACACAAACATTCAGTCCATAGCAATGGGCACATTCTGATTAGGTAGAAAAGGTACATGGAAGCAGTGTATGCTTTCCTCCTTGTATATCCCAGCTCATCTCTTAGTTCTATGGCTCCTAAGTGTGATCCTGCCTGAATACTTCTTCAGAACTGGTCTCCATGTCCATTTGATCTCATCCCAAAACAAAGGGCATTATCCTACAAACTCAAAACTTTTTAAGGCTTATTCCTCCCTTACTCCTAGGGACTTTGTACTCAGAAGGAATTCCTGACCTAAGGTTCTTTCTAGCTTACTGCACAACTCCAGGGCACTGGAAATTGATGCCTTTGAAGCATCTACTCTTTACATACACCTCTATGGACTTGGACTATTTGCTCTACCAACCTCATTCAAGAGAAACCCTCTGGCTATAACCACAGCAACAATCCACCTTTCACTCCTGTCATCTTAACTCAGCAGCAGCAAATATGCATGCAAAAGAAGGAAAGTATTTTCCTATAGAGCTTCAGGGATTTTTAAGCACCTTATGGCTAAACTACACCCTCATACATCAGCTGGTTTTCTAAATTATTCAGCAGTATGAAGGCCCTTTAAAGCAAAATATCTAAAGCAATAAAAAGAATCATACTGCTTAGAAATTATGGTACAATGTTTTATGTTTTTTAATGAAGTGATTAAGAAAAAGCAATCAAATGCTTTTTCTGCATCAATTGATATGACCATGTGGTTTTTTTCTTTCAATTTGTTTATGTGATGTATCACGTTTATTGATTTGCGGATATTGTACCATCCTTGCATCCCTGGGATAAATCCTACTTGGTCATGGTGTATGATCTTTCTGATGTACTGCTGGATCCGATTTGCTAAGATTTTGTTGAGGATTTTGGCATCTATGTTCATGAGGGATATTGGCCTGTAATTCTCTTTCATTGTGTTGTCTTTACCTGGTTTTGGTATTAGGGTGATGCTGGCTTCATAGAATGAGCTTGGAAGTGTTCCTTCCTCTTGAATTTTTTGTAGTAGTCTGAGGAGGATAGGTTTTAGTTCTTCCTTGAATGTTTGGTAAAACTCCCCTGTGAAGCCGTCTGGTCCTGGGCTTTTGTTTGCTGGAAGCTTTTTGATGACTGCTTCAATTTCTTCCATAGTTATTGGCCTGTTGAGATTTTTAGATTCTTCCTGATTGAGTTTTGGAATGTTGTATTTTTCTAGGAATTTGTCCATTTCCTCCAGGTTGTCTAGTTTGTTGGAGTAGAGCTGTCCATAGTATTTTTTAACAATCATTTGTATTTCTGTGGGGTCTGTTGTTATTTCACCTCTTTCATTTCTGATTTTGTTTATTTGGGTCCTCTCTCTTTGCTTCTTGGTGAGTCTGGCTAGAGGTTTGTCAATCTTGTTTATCCTTTCGAAGAACCAGCTCTTGGTTTCATTGATTTTCTGTATTATTTTTTTGGTCTCTATGTTATTTATTTCTGCTCTAATCTTTATTATCTCCTTCCTTCTGCTCACTCTGGGGTTTTCTTGTTGCTCTCTTTCTAATTCTTTGAGTTGTAGAGTTAGCTGATTTACTACCATTTTTTCTTTTGATAAAAACTCTCAGCAAGGTGGGAGTAGGAGGATCATACCTCAACATAATAAAAGCCATATATGACAGGCCCACAGCCAACATCATTCTCAATGGACAAAAACTTACACCATTTCCCCTAAGAACAGGAACAAGACAGGGATGCCCCCTCTCACCACTCCTGTTCAACATAGTACTGGAAGTGTTAGCCATTGCAATTCGGCATGAAGAAGAAATAAAAGGCATCCAAATTGGAAAAGAGGAAGTAAAACTGTCCTTATTTGCAGACGACATGATATTATACATACAAAACCCTAGAGACTCCATCAAAAAGCTACTAGACTTAATACATGAATTTGGCAATGTAGCAGGATACAAAATTAACCCCAAGAAATCTGAGGCATTTCTATACACCAATAGTGAACTTTCAGAAAGAGAGATTATAAAAACAATCCCGTTTACCATCGCACCAAAAAAACTAAGCTACCTAGGAATAATCTTAACTAAAGAGGTAAAAGACCTCTACTCAGAAAACTACAGGACGTTGAAAAAAGATATAGAGGAAGACATAAACAGATGGAAGAACATACCGTGTTCATGGATTGGTAGAATCAACATCATTAAAATGTCCATACTACCCAAAGCAATCTATAAATTCAATGCACTTCCCATTAAAATACCAACAGCATACTTCAGAGATCTAGAACGAACTCTCCAAAAATTCATCTGGAATAAAAAAAGACCCCGAATAGCTGCAGCAATCCTGAAAAAGAACAAAGTAGGTGGGATCTCAATACCAGATATCAAGTTGTATTACAAAGCCACTGTTCTCAAAACTGCCTGGTACTGGCACAAGAATAGGCATATAGATCAATGGAATAGAATAGAGAGCCCAGAAATCGGCCCGAACCAATATGCTCAATTAATATTTGACAAAGGAGGCAAGAACATACAATGGAACCAAGATAGTCTCTTCAATAAATGGTGTTGGGAAAATTGGACAGATATATGCAAGAATATGAAACTAGACCACCAACTTACACCATACACAAAAATAAACTCAAAATGGATAAAGGACTTAAATGTACGACAGGAAACCATAAAAATTCTAGAAGAATCCAAAGGCAACAAAATCTCAGACATATGCCGAAGCAATTTCTTCACTGATACAGCTCCTAGGGCACTTGAAACTAAAGAGAAAATGAACAAATGGGACTACATCAAAATAAAAAGCTTCTGCACAGCAAAAGAAACCATCAACAAAACAACGAGAAAACCCACTGTGTGGGAAAACATATTTGCCAATGTCATATCTGATAAGGGCCTAATCTCCAAAATCTATAGGGAACTCATACAACTTAACAAAAGGAAGATAAACAATCCAATCAAAAAATGGGCAAAGGACCTAAATAGACACCTTTCAAAAGAGGACATTCAGAAAGCCAAGAGACATATGAAAACATGCTCAAAGTCACTAATCATCCGAGAGATGCAAATCAAAACAACAATGAGGTACCATCTCACACCTGTCAGACTGGCTATCATCAACAAATCAGCAAACGACAAGTGCTGGAGAGGATGTGGAGAAAAAGGAACACTTGTGCACTGCTGGTGGGAATGCAGACTGGTGCAGCCACTATGGAAGACAGTATGGAGTTTCCTTAAAAAACTGAAAATGGAACTCCCATTTGACCCTGTGATCCCACTTCTAGGAATATATCCCAAGAAACCAGAAACACCAATCAGAAAAGATATATGCACCCCTATGTTCATAGCAGCACAATTCACCATAGCTAAGATTTGGAAACAGCCTAAGTGCCCATCAGTAGATGAATGGATTAGAAAACTGTGGTACATCTACACGATGGAATACTATGCTGCTCTAAAAAGGAAGGAACTCTTACCATTTGCAACGTCATGGATGGAACTGGAGAGCATTATGCTAAGTGAAATAAGCCAGTCAATGAAGGAAAAATACCACATGATCTCACTCATTCATGGATAATAGAGACCATTATAAACTTTTGAACAATAATAGATTCAGAGGCAGAGCTGCCTCAAACAGATTGTCAAACTGCAGTGGGAAGGCCGGGGAGGGTTGGGGGGCAGGAGGTAGGGGGGTAAGAGATCAACTAAAGGACTTGTATGCATGCGTATAAGCATAACCAATGGACATAAGACACTGGGGGATAGGGGAGGCTGGGGGACTGTCTAGGGCGGGGGGATAAAATGGACACATATGTAATACCCTTTGTAATACTTTAAGCAATAAAAAAATTAAAAAAAAAAGAAAAAAAAAAAAGAAAAAGCAATCATAGATACAGACAACAGCATGGTTATTACCAGAGGGAAAAGGGGGTGGGGGAGGTGGAAGAGGGTATAGAGTGTATAAATGACAATGAAAGGTGCCCTAGCTGGTCTGGCTCAGTGGATAGAGCGTCGACCTGTCAACTGAAGGGTTCCAGGTTCGATTCTGGTCAAGGGCACATGCCTGGGTTGCGGGCTCAATCCCCAGTAGGGGGTGTGCAGGAGGCAGCTGATCAATGATTCTCTCTTATCATTGATGTTTCTATCTCTCCTTCTCCCTTCCGCTGAAATAAATAAAAACATTTTTTTGAAAAAATGATGATGAAAGGAGATTTGACTTTGGGTGATGAACACCGAATACAATATACAGATGATACATTATAGAATTATACACCTGAAACCTATATAATTTTATTAACCAACATATCCTCAATCAATTTAATACACACAAATACAAGAAAAAATGCAAAGATATGAACTGCTTTGATCAAATGAAATTATCAGTGGAGATGAAAGCAGATAAAGGCTGAGCTGCTCTTGTTAAAAGCAAGGGACTGGGTGTGTGCATGAGTTGCAAACCATTGGCCATCAGAATTCCTACTAATGGTGTCTCCGTGGAATGCCTATGACTATACAGAAAGTTACAGAATGAGAGTTGAACCTTCTCATTTTTACAGATGGTAAAACTGAGTCCCAGAGATGAAAAATTAATTGTGTCAGGTTAGTGTGAGACAGTAGCACTGCCGGGAATAGTAGAACCCAGATCTCCCTCTACAGTTCAGCATATTCCAGGAATGTCTTGTACCTGCTAAGTCAGCTAGAGCTAGGTGTGAAAAAAAGCAGCACTCTCTTCTTTGTGCCGTTTACGTGGGCCACAACAGGACAGACTTTCAAAAAGACAATTTACCATGCTTTCTGCAGAATACTTGTGGAGCAAAGAAAAAAAGTACTGAACTCTTTTGTATGAACTTCTTTTTACCCCAGAGAACAACTTTGAATCACTTTCAGTTCCAGAACAAATGTTGTATTTCACAGTTCCCCCTTTTTAAATTACCTTCTTGCTTTCTGGTAGTTTTTCACTAATAGGGAAATCTAACTCCTACTGACAATGCACTGTCTGGCACAGGAAACTCTCAATGAAGGAAATATAGAAGTGACTGAAACCAAAGTTAACTCCTTACATATTTCCTACTGGGAGACAGCTTCTTAATCCAAGTGGAGGTAGGGTAAAGTCATTGTTCTGGACCTGACAATGCTTTAGAATTCTTGGGGAACATACTTAAAAGAGTTTCCAATTGATGGGCAAGATTTAACCCTTTTGGAAGAATTACAGAGCATTGGGAGTTTATCACTGAACTGAAATAACTCCACTTTCTCGGTGGGAATGTAAAAAGTAACAAGTATTCCAGCTTAGAGAGTAAATGCCTACATATAGGGTGGGGCCAAAGTAGGTTTACATTTGCTCATATGGAAAATAATACAAAAATTAATAAATAATAATCCAATAATAAAATCTGTATTTCACATACTCACAACTATAAACCTACTTTTGCCACACCTTGTATAAGGCATGTGAATCAGGGAGAGGCTGCCTGACACCCAAATCCCCTGAAGAAAGTACCAAAGTGACTGATTTTTTGAGGAAACTCCACAGTGCTTTCCACAGTGGCTGCATACAACAGTGTGGTGATTATGGGGGCTTGGGGTATGGAGGTAGAAGGGGGTATGGAGGTAGAAGAGGGTATGGGGGGGTAGATTGTGATGGAAAAAATCAAATTAAAGAAAAAAGTGACTTTGAATCTTATTTCAGCTATAGTGAGAATTGCAGACAAATAATACAGGCTGATTGTCCTCTCCTCTGCCCTTACCATCTCCAAGCCACAGTGTAGGTGGGCCTCTGACCATATCTACAGGTTCCAAAGCTAGATTAGATCCTCTCTTATACTCCCATAACCTCATTGACTTTTTCTTTCATAATAGCCATAATACCTATAACTACTTGGATAATATCTGCCTTGCCTGACAAAATGGAAACTTCATGAGGACAGGAACTCTTATGTACCACTGTACTTCCAACACATATGACATAGAACTTCAAGAAACATATATTGAATTGAATTGATTATATGCTTTAAAATATCAATGGTTTTATGGACCATGATGGCAAGAAGGGAAAAATTACTTCTCTGAGATGTTTATTTATGATTTGAAAACTTAGCACTATTAAGGAATGAAAATTACTATGGCTTTCTTCTTCTTTCGAATAAAGGTCTGCTATGTGAAAAATATCCTTATCTATGGAGTGCTTTAGAGGTAACACTATTTCCTTTGAATACATTTTACACATACAGAATTTTAAAAATAGTTTGCCAGCTAAATTAATTCAGTTGGACCTACCTGCCCAGAACAGAGAGGGGGAATATCCCCCCAACTCTGTGTTAGCATAACTATCCCTGGATACCTTTTGCAGGTTGGAACATAGCCTAACTCCCATCTTCCTCACTTTTGTTCAACTCACTGTCCAACAAGAACAGTTACTCTACAGAATGTACAAAGAAGAGATAAAAAGAGGGAAAAATTAGGTCATGAGTTATGTGAAGAAAACTTATATTAGATGTGCTGGTGTCCACGTTGGCATGCTTGACTTTGATTGGGGTGATTAAATCTATGATTCACATCACCATAAAAATCAGAAAGACATTAAAACATGTGCCATGGTTGCAGTTTATGGAAGAAAAATGAAAATTTGTACTCATAATGATGAATATCTCTGTACCATTAGAAACTTAATTATATTTTCTTGATTCATTGTTCATTTTATACTAAGTTTGGTTTCTGGGTCTCAAAACAGAGGCCAAATGCAGTTCCTCAAACTTCTTTCTGAAACTGGGTACATGATGAATTCCCTAGACTAAAGAAAATAAAACAATTATGTAACTCTTTTTCATCTGGGATGTTTTGTTAAGAACTTTGTCACTAATGATGATGCCAAAATATGACATATCAACATAAATATTGTAATATAATATGCAATATGTATATCTCAGAACTTATCTATCTAAATGTTTATTTTATGCCCAATTCTTCTCTAACTTGGATATCTTCCCTTCCTATGGGCTGCCATAGCATCAGTGTTTTCTTCTATAAAAGCACTTCCCACATTGTACTATAAATGCCTGTTGATTTGTTAATCTCTTCAACTAGATAATAACATCCTTAAGATAGGAACAAGTCTTTCTCATTTCTGTAACTTCTCAGCCATGCACAGTATAAATAACAAAAGTGACCTTTCAGTGTGGTAGCTATGGGAAGTAAGCACATCCTATCTAATAAAGAGGGCATATGCTAATTGACCCTCATGCTGTTGCAATGATGGCAGTGCCCACAGTCAATAAGGAGGGAATATACTAATTGACTGCCCCACCCTAAAAGATGGCGGTACCCACTGCCACAAGATGGTGGTTCCCAGTCCCCTCAGCCCTGCCAGGGCAGCATGTGCGCAGAGCAGCTGGGCCCTCCCCAAGGAAGGCCCAGCCACTCTGTGTGCCTGCTTCCAGAGTCCCCCAGTCCCCTCAGCCCTCCAGCCACCCAGGCTGGCCCGAGGCACAGGCAAGCCTCAAATGGTGGCTTCCCAGCTGCCCAGGGCCACCCAAGGCTCAGGTATCCAGGGCTGGCCAAGGCTTGTGCTGCCGGCAGTGGCAGCAGCAGAGGTGTGATGGGATGTCGCCTTCCCCTGATTGCTGGGTTGCCTCCTGCCCCTGAGGGCTCCCAGACTGTGAGAGGGGGCAGGCTTGGCTGAGGGACCCCCCTCCAGTACATGAATTTTCATGCACTGGGCCTCCAGTATTCCTATAATAATGGAGTTGTTGAAGACATTTTTGAACTCTTCTTTTGCAATTGCATTCAGAATCCATTTACAAGCCACCCAAGAGGAGCATTCACATTATTTTTAATCACACCTAAAACACTGCCCAGGAATGATTAATTGCTAAAGGATACAACAAAATATAGGCTGTAATTAAATATTAAAATGGACACACATGAATCTCTTTTTCTTATTCAGAAGAACCTTGCTGAGTCTTGGGAATCAGCATTGTGAGCTCTGATTAGAATTTGGCAAGTATGGATTGCTAGTTTACAGAGAGCTCTTTCTAAATAAAATGCTAAATCAATTAGAAAACTAAATTTTGTAAATTGGGTGTAAGAAATATTTGTCATCAATCTATTGATACTCCTGTAGCTCTGTCATCTTGTGGATATAGGAGAGGAATAGATGTTTAAAAAGTCTATCTTTATCTACCACATGATCTACTGTTTAGGTTACATTTAACTCATGAATGATCAGGGCTTACCCCAAAAGTACTTTCCTTCTGATAAATACTTAACTCTCAATGAGATAAGTGCAACATTATTTTTTGTGTTGATGTTTCCTTTATTAAAATAAATGTACTTTATGCATGAAAGGAAATGTTGTGTTATTTATTATAAATTAGACTGCATTCTGGAGGGCTCTCTCTTTTAACCATTAAGCCATCTACAGAGATTGACCAATAAACCTGTAGAAGGTTAAGGTGTGCTCTTTTGGACTCATAGAAGTTTTTCATGTGGACCTTCTGAGCAACAAAGAAGCATACCTATTTTCCAAAATGTCAATTTTACTTTAAAATGAGTCACTTTAGATCAAAGAAAACTTTGCTTTTCTTAAATGTTGATCTCACGCTAAATATGCTAAGGATATAATGAACTTACATTTTATAACTAGCATATTTTGTACTGTAAAACCATAGCCAACTTATGCTCCACAGGATTTTATATCAGGGTTTGAGAATTCATACATTCTTTGACACTTACATAAAGAGCCATTTAGTATTACTTGAACAGTATGCATTTCCTATAAAATGTGTTATATAGATAACTAAGTAATGTGGCTATTGCTATGGGTTGCCAAGTCAGCTGCATTACATCATGTCTCAATATATACTCTGCTTATAGTTTACTTTATGTTCAATACCAGATGATATCTGATTTATCTTTTTGTAGCTAACATACAGAGTCTGGCACATAGTTTGTATTAGCTGTTACCATTTTTTTTTTGAGTGCTTATTATAGCTAGGCACACACATAGTTTCCTGTTGAATACTGACTACATCCTTGTATAATAGGTATGAGAGTCCAACTGTATACATGAAGAAATCAAGGCAATTAGTGGTTGAGTAACTCACTCAAAGTCAGACAGTAAATTGTGATGGGGAAACTAAACCCAGGTCATTTGATTGCAAAGTCCATTCTCTTAAACATCATGGTAGACTTCTCAGGGTAAATGTTTGTTGAACTGAACTCTTAGGCTGAATATAAAAAATTTAAAGTCACTTTCATGGATTAGGTTTTATTTCGAATTTTCCAATAAAGGGAAAAAATGTGTTACTTTCATTCTTTTTTAGTAACATCAACTCAGACAGTTGAATATAATGACTTCATTCACTTTGAGTTGTGTTCTTTGTTTTAAAAAATAAGTAGAAGTATAAAAAAACAGAGTTTTAAAAACTTTAGGTCTTATATTCCCTGATCATTTGATTCAGTTATTTTCTCACCTATTTATGTCATTTTTGGTAATGAGTTTTTAAAACATTTTTATGTTGATACATTATATATATATATATATATATATATATATATATATATATATATATATATATAGTTATCTCCTGATATTCAGATCTGGAATTGCAGCAATGCTATATAATTAAATATCATACATTTTATTTTAGTTGAAAATAGTACAACCAGTCTTCATCTTGCTATTAAGCCCATCTTACTATTTATGCATCTTTTACAATGCCTAGAGGAATAGAACTACTCTTATGATCCTAAAATAGAAAAAAAGGTATTTACACATTTGATTTTAAAATAAGCTAAAAACAAGATGGCTAATTCTATAAAGATAAAAAAAAATGGCCCATATATATTGGGGTCCAACACTACTTATATATGACTAGCAGTGAATTAAATCAAGGCAAGATGTGTTACAAACACTCATTGCAATAGGACTACAATCAATGAACTTGCTAATAACCTTTCCTCTTCAAAATTTTAATGCATGTTTATTTTTAGTATTCATATACACTATAGAGTTCACTTTGGGAGCAGATAGCATAAGTTCTCATGATTTTTAAAATCTTCGTTTTCCTAAATTTTTATTCCCACTATTATAATATTTACACTTTCTTATTTAGTAGCCACAATTGTCTTATAGCATACCCAAGAGACCTAACACTTATTGAGCACATACTATGTGACAGTGACTTATATAAAATTTAATACTCACAACCTCTCTTTATAGCCAGGACAGAAGCAGGTAGAGGAACAAAAAGAAAAAGAGAACTGAGATTTGTTCTGGCTATTATGCTAGGCACTTTCCAAATTATTTATGTAGTCTCCACAATCTTGTAAAGCAGGTCTTATCACCATTTTGGAGATGACAGAAATAAGACCCAGGGATACTGACTTCCCTAAAACCACAAAGCTATTTAGTCACTGAAGCAGGATTTGGATATAGGTCTTTATGACAGCACCTGTTAATGTATCCTGCTTTTCAGATGTGGACATCAGAAGAATATTTCTCTGAATTCTTATATTTTAAAACCCCAAACACAGAGAGATTAGATAATTAGTCTTATATCACATAAAAAGTTAATCAATTAACTGGAACTAAGACCTGGGAAAGGAATCTTTAAGCAGTGTTTCCCACTGGACATCATATAACTTATAGACTATATGTGTCAGTACTAAGGAGGCAGCACACACCTCAACAATTAAGTGTAAAATTTAGATTAATGAGATTGTGATGTTGATAACTTAAATATTAGTAATTTAAATGCCAAAGTCTGAAATTAAAGTTCTCATAGCAAGGTTAATTGGTGTTGATTGCATATATATATTACTTTGTTTTCTTTGTTAGGCTGTAAACTACCTGCTTTTAAAGAAAAGTTAATTTCTATAAGAGATGAGACATGAGAACTTTCAAAAAACACACTCAGTGTGAAATGTGAGTGATAATTAAATGTTATCATAATATAAGCGTTCATATAAAATGTCCTTGATTCCACTTTTGAAGCTTCATAAAGGGCATGCTTAGGAAGAAAAAAAGAAGAGAAAATTTAGAAGTCAAGGGCCTTGCTGACATCTAGTAGAGAAAGTATAAAACTGGAAGTATTTTTAGTAACTGATAAAGATTATAATCTGATACTTATTTGAGTTAGATATGGTTGTGGATTGAAAGGGCATGTCATGATTATTACAAAATATACATGTTGGTCCAGTCAGAAAACGCATAATTTTCCTAGAAAGGAAGCGTTTTGTTTTGGAAAATCCACACTAGTCATTTCCAAACACATAGGCCACGTTTAGTGATTCAAAATAATGGAGAATATATGCTGACATAGTATCATTAATTCAAGAACAAAAAGTTACTGAGTGCCAATAATGTGCTGGTCATAGTATCTGGCACTGTGGATACATAGATGAATCCAGAGACAAAAAATCTCTGCTTCCATGGAGTTTATATTCTAGTGGGGAGAAGAAGCTAACCATTAATATGAAATGTAAGGAACATTTTTAGTACGCAAGATGTTGGTAAGTATAATGAAAAAATAGAGTAGGCAAGGAAGGAGTCAATGGTTCTGAGTGTTTGCAGTATTAAGTGGTGTGGTTGGTATGGCCCTCACTGAAAAAGGAAGGTGATATATGAACAAAGAATTGAAGGAATATAGGGACCCAAGTATATGGATATCAGTGGAAGAACATTTCAGATAGAGAGAACTGCCAGTGCAAAGCCCTAAGGTGACAGCATGACTGAAGTGTGAAAGAAGTAGATGAATCAAAGTGACTCAAAGGTTTTTACCTGAGGAATGAAAAAAGATGGATTAGCCATTCACTGAGAAGTGAAGATTGTATAGAGCAGTATTTAGAAAAAAAGATCAATTCAGTTGGTGACATGTTGACCATGGAATATCTATTAGACATTCAAAAGGAGATGATGAGTAGGCAAGCTGGCTATAGATGTTAGAGTTTATGGCAGAAGTCTGGTGGGAGAAATTATGAAGTTATTAATATAAAGATACTTAAAGTAAGGAAACAGGATTGTATTTTCAAGGGAATCAGTGGAGAAAGATAAAAGAATGGGTCTAAGAACTGAGCCCTGGGGCACTCCAATGTTAAAAACTCAAAAAAAAAGAAAAAAAGAAAGGAGGAACCAGAAAAGTAAACTGAGATGAAAGCTCCAGTGAGATCAGAATTAGAATAAATAGATCCTAAAAATGCTAAATTGGTCTGTCTTTCTTTAGCATTCACAATAAAACCTGGAGGCCTGAATTCTCCCAAATAGGTTCTCTTGGGTTATTATTTTTTAAATTGCTGCAAATCAGGAATAATATTTATATTACTCTATGTTTCCATCAGATCATTTTGAAAGTATGCTGGTAATATAATTTTAAAACTTTCACATATTACTCTAAACTAGCTTATTTGAAAATATGTATATATCTATACATGTACATGAATATCTATACATGTCTATCCTATGTTATTATTATATTATGTATATAAGTTTTGAGGTATATAATATTGCTATTCATGATTTAAATTAAAAATCATAAAATGGCCCTAACCGGTTTGGCTCAGCGGATAGAGCGTCGGCCTGCGGACTCAAGGGTCCCAGGTTCGATTCCGGTCAAGGGCATGTACCTGGGTTGCGGGCACATCCCCAGTGGGGAGTGTGCTGGAGGCAGCTGGTCGATGTTTCTCTCCCATCGATGTTTCTGGCTCTCTATCCCTCTCCCTTCCTCTCTGTAAAAAATCAATAAAATATATATATAAAAAAAAAAAATCATAAAATGATGGGAACTTTTAAAAAATGTCTCATATTTATGAAGAGGACCTTATAGGCATTTAAATATTTACCAAGTGTTTATTACCATTTTTGTAACAGTTTTATTGAAATATTATTCACACATTGTATATTTAATTCATTTAAATGTTCAGTTCAATGGTTTTTAGTATACTCACAGATATGTGCAATTGTCACCACAGTCAATTTTACAACATGTTCATCACCACAAAGAGATACTATAAACCTTTTAGATGTAATCCCCCTCAGATTCTCCATCTCCGCAGTCCTAAGCAGCCACTTACTAATCTACTTTCTGTCTCTAGATATTTGTCTATTCTGGACATTTCCTATAAATAAAATATGTAATATGTTGTCTTATGTGACTGGCTTCTTTTCCTTAGCATGCTTTCAAAGTTCATCCATGTTGTAGTAGGTATCAATACTTCATTCCCATTTATAACCAAATATTTTATTATATGGATATGCTTCATTTTTAAATCAACTCATCTATTGATGAATATTCGAGTTGTTTCTACCTTTTAGGTATTGTGAATAGTGCTTCTATGAACATTCATGTACAAGATTTTGTTTGAAAACCGGTTTTCAATTATTTTGGGTATATACCTTATCTTTGGGTTTGAAAACAAAAATATTTCTGCTTTTTAAAAACTACAAGCAAAAATTTTACCTGTTTCTTCTAAGAAAAAAAAAAAGGTTGTGAAGAGATTCATGGATTGGAGTTATTATTTAATAAACAAAACCAGTGGCTTAAAACAAATTGAGTTCTCCAGGTTAAAAAAAAAAAAAGTCAAATAAGCTTCCTAACTAAAGGATTTCTCAAAGCCCTAAAAATGCTAACATGCATTGTGATGACCTGTAAGAAAGGATTCAGGGTTTCCCTAACTTATTTGTTTCTAGAGCCCTTTCTGTGGAGTGTTTCACAGGACTTATATTTCAATGGAATACACATTGCAAAACACTGATATAAAATAATGACTAAGTTCATATGGTTATTTATCAATTATTTTTAATGAGAAAATGCTATTTTACTCACATTACCAAGTTCCACTTTTTCTTGGTCATTTGTTAGAAAAAAAATCAAGTTTCACATGGCCAGATGTAACAAAGAAACCAACAGCTTCCATGTTTACAATTAAATGTCATGGGAAGTCTTGTACCTTGCCATTTAATCAACAGTATGGACACTATTCCCTTTTTTATATACTCCAGTGAATTTTATATTAGCACTTAATTAACCTGCTCACTAAACTAGAGCAGGGAACAAAAAAAGAGAGAGTAATTCATTGCTAGTGAAGGCAAAGTTATTTTAACAGTAATAATTCCACAAATCTATTTTTGCACTCATTACTTTGAAGATATATGTGCACATTGAATTGCAGACATAGGCAACACAATTTTCCGTAGTAACACCACTGACAGATATCTTTGAAAAAACACTCTCATTGCTATTAGAAGATTTTAAATTATAATATTTTGTTCTGATTATCAGAGAACAAAAAATAAAGTGATAATAAAATAATAGTACCATACAGATATTGAAAAAGAATTCTAATAAAGCAATAATGCATCTTCCAACAATTATTATCCATAATTATGAACTTTTGATCTTCAGAAACCTAAATAAAAATCACATCATAAGAGCAATTTCTAAACAAGTGCTTTATGCCCAAAATAAATGTTTATATCCAATTCAGATAATTGTTTCTCTAAACCAGATTATAATGTTTTTAATATTACTGACTTACCATTCAAATCTTTTCAAGCTTTCTGTTGAATAAAAACTTAAGCCATTTAAATGCATCCAAATATCCAGAGACAAAGAAGCATCGATCAGACCGTCAAACCTCAGAGGGAAGGTAGGGGAGGATGGGGGTAAGGGACTGAGATTAACCAAAGGACTTGTAAGCATGCATATAAGCCTAACCAATGGACACAGGCACCAGGGGGGTGAGGTTATGAGTGGGGGGTGGGGGGCAAGGGGGAATAAGGACACATATGGAATACCTTAATCATTAAAAAAGAATAAAATATCTCAGCATCAAACTAAAAATATCATAGAATGAAAAGTGCTCTGATTGGCCAATCAAATGGAAATCAACAGCTGAATAAATGAGGTGGCTGCCTATAATTTAGGATTTAATATCTTATACACTTCATGTTTGTTAACTACATTCATTTAAACTAAAATTAATATGCAGCTAAATGTGAAGATACCAAAATTACTAATTTTTATCCCAAAAAGTATGAGCATTAATGATGCACACAAACCTATCACACTGCAAAACAGCATGGTTAAAAGAGGAGTAATGTGTTCCAAAGACTTATATTGGCAATTTTCAGAGACACCTTGATGAGAACTGTCACTTATTGTGACTGTTCACCAAAAATGTATACCTCTCTTCATTATGTAGTGATGCTGCTGGGAGGCAGCTATATAGTCAGGGACTACATTTTCTTGCTCCTCCTTGTGTCCAGGTGTGGCCATGTAACCAGTTCACTTCCAGGAGGGAGATTTTTAGTAAGTGGGTATGTCTTTTCCACCAGCTCTTTCCTAATCTTCGGGATGGATGATGAAGACTTAGAAAGCCCTATGGGAATGTCACAGCATGTAAAAAAAACTGAGTTCTTGAATCAACATTTGGAGCAAAGCTACGCAATTACTTGCCCACACCTGCAATAAGAAGAAATCTAATGTGCCAAGTCACTGAAATTTTGTGGTTTATTAGTTACAGAAACTATAACTATCCTAATTGATGAATACATTTTTTACAACAGCATTTTTTTCTCAGAGTTTAAGGTTTACACAGATTTGAGTCAAGACATATTAGGGGGGTTGGGGGTAAGGGGGAAAGATTAACCAAAGGACTTGTATGCATGCATATAAGCCTAACCAATGGACACAGACAATGGGGGGAGGGGTAAGGGCATGAGTGGGGGGTTGGAGGGTAATGGGGGGATAAGGACACATATGTAATACCTTAATCAATAAAGAAATTAAAAAATAATTTGGCACCCTTCCAAATAAAATTTCTTTAAATGTTTGTTCAACATCTATTGAAATGGCAGGTTGAGTTCTGTGTGAAAATGGGGAAGAACATGAAAAAAAGGAGCCAGTCTCTGCCTGCTGTTTTAAGCAATACCATCCTATCTATAAATTCATCTACCATACTCACATAGTACTACTCTCCCATCAAAGACTCCTGGTAAATGCAATTTTCTCCATCTGTTTATAGGACCTGTGAAATATTTTTGCATGTATAGATTGGTAGCCAGGGCACTGCCCACCTGATAGACCACTTAATCTGGCTCTAAATTTGTTTTACATCCTGAAGTATGTTTATAGCAATATTTCTCAAACATTTTGACCTTTATACATAGTACAAAATACATTTTATGTTGGACCTAGTGCCCTCCTAAGTTTGTTTTATGAAAAAGTAATTAAAAAGGTGATGTACTCTGATATTTTCTGTTTTGTTTTGTTGTTTTTTTTTTCATTTTTAAAATGTTAGCTGCAACCCACTAAATGGATTTCACACTAATGGGTAATAATACGCAGTTTGAACAACACTCTTGGATGGACACTTCTGACTGGTACTTGGCTTTAATTTTTAGAATGGGAAAAGGGAAATAAATTCAAATGGAATTAAATGAAGAAAGATGGGAAGAAAGAGAAGAAATAATGGCACTTGTGAGAGGGAACAAAAGAAAACAGTATCAAGGAATGATGACATATCATCAACTATGCTATTGTAGAATATATTCTCAATGGGAAAGTTTGGGCTCTGTTTATGGTAGGAGAAACAGTGTTTGAGGAAATCCAACTGTGGAACAATAGAAACATTTTTCCCAGGTAAGAATAATAAAGAGGGGATATGCTAATTGACCATCATACTGTCGCAAAGATGATGGCCTCCACAGCCAATAAGGAGGGAATATGCTAATTGGATGACTCACCCTCAAAGATGGTGGCACCCACAGCCAATAAAGAGGGAATATGCTAATTATTGCCCCGCCCTCAAATATGGTGGCTCCCATAGCCACAAGATGGTGGTGCCAAGTCCCCTTAGTCCTGCTGGGGCGGTAGGCGGGCCCAGCTGCTCCATGTGCCTGCCTCCAGAGACCCCCAGTTACCTCAGGCCCCCAGCCACCCAGGGCCAGCCCAAGGCACAGGCAAGACTCAGATGGCGGCTTCCCAGCTGCCCAGGGCTGCCCTAGGCTCAGGTAACCAGGGCTGGCCTAGGCTTGAGCTGCTGGCAGTGGCAGCAGCAAAGGGGCTTTGCCTTCTCCTGATCGCTGGGTCACCTCCCGCCCCTGAGGGCTCCCAGACTGTGAGAGGGGACAAGCCGGGCCAAGGGACACCCCCTCATGCACTGGGCCTCTAATATATATGTATATATATATATATATATATATATATATATATATATATATATAGAGAGAGAGAGAGAGAGAGAGAGAGAGAGAGAGAGATTGAAAACCCTTCAGAAAAAAAAGAGCCAGAGACATCCTAATTGAGAATTTTATACTATACTACATTCTTACCCTGTCACAATAATTACATACACATTCACAAAATTTTCAAGAACTGAGATGCTGTAGGATCATATTTCATTTCAGCCTTGGAAAGTGTCCAGTTCATTCTGGGCCTTCTAAGATAGAAGAAAGGAACAAATGAAAGAACATTTTGGCCCTGCAAGTATGGCACACTGTACAAGTGAAAATGATTCCTAAAGAGTATATTTATGGATTAAAACAGACAATATGTTAATTTTCTCATGCTTAAAAGGGAAACTTTGCTAGAAGTCATATTTTCTCTTCAAAAGAACATTTATACACTGTTATATGATGCCTTCTTTACTTTTTCAAGAATATTTATTTATGCATATTATTCTTGACAACTCATCCTTTTTTAAAAATATATTTTTATTGATTTCAGAGAAAAAGGGAAAGAAGAGATAGAAACATCAATGATGAGAGAGAATCATTAATTGACTGCCTACTGCACGCAACGCACTAAGGATTGTGCCTGCAACCCGGGCATGTCCCCTGACTGGGACTATAACACTAACCTCCTGGTTAATGGGTTGATGCTCAACTCCTGAACCAAACAAGCTGAACATAATTTTCTCTTTGCTATAAGTATTATGGTCTCTGGTCACATTGGTCAAAAATATTGTAAAAAGCAATGATGTATCACTGTGTACCTGTCAGAATAGCTACAAATCAATAAATGATAAAGTGAAGTGCTAGCAAGGATCTGGAGAAAAAGGAACCCTAGTATTCTGCTGGTGGGAATGCAGACCAATGCAGCCACTATGGAAAACAGTATGGAGTTTCCTCAAAAAATTAAAAATGGAACTGACATTTGACCCAGTGATCCCACTTCTAGGAACATACCCTAAGAACCTTGAAACACCAATCAGAAAGAATATATGCACCTGTTTGTTCATAGCAGTGCAATTCACAAAAGCTAAGATATGGAAACAGCCCAAGTGCCCATCAGTAGAAGAGTGGATAAAAAAGCTGTGATACATTTACACCATGGAATACTATGCAGCTGTAAAAAAGAAGGATCTATTACCCTTTGAGACAGCATGGTGCAGTGGTTCTCAACCTTGGCTGCACATTAGAATCACCTGGGAATCTTTTTAAAATCCTGATTCCTGGGCCCCATCCTCCAGAAATTCTGTTTCTTTTTACTAATGTTGTGGCCTCACCCCATAACAAAGAAACAGAATTTCTGGAGGATGAAGCCCAGAAATCAGGATTTTAAAAAGATTCCCAGGTGATTCTAATGTGCAGCCAAGGTTGAGAACCACTGGCATGGAGGGACCTGGAGAGTATTATGCTAAGCAAAATAAGTCAGTCAGTGAAAGACAAGTATCACATGATCTCATTCATATGGGAAATCTACTGCACAAACTAAACTGATGAGCAAAATAGATCCAGACACATAGAAGCATGAACAGACTATGGATTCTCGGAAGGAAGTTGGGGATGTTGGGAGAGATTAACCAAAGAATTTATATGCATATATGCATAACCTATGGACACAGACGATAGTGTGGTGAAGGCCTCTGGGAGAGGGGCAGGGAATGGAGGGGGTCAATGGGGGAAAAAAGGGGATACTTGTAATACTTTCAACAATAAAGATAAATTAAATATTGTAAACTTGTATGTACTTTAAAAGAAAGTTTTTAAAATTAAATTTAGTTTTTTTAGAACAGTTTTAGGTTCACAGCAAAACTGAGGGGAAGGTACAAAAATTACCCAGATATCCTCTAGTCCCACAACATTCATAACCTCTTCCATTATCAACATCCCCTACCAAAGTGGCATATTTGTTGCAATTGATGAGCCTAATTGACACATCATAATGATCCAAAGTCCATAGTTTACATTAGAGTTCACACTTGGTGTTGTACAATGGTGGGCAAAAGTAGGCTTATAGTTGTTCATATGGAAAATAATACAATAATTAATAATAATACATGAATAAACTCTGTTTCATGTACTAACAACTGTAAACCTACTGTTGCTCACTCATGTACATTTTATTGGTTTTGAAAATGTATAATGGCATGTATCCATAATTTTGTTATCATACAGAGTTGTTTCACTGCCCTGAAAATCCTCCAGTTCTGCCTATTCATCCCTCTCCATTCTCCACAACCCCTGATAGTGACTGATCTCTTGACTGTCTCTATAGTTGTGTTTTACAATAGGTTACATAGTTGGAATCATGGTATGTAGCTTATCAGATTGGTTTCTTTCACTAAGTAACACATATTTAAGATTCTTCCATGTCTTTCCACAGCTTGATAGCTCATTAGTTTTTAGTGCTTAATAATATTTCATTGTCTCAATGTACCACAGTTTATCTATTCATCATGTGAAGGACATCTTGGTTGTTATCAAGTTTTGGAAATAATGAATAAAGTTGTTATAGACATCTCTGTGCATGTTTTATGTAGATATAAATCTTCATTCTTTTAGGTAAATACATAGGAGCCCAATTGCTGAATCATGTGGCAAAAATATATCTTGTTTTGTAAGAAATCACCAAACTGTCTTCCAAAGTGGCTGCACCATCTTGCATTTCCACTAGAAACAAATGGGAGTTCCTGTTAATACACGTCCTCTTCAACATTTGGTATTCTCAATGTTTTGGATTTTGGCTATCATAAGTGTGTAGTGATATCTCATTGTTGTTTTAATTTCTATCTCCCTCTTAACATATGACATGGAGAATCTTTTCATGAGCTTAATGCCATCTGTAGATTGTTTGGTGAGGTGTCTATTAAGGTCTTTGGCCACTGTTTAATCATGTTATTTCTTTTATTATCATTGATGTTCAAGAATTCTTTGAATATTTAAGATAACAATCCTTTATCAGATGTGCCTCCTGCAAATATTTTCTCCCAGCCAGTGGCTTGACTTCTCATTCCCTTGAAATTTTATTTCTCAGAGCAGTTATAGCTTATCAATAACTTTAAAGACATCTAGCTTATCAATCATTTCTTTGCTAGATCACATCTTTTTTGTTATATCTAAAAAGTTATCATCTACATAAGGTTATCTAAGTTTTCTCTTTTGTTATTGTTTAGGAGTTTTATAGTTTTGTGTTTTACATTTAGGTCTGTGATCCATATTGAGTTAATTTTTCTGGAAGTTATAAGGTCTGTAACTAGAATTATTAATTTATTTTTGCATGTGGATGTCCAGTTGCTTTAGCACCAATTGTTTAAAAGACTATTTTTGCTAAATTGTATTGCCTTTGCTCCTTTGTCCAACTTTAGTTGACTATATTTATGTGAGTCTATTTCTGGACTCACTGATCTACTTGAGAGTTAAGACAGTTATTGGAAGAAGAGTGTAAGTTGTTACAACCTTTCTGGACAGAATCAGGATTCACCAAGTGCTTTAAAAGTATGTATCCTGCTTGGCAGGCATTGCTCAGTGGTTGAGCATCAACCTATGAACCAGGAGATCAGGGTTTGATTCCTGATCAGGGCACATGCTGGGGGTTGTGGGCTCCATTCTTAGTAGGGGGTGTGGAGGAGGCAGCTGATCAATGATTCTCTCTTTTCACTAATTTTGCTTAGACTGTGATGGACCTACTCAAGTCTTTTTCAACTCAGAAAAGTTTTATTTTTCTTTACATTTGTCTCATCATTGTTTTACTTGGCTTTTTCTTTAGGAATATTTAACATTATTAGACTGGATAACCAATTTCATGTTATCATATTTTCTCTCATGTGTCTCATCTTTTTCACTGTTTTCTGATAATGATTTTTCAAGTTTGTGTGACATTGTCAATGATTTGATTGTCAACATTGTCAATTCTGCTCTCTAAAACCTTTCATTCACAATATAAATCTGTGACTGAGTTTTACTTACTTGTAAAGATTCTAATTGTTTACAAGTCATTTTAATAGATACATTCTGTTATTATCTTCATCTATTTTTTTATTATGGCAGGGTTTTTTAAATTCAAGTTCGTAAATAGATTTCAGAGGATATGTGAAACCCAGAAACTGAATACAAAGAAAGGGTATATTTATAAATTTGTTTTATATGGACAAAAGGTCTAGAATATTCACTAATTTTCAAAGTGATCCATGAGCCTACAAAAGGTTATGAACATCTGCCATTTTACACCTTGCTTTCTAGAAACTATGTCATCTTGCATTTTAGTTAAAATAACAAAATATTTTATATTTCTCTGACTCCTTTAAAAACTCATTTTCAGAAATGTGTTCTTTCTTTGAGTTTGTAGAATAGTATTGCCTTTCACTTATTTGCAATTTTTTCCATATGTTTCACATATATTTTCATTTATTATTTGTTCTCAAAGGAGTTACAATCCATCTTGACCATATGTTTTCCAATAGTTAAGCGACAACAATTCTCCTTAGGCTGTATCTCCTTTCTCAGATATTGAGCTGGATGATTGGTTGATGTATATATCTCTATCCTCAACTGTCTGCTTTGGGTGCCTAATTTGATTAAATTGAATGTATCTCAATTGAACTAGGATTGGATCCTCTCCTGACCCAACTAACTCTCTTGTTGATAATGTGGACTGATGAAAAACTACAATTCTTGGAATACACTCATAACAAGATTCTACTTTTCCTATTCCTACTTACAGCAAATTGTGAGGAGTGATCCTTGAGGGTATGACTCACCACTGCTTCATACTCAAACTCCCAAAGCCACTACCATCATTTGTCTTTTTCTCTCATTACTTTCTGGTAGTTTCAGTTCTCAAGTATAAATAGAAAGAATGGCAATATTTTAGGGAGTGGTAGCTACCCTTTTAGCCCTCTAAACTAGTTCCTTCCATGCAATAGGACAACTACCACATTTTTCTGGGCATAGCATTTGTGTTTTGGAACTAGTATTTGAGCAACACAGAGATTTTTCTACCTACTCTCAATGCATTCGCTTTCACATTTTTAGCCATGTAGTATGAGTGGCCCACTGATTGCACTTTTTAATCCATTTCTTTCTGATATTTTGGTAATGGAAATTTCTGTCTAATTCTGGCAATAATTTGACTATCAGTCCAAATTGTCAGTATTTTTGTGAGTTCTCATCATTTTCTGTCTTCATATGAACATTAGTGGAAATTCAAGAGTGGCTGTGTTAGGGGCTGCCAGCCACATGCCATTTTTCAATGTTACCATTTCTTGAGCTATGCCAGGGAAAGAAGATTCCAAGATAAGCCTGGCAGAAAATTCTAAATCCCTGCTATCATCAGTATGTTAGGAAGCAGAAATTTACCAACCTAAACTATGTAATTAAAACAAAATTCTAATCTCTTTCAAATAATTTTAAGATACTCAGACACAGAAATAAATAATACCTTAAATTAGGTTAGACATTATCAAAGTTATGAAGTGGATAAAATTTGCCTGAATATTTTCCTATATTTTCAATGGGTTTCACACAATTAATGCCACATATTACCCTACCACCCAGGGCTTTCATGCCTCCTGCTGTGGAAATCCATTCTGGCCTGCCTTCCTGGGGCAGCAGTTCACTCTTAAATCATCTTTTCTACCTTCCCAAGTCAAATATTCTGTTTCTTCAATGTGTCAATCTCTCCTGTCAAATAGATAGTTACATATAGATCCTAGCAACTCACTGGCAGGTTTTTCTTTTGAGGTGTAGGGATGTATTATAAGAGTGTAATCCCTTGATTTATACTTTATTTTTCTATGTTATTGTGCTCAGTACAACACACACACACACACACACACACACACACACATACACACACACACACACACACACACACACATATATATATATATATATATATAATCACTTTTCCTAGCAGTACATGACACATTCTATTCCACCTCTCCTTATTGCTACTTCTGACAAGATGGTTCTAGAATTCTTTGGTAAGCTATATATTTTAATGAAGAACGGTATTGATTCCATGTTATTTGGCAAATTTGATCACTTTTAATATCAGGAATAACTACACATAAATTATTGATATTTATTATATATCCTGTAAACAGTAGGATTAAATGTATGATTTTTGCTTCTTGTTGTAAGAACCTATAGATTAGCTTTTCTGTTTGTCAGTTTTTAATCCTCTGTTGATACAATATAGTGTTTGCGCATATGAGTGTAATTTCTGTCTCTGCTACTTCCTAGCTGTATTACTTTGGAGACACTATTTATTTTCTCTAAGCCTCAGTTTCTTTATCTTTAAAAGAAAAATAATGATGCTCCCAGTCTTGAAGGGCTGTAAAATTATTCAATAAATTAATGAAAATATGTTGACAAATATACTGTGTGCCTGAATCATAAATGCACAATAAACATTAGATATTGTTATAAGAAAGCTGTGCACTGTGAATGTTAAGAGAAACATGGACTCTAAAATTATTCTACCTAAGGACACATATGTAAAACCTTAATCAATAAAGAAATTTAAAAAAATAATAAAAATAAAATTATACCACCTAAGTTCAAATACCTACTCTACACTTGGTATATGTCCTTAAACAAGTCACTTACCCTTATGAGTCCGTTTTCTCATCTGTAAAACATAGATAATAATAAAACCTACCATGAAGGCTACTATGAATATCAAATGAGGTATTTCACATAAAGTCCTTAGCAGAGTGCATTGCACATAGGGGGCACTAAATAAATGTTAACAATTTGTGCAACAATGGTGACACCTCTGTAAACCAGGAAAGCCAACAACTCTTAAGTCACATTTACAGATCAGACCGCAACCTACTTATTTATTAATATGGCTCTCTTGGAGTCCCTGTTGACCATAAATCTTAAATTAATTCCATAAATTTAGCAAGAATATTTTTTCTACGATGTCGGTTTTCTGAAAACTGATCATTGAAGTTTGAAGAGCTTAGTAAATAGTCATAGGATCAAAGAAAGTTTAAAGTAGAAGAATTTTTGTGGCAGAGATAGCCCCAAATTCAATAAGCAGAGACATAAAGCATTTGCCTGAGGCAGCAGCTCAGCTGAATGTGATTAATTGAAAGGGCAATAAAAAGGTGGTAAGGTGGTTGTGGTTAATGTAAAATACAACAACACAGGAGTACAAAGTGGAGGCAATAACATGGCAAGACACTTAAAAGCCCTAAAGCAGTGGTCCTCAACCTTCCTAATGCCAGGACCCTTTAATACAGTTTCTCATGTTGTGGTGACCCCCAACCATAAAATTATTTTCGTTGCTACTTCATAACTGTAATTTTGCTACTGTTATGAATCATAATGTAAATATCTGATATGCAGGATATATTTTCAGGGGTCATGACCTACAGGTTGAGAACCACTGCCCTAAAGAAAACATTTCAGAAAAGTGCAAAAGCTTACGAGCTGACTCAGAATTTGTGAGAGGTCATTGACAAGCTATGTTTGGATACAGACTTGAAAAGGCAGCATTTCTATAAGGCTTATGGTTCCACTGTAGAACACATGAAACATTTTAAAAAGTGGTATTTACATGAAATATACTTTGTAGCAAAGAGCTGGATGCAGAAAGAGTACAGAGACACAAAACATATTTGGAAATTTGTGCTGAGCATTAATAAAGATGCCAGGTATAGATGTCAAAATGGATGAATGAATTGCTCCCCAAACACACATGCTGGTTAACAATCTGCCAAAGACTGAGCAAAAACTACCTGGAGTTGAGTCAGAGAAATAAAAAATGATGAATCAGTAGCAGAAATAAACACTGTAATAAGAAAGCCTAGGCTGCACAAGTAACACTTGAGGTATAATGCTAGAATTCTGGAACTGAGAATGCATGCTGGCAAGCCAAGCTCTTTGGAGCTAGTGCTGCTAGAGAGGATGCAACTGGAACAGTGAATACTGATGGTATGGAACACAAATATGAGCAGATGGCATAGAAAATGCCCACCCCCTGCAGTGTGGTTGCAGAGTTCTCTTGAGCATAGTGCTTAATATGAGGCCGAGTCTCTTGGGAAGAGAATTTTACTCATAAACAAATGAAAGGCTACATAAGATGTTTTTTGAAGGGGCTCTTATTGTAATAATTTAAAAATGCCATGAATTCCATTAATTATGCCAATGTCCCATTTGCTAAATTCATTTGTAACAGTCTTAAACTCCTTATCATGCCTAAGGGCTCATGGGAACAAAATGCATTAATTTTTGATAACCTTGATTTTGCACGTAAGCCAACTCAGAAGCATAGCACACCTTTTCTTTTAGTAAAATAGTAAAAAGAGCAAGTCATCTCTTACTTTCCTGATACTCCAATAAAAAAAGTATAGTGTTTCCTTAAGGCAATGAAATGTGAAGGCAGGATGAACTAAGAAGTAGGTGAATGAATCTAAGAACAGTTTATTATTTTCAAAAAATTCTTTACTGAAAATATAAATTCAATCTGTATTATCACCATCAATCTTGCCTAAGTATAACAAAGCCAACTGACTCCCCTCACCACCATCACTACCATCTACCTCATAAACCCACAAAAGAAACCATTTATTTTCCCCATTACTCCTTAATTTGGAAAATACAAATCTTTTTAATTCTACAAAATAACATCAGATAGCACATATTTAAGTTCCCTTTCTTCAAATTGTCCCCAATGACCATCCAGTCCAATACATTTGTGGCCATTTCCATGGCTACTTAAATTCTGAGAATTGAGAAGCCTTGAAATTTTTAAAATCAATGTCAACTTTGTGTTGTTGTTGTTTTTTTGTTTTGTTTTTGTTTTAATTGTTTGTTTGTTTGTTTTGTTTTGTTTTGCCTGGAGTTTCATCCTTGCACAGAAAAAAGAGAGAAAATAATGCTATTTTTTTAAAAAAAATTATGATGTTGGAATAACTATTTTTTTAATTGTGGCATAGCCTCAAATTGATAAAGAAACAACATGGCTCCCTTAGCATGATTAAATCTAAGAAGTTTCTTCATGTCTTCTGGGCCAGATGAACTTTGAGTTGCTAAGCTTTCTGTTCCAACACATACTCTATGCAGGCTATGAAAGAATAAACAATTCACGAGCCAATTGTTGGAAAATTCTTAAGAAATTGTGACAAGCTGGGTTAATAATGATAATAAATCCAATCAAATGTTGACCTGAATATTGAATTTGACTTTCCTTCTGTCTACACCTATTAAGGAAGATATCCCTTGTGGCTAGAATGCTATCATCTTTGTTCATCAAATACTAGAGAACTGGCTTTGGTGCTTACAAGTAAGCAAACACTCCCTTGAATGGTGATAATTCAATTTTTCATGTTTCTTAAAAAGGTAATAGACGGTCAAACCTCAGAGGGTAGGTAGGGGAGGGTGGGGGTACGGGGAGAGATAAACCAAAGGACTTATATGCAAGTATATAGGCCTAACCAATGGACACAGACAACAGGGGGGTGAGGGCATGAGTGATGGGATGGGGGATAATGTGGGGATAAGAATACATATGTAATAACTTAATCAATAAAGAAATTTAAAAAGGTAATAGAAAATAACATGCCAGTCATGTTCCTGTTGATTAAATTGTGTTGTATTCCATAAAATATAGGCGGGGAAAACATTTTCATGGCAGGAAGCTAAGTTAAAAAGAAACATTTCTTGAATTTACTGGGAGAAAAAATTGAGACTAGAAGGGGACGTGTTCATATTTAAAGTAATTTTTAAAATTTAGTCCAATTTAAAAATATTTCCTTAAATATCAGCAAAATTGTGTATTTTTGTTGGGAAATAAAGGTGAGAAAAATTTAGTCACACTTTGAATTTGGAATTTAAGACAAAAGGTTCAGAAGGTATTTTAAACTCTTCATCCATTCAATATTCATTCAACAAATCTAGCACTTATTTTGCTTATAAAATATTGGGGAATGTGCTTTTGAGAATATAAATGTCCATAACTCATTATCTCTATGACTAAAGCTAAACAACAATGCAATGTGATAGTGAAGAATAAGATTGTATTAATGATAATAAATACTATAGTAAAAAAAAGAAGAAAGAAGATACCAGTGGGAGTTTCTGGGAGAGTCATCTGATTTTACACAAAGATGTCAAGATCATTTAATGGGAAAGAATAGTTATTTTAAAAACTTAGGCTGGGACAACTCAATATCCACAAGCAAAAGGATTAATTTGGGAAATTATCTCACACTACTTACATAAATATTAACTTTAAATGGAACAAAGACATCAATGTAAGAGATAAAACTTTAAATTTTTTATAAAATAGGGGTAAATATTTATTATCTTAAATTAGGTTATGGTTTCTTAAATCATAAGCAACTAAAGAAAAAACTAAATTGGAATTGGGTTTTTCTGAGTGACTTATTTCACTTAGCATAATGTTCTTAAGGTCCATCCATGTTGTTGCAAATGGTGTTATTTCATCCTTTCTTATGGGTGAGTAGTATTCTTTACCTACTTCACTATTCTTTACCTACTTCACTATTCCAGTAGGTAAAGAAGATGCCATACTGAGTCTAAAGAAGTGGGACTCTGTATTGATCTTTTAACACATATGCTTGCTAGCAGAGGAATTAAGGTTGCTCCCAGTCAGACAGAACGTTTTATACAAGAAGTATGTCCATGCTTTTCTGAGGAAGGAAAGGTAAATGTAAAGGCATGGGAGGAGGTAGGCCCAAGGAGCCTTATCCTTAACCCCACTGCAGCCTTTCCACCCCGGGAAAGTGCAGGATTGGCAAGCTCTCCCTGGAGTGATAGATCAGGACTCAGGTAATAGCGGAAAGCGCCAATCCTACTCTTAAAATGGATACAAGAGAGCATTTGGGGTTTTTCTTTTTAATGCCTGCTTTTAAAAAATAAAAAAGGGGGAATTTGCCGGGAGCCGGTCCATCCTTGCTGTTTCAAGGGACCTGGCATATATGGCATACTGTTCTTAATACGTTTGCTCACCTTCTTGGCACTATGTGTTTTAACCAAAAGTTATCTGATCATATACATATAATTTTATAGCTGAGCTCTCCATTTTGTTCCATTGATCTGTGTGTCTCTTTCTCAGCCAATACCATGATGTTTTGATTATCATAGCTCTGCAGTATAATTTGAAGTCAGGTAGTGTGATAGTGTGATACCTCCAGCTTCGTTCTTTTTTCTCAGGATTGCTCTGATTATTCAGGGTTTTTGTGGTTCCATACAAATCAGCTGATTTCTTATTTTATTTCTTTAAAAATTGACATTGGAATTTTAATGGGGATTTCATTAAATAAGTATATAGCTCTGGGTAATATGGCCATTTTAATTATGTTGATTCTTCCAATCCATGAAACAGAATATTTCTCAATTTTGTTGTATTTTTTTCAATATCTTTTTTTAATATATTTTATTGATTTCTTACAGAGAGGAAGGGAGAGGAATAGAGAGTTAGAAACATCAATGAGAGAGAAACATCGATCAGCTGCCTCCTGCACACCCCCTACTGGGGATGTGCCTGCAACCAAGGTACATGCCCTTGACCCGAATCGAACCCAGGACCCTTGAGTCCGCAGGCTGATGCTCTGTCCATTGAGCCAAACTGGGTAGGGCACAATATCTTTTGATAATGCTTTGTAATTATCAGTATATAGGTCTTTCACGGTTTTGCTGTTGTTGTTGTTATTAAGTTTATTCCTAGGTATTTTATTCTCTTGGTTGCAATTGCAAAATGAATTATTTGTTTTTTTCATTTCTTTTTCTAAAGTGTTGTTATATTCAGGAAGCAGTGGATTTTTTTTACATTGACTTTGTATCCTGCAACTTGACTGTATTTGTTTATTGTTTCTAATAGATTTTTGATGGGGTCTTTAGGGTTTCCTATATACAGAATCATGTTGTCCACAAAAAGTGAGTTTTACTTCTTCTTTCCCTATTTGAATGCCTTTTATTTCTTTCTCTTGCCTTATTGTTCTGGCTAGGACTTCCAGCACTATGTTGAATAAGAGCGGTGAGAGTGAACTTCCTTGTCGTATTCCTGATCTTAGAGGAAAACTTTCAGTTTTTCACCATTGAGTATGATATTAGCTGAGGGTTTATCATATATGACCTTTATTATGTTGAGGTACTTTCTTTTTATTCCTATCATATTGAGTGTTTTAATTACAAATGGATGTTGTATTTTAGCAAATGCATTTTCTGCATGTATTGATAAGATTATATGATTTTTATCTTTCTTTTGTTAATGTGGTGTATTACATTGATTGATTTGTTGAACCACCTGTGCCCCTGGAATGAACCCCACTTGATCATGATATATTATTTTGTGAATGTACTGTTGCATTTGATTTGGTAGTATTTTATTTAGGATTTTTGCCTATGTACTCATCAGAGCTATTGGTCTGTAGTTGTGTGTGTGTGTGTGTGTGTGTGTGTGTGTGTGTGTGTGTGTGTGTGTGATCTGTGCCAGCTTTTGGTATCAGGGTTAAATTGGCCTCATAGGATGTGTTAGGAAGTATTGTCTCTTCAATTTTTGAAAGAGTTTGAAGAGGATAGGTTTTACATCTTCTTTGAAAGTTTGTTAGAATTCACTGGTGAAGCCATCTTGTCCTGTACTTTTGTTTTTTGGGAGGTTTTTGATGGCTTTCCTCCCTTCTCATCTCCCCATTTATTCCCAGTTGGCCACCTTTTTATGTTTCAATGTGCAGGTCTCTCAGGTGTGCCTCTGTATTAAGGAGTGAATTCATTGTTGAATTATAGTTGGTTAACACATTATAATTTCAGGGGGGTTGCCAAGGGGATCTCTCACACCTCCATTCCTCTGACATCACTCATGATTTCATGTTTTCTTATTTTTCAGGTAGATACCCAGTAGAGGGATTGCTGAGTCATATGGTAGCTCTATCCTTAAAGTTTTAAGAAAACTGCATAGTTATCGGCCTATTGAGATTTTTAGATTCTTCCTGATTGGGTTTTGGAAGGCTGTATTTTTCTAGGAATTTGTCCATTTTATCCAGGTTGTCCAGCTTGTTGGTATACAGTTGTTCATAGTATTTGCTTACAATCCTTTGTATTTCTGTGTGGGTCTGTTGTTATTTCACCTCTTAATTTCTCATTTTATTTATTTGGGTCCTCTGTCTTTGTTTCTTGATAAGTCTGGCTAAAGGCTCATCATTCTTGCTTATCATTTAAAAAAAAAAAACAGCCATTGGTTTTATTTATCTTTTGTATTGTTTGTAGTCTCTATGTCATTTATTTTTGCTCTGATTTTTAATATTTTACTCCTTCTACTTACTCTTGGCTTTTCTTGTTGTATTCTTTCTAGTTCTTTAAGTGGTAGGATTAGCTTATTAACAGTTTTTCTTGTTTCTTGGGATACGCCTGTAGTGCTATGAACTTCACTCTCAAGACTGCTTTTGCTGTGTCCCATAGATTTGGGGCTGTTCTGTGTTCATTTTCATTTATTTCCAGGAAGTTTTTTTTATTATTATTTCTTCCTTGATTTCATTGATAACCCATTCATTTTTTAATAACGTTATTTTGCCTCCATGTGCTTTAATATTTTGGGGTGTTTTTATTGTAGTTGATCTCTAATTTTATGTTGCTGTGATCCTACTAGAAGATGCTTGATATGATTTCATTCCTCTTGAATTTTCAGAGGAATTGTTTGTGTCTGTCTATCTTTGAGAATGTACCATGTGCACTTGAAAAGAATGTACTTAGTATATTCTGCAGCTTTGAGGTTAAATGTTCCATAAATATCTATTAAATCCATTTGATCTAGTGTGTTCTCTATGGTCACTGTTTCCTTATTGATTTTTTTGTCTATATCTATCCAGTGATGTTCGTGGGGTGTTAAAGTGCCTTACTATGATTGTATTTTGTCGATCTCTCCCTTTAAGTCCTTGGGAAGATTTTTGTTTGTTTGTTTTTTAATATATTTGGTTGTATATATGTTTACTAGGGTTATATCCTATGTTGGTTGCATATATGTTTACTAGGGTTATATCCTCTTGTTGCATTGATCCCTTCAGTATTATGATGTGGCTTTCATTGTTTCTTGTTATGACCTTCTTTCTGAAATTGATTTTGTCAGATATAAGTATTGCTACCCCAGCTTTTTTTCATTGCCATTTAATTGGGAAAAAAATTTTTTCCATCCCTTCACTTTCATCCTGTGTGAGTCTTTTGTTTTGAGGTGGTTCTCTTGTAAACTACATATATATGGGCCATATTTTCTTATCCATTCAGCTACCCTATGTATTTTGCTTAGCGCATTTAAGCCATTTACATTTAAGGTTATTTTGATAGGTACATATTTGTTGCCATCTTTATAATTTATGCCTATGTTTCTCTCAACTGTCCACGTAGCATTCCTTGTAGTGCTGGTTTGGTGGTAACAAACTCCTTTAGCTTTAATTTTTTGTCTGTGAAGCTCTTTATTTCACCTTCCATTTTGAATGATAGCCTTGCTGGATACAGTAGTCTTGGATTTAGTCCCTTGCTTTTCATTACTTTGCATACTTTATTCCACTCCCTTCTGGCCTGAAGTGTTTCTATTCAGAAATCAGTTGATAGTCTAATGGGAGCTCCCGTGTAGGTAACTTTCTTTTTCTCTCTTGCTGGGGTCCAGCCTCAGCAGGTCCAGGAGTCCCCAAAGGTGTGGATGGAATCGGCGAAGAAGGAATGAATGGCACAGAGGCAGCGTTCAGTTCATCAGCATAGTTGGGTTCTCTCGCCTGGTTCTATCCAGGATCTCCAGCTAGGTTCTGTCCAGGTTCTCCAGCCAGGTTTGGTCGCCAGGTTCTGTCCAGGTTCTGTTGCCATGCTCTCTCGCTAGGTTTTCCAGCCAGGTTCTGTCTCTAGGTTCTTCAGCCAGGTTCTCTCGCTAGGTTCTCCAGCCAGGTTCTATGGCCATGTTCCCTCGCTAGGTTCTCTAGCCAGGTTCTGTAGGTTCTCCAGCCAGGTTCAGTTGACAGGTTCTAGTCAGGTTCTCTTCCCATGTTCTATCCAGGTTCTGTAGCCAGGTTCAGTCACCATGTTCTGTCTAGGTTCTCCAGCCAATTTCTGTAGCCAGGTTCTGTCCAGGATCTGTTGCCATGTTCTCTCACTAGGTTCTGTCTCTAGGTTCTGTGTTCTGTTGTCTTGTTGCATCTGTATTAATACCAGTTGATTTTAATCCTATCAATCTCTATTCCAAAGGTTAGGGGGTTTCTTATCTCCATTCCAGGGAGTAAAGATTATGTAGCTTAAGCGTGATTGTTCATAGTTAAAGTGATTAACTACCCGCCTGGCACTTAGTTAAGGGGTTTTATTCCCTCCCTAACTTCAGGGGGAAATCCTTACCTGAGGAAACAACCTTTCTAGGAGAGGTGACCTTGGTTAAAACACATAGCGCCAAGAAGGTGAGCAAACATATTAAGAACAGTATGCCATATACGCCAGGTCCCTTGAAACATATGCTGTGCAGATGTTTCTTCCCTGCAGCGACTGTGTCAAGCAGCAAGGATGTACTGGCTCCCGGCACTCTCTTACTGCCTTTTAGATTTTTTATTTTCTTTAATGTTTGCCATTTTAATTATGAT
The DNA here is from genome assembly GCF_964212035.1 of Myotis nattereri. Taxonomy (NCBI): domain Eukaryota; kingdom Metazoa; phylum Chordata; class Mammalia; order Chiroptera; family Vespertilionidae; genus Myotis; species Myotis nattereri. Next base: position 94,742,890 of record NC_138078.1, on the reverse strand, counting down.
GTGTCTTGTTGTAGGTCCTTTAGGGTTCATCTTGATTGGGACTATCCATGTTTTCTGGACTTGTGTGATTTTTCTCTTCACTAAGTCAGGGAAGTTTTCTGGCATTATTTCTTTAAACAGGTTCTATATTCCTTTATCAGATGCATATGTTGTTATGTTTCATGTTATCCCAAAGCTCTCATAAACTTTCCTTATGCTTTTTAATTTTTTTGCCAATGTTGCTTTGAGTGTGTGGTTTTTTTTTAAATTTACCTTGTCTTCTAATTTGCTGATTCATTACTCCACTTCTTCTAATCTACTGTTGATATATTTCAAGGTATTCTTATATATATATATCCTATCTAATAAAAGAGAAACATGGTAATTGGCATACGACCGCTACCCTTCCCGTTGGCTAATCAGCGAGATATGCAAATTAACTGCCAGTCAAGATGGCGGCTGGCAGCGAGGCAGCTTAAAGCGAACATGAATGAGGCTTGCTTGCTTCAGTGATGGCGGACTGCAACATTCCCAGCCTGCCTTGCCAGCCACTGAGCTTGCAGTTTGAAACATTGTAACAAATATAGAAGCTAAACATAACCTCAGAAACCTGCTTTCAGCCAGCCGGGATCTCAGAGCTGGAATTGATACAGAGTTTCGATTATAGAACACAAATAAACCAGACACCTGCTTTCAGCAGCAGAGGCCTCAGAGCTGGAGCCAGAGCTAAAGCTGGCCCAGAATTAAAAAAAAGAAAAAAAGGAGTAGTTGGGAGCGTCAGTCACCCGCCAGCCTGAAAACAGCCCTCAGCCCCTCACCCAGACTGGCCAGGCACCCCAGTGGGGACCACCACCCTGAAGGGGGTGTGACCAGCTGCAAAGAGCCATCATCCCCTCATCCAGGCTGGCCAGGCACCCCAGTGGGGACCTCCACCCTGATCCAGGACACCCTTCAGGGTAAACCAGTCAGCCCCCACCCATGCACCAGGCCTCTATGCTATATAGTAAAAGGGTAATATGCCTCCCAGCACTGGGATCAGCATGACAGGAGGCAGCGTCCAAACCCCTGATCGGACCTGCTCTGTGGGTGATAGAGGGTGGCGCCCCAACCCCCCCCACGGGCCCTGCTCTGTGGGTGATAGAGGGTGGCGCCCCAAACCCCTGATCCGCCCTGCTCCTTGTGTGACAGGGGGTGGTGCCCTAACTCCCCTATTGGCCCTACTCTGTGCGTGACAGGGGGGAGCTCCCCAACCCCCTCATGGGCCCTGCTCTGTGTGTGACAGGTGGCAGCACCCCAACCCCCTGATTGGCCCTGCTCTGTGCGTGACAGGGGGTGGTGCCGCAACCTCCCCATCAACCCTGCCTTGAGTGTGACAGGGGGCGGTACCCCAACCCCCCAATTGGCCCTACCCTGAGCGTGACTGAGGGTGGCATTGCAACCTCCTGATCTGACCTCCTCTGTGCATGACAGGGGGCGGCGCCCCAACTCCCCAATCGGCCCTGCTCTGAGCCCGACCATGGGCTGCATCTAGGGATTGGGCCTGCCCTCTGCCACCCAGGAGCAGGCCTAAGCCAGCAGGGCGTTATCTCCCGAGGGGTTCCAGGCTGCGAGAGGGCACAGGCCAGGCTGAGGGACCCCCCCGCCCCCCCGAGTGCACAAATTTTTGTGCACCGGGCCTCTAGTATAGATAGATAGATAGATAGATAGATGATAGATAGATAGATAGATAGATAGATAGATAGATAGATTGATAGATAGATAGATAGATTGATAGATAGATAGATTTCAAAGAGGAAGGGAGAGAAAGATAGAAACATCAATGATGAAAGAGAATCATTGATTGGCTATCCCATGCATGCCCCTAGCTGGGGATTGAACCCACTACCCGGGCATGTGCCCTTGATTGGAACTGAACCTGGGATTTTTCAGTCTGCAGTCTGACGCTCTATCTACTAAGCCAAACCAGCTAGGGCTCAAGGTATTCTTTATTGAAGTTTTGTCATTCTTTGTTTATGATTGATTCTCATTCATTATCTCTACCTCTTTTTTCAGACTGGTGCAGTTCTCACTAAGTTCCTATAGTTTTCATTAAGTTGCTTATAGTTCTCATTGAGTTGTTTCAGCACCTTTATAACCATTACTTTAAATTCTTTGCCTGAAAAATTTCTTGCTTCTATTCAATTTAGTTTCCTTTCTGGCAATTCCTCCTTTTCTTTCATTTGGGGGATGTTCCTTGATATCCTCATTCTAGTGGTCTCATAGCCCATGGCAATGTTTGAAGTGTGTGGGTCCTGGAGTTTGGTCTATCCATCCTGGGGCACCTGGTCAAGGTTGATTGCAGCAGTGTGTCTGATCTTCTGGTGGCACTGGGTTAGGCACACCAGGTCATGGTCTCAGGTCTGTGTATCTGGGGGCATCAGGCCACAGCAGGGTTCTGGCCTTTCTAGTACACCCTATCAGGTTCACCTGATTCCAGAGCCAGATCCCTGTATCTGGGGGTATCAGGTTATGGCTGTGGGGCAAGGCACAAGGAGGCAGGCCAGTCATCTGGGGCACCAGGGCAGGTACACTTTGACCCAGAGGCAGGACCGTTAATTGGGGTGCACCACTTGTCAAGGTGGCAGGGCAGGCCAGACATGCAGAGCAAGGTGGTAGGTCTGGTCATCTGGGGGCACCCATCCAGGCATGCCAGATCGAGACATCAGTCCCATGTGTCCAGGGGCATTGGGTCCCAGCAGTGGGATGCTGAACACCTGTCTGGGTCACTGCCATTCCCCCACTGCCTTATTCCAAGGTTGATCCTGCAGATCCTCCAAAATGGCACAATCTAATATCTAAATTCTTAATTAATGAGCTCATAGTCAGCATTCCTGAGTGTATGTTGCACCTTTAATTAACTTCCAGGTGACATAAAAAAGAAAAGAGCCAGGTGCCAGCACACCCCGGGAACCTCCACCAGAAATGGCTTTCATTATTCTCTTATATTAATGCTCTTATTAGCTTTTTATGTCAAGGTTGTGCTAAGAGCAAAAAAAAGAAATTGTGAAATGTTTTTTTTTTTTCTTTTTCAGTTTTCTGAGATTGTGTAACAATGATATTACATTTTTTAATTTTGGTTTTTTTATATGATCCTCACTTGAGGACATGTTCACTGATTTTTTTTTTTATTTTTTGAGAGAGAGAGAAAGATTGACTGAAACATCGATTGGCTGTTTTCCAAACACTCCCCATCCAGAACCAAACCTACAAACTAGGCACATGCCAGAATAGAACCTGGACCTTTTAGTGTACTGGGCCATGCCCCAACCAACTGAGCCACATCAGCCAGGGCAAGAGTGATATTATCTCTTCTTTAAAGACTTAGAAGAATTCAACCTTTAACATCTGGATCTGTTTGTTTGTTTTTTGTTTGTTTGTTTTTTGTAAGTTTTCAAAATATGACCTATTATTTTAAAATAAGTATACAAAAATTCAATTTTTAAATTTCTTCTTATGAGAGTTTTATTAGGGTGTGTTTCATATATGTATAAATTTTAAAATCTTGGCATAAAGTATTTCATAATGTTTTAATAATTTTTAAATTATCTATAAGATATATTCTTTTTAAAACTATTTCTATTGAATTTTAGAGAGAGGAAGTGAGAAAACATTGATTGTATGCCTCTTGAATGCTCCCTATGGGGAATTGAGCCTGTAAACTCTGCATGTCCTCTGACTGGGATGGAAACCAATAACCTTTGGGTGCATGGAATGATATCCAACCCACTGAGCAACACTAGCCTGAACTAGATATATTCTTATTGGTAATATGTATTTCCCTTTTTTCATCAGCCTTGGTAAGGTTTTTCAATTTTATGAACCTTTTCAGATAATCAACTTTTAGCTTTATTGGTTTCCTTTATTACATGTTTATTTTGTTATATGTTTATTTACTTCAGGTCTTATCCTATATAATAAAAGGCTAATATGCAAATTGACTGAGCAGTGGAACAACTGGTCACTATGATGCTCAATGCAGGAGCTTCCCCCTGATAGTCAGTGCGCTCCCACACTGGGAGCACCGCTCAGCCAGAAGCCCTGAGCTGGGCTCATGGCTGGCGAGTGCAGAGGGGAACCTGCCTACGCCGTCAATCAGACAACCTTTGAGGACTCCCAGACTTTGAGAGGGCTGAGGGACCCCCACCCCAACTGCACATATTTCATGCACCAGGCCTCTAGTCTTTTTATAAATGTCCTTATGTTTACTTGTTTTGAGCATCTTGAGATAGATGATTAGGGCATTGATTTTGTACTTTATTCTTTGCTAATAAATCCATCTTTAAGGCTATAAATTTCCTTATAAGTATTGCCTTTTTAAAGTTTTAGCCTCATTGTAAGTTTATTTTATATCTTTGTTTTAAAATGTTTCACTTAATTTCTTTTCTCTTTGGAGATTCTTTAGCTTGAATCCACTTTGCTAAAAAACATGCTTATGAATTCAGTCCTTAGAAATTCATCAAGATTTCCCTATGAACCAGGATAAGATCTATTTTGGTAAATATTAACGAGCATTTGATAAAAAGAGGTACATTCTGTAGTAGTCATTGGGCAGTTTACTATATGTGTCAATTAGTTCAAGCTGCCACTTTTTTCACTCATATGTTTTATATTCTTACTGATTTTTCTGTTTCTTTTACCATTTTCTTTGAGAAAATTAACTCAAAGTTTAAATTATTATTGAGATTTAGTTATGAAAATTTTTTCTTTATACCTGTTGAGGCTATTAGATTAATTAAGATAGTATTTTTTTCTTCTTCCAAGGTTGACTATTTAAAATCATAATGAATTATCCCTTTATATTAAGTGGTAACACATCTTGCCTTAGAATTGCCTTGGTCTAATATTAGTATAACTATACAAGCTTTCTTTTGGCTACCATTTGCATGGTACACTTTTTTTTTTCTGGACCTTTACTTTAAATCTTTCTGTATTCTATTTAAGTTGTCTCTGTCATAAAGAATATGCAGTTTTTTTAAACCCACTTTGATAATATTTGTCATTTATTTGGAGCAATTAGTCTACTTACATGTAATGCAATTATGACATATTTTGGTTTGAATCAAGTATGTAATTGTCCCATCTGTTTTTTTATCATTTTCCTCCATTCTTTTTTCTTTCAGAGAAATTAAGTGTGTTTTTATTTTTACTATTTATTATTTTGTTTCCTACAACTTGTGGTTATTCATTCTTTTACTTAGTAGTTAGTATTTTTCAGTAATCACCCTAGTAATTATAGGATGCACTCATTCTCCATCTATTAAATTAACACTTTTTACCACTTCCTAGATATTGTAAATACTTTATACTGCCTTAACCCTTATTTTCTTCATGCCATTTATGCTATTGTTGTTATGCATTTTCTACCTACCTATATTTTAAAGCTCACAAGATATTATTTTTTAAATAATCAGTATTCATTTATAATATCTCTAAATATTTTCTCACATATTTATCCTTTCTTATATTCTTCATTCCTCTGCCTTCCCATCTTTCCATCTTGGATTATTTTCCTACTGCCTGAAGAACTCCCCTTCATAACTCTGCCATTGTGTTCCCTGTACAGGTATCAAATTCTTCCATATTTGTTTGTTTTCAAATGTGTTAATTTCATTTTTTCTAAAAAAAGATTCCTGAAATGTAATATACCTGAAACCATATAATTTTATGAGTGTCCGGGTTCATGGATTCATGCACATTGAAAGGAAATTAATTAGAAGAATATTTTAATTCATAATTTTCCCTTTCTCTATAATAGAAGGGTCAACCAAATTCCCGATTGACAATGACAGATTGAAACACATGAGTGCAATTGGTGCCAACAAGAGATTGTTTGCATCTGGCTATAAAGCAAGTCAAGTTCCTGGGCTGAAGAAACTCCCAGAAGGATAGTCCTATGGAGAGGAAGCCGTGCGTTGCTATGCAACTTCATCACCTGGTGACCCCAGCCACCGTTTCGGGCTGGGCTAGGCTATGGGCTGCATTTTGCACCATGGGGTCTTGGCAGCATTGGCTTCGTATTGGTGGGGTGTTGCTTGGGGGTGGTGGTGGGGCCTGTGTCCCACTTGGGTAAAGCCAAGTGTTGGTTTGTAGGTGCCAGGTCCACGCTGCTGTTTATTTTTAAATGGCCAGTGCGTGTCATGGCAGCTCTTGTGTTGAGCGTCTGCCCCCTGGTGGTCAGTGCACATCATAGCTACCTGTCAGATGGACTGACATATAGCCCTCTATATATAGACTAGAGGCCCGGTGCACAAAAAATTGTGCACTCGGGGGGGGGGGAGAGGGGGGTCCCTCAGCCCGGCCTGTGCCCTCTCGCAGTCTGGGACCCCTCGGGAGATAACAACCTGCTGGCTTAGGCCCGCTCCCAGGTGGCAGAGGGCAGGCCCAATTCCTAGGTGCAGCCCCTGGTCGGGCTCAGAGCAGGGCTGATGGGGGAGTTGGTGCGCCGCCGCCTGTCATGCATAGACCAGGGCGGATCGGGAGGTTGTGATGCCACCCTCAGTCACACTCAGGGTAGGGCCGATTGGGGGGTTGGGGCACTGCCCCCTGTCACACTCAAGGCATGGTCGATGGGAAGGTTGCGGCGCCCCCCCTGTCACGCACAGAGGAGGGCCAATCAGGGGGTTGGGGCACTGCCCCCTGTCACTCACAGAGCAGGGCCCATCAGGGGGTTGAGGAGCTCCCACCTGTCACTCACAGAGTAGGGACGATAGGGGAGTTAGGTCACCACCCCCTGTCACACACAGAGCAGGGTGGATCAGGGGGTTGGGGCGCCACACCCTGTCACACTCAGGGCAGCGCCAATTGGGAGGTTATGGCTCTACCCCGTCACACACAGAGCAGGGCCCGTGGGGGGGGCGGGCATTGGGGCACCACACCCTGTCACACACAGAGCAGGGCCAATCAGGGGGTTGGGGCGCTGCACCCTGTCACACACAGAGCCACAGGGAGATCAGGGGGTTGGGGAGCTCCCCTCTATCAGGCACAGAGCAGGGCTGATCAGGGGGTTGGGGTGCCTTTCCCTGTCACAAACAGAGCAGGGCGGATAGGGAGGTTGTGGCCCCACCCCCTGTAACACACACAGCCACAGGGCGATCAGGGCGTTTGGGCGCTGCCCCCTGTCACACTGGTGCCGGGAGGTGCAGCTCTGCTGATCCCAGTACTGGGAGGCCTCGCTGCTTGGCTGATTCCAGTGCTGGGAGGCATATTACCCTTTTACTATATAGGATAGAGGCCTGGTGCACGGGTGAGGAGTGGCTGGTTTGCCCTGAAGGGTGTCCTGGATCAGGGTGAAGGTCCCCACTGGGGTGCCTGGCCAGCCTGGATGAGGGGATGATGGCTGTTTGCAGCTGGTCACACCCCCTTCAGGGTGGTGGTCCCCACTGGGGTGCCTGGCGAGTCTGGGTGAGGGGCTGAGGGCTGTTTTCAGGCTGGCAGTGACTGAAGCTCCCAACCACTCCTTTTTTTTTTCTTCCTTTTTTTTAATTCTGGGCCAGCTTTAGCTCTGAGGCTTGGCTCCAGCTCTTAGGCCTCGGCTGCTGAAAGCAGCTATCTGCTTTGTTTGGGTTCTATAATCGAAACACTGTTTCAACTCCAGCTCTGAGATCCCAGCTGACTGAAAGCAGTTTTCTGGAGTTTGTTTAGCTTCTATATTTGTAACAATGTTTCAAACTGTAAGCTCAGAGGCCGGCAGCGGCAGGCGGGGAACGTTGGAGTCCTCCGTCATTGAAGCAAGCAAGCCTCATGTTTGCTTCAAGCTGCCTGGCTGCCAGCCGCCATCTTGGCTGGCAGTTAATTTGCATATCGTCCTGATTAGCCAATGGATAGGGTAGCGGAGGTATGGCTAATTACCATGTTTCTCTTTTATTAGATAGGATTAGAGGCCCATTGCAGGAAGACTCCTGCAAGAATAGGGCTTCCTAGGGCTGGAGCAAAGCAGAGAAGGGAGTGAAACCTGCTGAGGCGGGCTTTGTTCCTGTATCCACCGCCTGGATTGTTTTGCCCCCACCTCCACCCTCCACCCGGCCCAGCTTGTTTCGCCCCGCCTCCCTCTGGCGCCCAGCTTGTTTTGCTCCCACCTCTGCCGCCTGGCTTGTTTTCAGCTGCCTGGCTTGCTTCACTCCAGCTGGTATATGCAAATTAACCGCCATCTTTGTTGGTGGTTAATTTGCATATTGTGCTGATTAGCCTATGGGAGGCGTAGCGAAGGTACGGTCAATTACCATGTTTGGCTATTATTAGATAGGATATTAACCAATGTCACCCTAATAAGTTCAATAAAAAATAAAGTATTAGTACAAAGAGACAGTAGAAGAAGGAATGAAAAAGAAGGAGGACTACAGATTTGCTTTCGTAGCAAACTATTGGGAACTTTTTGATATTTCATATATATATAAATTTGAAAAAGATATAAACCAAAACTTAAAAACCTTGAGGGAAACATATTACTGGAATTATAAGTACTTACTTCTGCCTCTTTATACATTGCATATAACTCAAAATTTCTAAAATGATTATGTTCTTTTATAATCTGAAAAAAATTAAAAATGCATTGATAAATGAGAAAGAAAGAAATGTAATTAACCTTTATTTTTTTTTATTTTTATTGTCTAAAGTTTTACATAAGCCTCTTTTTCCCCCAATTGACCCACCCCCATCCATTCCCACCCCAGGGAAGCCCCCACTGCCCCAGTGTCTGTGTCCATTGTTTAAACTAATATGCATGCATACATGTCCCTTGGTTGCTCTCTAACCCCCTCCCCCTGCCCTTTGTCTCTGGATCTATTCTTGTTCATCAAATTATGTTGATCATTATATCCCACATATGAAAGAGATCATGTGATATTTGTCTTTCTCCGACTTGCTTATTTCGCTTAACATAATGCTCTCCAGTTCCATCCATGCTCTTACAAATGGTAAAAGTTCCTTCTTTTTTATAATGGCATAGCATTCCATTGTGTAGATGTACCATGGTTTTCTAATCCACTCACTTACTGATGGGCACTTAGGCTGTTTCCAAATCTTAGCTATTGTAAATTATGCTGCTATGAACATAGGAGTGGATATATCCTTTCTGTTTGGTGTTTCTGGTTTCCTGGGGTATATTCCTAGAAGTGGGATTACTGGTTCAAATGGGAGTTCCATGCTCATGGATTGGTAGAATCAACATCATTAAAATGACCATACTACCCAAAGCAATCTACAGATTCAATGAAATCTCCATTAAAATACCAAAGGCATATTTCAAAGATCTAAAACTAACTCTCCAAAAATTCATCTGAAATAAAAAAAAAAAGCCTCTGAATAGCCACAGCAATCCTGAGAAAGAAGAACAAAGTTGGATGGATCACAATACCATACATCAAGCTATATTACCAAGCCACTGTTCTCAAACTGCCTGGTACTGGCACAAGAACAGATATATGGACCAGTGGAACAGAACAGAGAACCCAAAAATCAACCCAAGCCATTATGCTCAATTAATATTTGACAAAGGAGGCAAGAGCATATAATGGAGTCAAGACAGTCTCTTCAATAAATGGTATTGGGAAATTTGGACAGATATAGGCAAAAAAAATGAAACTAGATCAATAATGTACACCATACACAAAAGCAAACTCAAAATGGCTAAAGGACTTAAATGTAAGATGGGAAACCATAAAAATCATATAAGACTCCATAGACAGCAAAATAGTAGACATATGTCATAGCAATATCTTTACAGACACAGCTCCTAGGTCAATGGAGACTAAGGAGAAAGTAAACAAATGGGACTACATCAAAACAAAAAGCTTCTGCACAGAAAAAAAAAAAAATCAACAAAACAACAAGAAAGCCCACTGCATGGGAGGACATATTTGCCTGATATTTCTGATAAGGGCTTAATCTGTAAAATTTGCAGAGAAGTCATTCAATTTAACATTTTTTGATCCAATCAAAAAATGGGCAAAGGATCTAAATAGACACTTTTTAAAAGAGGACATACAGAAGGCCCAGAGACATATGAAAACATGCTCAATGTCACTAATCGTCTCAGATATGCAAATCAAAACAACAATGAGATACCATCTCACACCTGTCAACATGGCTATCATCAAGTCAACAAAGGACAAGTACTGGCGAGGATGTGGAGGAAAAGGAACCCTCGTGCACTGCTGGTGTGAATGCAGACTGGTGCAGCCACTGTAGAAGGTACCAGGTATACTGGTTAATAATGCAGATTTGTAATCAAAGAAAACATGATAATTTCAAGAGAAACATCAAAAGTGCTTTATTCAAAGTAATGTCCATCGCTAGCTACACATTTCTTCCATCTTTCAGGTAGTTTGTGGATACCGTCCCAATAGAACTTTTCTTGTTTTGAGACAAACCATTCAGAGACCCAATTTCCCACTTCTTCGTATGTTTTAAAGTGCTGCTCAGAAAGCGTGTGTGCCATTGATTGGAACAAGTTGCAATCTGAAGGAGCAAGGTCTGGTGAATACTGCAGGTGGGTTAATAGTTTCCAGGCATGAACTTTTAACGTGTCTTTAACTGGTTTTGAAATGTGTGATGGTGCATCATCATGAAGCAAAATTATTTTACCGTGTCTTCTGGAACATTCTGGTTGTTTCACAATCAAAGCATGGTTCAATTTGATTATTTGTTGTCGGTAGCCATCAGTATTAATGATTTCACCTGGATTTAGAAGCTCATAATACACTACATCTTTCTGATCCCACCAAATGCAGAGCATTGTCTTCTTTCTGAAGTTATTTGGCCTTCCAGTCAATGTTGATGGTTGACCTGGATCAACCCATGATTTTGTGCATTTGTGATTCTCAAAATAAATCCACTTTTCATCGCCAGTCACAATTTGATGCAAAAAAAAGACTTTCTTTCGAGCTGTTGAAGCAACATTTTACTGATGACTTTTCGGTTTTCCATTTGTCTTTCGTTCAGTTGATGTGGCACCCATTTTCCTTTCTTTAAAATCTTTCCCATTGCTTGTAAATGATCTGAAATTGTTTGCTGAGCAACATTTAATCTTTCTGCAAGTTGTTTTTGAGTTTGACACGCATCCTCATCCAATAATGCTTGTAATTGTTGCTCTTCAAACTTTTTCGGTTGACCTGGACGTTCTTTGTCTTTCACATCAAAATCATCACTTTTAAAGCATTTAAAGCAGCGTTCACAAGTATCTTGAGATGGAGCATGTTCACCATAAGCTTCCCAAAGTATTCAGTAGCACTTTTCTTCAAAATAAAATAATGAATTAAAACTTCCCACAAATGCTCTTTTTTTGGCAAAAATTGGACATTTTTAAGTGTAAAAATATCTATGATGTTAACACCTTCTGCAAATTTGACATATGAAGTTTTGAAGCTTGTTGTCAATACAACAAAATAGCATACATTTCAAATTGCATATATATCAACATATGTGTAACTCCATCAATTGAAAAAAATTAGCATTATTAACTGGTACACCTAGTAGTATGAAGTTTCCTCAAAAAGTTAACCTTTATTTTTATAAAATGTTATCCCTGTATAAAGAGTTCTAGATTAACTGCTATATTCTTTCACTATTTTAAAGATGCAACTTAATAAACTTTCTTTTTTAAAAAAATATATTTCTTTATTGATTTCAGAGAGGCAGGGAGAAGGAGAGAGAGAGAAACATCAATGATGAGAGATAATCATTGATCGGCTGCCTCCTACACATCCCATACTGGGGATTGAGCCCGCAACCCAGGCATGTGCCCCTGGTTGGAACTGAACCTGGAACCCTTCAGTCCGCAAGCTGATGCCCTATCCACTGGGCCAAGCCTGCTAGAGCTTAATAATCTTTCAATAATTAGTTCTTAAATAATTGTTTCATAAAATAAACGCCTTGTCCTTGTTGCTCAGTGGTTGAGCATCAACCTAAGAACCAGGATCTCATGGTTCAATTCTTGGTCAGAGCAAATGCCCATGTTGCAGTAGAGGGTGTGTAGGAGGCAGCCAATCAATGGTTCTCATCATTGATGTTTCTCTCTCTCCCTCTCCATTCCACTCTGAAATCAATAAAAATATATTTAAAATATTTCTTTAAGTAAAAACTAAGCAAGTCTCTGAGATTTAAAAGTTTTTTTTCTCATAAATTAAAATCATATTGCTGTTGTTTTCCAGTGGCAATTAGAATATTAATCCTTGTATTTAGCTGAAATCTTTCTTCTTGTTGCTTCTTATGGTTCATCCTATTTATACTCTCTCACCTTCTGCAATGAGTTTAATCCCTCTTCAACATGACAGCTCTTAAAATATTTAAAGATAATTATTGTGTTTCTACCTCTAGCTTTAGTCTTTTCTCTAGACTAGATAGATCCAGTCTATTAATGTGTTCTTCATATATTGGGCCAAGTTCACTTATTATTTCAGTACTTTGTTCTAAATGTGTTCCAGTAGTTTGCTTTCAGCAAGTAAGTGATGACTGTGACGATGTCAGGCAATTTACAACAATGTCTCTTTATAAGACTAATTCTCAAATAGGATTCAACTCTCTGAATTTGGTAATAGATTTGAGGTCAATCTAGTCCTCATTTCTGTAATAGCCTTTGCAATTAGTACAAATATAGAAAGATAAAATAATGAAGAAAGGGATGTAGGGAGGTTAAAAAATAAGTTCAAATTGTATTCAAATTATTTTCCAAGTATGTTCAAATGCACTCCTTAAAAAAACAGTAATACATAGTTTTGTTCATTTAATCTAACTAAAAAAATTTTAGTCAGGAAGTTATTTTTGAGAGAGACAAATGTAAAGTTTAGTAAGTGAGCATTTGTAATTATAGCAGATAAAAAGGAAAGCTATAAGACCAACAAGGTAAACCAGCAAAATGTGATTGTGTTCATCTTTTCAGTTACATACTGCAAGTTTTGATAGCAGGGATGATTAATTTTGCTTCATTCAAACCTACATTCTAAATAAAGCTTTATGAAGTTAACTGGTGGTATTTAGTCTATGAAAAATCTATTTTATTTATAAACTCTCGTGAATATAGGCATATTATCATAAGGAAAATGTCATTCCCACATTGTTGCATGGCAGAGTATTCAAGGTCAAAACTCAATAATAATCTTGCATGACTAACCAAGCCTGTAAATATAATTACAAAATATGGCAAACAAACAAAAAGTATTACAGGTTTGAATAAAAGGTATGCTAAAAATTTATTTGCAAATTATTGTTGAAAGTTCTCCTTTAGATTCAAGAGTGGGTCAACAATCACATAGGAAACTATTCAAATTGCTGCTTTTGTGCCCCCCAAGGTTCTGTCAAAATTCTTAGTATCTAGACTTTGGTTTGTTTTTTCTTAGTAATCTGTTCACTTTCATATACAAAGAGAATGTAATTGGGCCAGTGTCAGAAGGCTATGGCCACCCCACTAGTAGGAGTGGATTTGTCCTTACCCATCTGCTGTTGATTAAAGGCTTGCACCCTCATTTTAGTACAACCCTGCTATTCAATGGCATTATGGTTTTTGGTCTGTCAACACATATATGATTCTCTCTTATACACAACTCAGAACACTGTAAATAGTTAGATTTGTGTTTTCTGCCATTGAAACCATGCTCCTTTTTCTGGAAAGTATGTATTAATGACCTACTAGTTTTTTCAGAGCTGATGGGTCAATCACTCTCCCTCCCCAAGAATGAGGATTGGTTTACTAAAGCAAAAGGTCACCATCCTGGGGGTATAAGTCAAGATAAGAGGCAAAGTTAAGACACTGATTTAAAAATTCACAAAATTTTTAAAATTTTAAGCCTGCTTTCTGCTTCTAGCCATGTTGAAGTAGCTTACATCAGACTGAAAACAACTATAAACTCTGTATAAAAAATTAAAATACAGATTTGGAGGCATCAGCTATCAAACAAGGAAACCATAATTCAAAGGAGCCAATATTATGTATAGAAGAGAAATACACTGAAGTGAGCCCACATTATCTTTTTTTATCCATGGGGTATTCACCTACTAACAATGTAGAGGAGAATCAGAGAGGAAGAAGCATCAGTCTGGGGCTTGCAGCAGTCTCACTGTAGTATGGAGACAGAAGTTGTAGTTTGATACTGCCAAGGTGGCAGAGACTCCAGGAGTCATTTTTCAAGAAAGAGGTAAGCCAGAAATTCCTCAGGCGATTTCCCCTTGAGGTGTTTGCCAATTTATAAGCTGCCTATACTAGTATGCAGGGACAATGTATTTCCTTGGTTCAAAATCCCCATCGGTTTCCCCCATTATTTAAATATTAAAATTCAATCTCTTAGGCATGATACATGTAGCCTCTACTGCAGTGGTTCTCAACCTTGGCTGCACATTAGAATCACCTGGGAATCTTTTTAAAATACTGATTTCTGGGCCTCATCCTCCGGAAATTCTGTTTGTTATGGGGTGGGGCCGAAACATTAGTAACGAAGAAACAGAATTTCCAGAGGATGGGGCCCAGAAATCAGGATTTTAAAAAAATTCCCAGGTGATTCAAATGTGCAGCCAAGGTTGAGAACCACTGATTTAGGCCTTTCCTGATATGAGATATTTGAAGCAACTGAGACTCCTTGTTGCTAACTCTGAAAAATCAAATTACCATGGATTCTACAGCCACACACAAAAAAATTCTGCCAGCCCTAACCGGTTTGGCTCAGTGGATACAGCAGTGATGGCGAACCTATGACAAGCATGTCAGAGGTGACACGCGAACTCATTCTTTGGTTGATTTGTCTTTGTTAAATGGCATTTAAATATATAAAATAAATATCAAAAATATAAATCCTTGTTTTACTATGGTTGCAAATATCAAAAAATTTCTATATGTGGCACGGCATCAGGGTTAAGTTAGGGTTTTTCAAAATGCTGACACGCTGAGCTCAAAAGGTTCGCCATCACTGGGATAGAGAGTCAGCCTGTGGACTGAAGGGTCCCAGGTTCGATTCTGGCCAAGGGCATGTACCTTGGTTGCGGGCACATCCCCAGTAGTGATGTGCAGGAGGCAGCTGATTGGTGTTTCTCTCTTATTGATGTTTCTAACTCTCTATCCCTTCCCCTTCCTCTCTGTAAAAAAATCAATAAAATATATATTTTTTAAAAATTCTGCCAACTATCTGAGCTTGGAAACACCCCTGAAATTCAGATAAAAAGCAACTTGACTATATCTTTGTGAGATGCAAAGCAGAGAACCCAGTTAGGCTGTACCAACTTCAGACCCACAGAAACTGTGATAACAATAAATGTGTGTTGTTTTAAGCTGCTGATTTTGTGTTCCTTTACTAAACAGCAATAGAAAACTAATATACTACTTGTTACCTCAAACCCTGTGTACCAATCAATGAGAATTACAAGTGGTGCTAACTTTGATATTGTATTTTATACATTTGTGTGTTTATAAATATTGTTCCTTAGCCATTAAATGCCCTTCCTTGTTTTTACTGCCTGCAAAAGTTCCACACATATTTTGTTATACAGCTAAATCTTCTACTCCACTATTAAGACTTCATAACCCATTTGACATTATTTGTGCCACCATTATAGAAAGCTATTTTTAGACACTACCCTAGCACTTATTACACTGTATTACACTCAGGTGTTTACATGCCTTACTCATTTATCCAATCCATGATTGATTTTTTAAAAATATATTTTATTGATTTTTTTTTACAGAGAGGAAGGGAGAGGGAAGAGAGTTAGAAACATCGACGAGAGAGAAACATCGATCAGCTGCCTCCTGTACAACCTCAACTGGGGATGTGCCCGCAACCAAGGTACATGCCCTTGACTGGAATCGAACCTGGGACCCTTCAGTACGCAGGCCGATGCTCTATCCACTCAGCCAAACAGGTTAGGGCCATGATTGATTTTTTTATTGCCAACCTGGCCTAATTTAATGCCCGGCTAGAGTTAGAGACTCAATAAAAATTTGTTAAATAAGTAGATTTACATTTGTTATTGCATTGATTCTTCTTGATGATTTAGTGCCTAAATATAGTACTATATTTGATTTGTCATTTGTTGTAAATGTACTCATTTGAGACTAATGTATTTGGGACTGGGAATGGAATCAATAGACTTAAAGAAAGAACCTATATTCCTCTACCCTCACTTTTTCGTGATTTTACGAATTAATCATATCCTCCCTTTCTCAGCCTTTGGGCTTTCTAGTCTGAAGTTTCAAAAATTGTGTAATTCCTAATAATAAAAGGTTACAAACCCAAAGTTGCTCTTTTTTTAGATATTCCTTTTTATGACCATCAAATTTTTGATAATCCTCCACTGACAAGATGATATCTTCTTTTGCACTCCTCTTTAACTGAATGGAATTCAAAGCAATTGACCTAAAAGAAAATTGCTTAAATATCAAGCATTCCCAAAATGGTGTTAGGGAAATTTCCCTACAATTGTGTATTTCCCATCTCCAACCCTGTTTCACCAACTGAATTAGGAAAAAGTCAAAGATGAGAAAAGACAAGATCCCAAAGTACCACTTGCTTTCTTTAGAATTCAACTGAGAGCCATACTGATACATCAAATATTCTAAGTGCTTGTTCAGGCTGGTATGATCTATACAATTCTGACTTTTATTGAATCTCTTGCTCATTAGTCTGTTCATTGAAGATGGGACAAACATCTTGATTACCTCCTAGGGAACTTATCATAGGATGTGGGAAAGGGAATTGAAGAACATAAAAATCTTGGTATAACAAATCATTTTTTTATTTCTTAATCACTCCCAAACCTTTATATAACCTGCTCCAAACTCAACATTTGCATGAACTGGACAATGAATTCAAGGTCACAGTCTTATACAAAAGTGTGTATCATGACCAATAGAGAAACAATGAGTACATTTGTGAATTATCATTATACAAGTGTAGTTTAAATGACAGTTTAAACTATGATTTGTGTTTTGGTCATCTATACATATATGAAAGTCTAATATGCAAATTGTCCCCACAGGAGTTCAACCGGGAGACCTATCGCTCACTATGACATGTGCTGACCACCAAGGGGTGTTGTGGAACAAAGGAACCCCCTGGTCGTCAGCTGGCAGCTGGGGAAGGGAGGTCCCGGTTGGCAGCCAGCAGCCAGAAGGCCCTGATTGGCTCTAGGGACCCTACCCATGCATGAATTTCATGCACCAGGCCTCTAGTTAGTATATTAAAGTCTGATAAACTTGGCTACTTGATATGAAATTGAAACATATTTATTAAATGCAAATAGCTACTTGCCAGGAAACATACACTTTTTTCCTTATCACCCCTCTAAAACCCACTAAATTGACAATAAATAAACATGCACACACATAACAGGAAAGAAGAACATAGCAACCAAAAAATGTCAACAGAAGTTTGGAAGCTGGAAAACAAATAAATAAATAGTAACTGCCATGACTGAAGAAATTTAAAACTTAAATCATAACAGGAAACAAGCCTATTTTCCCCATGCAACTTCTGAAATGCACATATATTGAAGACATAGGTGCCTCTGAAGATGGGGCTTGGGGTAGTGGGGCAGAAAAGAAGAGTGGTGAAGAGTCTAATACAAAAAAAAGATAAACAACCTCATAGATATAGACAACAGAATGGTGGTTACTGGAATTGAAAGGGACTAGGTAGGGTGAGATAGGTAAAGGGGGTCAAATATATGGTAATGGATGGAAACTTGACTATTGGTGGTGAGTATACAATGGAATATACAGATATTGAATTACTAGAAGCCCGGTGCACAAAATTCGTCCATGGGGAGGGGGGGAGGGATCCCTCAGCACGGACTACACCCTCTCTGATCTGGGACGCCTCAAGGAATATCCAAATATCCAACTGCGAGATCAGGCCTAAACCAACAGTCAGACATTCCTCTCACAATCCAGGACTGCTGGCTCCTCACTGCTCACCTGCCTGGCAGCCTGATTGTCCCTAACCGCTTCTGCCTGCCAGCCTGATCACCCCCTAACCACTCTCCTGCTGGCCCAATCACCCCCAACTGCCCTCTCCTACCAGCCCAATGGCCCACAACTGCCCTCCCCTGCTGACCTGATCGCCCACAACTGCCTTCCCCTGTCGTGACGTGCTTCCTCTGCCATGACCAGCCTCCTCTGCCCTGCACAGAGCCACGGGACCCCCAGGACTCACTGCACAGAGCAGCCGCCAGGCCCCGCCTCCACTGTGTTCACAGCCATTTTTGTGGTGGCCATCTTGTGGCGACATCATGCAGGAGGACGCGAGGACCACCTAGGCTTTTATTAGTATAGATAGTGTTGTACATCCTAAATTTATATGATGTTATTAACCAAAGTTACTTCAATAAAAAATTTAAAAAGAATCTTTCTAGAAATCCCCATCCTTAAAAAGAATCTTTCTAGAAATCCCCATCCTTTCCCTTAATCTTTATCCAGATATTCCATAGATGGAGAATTGTGTGGAATATAATGAGACTTTACAAGAAAACCAAGTTTGAGGGGCTCATTAACTACACTATAGTGAGGTCACGGTTGATAAGATCAGGCAATCCACCTACCACCCAGATATTTGGACAAAACAGGAAGAAGTAATACATTTAAGAAATAATTTAAAGTACATGCATGAAAAACCAACTTAATGACCAAGAGAATATGTCTCAAGTCCAAAGCAATCTGAAGAGAAATCAATGGGCTATACAGGAGTGCAGCAAAACAAAAGAAATTAAAACTGGGAATACAAGTAATTATCACTGCAATACAAACCAACAAAATGGGTCTTTCTGTCTGGTTCATCAAAGGTTCTTTCTATGTGGAATCTAATGAACAAAATAAACTGACCAAAGGCATAGATACATCGACCAAAATGACAGTTCTCAGAGGGAAAGGGAATGGGGTGACTGGAAGAGATTAGCTAAAGAACATATATGTATACGTGCATAGCCTATGTACACAGACAACAATGTGATGAGGGTGGGGGGTGTCTGGGTGGATGAGGACAAATTTGGTGGGAGGGAAATAGGGTATATCTGTAATACTGACAACAGTAAAAAAAAAAAAAAAAAAAAGAATGCTCCAAAAGTATCAAATATATGTGTGTGTGTGGGGGGGGGGGGGGATGACTCAACAGAAGAAGAAATCCACATAGGAAATCAGAAACAGTATTAACTAACATTGGTCTTTGAAAGCAGGAGAGAAAACAGAGATCTGGGGAAAAGCAGGGCAATTAGTGGTGTCCACAATCTGGGTATGTGCCCTGACCTGGAATTGAACTCGCTACTTTTTGGTGTATGGGACTACGTTCCAAGAAACTGAGCCTCACCGGCCAAAGCAATCAGTTTCAGTTTTATATCCAACATATGAGTGAAATCATAAACAAGGTAGCTACTTTTTTCTGAAAGTCATCAACTTTATGTCAAATGCTCAGGAGTGCATATTGTTATATCAACATTACAGTGTAACCTAAAGGCTTTTAAACATCCATTATAACATATGTAATAGATGCTTTGAGGTTCATTTGTTGGGAGCATATGACATCTAAAAATATTGCATCAGCATTTTTGTATTTATTAAATTTATTGGGGTAGCATTGGTTGACATGATCATATAGATTTCAGGTGTGGGTTTCTGTTGCAAGATCTGTATATTGCACTGTGTGCCAACCACCCAATCAAACCGTCTCCTGTCGACATATATTAGGATCCCCTTCTCCCTCCACCTTCTGCCCCTGGCAACCATCACACTGCTGTTTGTGTTCATGAGTTTCAGTTTTATATCCCACTTATGAGTGAACTCATATAGTTCTTAGCTTTTTCTGATTGACTTATTTCACTTAGGTCCATCCATGTTGTTGCAAATGGCACTATTTCATCCTTTCTTATGGCTGAGTAGTATTCCATTGTGTATATGTACCACATCTTCTTTATCCAGTCCTCTATAACAGGACACTTGGGTTGTTTTCATATTTTTGGCCACTCTGAACATTGCTGCAATGGATATGAGGTTGCATATATCTTTGCAAATACATGATTTCAAGTTTTGGGGGGTATATATCCAGGAGACGGATTGCTGGGTCACAGATAGCTCTACTCTTAATTTTTTGAGGAATTTTAGACTGCTTTCCATAGTGGTTGTACCAGTCTACATTCCCACCAGCAGTGAATGACGGTTTCCTTTTCTCCACCACCTCTCCAACACTTGTTATTACTTGTCTTGTTGATAATTGTCACTCTAACAGGTGTGAGGTGGTATCTTGTTGTAGTTTTGATTTGCATTGCCCTAATTGATAGTGAGGTTGAACATATTTTCATATATGTATTGGCTGTTCATACATCTTCTTGGGAAAGGTGTATTTTCAGGTCCTCTGCCAACTTTTTGATTTGTTTATTTGTTTTGTGTTGAGTTTTATGAGTTCCTTATATATTTTGGAAGTTAAACCTTTGTCAGAGCTTTGTTTGTAAATGTCATCTCCCATCTGGTTGGCTGCCTCTTTGTTTTGTTGTCAGTTTCTTTTGCTGTGCAGAAGCTTTTTAGTTTGATATAGTCCCATTCTTTAATTTTTGTCTTTATTTCCCTTTATTTGATGTGAAGTTCATAAAGTATTCTCTACTGCCAAGGTCCATACGTTTGGTACCTATATTTTATCCTATTTACCTTATTGTTTCTAGTCTTATATTTAGGTCTTTGATCTATTTTGAATTAATTTTTATACATGGAGACAAACTGTAATTCAATTTATTCATTTGCGATGGAGAAAATGGCGGAGGTTTAGACAGACGTGTCGGTGCCTTGTCCCGGAGCAGATAAGGGCGGGCAGCTGAAACGGGTAGCATACAGCCCGAATAAGCAGAGGAGATTCAGCTGAGACAGTCTGCAGCCAGGAAAGACAGAGAAATCCTAGATAAAGGGAACGGTTAGAGGCTGAGGCTGAAACCTCTCCAGGTGCGCCGGCACAGCCGCGGAGACCGTGCCATCTTGGGTGACTGTCGCCGGCATCCAGAGACCAGCTACTAACCCGGCAACAACGGCTCTCAAGCAGCGCGACTACGTGAACTCAGAGGAACTCGGCTTCTCCCCACAGAAAGCAGATCCAAGCAACAGCGGCCTCCTGATCTCCACACGCTCTGTCTGAGGAACAGCTGCTGTGGGTGAAGCCTCCCTCCACCAGCCAGAAGAGCCACAACAGCTGTGAACAGCACCCATCAGAAGACCCACTAACAACAGAGGAGCAGCTGCTACCACAACCGCCCAAGGAGCAACCACAGCCCGAGGAGCCACTGCCACCTAGGGAGCAGCCACTGAACGACTCATTATCTATATACGTCAGTGAGATCAAACATGGGTAGACAAAGAAATCCCCAAAGGAAAGAAAAGGAGGACTCACCAGAAAAGCAGCTAAGTGATACAGAGGCATACAACATGACAGAAAAAGAATTCAGAATAAGGGTCCTAGAGTGCATACACCGGATGGAGGAAAAAATCGACAACTTATCCAAGAAGCAAGAAGAAACAGATGAAAAAATCGACAACTTAACTAAGACCCAAGAAGAAATGAAGTGCGATATAGCTGCAATAAAGAACACCATTGAAAGTATCAACAGTAGACTAGGAGAAGCGGAAGACCGAATTAGTGAATTAGAAGACAGGGAAGCAAAACACACCCAAACTGTACTTCAGTTGGAGAAAAAAATTAAAAGACAGGAGGAGAGCCTAAGGGAGCTTTGGGACAACATGAAACGAAACAACATACGAATAATAGGGGTGCCAGAACAACAGAAAGAGGAACAAGGATTAGAAAACCTATTGGAAGAAATAATATCAGAAAACTTCCCTGAGGTGGGGAAGAAAAAAGTCACACAAGCCCAGAGAGTCCCAAGCAAGGTGAACCCGAAAAGACCCACACCAAGACACATCATAATTACCATGGCAAATGTTCAGGACAAAGAGAGAATCTTACAGGCTGCAAGAGAGAGACGGAAAGTTACATACAAGGGATCTCCCATTAGATTATCAAATGATTTCTCAACAGAAACACATCAGGCCAGAAAAGAATGGACGGAAATTTACAAAGTGATGCAAAGCAAAGGACTGAATCCAAGAATACTCTATCCAGCAAGGCTATCATTCAAAATTGAAGGGGAAATAAGAAGCTTCACAGACAAAAAAAGGCTAAGGGAGTTTATCACCACCAAGCCAGCAATGCAAGAAATGCTAAAGGGACTGGTGTAAAAAGAAGAAATAAAAATCCCAGAAAGAAAACAGCCACACACACAAAAAAAGAAATGGCTACAAACAAGTACCTTTCAATAATAACTTTAAATGTAAACGGGCTAAATGCTCCAACCAAAAGATATCGAGTGGCTGAATGGATAAAAAATCATGACCCATACATTTGCTGTCTACAAGAGACCCACCTCATTAGAAAGGACTCACACAGACTGAAAGTGAAGGGATGGAAAACTATCTTTCAGGCTAATGGAAAGGAAAAGAAAGCTGGGGTAGCAATACTTATATCGGACAAAATAGACCTCAAAGTGAAGGCCATAACAAGAGATACGGAAGGCCACTTCATAATACTAAAAGGATCAATACAACAAGAAGATATAACCCTGATAAACATATATGCACCCAATGCAGGAGCACCCAAATACATAAAAAATCTTCTGGAAGATATCAAAGGAGAGATCGACAACAATACAATCATAGTAGGGGACTTTAATACACCACTGTCATCACTGGATAAGTCCTCTAGACAAACAATCAGCAAAGATACAGCAATACTAAATGACTCACTAGATCAGATGGACTTAATAGACATCTTCAGAACACTTCACCCCAGTGCCACGGAATATACATTCTACTCAAGTGCTCATGACACATATTCAAAAATAGACCATATATTGGGTCACAAGCAAAGTATACCCAAATTCAAGAAGATTGAAATCATAAAAAGCGTCTTCGCAGACCACGATGGCATAATATTAGAAATAAACTGCAATAAAAACAACCCAAAATACTCAAACACCTGGAAGCTGAATAGCATGCTATTAAATATTGATTGGGTTACCAATGAAATCAAAGAAGAAATTCAAAACATCCTGGAAACTAATGACAATGAAAACACAACAATCCAAAACCTATGGGACACAATGAAAGCAGTCCTGAGAGGGAAGTTTATAGCTCTACAGGCCTATCTCAAAAAACAAGAAAAAATGGTAGTAAATCAGCTAACTCTACAACTCAAAGAATTAGAAAGAGAGCAACAAGAAAACCCCAGAGTGAGCAGAAGGAAGGAGATAATAAAGATTAGAGCAGAAATAAATAACATAGAGACCAAAAAAATAATACAGAAAATCAATGAAACCAAGAGCTGGTTCTTCGAAAGGATAAACAAGATTGACAAACCTCTAGCCAGACTCACCAAGAAGCAAAGAGAGAGGACCCAAATAAACAAAATCAGAAATGAAAGAGGTGAAATAACAACAGACCCCACAGAAATACAAATGATTGTTAAAAAATACTATGGACAGCTCTACTCCAACAAACTAGACAACCTGGAGGAAATGGACAAATTCCTAGAAAAATACAACATTCCAAAACTCAATCAGGAAGAATCTAAAAATCTCAACAGGCCAATAACTATGGAAGAAATTGAAGCAGTCATCAAAAAGCTTCCAGCAAACAAAAGCCCAGGACCAGACGGCTTCACAGGGGAGTTTTACCAAACATTCAAGGAAGAACTAAAACCTATCCTCCTCAGACTACTACAAAAAATTCAAGAGGAAGGAACACTTCCAAGCTCATTCTATGAAGCCAGCATCACCCTAATACCAAAACCAGGTAAAGACAACACAATGAAAGAGAATTACAGGCCAATATCCCTCATGAACATAGATGCCAAAATCCTCAACAAAATCTTAGCAAATCGGATCCAGCAGTACATCAGAAAGATCATACACCATGACCAAGTAGGATTTATCCCAGGGATGCAAGGATGGTACAATATCCGCAAATCAATAAACGTGATACATCACATAAACAAATTGAAAGAAAAAAACCACATGGTCATATCAATTGATGCAGAAAAAGCATTTGACAAAATTCAACACCCATTTTTGATAAAAACTCTCAGCAAGGTGGGAGTAGAAGGATCATACCTCAACATAATAAAAGCCATATATGACAGGCCCACAGCCAACATCATTCTCAATGGACAAAAACTTACACCATTTCCCCTAAGAACAGGAACAAGACAGGGATGCCCCCTCTCACCACTCCTGTTCAACATAGTACTGGAAGTGTTAGCCATTGCAATTCGGCAAGAAGAAGAAATAAAAGGCATCCAAATTGGAAAAGAGGAAGTAAAACTGTCCTTATTTGCAGACGACATGATATTATACATACAAAACCCTAGAGACTCCATCAAAAAACTACTAGACTTAATACATGAATTTGGCAATGTAGCAGGATACAAAATTAACCCCAAGAAATCTGAGGCATTTCTATACACCAATAGTGAACTTTCAGAAAGAGAGATTATAAAAACAATCCCGTTTACCATCGCACCAAAAAAACTAAGCTACCTAGGAATAATCTTAACTAAAGAGGTAAAAGACCTCTACTCAGAAAACTACAGGACGTTGAAAAAAGATATAGAGGAAGACATAAACAGATGGAAGAACATACCGTGTTCATGGATTGGTAGAATCAACATCATTAAAATGTCCATACTACCCAAAGCAATCTATAAATTCAATGCACTTCCCATTAAAATACCAACGGCATACTTCAGAGATCTAGAACGAACTCTCCAAAAATTCATCTGGAATAAAAAAAGACCCCGAATAGCTGCAGCAATCCTGAAAAAGAACAAAGTAGGTGGGATCTCAATACCAGATATCAAGTTGTATTACAAAGCCACTGTTCTCAAAACTGCCTGGTACTGGCACAAGAATAGGCATATAGATCAATGGAATAGAATAGAGAGCCCAGAAATCGGCCCGAACCAATATGCTCAATTAATATTTGACAAAGGAGGCAAGAACATACAATGGAGCCAAGATAGTCTCTTCAATAAATGGTGTTGGGAAAATTGGACAGATATATGCAAGAAAATGAAACTAGACCACCAACTTACACCATACACAAAAATAAACTCAAAATGGATAAAGGACTTAAATGTACGACAGGAAACCATAAAAATTCTAGAAGAATCCAAAGGCAACAAAATCTCAGACATATGCCGAAGCAATTTCTTCACTGATACAGCTCCTAGGGCACTTGAAACTAAAGAGAAAATGAACAAATGGGACTACATCAAAATAAAAAGCTTCTGCACAGCAAAAGAAACCATCAACAAAACAACAAGAAAACCCACTGTGTGGGAAAACATATTTGCCAATGTCATATCTGATAAGGGCCTAATCTCCAAAATCTATAGGGAACTCATACAACTTAACAAAAGGAAGATAAACAATCCAATCAAAAAATGGGCAAAGGACCTAAATAGACACCTTTCAAAAGAGGACATTCAGAAAGCCAAGAGACATATGAAAACATGCTCAAAGTCACTAATCATCCGAGAGATGCAAATCAAAACAACAATGAGGTACCATCTCACACCTGTCA
Source organism: Myotis nattereri (assembly GCF_964212035.1). Taxonomy (NCBI): domain Eukaryota; kingdom Metazoa; phylum Chordata; class Mammalia; order Chiroptera; family Vespertilionidae; genus Myotis; species Myotis nattereri. The sequence goes on along the minus strand of NC_138078.1, from coordinate 94,717,290 downwards.
GACTGGCTATCATCAACAAATCAACAAACGACAAGTGCTGGAGAGGATGTGGAGAAAAAGGAACACTTGTGCACTGCTGGTGGGAATGCAGACTGGTGCAGCCACTATGGAAGACAGTATGGAGTTTCCTTAAAAAACTGAAAATGGAACTCCCATTTGACCCTGTGATCCCACTTCTAGGAATATATCCCAAGAAACCAGAAACACCAATCAGAAAAGATATATGCACCCCTATGTTCATAGCAGCACAATTCACCATAGCTAAGATTTGGAAACAGCCTAAGTGCCCATCAGTAGATGAATGGATTAGAAAACTGTGGTACATCTACACGATGGAATACTATGCTGCTCTAAAAAGGAAGGAACTCTTACCATTTGCAACGTCATGGATGGAACTGGAGAGCATTATGCTAAGTGAAATAAGCCAGTCAATGAAGGAAAAATACCACATGATCTCACTCATTCATGGATAATAGAGACCATTATAAACTTTTGAACAATAATAGATTCAGAGGCAGAGCTGCCTCAAACAGATTGTCAAACTGCAGTGGGAAGGCCGGGGAGGGTTGGGGGGCAGGAGGTAGGGGGGTAAGAGATCAACTAAAGGACTTGTATGCATGCGTATAAGCATAACCAATGGACATAAGACACTGGGGGATAGGGGAGGCTGGGAGACTGTCTAGGGCGGGGGGATAAAATGGACACATATGTAATACCCTTTGTAATACTTTAAGCAATAAAAAAATTAAAAAAAAAAAAAAAAAAGAAAAAAAAAAAAATTTATTCATTTGCATATGGTTTTCCAGCTTTTCCAGAACCATTTATTGAAGAAACTACTTTTACTCCATTGTGTTTTTCTGGCTCCTTTGTAGAAAATTATCTGTTCATATGCATGTAGTTTTACAGCTGGACTCTCTATTCTGTTCTGTTGACTTGTGTGCCTGTTTCTCAGCCAATACAATGCTGTCTTGATTATCATAGCTCTGAAGTATAATTTGAAGTCAGGTAATGTGATAACTCTAGTTTCATTCTTTATTCTCAGGATTGCATTAGCTATTTGGGGTCTTTTGTGGTTTCATACAAATCTGAAGATTCTCATTCTATTTATTTAAAAAATGACATTGGGATTATGATGGGGATTGCATTTAATAAGTATATAGCTCAGGGTGATAATGCTATTTTTACTATATTGAATCTTCCAATCCATGAACACAGAATATATTTCCATTTTGTTGTGTGTTTTCAATATATTTTAATAATGTTTTGTAATTTTCAGTATATAGGTCTTTCACATTTTTAAGTTTATTCCTATGTATTTTTTTTGTTATAATTGCAAAAGGAATTGTTGTTGTTTTCATTTCTTTTTCTGAAATTTTTTTATTTCCACAAATTAGTGGATTTTTTTACATTGATTTTGTATCCTGCAACTTAACTGTATTTGTTTATTGTTTCTAACAGATTTTTGGTGGAGTCTTTAGGGTTTTCTATATACAGAATCATATTGTCCACAAAAAGTGAATTTTACTTCTTTCTTTACTATTTGGATGCCTTTTACTTCATTCTCTTGCATTATTGCTCTGACTAGGGCTTCCAGTACTATGTTGAATATGAGTGTTGAGAGTGGACATCCTTGTCTTGTTCCTTATCTTAGAGGAAATGCTTTCAGTTTTTCACCATTGTACTAAATGCTGATATTAGCTGAGGGTTTATCATATATAGCCATTAATATACTGAGGTATTTTCCTTCTATTTCTACTTTATTGTTTTAAATATAAATAGATGCTGTATCTTATCAAATGTTTTTTGTGCATCTATTGAAAAGATCATACGATTTTGATCCTTTCTTTTGTTAATGTTGTGTATTACATAATTGATTTGTGTAAGTTGAACAATCCTTGTGCCCCTGGAATGAACCCCACTTGATTGTGGTGTATTATTTTTTGGATGTACTATTGTATTCAGTTTTCTAGCATTTTGTTTATTATTTTTGCATCTATATCCATCAGAGATATTGATCTGTAGTTTTGTGTGTGTCTGTGTGTGTGTGTGTGTGTGTGTGTTATCTTTGCCAGGTTTTGGTATCAGGGTTGTATTGGTTTCATAAAATGTGTTAGGAAGTATTGCCTCTTCTAACTTTTAGAAGAGTTTGAGAAGGATGGGTTTTAAATCTTCTTTGAACATTTGGTAGAATACACTGGTGAAGCCATCTGGTCTTGTATTTTGGGGTATATCATTTAATATAATTTTATTGATTTTAGAGAGGAAGAAAGAGGGAGAGAGAGATAGAAACATCAGTGATGAGAGAGAATCATTGATTGGCTGCCTCCTGCACGCCCCCCCCCCCCACTGGGGATTGAGCCCACAACCCGGGCATGTGCCCTTGACCAGAATCGAACCTGGGACCCTTCAGTCTGCAGGCCAACGCTCTATCCACTGAGCCAAACCGGCTAGGGCTGGGGTATATTTTTGATAGTTGTTTCAGTTTCCTCACTGCTGAAATCAGTCTGTTTACATTTTCCAATCACTCATGATTGAATCTAGGAAGGTTATGTATTTCTGGGAACTTATCCATTTCTTTTATGTTATTGAATTTGGTGGCATATAGTCTTTCATAATATTCTAGTATGATCCTTTGTATACTAGTATCTGTGATGGATATGGTGACTTCTCCTCTCTCATTTCTGATTTTGTTTATATGGGTATTTCCCTTATTTCTTTACTGATTCCAGTCAGGGGTTTGCCAATTATATTAAGCTTTTCAAAGAACCAGCTCTCCTCCTCCTCCTCCTCCTCCTCCTCCTCCTCCTCCTCCTCCTCCTCCTCCTCCTTCTTCTTCTTCTTATTATTATTATTATTATTATTAATTTTTGTAGCCTTTTTGTTCTCTATTTCATTCAATTCTGCTCTAATTTTTATTATTTCCTTTCTTCTGCTGAAGTTGCGTTGGTTTTGTTCTTTTTCTAGTTCTTTAAGATGTGATGCTAGTTTATTTACTTGGGATTTCTCTTATTTCTTGATGTAGGTCTATAATGATACAATATTTCCTATTATGACTGCTTTTGTTGCATACAAGAATTTTTGATATATATTATTGTCATTCTCATCTGTCTCTATATATCTTTTGATCTCATCTTTTATTTCTTCTTTGACCCATTTTTCAGCAGTATGTTGTTTAATCTCCATGTATTTATTGGTTTGTTTACTTCCTTTTAGAAGTTGATTTCTAATTTCAAGGCGTCATGATCGGAGAATATGCTTGGTATAATTTCAAACTTCTTGAATTTGTTGATGCTAGTTTTCTGATCCAACATATGGTCATGTGCACTAGAGAAGAATGTATAGTGTGATGTTCTGGGATGGAAGGTTCTGTAAATGCCAATTATGTCCTTTTGGTCTAGTGTTTCATTGAAGGCCAATATTGATTGATTGATTTTCTCTTTGGTTAATCTGTCTAGAGCTTTCAATGGATTATTAAGATCCTCAATATGTTTGGGTTTGATCTGACCCAATTCAGACCATTTACATTTAGGATAATTATTGATGTATGAGAATTATCTATAGCCATTTTATTTTATTTTCTAGGAGGTCTGTGCCTCCATTTATTCTTTTCCTTTGTGTTTCTGTCTTTTGTTTTTGCTTGGTGGTAATCCATACTTCTTTCCTCTGTTTGCTCTTTTTTAAAAAAAAATCTGTTTCTGGTTTGGTAATTTTTGTGTGTGGTTACCATTTGTTTTATATATAAAAACAATAAAGTTGTATATATACTGTAGTTGTTTTGGTTTTTATTTCGAGTGCATCTGATCTTCATCGTCCTTTGCAAGTTCAGACCTTTAGTCCCTCCCCTTTTATGTTTTTGTTGTCATAAATTATCCCTGTTTATGCTGTAAGTTTTTTTGTGATCTTACTCATAGTGTTGTGACCTTATGTTCTTTGTTTCAGGTAGAATAACTCCTTTGAGTGTTTCCTGCAATGGAGGTTTTCTTGTGATAAAATCCCTTAGCTTCTGTATGTTTGGGAATATCTTTATTTCTCCTTCACATTTAAAGGATAATTTGGCTGGATTATTTGTGGCTGGTAATCTCTCTCCTTCAGATATTTGAATATTTGGTTCCACTTTCTTCTGGCTTGTAGAGTTTCTGCTGAGAAATCAGATGAAATTCTCATGGGTTTCCTTTGTAGGTTACTTCCTTTTTTCCCCCTGTCTGCTTTGAGAATTTTTTCTTTGTCATTAATTTTTGAAAGTTTTAATACCAAGTTCCTTGGAGACAGTCTCTTTGGATTGAGGTAACTAGGTGTTCTGCTTACTTCTTTGATTTGAGAATATATTTCTTTCCATAGGTTTGGGAAGTTTTCATTTACCTCTTGTTTGAATAGAGTCTCCATTCCATACTCCTTCTCTTCCTCCTCCACAAGGCCTATAATTCTAATATTGTTGTGTTCTGATGTAGTCAGACAGTTCTTGTAGAGCTTTCTCATTTTTCTTCAATCTCAGGTCTCTTTCTTCTTCTCTCTGCACTATTTCTAGATTCCGGTCTTCATTATCACTAATTATTTCCTCCATCTGGTTGGCTCTGTTTTCTATGCTCAGTAGTTTTAATCTCCTTAATTGCATGCTTCATTTACAGGTTTCTGATTATTTTTACAGTTTCACTTCCCTTAGTAAAGTACTCATTTTGTTCATTGATTTGTTTTTCTGAATGCATTGAATTGTCCGTCTGTATTTTCTCTCATCTCGTTAAGTATTTTCAGAACTGCAATCTTGAAATCTCTATCATTTAAATCACATATTTCCATTTGTTCTAGTTTGCTTTCTGGGGATTTTTTTCTAGTCATCCTTTTACTGTGGTTACTCATGGTATTTTCTGTTCTCTTTTGCCTATGCATTTAACTCTATCTATATATTATTTTCCACTAAATGGCAACGAATAACAACATTTTTTTAATTCTGTGATCTCCCAGTCTTGACCTCCAGAACCTCCTTAATACGATGCAGCCATGCTGCTTGGGGGTGGGGTTTGTTTTGCTCTCACTGTAATGGCAAACTTGACCTTTGTTGGGTCCAACCACCAAGCACCCTTCCTTGGGATCAGTCATAGAGGAAAACACTTCTACTGTAACAGCTCTTGCTATACAGATAATATGCTCCTGGACCCGACTCCCCAGGCAAGAGGAGGCAAGTTTGGGGAGTACAAGTGGTGCCAGGGATCTATGGTTCTGTTTCTTTGTTTGAAACACCACCACCAGCCTGACAGTGGAGATCTGCATGGAGAACCCCATGCTTTGTCAAGAGCCTGTTGACTCAGATAGTTTTTGCTCCCTCACTACTTGCCCTACTGGGCTGCACCCTTCCTCCTTCCTAGCTCTCTGTTCCTCCCCACCAAAGCAAACACCTACTGTCACTGGCTTTCTCTCCTCTCCTGGCTGAGCCATGAGCTCCAGGCTGCAGGGCTGTGTCTGTGGGCCTTCTGTACTTTTCTCCCCATTTATTCCTGGTTGCCCGCCTTTAGATGTTTCAATGCACTGGTCTCTCAGGTGTGCATCTGTGTTGAGCGAGGATTTATTTGTTGAATTATAGTTGGTTAACTTGTTGACATTTCAAGGGGAGAGGCCAAGGGGCTCTAATGCCACCATTCTTCTGGTGTCTTCTCCATCTACTTTTAAAAGTTCAGTCATGGTTCAAAATCAATAAACACTCACGATAGACATTTATGATCATTTTAAACAGTTACAAAAGCCTATGCTTTTTGAAATAGCTGTTACTATTATGACTATGACATAAAGCTATTTTTATCTTAATAAATCCACACAAGTGTTATAAGAAATTTGAGATAACTGCTCCTTTGCTGTGAGTAATGCTGTTTCCTCATGCTTCTCTAGTCACTGCTGCCTGCAGCAACTAATTCTCTGGATTCTTCTTAGTAGCACCATTAATTTTCTAGTAGGATTGCCCATGCAGAGGTAGGGAAAGGGGATCCCAGACTAAAATAAAGAGGTTTTATTCTTTATTAGTTGATGCTCAACTAATATTTGTTGAATGAATGAATGAAACTAATCTCTCTTTTTCCCATCCTTTTCTCACCGGGCCATGCCCTCTTTCTATATTCAGTAAAAATAATAAGTACAATATGTTATTTTATTTAAAACACATTTACTCCCCTGAGGGAATTGTGAATATATATTATTCATTTGTTTTAGGGTTGAAGGTTACATTTCCTTTCCAAATCTAAAAAACAGGTGACTATATCACATAAGGGTTGCTATCAGTAATCCTCATCATAATTCCAATCCCTATCTTGAGGCAAGGCCATTATTTAAGCAAACAACAAGAGCCAGAAATCCAGATTTTTTCAAAACTAATAGACTAGAAGCAAGTATTCTTGAATTTAAAATAAGATTTACCACAAGATCCTTTAAATCAACACTTCCCAAACTTTAGTTTGCATCGATATTACCTGAGGTGGGGGTGGGGATGCTTGTTAAAAGACATATTGTTGGGCCTTGTCCCCAAGTTTTTGAATCAGTAGGTCTTGGATTTCGTCCAATAATGTGTATCTCTAACAAGTTGTTAGATCATGCTAATGCTGCTGATACAGGGACCACACTTTGAGAAGGCCTAGTGTGAATCAAATTTGGTCCCAGGCTCAGTGGCATCATTTGTCCTCCAGGCAAGATGGGCCATCCATAAGGTTTCCTTATAAAACATAATGTATGGACTTGAGCAGTGCTGTCTATTAGACAAATAATGCAAACCACATATATAATTTAAAAGTTTCTAGTAACTTAATTTAAAAAGAAACTGATACATTTAATATATGTTATTCAAGTAAAATATAAATAATTATTAAGAAAGTTTACATTATTTTCTTCTACTAAGTCTTTAAAAGAAATTGTGTATTTCACACTTCTAGCACATATGAAATCAGACTAGCCATATATCAAACACTTAATAGCCTCATGTGGCTAGTAACCACCATATTAGGCATTGTAGCCCTCCCCCTTTCAAAAAATATATTGCAAACAATATTTTCATTTATTTGGGTCTGTAATAAAAATGTTTAAAATAGGCATACATGATGGTGGATACTTTTCAGTGAAAGTAAGGTAGGCCAAAGCAAAATAATATTTCCTCTATTCCATTAACAATAGTATTCAATGACCAGAACTCAATTAATATACTTCTTCCATAGATTTATATTTTGTAAAGTTACATTATTAGAAAACAAATAACCACTTTTTATTTGAATAATAGTAATATCTGAGGTGCTAAAGTATTAGAGAGTATGGATTTAGAGTTTCCTTCAATTAAGATGTTAAAAATTATATTATTCTATGAGAAGTGAATACTTCCTCCTTATTTTAAAATTTTTGGTATTACTTTTATAATACATGTTTATTATTGAAAATTGAGAAAATGTAGATAAGAAAAAGAAGACTTTTAAAATTACCTGTAATCTTCCCTAACTGGTTTTGCTCAGTGGACAGAGTGTTGGCCTGCAGACTAAAGTGTCCCAGGTTCAATTCCAGTCAAGGGCATGTACCTTGGTTGCGGGCACATTCCCAATAAGGGATGTGCAGGAGGCACCTGATCAATTTTTCTCCCTCATTGATGTTTCTAACTCTCTATCCCTCTCCCTTCCTCTCTGTAAAAAAGCAATAAAATATATTTTTAAAAAATAAAATAAAATTACCTGTAATTTTACACCATTATCTAGAGGCCCAGTGCACAGATTCATGCACCAGTGGGGTCCTTCAGCCTGGCCTGTACCCTTTCACAATCTGGGACCCATCAGGGGATGTCGGATAGCTGGGTTCAGTCCCATCCCAGCAAGCCCAGTCCAAACAGGAGGGAGCCCAATCCCCACAGACCTGATCCCCACAGGCCGATCCCCGCAGGCCCGATTCAGATAGGAGGGAGCCTGATACCCACAGGCCTGATCCAGACAGGAGGAAGCCCAATCCTGTGCATTGAGCATCTGTCCCCTGGTGGTCACTGTGCATCATAGCAACTGGTCAACCGTTCATTTGGTCGTTGGTTGCTTAGGCTTTTATATATATAGATTCCTTTTATATGGCTATCGAGGTATTTTTCCTTGCCTATAACTATATAGTATTTTCTAAAGAAACTGCAACATCCATAATGTTTTGTGACTTGCTTTCCTCATTTAACAATATAGAATAACTATCTTTCCATGCATTTATATATCACTCTATAAAATCACTTTTAATGGTTGTATAGTATTGCATAGGTATGCAACAATAAATCTAGTCTACCTTTATTAGACACTTAGCATTTTCATTCTTATAAACAATATTGGAATGTAAATGAGATAAAAAGCCATCAGAAATTTGACCAGCACTTCCTATCCTTCTGCTGATCCATTTCTAACAAATTTTATTCTTAAGTAATTACTCTCTAACTCAGTGGTTCTCAACCTTCCTAATGTCACGACCCTTTAATACAGTTCCTCATGTTGTGGTGACCCCCAATTTCATTGCTACAAATTGAACATAATTAAAGCATAGCGGAGAGACAGAAATTGGCACAGAACCTGCACAGAACGTTCTCTAGAGACAGAAGAACTTCGCTGGAGAGAACATGGCAAAAGATCCTGGACAGAAACTGCCCTCAGAACCTAGAGACAGAACCTAGCGAGAGAACATAGCAAAAGATCCTGGACTGAACCTGACTACAGAAATTGGCAAGAGAACCTGACTAGAACCTGGTGACAGAACCTGGCTGGAGAACCTAGTGAGGGAACTTGGCTACAGAACCTGGCTGGAGAACCTGGAGAACCTAGCAAGAGAACATGGACACAGAACCTGGCTGGAGATCCTAAGCAGAACCTCTCTGGAGATCGAGACCAGAACTTGGCTGGAGATCCTGGCTAGGCTGCTGATCAACTGAACACTGCCTCTGTGTCCTTCCTTCTTCGCCGACTCCATCCACACCTTTGGGGACCCCTGGACCTGCTGGGGCTGGACCCCGGCACACATACACTTAAGTATGTATACTTAAGTACATAAACTTATCCATTTTAATTTTAAACTCATTAAGTAATATTTTCAAAACAAAAAAACAAACATATGTATATCCACCTACCTTATATTTGTCTTAATATATTTTTTCCTGCCACATTTGTTCATTATTAAGACATTTGTAATAAATGCTTTGCTCCTTCAAAAAAAAAAAAAAGCATAGCGATTAATCACAAAAACAATATCCTATCTAATAAAAGACAAAAAGGGTAATTGACCATACCTTCACTATGCTTCCCATTGGCTAATCAGGGTGATATGCAAATTAACTGCCAACAAAGATGGCGGTTGATTTGCATACGTAGGCTCTAAGTTGTGGAGAGAAGCCAAAGGGCCCCGAAGCCAGCCGAGCAGCGGAGCCTCACGGCCCCGAGATCAGCGGAGCCACGAGGTCTCCTGGCCCCAGGATCAGTGGAGCTGCAAAGCCTGATGGCTGGCGGGGGCACGGGGGTCTGGCCAGAGCCCAGCTAGAGAGAAGGCCTGGGTCCCGGGTGCCAGAGGAAAACTGGTGCCAGCAGCCAAGGGAAGGGAAAGCCTATTGAATGAATCTCTTTGTGCAACAGGCCTCGAGTGTAATTATACATGTGTTTTCCAATGGTCTTAGGCAACCCCTGTGAAAGGGTCATTCGACCCCCAAAGGGGTTGCGACCCACAGGTTGAGAACCGTTGCTCTAACTTAAACTTCCAGTGACACTATCAAACTTTAGAGTGTATGAGAAATACCTGGTCAGTTTTGTGAGCTATTTTTTTTTTTCAGTAAAGGTCCATAGGCCCTAACTTTAGAGAGTCTGATTCAGCAAAACTTGTGTGGTGCCTAGGGATCTGCATTTATAACAAGCTCTCAAGGTGATTCTATTGAAGGTAGCCCTGATTTTTAGAAACACCACTTTTGGTCCTTATGTCACATTTAAAATAAATGCAATAGTATTTTTTTTAAAATTTACCTGCACACACTGCGCAAGAAAATGCTCTAAAATAAATAAGCGCAAAAAATTTATCATTCTGAACCAAATTTCTATTCTCAGTATCCAAAAGCTATTTTTAAAGTCCCTATATTTCTTATTATAACAAATCAAATTTGCTAGTATTTAATTTTTCCCTAATACATTTCTAAAGAAGAAATATGGTTAGTGTTATGCATATGGCAAATGGAGGGCTCTACTTTGCAGCTGATATAAAGGCCTAATTCCCCCAGACATGGATGACATTTGCAAAGTTCTGAATAATCTTTCCATCCACCATCACAGACTGCTCAGTTGGCTGAACTGCCTTCATAAGACAGAGTGACCATTACCTTTAATGTGCATAACTCAGTGTTGGAGTTTGTAGGATTGTGCCTGAAAGGGCTAAGCAGTGTAAGACTTCTTTAATGTTGCTTAAAATTATATCCGCAAATCAAATGCAGTTAACCAGCCTCTCTCTAGTGGCAGATCACAGGAAACAGACAACCCAGAGATATAAACAGCCCAGAGCAAACAAAACAGTACATAGCCCTTGCAGTTTGCTCAGGGGCCTAAAGTGATAAGCCAGAAAGAAACTGATATTCTGAAACTTTGATGAAACCTTGTGAAATTTTTCACAGTGTCAGGACAACATCCCTGTTCCTACTTCTGAAGGGAGACACAGAATACTTGAACATTGTGCTTCCACCTAGAAAATCAAAGGTAACTACCAGACCTTATTATCTTCCAAGAATTGTTTTAAAACCTCAGTAAACTCTCTTTCCTGTGGTCAATGGCTTTCAGCCTGAATGAAAACAAAATAAACTATTTTTAATGATATATCAATACACTGTGAGTGTTTCCACAAAAAGCCGAAAGACCATACATAGTCTTGTATCACATAGTTTGTGTTGTTTGCTCATATTAACTCTACCTCACAGTGATTTTTTCTCTTATTCTGAATCTCACTGGTCCTGGTAGATACAGTCTTACTCTTAAAATTCTTTTTTTTAATCTGCATTGCTTATATAATGTGTTAGTATTTTTTTTCTAGTTCTTTCGAGAGTCTATTTTGTAAGATATCTGATTATAAGGATTATGTCTGCCACTTCTTTTGTACCTCCACTAGTGCAGGCAGAGTTACATGGTACTTACATAATCCTATATAATAAAAGCCTAATATGCTAAGTGTCCGACCATTCGTTCTACCATTTGACCAGTTGCTATGACACACACTGACCACCAGGGGGAAGACACTCTGACTGGTAGGTTAGCTTGCTGCTGGGGTCCTGCTGATCAGGACTGGGAAAGAGGGGCCAGACATGCCCTGGAGCCCTCCTGCAGCCTTTCCCTGGCCCTGATCATGCACCAGCAGGGTCCCTAAGCCTGGCCTGCACCCTCTCACAATCCAGGACCCATCAGGGGATGTCAGAGAGCTGGTTGGTTTCAGCCCGATCCCCACAGGCCAGGCCGAGGGACCCCACTGGTGCACAAATCCATGCACTGGGCCTTTAGTAAACTAATAAAATTGTAACACACACACATGTATCCATACACACTCTTGCTCTGTGACCTTTCATCTTTCTTTAACTGTTAAATTACTTTGCATGATGGTAAATAATGAAACTTTAATCTGAGACAGTAGATTCATGACTTATTTGGGATAAGTTAATGTCAGCAGCCCAGCATGCTTGGTCCTAACATGTTTTACCATATTTGCTAATAGACACACACCCTGGAAATAAGTATTTTCCCTACTTCTGAAAGACACACACTACTGAAATAAAACATAGCCACTAATGGAAAACCACAAAGTAAAACATTCAAGTCTCACTATAGTATTGATTTGTCTGTATCAAGATTTAGAAACATTTTCACAAATTAATACTGTTTAAGATATATTTTATTGATTTTTTACAGAAAGGAAGGAGAGGGATAGAGAGTTAGAAACATCAATGAGAGCGAAACATTGATCAGCTGCCTCCTGCACAACTCCTACTGGGGATGTGCCCAAAACCAAGGACCATGCCCTTTACCGGAATCGAACCTGGGACCTTTCAGTTCCCAGGCCAACACTCTAGCCACTGAGGCAAACCAGTTAGGGCACAAATTAATACTTATACTACAAGTATACCAGGGAGGGTACAAGATTGTCTTTTAAAACTATAATTATTGGGGCTCGAGGCCAATAGAAATGTGTGGTTTTAGTAGAAAGTGCACTGGACTATGTCTCAAGGGAAAGGATTCCATTCCCAGATAGACAAGTGACCTTGAGCAAGACATATTTCTTCCCTGGGCTTCAGTATTCTCACCTGTGAAATGAAGAATATTAGCCTAGATTTTATCATTCAATATATATTTAATGCTTATGAGGCCCTCTCCTGGGTGTTAGGAATATAGCAGAGAGCAGGAAAAATCCCTGTCCTCCAGGAGCTTTCATTCTAGCCAGGGAGAAAAAAATGAACTTCTAAACGATTTGAAAATGATAATTTTAGATAATTACAAGTGATAGTGAAGACAAATGAAGAAGGTTAAGGGAATATAGGAGGGAGGGAGAATGAAGAAATAGCAATATAGACTAGGGAAGACCTCTCTGAGGAGGGTGATATTTGAGCAGAAGAGTCCTGAATAATGACAGGAATATTGCTGTTCAAATACCTGGAGGAAGAGTATTCTAGGTAGAGGGAAAAGAAAATAAACATCTCAGCTGGGAAAAAGACTTGGTCTTTTCAAGTAACAAGAAGGTCAGTATGCCTAGAGTGGACTAAACAAGGAGAGTAGTAGGAGACAGGGATGAGATTGAAGAGGTATGTGGAGGCCAGATCATGAAGGAACTTTAGATCATAGTGAGAGGCCTAGACTTTATACTATGCATCATGGAAAGTCTTTAGAGAGTTTTGACCCAGGAATGACATGACCTGATATATTGTGATAAGGATAAGAGTAGAAAGATGAGTAAGATTACTAAAATAAGAGGAGCTTTTGCCTATGGTGGTGATAGTAGATATAGAAAAATAAAACGCATTTGGGATATGCTTTTTAATAGGCAGAATCAATGGGACTTGCCAATAGATTAATTAGAATATGAGGAGGAAAAAAGGGATTAAAGATGATTCTTGAGGTTAGACCTGAGCAATAATTGTCTAATGATTCTTGTTTCAGACATTTCACCTTTGTTCATAAGTGAGATTGACCTGTACTTTTCTGATTCTTTCCTTTCATGGTTTTATGATCAAGGTTATATTACTCTCATAAAGTAAGTTGAGTAGATTTTTTTCATTTTTACATTTTCTGAAATTGTTCAAGTAATTTGGATCATTGAATCCTTGAAAGTTAGAGAAAACTGACCAATAAAATTATCTAACCACCTGAATCTGAAGTCTCTTTTTGGAGGTAGGGTTAATTTTTATTACCAATTGAATATGTTTAAGCATATTGGCTTATGAATATTTTGTAATATTTTTCACTTTAACTGAATTTTATTTCTTCAGATCTATTTCAGGGAAATAATCTCTTTTGTGGGCAAAAATTTAGCTATAGAGATTTTTATCACAGTTTTGTTTATAATAGCAATAAATTAGTAGTATACTAAATGCCCAATAGAAAATAGATTTGATAAATTATGGTATAACCATATGATGTAATATGACATAGCCATTTAAAATGAAATTATAGAATAGTTAATAAGATGAGAAAATGCTTACATGTACTTGTCTTTCTCTGACAATTTTGATAAATCACATATTCTCTTTTTAAAATTTATTAAATTTATTGGGGTGACATTGATTAAAATTATTATATAGGTTTCAGGTGTATAATTCTATAATACATCATCTGCATATTGCATTGTGCATTCACTACCCAAAGTCAAATCTCATTCCATCACCCTATATTTGATATCCTTTATTCTCTTACTATGTATATTTAATTTATATTTTCAGTTTTATCAGCATAAAGTTGCTCCACAATATTCCCTTCTGATGTTTTTTATATCTTTATTTTATATATCCTTATATTATCATTTTCATTCCTAATATTACTTGCAGGTGCTTTCCTACCCCTTTCCCCTAATGTCAACAAAAACTCATGCTTCAACATTAGAATAAGAAGGCTGTAAGGAAAATGATTTAAAGTAGATAAAAATAGATCAGTTTGATAGCACCCCCAGTCATTTCCATTCTTTGTGTGTGTGTGTGTGTGTGTGTGTGTGAGAAGGGGCTCATAAATTGGATGTGTGGATGGGTATATAGGATGGGATGCTGAAAGAATAAAATAAAATAAAATAAAATAAAATAAAATAAAATAAAATAATAAAATAAAATAATAAAATGTAAAGTAAAATAAAATAAAATGAAACAAAGAAAAAGAGAAACCCTAAGATATCACTTTATCAGATTGTAAAAGTGCAAGTTTGCTATGCTGACCACATACAAAGAGGAAATTCAAGTATTAAAAATACAATTTTCAATTTAGAGAATGCTCAAGAGAGGAACAATTTACCCAGTGACTGTCAACAATGGCCGTTAGTTGGTGAAAGGATAGTATACAAATATGAAAAGAAGAATATCTGCTAATAGAAGGTAGTTTGGATTAACTTTCTAACTAATAATATTTCTCTCCTTGGACTGAACAATCCAAAGTATAGATTAAATTTTAGAGCCAGAATGCTCTGAGTTTTAGTCCTGGCTTTGACACTCACTAGTTGTATGACTTAGAACAGAACACCCACTTATATCTTCTGTGTTTTATTATCATTATATCTAAAATAGGGATATTATAACTGACTTTAAAGGGTCCAGGAATGGTAGATGACACCTATTATTTTCCCTTCATTATAAGCCAATTCAGCCACCTCCTGAGAGTGTTAGTTTTTTAAACTTTACTGTGGTGTTTACATGTATAGTTATCTCCAGAATTTATTTCCATATAAAGCATAATGGTGATTCACCTTAATAAAAAAAAAATTAAAGCAACTTCTCATCTTGGTGGAGCCAGAATTGCTGGTGAAAGGAGAGGGAATAACATCCAATGGACATAGATAAAGGTGGCAACTTAGTGTATTGCTTACTAAGCTGACTATATTTAAAGAAAATGTGTGAGGTTTTTTTTCTCCACAATTGGTTAGTCTTGTCTAAATAAAAGCCCTTAAAATCATTCACTTTTTTTCCTTTTAAAGATTCACAAGTTTGTAGCAAATCCATAATAGAAAACTGGGGAATTGTATTAAATACCATCAACTTTTAATTCCCTTTCCTCAGCCAAAAAAGCTACAGCTATAATAGTAAAATTAACTTGTTGAGCAGTATTTAATTTCCCACTGTATAATATTTAAGTAAAACACATCAATTTAAAATTGCATTGACGATGCTCTTTTAAAAATTAGCTTTTAAAAAAATATTTTAGGTAGTTTTTACACTTTATCATCAGATTATATCCACCACAGCATGTACCATAATTTATAATCTTGTTTCTTCCTTATTTTTAACATTTGTATTGCCTTTTTCCTAAAATGTAATTGATGAAATACATATAAAAGACATTTAATATAAAATATTTTATATTTATAACCTGACTATTTTTATTTATAATGGCCTAAAATGGAACAATTATCTACATCAGTAACATTTCTAGAATATATGTATATATATATAAAGATAGAACATATCTTAATAGTTATTAATTCATTAAGTACACAGCTATATTTCTGGAAATGCAATGCCATTCAGTGCTAAATATAAGACTTTCTAAAGTTAAAGCAAAGGGAATTTTTAAAAGATTAAATACTTGGATATTTAAGTATTTATTTTTAGATCAAGATAGAATTTTCAAAGTTAATAGAATTTTTACTGGCTGGCATAAGATCCAAAATAGGCCAATTTCTACTAACCTAGAGAAATATTTTTTCTCACTCCCTATAAGGGCTCCCCCAATCTGTCAGAGTTGCAAAAAACAACAAAAAAATTTGTTTCGGTTGATATAATTTGGAGGTTAACAGTGGTAATTTGTTTAAAACATCATCTCATAATTGCTTCATCTACTGTGTCAAAAAGTACCTTACTTGATACAAAAGCAATACCCAGAAATCAATGGCATTTTTATACACCAATAATTAACTATCATTAGAAAGAGAAATGAAGAGTACAATTCCATTTAATATTGGAACAAAAAAAAACCAAAATAAAATGCTTAGGAGTAAATTTAACCAAGGAAGCAAAATATCTGTACTCAGAAAACTATAAGACATTGAGGAAGATAAAAAGAAGTGGAAGCATATACCTTGTTAATGGATTATAAGAATTAACATCATTAAAATGTCCAAACTACTCAAAGCAATCTATAAATTCAACACAATCCCTCTTGAAACACCAATAGCATACTTCACAAATCTAGAACCAATATTCCAAAAATATATATATAACCAAAAAGACTCCCAATGGCTTCAACAATCTTGTGAAAGAAGAACAAAGTTGGAAGTATCACAATACTGGATACCAAACTATACTACAAGGCCATTGTAATCAAAATAGCCTGGTACTGGCAAAAGAATAGGCATATAAATCTATGTAACAGAAGACAGAGCCCCAAAATCAAACCACACCTCTATGGTCAATTAATATTTTACAAATGAGGGAAGAGCATACACTAGATTAAAGATAGTCTATTCAGTAAATGGTGCTGGAAAAATTGAACAGGTACATGCAAAAAATGAAACTAGACCCCTACCTTATACCATACACAAGAATAAACTCAAAATGGTAAAACAAATGTAAGTTGTGAGACCATAAAAATTCTAGAAGACATAGGCAATAAAATCTCAGACATCACCTACAGCAATATCTTTGCCAATATATCTTCTATGGCAAGGAATTCAAAGGAAAATAAAAACAAATGGAACAACATCAAACTAAAAAGCTTCTGATAGCAAAAGAAACCATCAATAAAATTAAAAGAGAATCTACTGTATGAGAGAACACGTTTTCTAATATCTGATAAGGGGTTAATTTACAAAATATATAAAGAACTAATGCAACTCAACACCAGGAAGACAAACAATCCAATTTAAAAACAGGCGAAGGACCTGAATAGACAGTTCTCCAAAGAGAACATATAGATGGCCAATAGACATATGAAAAAATGCTCAGTGTCAGAGAGATTCAAATTAAAACTACAATGAGATATCATTGCACACATGCCAAAATGGCTGACATCAAGAAATCAACAAACAAGTTCAGGAAAGAATGTGAAGAAAAGGGAACCCTGGTGCACTGTTGTTGGGAATGCAGACTGGTGAAGCCACTGTGGAAAATAGTATGGAATTTCCTTTAAAAAATTAATAATGGAACTATCATTTGACCCAGAAATCACACCTCTGTGAATATATTCTAAGAATCCCAAAACACCAACCAGAAAGAATATATACACCTCTATGTTTACAGTAGCACTATTTACAATAGCCAAGATCTGGAAACAGCCAAGTGTCCATCAGTAGATGAGTGTAAAAAAGCTGTTGTACATTTTTATAATGTAATACTATGTGGCTGTAAAAAAGAAGGACCTCTTGTCCAGTTGGTGTTGCTCGGTGGTTAAGTATTGCCCTATGAACCAGGAGATCGAAGTTTGATTCCAGGTGGGGGCACATACTAGGATGTGCTCTTGATCCCCAGTTGGGGGCATGCAGGAGGCAGCCAATCTGTGATTCTTTCTCATCATTGATGTTTCTATCGCTCTCTCTCTCCCTCTCCATTCCTTTCTGAAATCAATAAAAATATATTTTACAAAAAGAAGAATCTCTTACCTTTTGCAACAGTGTGGATGGACCTAGAGATTATTATGCTAAATGAAATAAGCCAGTCAAGGAAAGACAAGTACCATATGATCTCACTTATATATAGAATCTAATGGATAAAAATAAACTGATGCACAAAATAGAACAAGAGACATGTATACATTGTATAGACCAGTAGTTCTCAACCTTCCTAATGCCGCGACCCTTTAATACAGTTCCTCATGTTGTGGTGACCCCCAACCATAAAATTATTTGTGTTGCTACTTCATAACTGTAATTTTGCTACTGTTATGAATCGTAATGTAAATATGTGATATGCAGGATGTATTTTCATTGTTACAAATTGAACATAATTAAAGCATAGTGATTAATCACAAAAAAACAATATGTAATTATATATGTTTTCCGATGGTCTTAGGTGACCCCTGTGAAAGGGGTCACGACCCACAGGTTGAGAACCGCCAGTATAGACGGATGGATGTCAGAGGAGAGGTGGGTGGAGCAGATAGGATGAAAGAAGGTAAAGATAATAGCCAAAGAATATATATACATAGTCCATGGACCAGACAACAATGTGGTGAGAGCCAGATGGAGGGGAGGGCAGGGTCTGGGAGGATGTGGGCAAAGGCAGGTGGGAGGAATGTGGGATATCTATAAATAAAGTCAATGATAAAAGATATATATATATATATATATATATATATATATATATATATATATATATATAAATTTACTTGATAAGATTTTTTTTTACCTCTTTAGTCTCAGATATGTCAAAGGCCAGAGGTGGCTAGGCTAAGAAGATAAAGTTCAATTTTCTTTTGGCCTTGGCAGTTTTATCTTAGAAAACTAAAAGCTACTTTACTTCTATAACATTCACACTAGGAGAGAAGTGCAGAAAAGAACTAATAGATATGTCAAGTATAAATGCAGCTTAATCCTGGGTCCACAATCTGATGACAGAAAGAAATGAATAACTGTTCTTAAAAGTCAAAAATAACATGGAACAGATTGAGAAATCTCAGAGGGAAGAGGGTGTGGGGTGCGGTAAAATATTAATTCGATAATTGAGTAAAGGGAGAAGATGGCAGCATAGGTAAATGCCTATATTTGCAGCCTCCCACAACTACATCAAAATTACAACTAAAATACAGAACAACCATCATCAAGAACTGCTGGAAAGCTGGCTGAATGGAAGTCCTACAACTAGAGAAGTAAAGAAGAAAGCACACTGAGATTGGTAGGAGGTACAAAGGCACAAACAGGCTGGTCTGGCACCCTCATGTGCCACTTTTTTTAATCAGGAGGGAGATCTCTGTGGAGGCCACCTGGAGGAGCAAGGGGTCCCAGCCTCACACCAGACAACCAGCACCGGGTCCCAGAGCTAGGGAAAAAAATCCCTATGGGCAGTAAGAATTACAGGCGGTAAAATCCAGTGAAGATTGGGGCTCAATGACACAGAGGCTGCTGGAGACCCAGCTGTTCCTATTAAAAGGCTGGCACCACTAACTGAACTTACAAGATTCCGCTTCCTCTGAGCTGCAGCAGCAGGGCGAGGCTCTGGGGGACTGGATTATTTGACATCGGGGCAGGAACTCAGGGTCTGGCTATCTCCCAGACAGAGGTGCTCACAGGGATCATTGTCCCAATGCTAGGACCACCCTTATAGCAGGGCTGATTGGCAACCATTTCTGTTTGCTCTGCCCTGGTGATTCTCTAAGATCCCACCCTATCCAATTTACAACACCACCCAAGCTTTGTGCAAGTGGCTTTTGAATGTGAATGGTCTGTCCTTGCTCAGGCTAAAATCTCTCAAACAAGCTGCAGCTGGGTCAGGGAGCCCTAAACCTATCAATAAAAGGCCTAAAACATGGCACCAGCACCAGCACCATCCTGCCTTGCTTCCTAATTAGGCCTAATCAGGGCACTTCCAAACCCAATACAAAGAGGAGGAATCTGAAGATTTCTCTATAGCTCCTGCTGGGTGGCCCCAGGCAATGGCTGACTTTGCATCTCCCCTGGAGACCCAAGAGCCAGTGTACCCAGTGGTCAGTGTCAGGCCATACCAGATTACAACTCTACACATCCATAAGCAACACACTCAAGGGTCAGACTCAATGAGCACCAAAGCCCACTGAAGCAAGTCCTGCTCCATAGGGGTGTCTCTTGCATAGCAGCTCTTCTACTGCAGTCGCAGCTGGTCCTCACAGCCAATTGGCCTGGAGGACAATTCCTCCCAGTGACACCAACAGCAATCATGGCTCAGCTACAATAAAACTGAGCTTATAGTCCACAAAGGGGTGCACCTAGAGCTCCCAGCTCAGTTGATTAGGGAGGTTGAGTCACTGGGCCTGATAGGACACCTACTGCACAAGGCCACTCTACCAACTCAAGGAGACATAGCAGCTCTTCCCAACACATAGAAACAAACACAGGGAAGCAGCCAAAATGCAGAGACAAAGAAATGGAAGACAGAAAACTACTGGATATAGAGTTCAAAACCACGGTTATAAGGTTACTCAAGATTCTTGTAGAAACTTCCAAAAAATGGAGAAGGCCTTTCAGAGATTAAGCATACACTGACTGAAATAAAGAATAATATACAGGGATTCAACAGTAGAAGATTCTGAGAGTCAAATCAATGATTTGAAATATGAGGAAGAAAAAAACACCTGACCACAAGAGCAAGAAAAAAAGGAATCCAAAAAATATGAAGATAGTGTAAGGAGCCACTGGGACAACTTCAAGCATACCAAAATTCGCTTTATGGGGGTACCAGAAGAAGAGAGAGAGCAATATATTGAAACCTACTTGAACAAATAATGACAGAAAACTTCCCGTACCTGGTGAAAGAAATAGACTTACAAATCCAGGGAGCACAGAGAGTCTGAAACAAGAGGAACCCAAAGAGGACCACATCCAGACACATCATAATTAAAATGCCAAAGGTTAAAGACAAAGAGCAAATCTTAAAAGCAGCAGGAGAAAGCAGTTAGTTATTTACAAGGGAATGCCCATATGACTGTCAAATGATTTCTCAACAGAAACTATGCAGGCCAGAAGGGAGTGGCAAGAAATATTTAAAGTGATGAATATCAATGACCTACAACTAAGATTACTCTACCCGTCAAAGCTATCATTTAAAATTGAAGGTCAGATAAAGAGCTTCACAGACAAAAAACAAAACAAAACAAAACAAAACAAAACAAAAACTAAAACTAAAGAAGTTCATCACCACTAAACCAGTATTATATGAAACGTTGAATTGTATTCTTTAAGAAGAGGAAGAAGAAAAATATAAAAAATATGAACAACAAAATGGCAACAAATATATGCCTATCAACAATTGAATCTAAAAATCAAAATGAATGAATAAGAAATCGAATGAACAGAATAAACTGGTGAATAAAATAGAATCAGAGGCATATAAATGGAACAGACTGATGAGTCTAAGAGGGAAGGGAGGTGAAGGGGTGGGAAGAGATTATACAAAGATCTTATGTGGATTACTTATGGACACAGACAATAGGGTGGCAAAGGCCTGGTGCGGGGCAAGGACCGGGTGGAGGGGGACAATGGAGGAAAAAGAGGGACATCTATAATAATCTCAACAATAAAGATTTAAAAATTCCACCACACACACACAAAAAAAAATCATAACTGAAAGTAATAAAAGTATCCTTGTGTTTTTTTTTTAAAAAAGAGAGTAATCAAAGAACTTATATGCATATATACATAACCAATGGACACAAACAATAGTGCATGAAAGCCTGGGGAGGGGGCGGGAGAAGGGTGGAGGGGTCAATGGGGTTAATACTTTCAAAAATAATAATGAACCGTGGCTGGGTGGCTAAGTGGATAGAGTTTCAGCCGCAAACTGAAGGGCCCCAGGTTTGATTTTGGTCAAGGGCACATGCCTGGGTTGTGGACTCGATCCCCAGTAGGGGGCGTTCAGGAGGCAGCCAATCAATGATTCTCTCTCATCATTGATGTTTCTCTCTCTCTCCTTCTCCCTTCCTCTCTGAAATCAATAAAAAATATATATTAAAAATATATAATAATAATAATAATAATAATAATAATAATAATGAAAGAGAATAGGATTCAGGAATGTCTTCATTAATATCTCAAAGAATAGGGAGATACTATTTATATTATAGAGCAAAGGTAAAAGTATCAGTGTAACATGAGCAGTAATAGGAATGAGAGGGGCTACCATTTGTTGAATGCCTAACATGTGACAACTACTATTAACGTATTGTTGGATATAATCCTCATAATGACCTAGTAGCATGAGAACTGCTACTACCATTGTACAGACAAGGTATTGAAGGTGCCTAGAGGTTTATTTACTTGTCTGAGATCACATAGATAGTAAATGGGAAGAGTGGAATCTAAAACTAGGCCTTTCTTGTTACAATGGTTCCACTCTGCCTATGTTCCTTTCATAAGGAATTCACTAACCTATTACTATGAGAGAGATTATTGGCTAAGTTTCAAGCACAGAATGGTTACTAAGTACTGAATATAGCTCTGCCAAATGAAGTGGGCTGTCAAAATGCATAGCCTAATGCAAAGTAATCAACTCCCCAAACACTGAAAATTACAAAATACTCTTATAAATAAATCCTATCATTAACATAGTTGAACAAACTAATAAATAATAGTTCTAGGGATCTAAAGTAAGTGGTTCTCAAATGGGAATGGGTGGAATCCCATTCCTTCCTTGAGAATCTGAAGAACAGTAAGATCATACAAAAACAGCCCTATGTGACACAACATTTTAGTAAACAATTTCAGAGGCCTTTTGGTCTCCTTGGTGTCCACTGTGGTAGATGGCATCATTGCTCCTAATACTTCTCCCCTCCCTATATTCATGGCCTTTGCCATAGAACTTTGTAGCTCCTCCCACTAGAGGCAAATAATACTTCCTTACCCCATTGATGTTGGCCTTGGCCATGTGATTTGTTTTGACCAATGTAAATGACATAATGCCAGTTCTATCTTTAGTCTTTAAGAGCCATTACAGGTTTTTGTTTGTTTGTTTATTTGTTTGTTTGTTTGTTGTTTTGTTTTGTTTTTATCATTTCTCTGACATTTCTGTCATTACCATGAAAAGAAAATGCACCAGATAGCCTTTTGGTCCAAGAAAGATCAAAGACACATAGCTAGACCTAGACTCAACTTGCAGCTCGGAGCTCAGCCCAGTTGAACCTAGACTAGGTCAGCCAACCTACAGCTGATTTACACATGTATAAATGAGAATGAATGCTTTTCTGTTAAGCCAATGAGCTTTGGGGTGGTTTTTAATGTAGTATTACTACAGCAATAGTTGACTACATGCACATTCACAATACCTTTCCCCATCAAAAGTCTATATATGCTAAGAATCTCTGCTGCAGAATGTTTTATTATGTAAGTCCATTGTGCTTCCCCACATTGCACACATATATTTGAAAATTAGTTTCTGAACTCATTTTTACATAAATCAAATGTACACTTTCCACCAACTGACATTATAATGTTTGAGGTATTTTGCCTTAATTTCAATGATCATCTGGCTGCAATTCCTAACACTAGCTATTCGTCTGTCTGCTCCTCAATTTTTTTTCTGATAAGTAGTCAATGACCAAGAAACATATATTTAGAAGTATGAAGGGAGAACCACTTGAAAGGAATCCATTTATAAATTGAAGAATATTCTGTAATTAAAATATTATTCTCCTTAGTACTGATCTCTTTGGTAAGCTCAAAATTTTGACAACTGGGTCTATAAAAGCAGGGTACCTAAATTGCCAAGCCTGACTCTAGGCAAAATGCAGTATTTATCTTGATGTGAAATAAATAGTACTATTTGCTGTGTTTTGATGCTGAAAATTTAGTATTATGCTTCAACCTCATTCCATAAGAACAGTGTTAATATAAACTTCCTTGCAACAGAAGTCAAGGCATGTGACTGACAAGCCTCCATTCCTGGTTGACATTTATTTCTAGAAAGAAAGGAAACCAAACTCACAAGGTAGGGTTTGGCAGAGTCCATTGCAGTCATATGCCCTATTAATATTTATGGAATTTAATTGACAAAAAACTGAAGTGGATCTTAGTCTCATCTCTGTCACCCACTAACTGTGTGACTTTGGGCAAATTGCTTAACTTCTCTGTGCCTCAGTTTTTTCATCAGGAAAGTGGGGTAGGATGGAGTTCCTCCAGAGAAGAGAGCAAATTTTATTTATTTTTACATTCCCAGCCACTATATACACATATATTTTTCAGGATGAAGGAAGATAGAAAAGAGAAATAGAGGCAAAAATGGACACAAATTGGTATGTTCTTATTTTGTCCAATTCAATCAAGGAGGAGACCAGCCATACCAAAGAAAGATTGTAAGAAGAAGAAAGAAAGCTATCAGAACACATACCTATGTATGGCATAAAATGTTGGACACAGCATCTACAGATTCACGTATCTAAATGTTGGGTCAGTTTTACTCCAAAAATAAAATAACAAAGTGGAATCAAAGAGAGACTGTATTTTGTATCTCCATTCATAATCTTAATTTAAAATACAGAGGTAGTTTCATTTTTTTCTATTAATCATGCTCTCAGAAAAGATAAATCTTTAAAGTTGAGAACATGCAAAATAAAATTTATAATAATATTCAAAATAAAAATGTTATTGAGAATATAGTATGTATGTTACTCAATAGAAAGACAGAAAAACATATTCAAGAGCTATAAACTTCAAGTTAAATGAATAGCATTAAAGCTTATAACAAAATTACAGACAAGTAATTCAACCTCTCTCAAGGCTTTTACAGACTTCAAGGAAAACATCTTCCAATTATCATAAAAAAAAGTCCTCTCCAATTTTCACAGTTCATTTAAAATAGGCTGATTGCAAATGTAAAACCTATGGCTCAGGTAGTGTTGCATAGTCAGCTGTAACCATAAACTCCAGTGCAATGACAAGCAATTTGAATAGCAATACTACTACTTATGCTATTTCATTCAGATTACTTAACATTTATACCAACACTCCCACTGGAGGGAAATAACACAAAATATTTGTAATAAACAAGTATAATTTTATTATTAATCTTTTACAGACAAAAACAATTTGCCAAAAAAGAAATCAGCAGCAGAAAAAGAAACAAAATGCTACTTTGACTACAGTATTAACAGAAGAGTATCATTTTCTTAAATGTATTTCCTACAATTATCATCAGTGGGTTGCCTGCAGGGAAGAAAGAAAAAAAAAAAGAAAACGTTTAACTCAGAGATTAAAACAAAACAAAAAAATCTAAGAAAAGGGTTGCAGGTATCTAACTATTAAGAGCCTTCATGGGGTAAAAACTAGATTTTAAAATTTCATTATATGGTGCCATTATGCAAAATCTGCAGGGGATAGGAGTTCTGAATTAAGTCTAGTTTGATAAGAGTTAAGCAAAGTATAGACTTTTCTGCCTAGACAAGGAGGTTGCAGGGCAGCTTGATTTTGGACAGGCCAAGCATTTTTTTCTGGAGCAAACCTGAAATGTTACAAGGAAGTCCATGTCTTCAAGAGCCCAGTGTCTTACTCATTAACACATGATTTAATTTTTTGGTACCCTTCTCTTTTGTTATTTCATTCATTAACACACTTAGTTGTTGATTTCCTACTATATGCCAGCCTCTGATTAGTCTCTTCCTTCAAGAAGCTTACCTTCTAGTGGACTGGACAGATATACAAGTAAAGTAAAGAAAGATCACATATATATACGAGATGGAGGTGAGGGTAGTTGGGAGGAAGTTAATGTTATCTTCAAGGAGGAAATTATGCCTGAATTAAGTCTCGAAAGATGAATAGGGGTCTCCAGAAAGACAAACAGAATAAATTCCAAGCAGTGAAGTAACATAAATAAAATCTCAGAAGTATGACTAGTCATGGTGTCTGGGGGAATTACAATTTTGCCTAATTAATAATTTTTGGGGTTAGCCAGGATGCTCATTTTCCTTTAAATATTCAATATGACCCAAAAACCCTAGTATCTGACAATTCTCAGTAAAAAAGGTTTACTACATCTAAGTCATATCTGTGCAACACTGAATTGCAGATGAATCACTTAATTTGCTAAAGAGCAAGAAAACAGAAAGATAAAATACTTTCAATCAACTTCAAATAGGTCCTGATCCTATGACTTGAAAAACCAGAGGATACTGATAACCTTCCATGTTAAGGCTGAGATTTTGATTTCCCTCTATACAAATGGAAGCTTGGGGATTAGAATGGGAACCTTCCTCACAGGACTTCTGGCTTACAAATAAGACCTTCTCACAGGATTTGAGGAGTGCTCTAAAATCTAACTTCAGTGGAACATATTTCTTGTTTATATACATTCAAAGCCCCATGAACTTTGTTCCCTGAAGTTCCATCTCTCTCTCTGGTTAGGAAAGTAGAGCTATCATTCTTTTTCCTCTCCGTAGCTCTAGAGCAGTGGTTCTCAACCTTCCTAGTACCGTGACCCTTTAATACAGTTCCTCATGTTGTGGTGACCCCCAACCATAAAATTGAACAAAAATAGATACAGAGGCAGAGAAGCATCGAACAGACTGTCAAACTACAGCAAGAAGGCCAGGGAGGATAGGGGGGACGGCAGGCGGTAAGAGATTAACTGAAGGACTTGTATGCATGCATATAAGCATAACCAATGGACACAAGACACTGGGGGGTAGGGGAGGCCAGGGGAATGTCAAGGGGGAAAAAAAAGGAGACATATGTAATACTCTTTGTAATACTTTAAGCAATAAAACAAAATTAAAAAAAGGTTTTCGTTGCTACTTCATAACTGTAATTTTGCTACTGTTATGAATTGTAATGTAAATATGTGATATGCAGGAGGTATTTTCATTGTTACAAATTGAACATAATTAAAGCATAGTGATTAATCAAAAAAAACAATATCCTATTAAAAGAGAAACATGGTAATTAGCCGTACATCCGCTACCCTTCCCATTGGCTAATCAGGGTGATATGCAAATTAACTGCCAGCCAAGATGGCGGCCAGCAGCCAGGCAGCTGGAAGCGAACATGAGGCTTGCTTGCTTCAGTGACGGAGGACTCCAATGTTCCCTGCCTGCCGCTGCCGGCCTCTGAGCTTGCAGTTTGAAACATTTTTACAAATATAGAAGCTAAACAAAAACCCGGAAACCTGCTTTCAGCCAGCCGGGATCTCAGAGCTGGAGTTGAAACAGTGTTTAGATTATAGAACCCAAACAAACCAGATACCTGCTTTCAGCAGCCGAGGCCTAAGAGCTGGAGCCAAGCCTCAGAGCTAAAGCTGGCCCAGAATAAAAAAAAAAGAAAAAGAAAAAAAGGAGCAGTTGGGAGCGTCAGTCACCCACCAGCCTGAAAACAGCCCTTAGCCCCTCACCCAGATTGGCTTGGCACCCCAGTGGGGACACCCACCCTGAAGGGGGTGTGACCAGCTGCAAACAGCCATCATCCCCTCATCCAGGCTGGCCAGGCACCCCAGTGGGGACCCCCACCCTGATCCAGGACACCCTTCAGGGCAAACCAGTCAGTCCCCACCCATGCACCAGGCCTCTATCCTATATAGTAAAAGGGTAATATGCCTCCCAGCACCAGGATCAGCGGAGCCGTGAGGCCTTCCGGCACCGGGATTAGCATGACAGGGGGCAGCGCCCACACACCCTGATTGCCTTGCGGCTCTGTGTGTGACAGGGTGCGGGGCCACTACCTCCCTATCTGCCCTGCTCTGTTCATGACAGGGGAAGGCATACCAACCCCCTGATCAGCCCTGCTCTGTGCCTGATAGGGGGGAGCTCCCCAAACCCCTGATCACCCTGCGGCTCTGTGTGTGACAGGCTGCGGTGCCCCAACCCCCTGATCGGCCCTGCTCTGTGAGTGACAGGGGGCGGCACCCCAACTCCCCAATCAGCCCTGCTCTGAGCCCGACCAGGGGCTGCACCTAGGGATTGGGCCTGCCCTTTGCCACCCGGGAGCAGGCCTAAGCCAGCAGGTCCTTATCTCCCGAGGGGTCCCAGACTGCAAGAGGGCACAGGCCGGGCTGAGGGCCCCCCCTCCCCCCGAGTGCACAAATTTTTGTGCACCAGGCTTCTAGTGTAATTATATATGTGTTTTCTGATGGTCTTAGGCGACCCCTGTGAAAGGGTCATTCAACCCCCAAAGTGGTCGCGACCCACAGGTTGAGAAGCGCTGCTCTAGAGCCAGGGGCAGGTCAATTGTTTGTAGAAATTCAGAACAATACCCTCCTAGCCCAATGCTGTTTACCAATTCACTCTACAAATTACTGGTAGTCTAGTAGTTTTCTCAGCTTAAAGGAAGTGTTTTTTGTTTGTTTGTTTGTTTGTTTTTTAAATGGTTGTTGATTATGTCCTTTGTACAGCAAAGCTCCCTGACTTGTGGACAGTTTCCAGCAGTACAGTGGGCTGACAGTTTAATGAAGATCAAATTAACATCCTTTTTTACTCATGGAAGGCAATCCATGGTGTGATGTAGCAAAAAAATAAAATAAAAAAAAATGCTATAGATGGCCATTCCAGATAAACTAAGAAAAGGTTGAGAGTCTATTTGCACCACGTCATTTCTATGTGGAACTCATACATTCTGTCAACCAGAGTTCTCCTCCTCCCCTTGGCCAGAAAATAAAAATGTTCCTACAGAGAATGATATACATATTTTTGTCCTTGAATTACTGTTTTAAATGCACTTGATTTTTCATATGTGTGCTCACAGTAATACTATGTCTCTTATACATGAAGTTCTCAGAGGGCAGAGGTTCTATCTTTGCTATTTCTTCTATAACTAATACATTGTGAAGTAGCAAGAACAACTAGGTGCTTAATCAATGTCTTAATATGTGGGCTTAATATATAAATAGAATGACCATGTAATTGATTATTCAAACTAGGACACTTGTGAGAGTAGTTGTGCTGGGACAAGAAGCATAAACCAGAATTGTTCTGGGAAAACCATGATGTTAATGTCACCCTTTTTAATCCAAGAGAAGGATTCTCCTTTGGAGACAGCTAGAATTATTTTTTGTGGTGACGAGTAAAAATGTATTTTGAGTCAGACATTACTTTCAAATGGAAAGTGTATCTTTTCAGAATGGCTCCAAAAGAATAAAACAGGGTGTTTCTACTCATATATATTGAATTCTCTTTGTAGATGTTATAGGCTAGTAGGTCACCTCTCTTACACTTAATTTTTTATTTTATTGTAGTGTGATATCTCATGACAACTCTAATGAAAGTGTGTGCATTAGGCAATGGATATATAGTTGGAAAAAACAACGGAAAGTTTTTTCCATGGAAATCTATTCAGCTTTCTATTTTTGAAAGGCTGGTGCTTAGAGCTATCAGTTTATAAATACATATGCATTCAAAAATTGCAATTGGTTTTTTTTTTTTTTTTTTTACAAATTTGTCATTTTAGACCAGGCAGCCAAACTTTCATTTGCATTTATTAAAGAATAATCCACAAATCAGCGTTTAAAAGAGTGGTTTATCTGGTTAAAACAACAACACCAACACAGATCTGCTATTTTTCTTTTCTCTAATTCTTTTTCATATTTATTTTATCTGATTTTCCATCATGTACTCTAGCAGTTACTTATACGCTTTAAAGCCAAAATAAAAACTCCCAAATACAACATTTTAGTGAAAGTCAAGTTACAACAGATATTTGTTTATGTGACATTAAGTTGAGAATGACCTTAAAGGTGCACCTCACGCCCTGACCAGTTTGGCTCAGCGGATAGAACGTCGGCCTGAGGATCGAAGGGTCCCGGATTCGATTCCAGTCAAGGGCATGTACCTTGGTTGCGGGCACAGCCCCAGTGGGGGGTGTGCAGGAGGCAGCTGATCGATGCTCCTCTCACATCGATGTTTCTAACTCTCTGTCCCTCTCCCTTCCTCTCTGTAAAAAAAATCAATAAAATATATTTTTTAAATAAATAAATAAATAAATAAAGGTGGACCTCAGATTCTATTCCTTTTTGTTTATTTTCTGTTTGGTTCCTTCCCTGTTCTTTCCATAGTACCAAGACAATGACTGATCACAATAATTTAACAAAAATAATGGAGTCCTGGTCAATGGCCCAGTTGGTTGGAGCATTGTCCTCTGCACCAAAAAAATTGCAGGTTTGATTCCCTGTCAGAACATATACCTAGGTTGCAGGTTTGGTCCCAGGTTGGGGCATGTGACAGGAGGCAAAAGATCAATGTTCCTCACAGTAATATTTCTCTCCCTTTTATTATCTCTCTAAAAATCAATAAAAATATCCTTTAGTGAGGATTAAATAATAATAACAATAATAATAGTAATAGATGATCCAGAATGTGATTAAAATAATTTGATTTTGGCACTGGCTCTATAGAAAAATTGTGATGTATGAGCTAATTTTTCTATTTTTTAGGCCATTTTGACATGGTCAATATAGTAACTTGATATAGATACATGAATCCCTTCCCTATTCATACTCCTTCCAATCATGCAAGATTGAACATCTAAAATTATCCATTTCTCTTAAAAGTTTATAAAAAGGTGAGGCACAGGTAGAGTGGCACATTATTTTAAGCCAAATTTTCCAAATTAATGTAGAACAAAAGACCAAAACTTTCGCCAAGATGCTTGAAAGGCAATGCAATAAAGGTCAACCCCAGAATTTTGTTTTCCTGCTTTTTACTTGAAGTAAGGATTATAAAACTTATCCCTTTTGTGTAATCTTAAAAATAAGTTTAGCGTGGTGTCACTTGCAACTGTGAATGCTAGCGTACCTATACTTACTTGTCTCTCATTGAGCATGCTATCAGAGATATGTGTGGCTCAGCATAGTCCTCATAGCATAAAATCAACAGCAGTGACCCCCAAGGAATTCCTTTTGTTCTAGCACATTTGTGCTGGTCCTTCCAATTCTATCCCACTATCATTTTACCCTCGCCTAATGATCTGTGCATGGAGGCACACAAACACAACCATGGGTTTCACCACCCAAACCAGCTTCCATGGAAACTGTCAGAGCCATTACGGAGCACTGCTCAGCACTACTGTTCTCAGTTGTTCTGAATCCATATATTCTTTTTTAAAAAACATACAGTACAGTTTATTTTTTAAAATATATTGTATTGGTTTTTTACAGAGAGGAAGGGAGAGGGATCGAGAATTAGAAACATCATGAGAGAGAAAAATTGATCAGTTGACTCCTGCACACCCCCTACTGGGGATGTGCCTGCAACCAACGTACATGCCCTTGACTGGAATCGAACCTGGGACCCTTGAGTCCACAGGCTGACGCTCTATCCACTGAGCCAAACTGGTCAGGGCCCATATATTCTTTTAAATTCTTCCCGACTACACCAGGGCTGGTTCCTCCTCAAACCCTGCCCACTGTACTAACTGTTGGGAACTTAGTCCAAGTTTCTCCTTTATCCTCTTCTCAAACAGACATAGGTAAATTCTCAGTGGTGCAGCAGATGGAGATGCTATGAGAAGTTGTGGGTAAATAAGAATTAGTCTTTATTGCAGAAGCCAGTGG
Organism: Myotis nattereri; assembly: GCF_964212035.1. Lineage (NCBI taxonomy): Eukaryota > Metazoa > Chordata > Mammalia > Chiroptera > Vespertilionidae > Myotis > Myotis nattereri. The sequence continues at coordinate 94,685,969 of NC_138078.1, read as the reverse complement.
CCATGTAGCCATCAGACAATACAATTTTTCACAAAAAAGTCCATACAGGCAGGCAGCTGGACAATGGCTGGTGAACAGATACATCTTTCACACAAAAGCAACATTCATCTCTGTATCCACACCTATTATCTCAGCAGCTGCATGCTGCCTGTAATCTCACAGCTTTACGTCGTAGCGGTATCTCAGCTCTCTGGCTCAGAAACTTCTCCTGTCTCCCCTGCCCAGCCCACTGGCCAGTTAACATGGTAGCTATATCTGAGCTCTCTATGAGCTATTAGACTTATATAATAGAAGTACCACTTCTTAGCTCTATCTGAGCTCTTCTCCCTCCTGCACACATAGGACTTACATTCTCTGTGTTTGTCGCCTCTCCTCTGAGCTCTCTAGCCTCTCTTTGGTCAGTAACCTGTATATTTCTCCAGAAACAAAGAAGGCTAGATGCCAACAGTGACATCAATAATATGGGTTACAGAAGGCCACAATGTACCCTTGCACCCACTCATGGTATCTTGACCTTGGGCACCCCGATTAGGCTCATGCAAGAATGGCCTTGAACATCCCAGTGTACATGTAACAAGGCCTCTGTGCTCTCATTGGTGTGGTTCCCACAGAAACCAAGTAGAAAACTTACTGAAAAGTAGGGCCTCTTGTTTTATGTAAAATTTCCTTTGCCAGCAACCCTCCACTTCCCACCTTCACAATCCATCACTTTCAAATCCCAAGACCAAGAAATGGAACTTAAATTCAAGTCTTAAGTGGTAAGTAAGTCTTAAGAGGAACTCAATATTCCTTTAAGAAACTACTAAAGGAACAAGAAAGGGAGAAAAAAGTAGCATTTATCATGCACTTACTGTGTGTTCAATGTCTTTAAAATTTTCTTCACTTTAAAAAACATTCGTATTAAAATAGCCAGCAACCCTAGCACATGCAAATAAAATATGACTTAACAAAAATGATGTCCATGGTACTTTTCATGGTGAGGTGTTCTGATATCAAGGTCACAGGTACTGTTATGCCTAGAGTTGCTTAACTGTTGACTTTGCCTATGCAAAGGTAGATCCGTTAGCTTCTCTACTGGTTTAGATTTCTTGTCCCTGCTATTTCAACAAGGAAAACATAGGAAGCATCCTGCTAACCTATCATGCATAACTTTTGTAGTAGATTAACAATGGCTACAAAGTATTTGACACTTCTCCCATTGAGAAGTGTGGTCCATGTCCTCTTTCCTTGAATTTTTGTAGACACTGCATTTTGACCAGTAGAATATGATGAAGTGACTGTGCCAGATTCTGAGCCCAAGAATTCAAAGACTGGCCACTTTCATTTTGTCTCTTGGAACACCTGCTCTGAGGGCAACAACTACTGCATAAGGAATCTAAGTAGCTCGAGACCACTTCCATCTTATAATGAAGCCCACACTACAATGTGGAAAGAAAAATTTTCAGCCTGCTCTCAGTTTTCCCACTATCAGTAGCTAGGCTCTGGATACATGTATGAAGAAGCCATGCTGGCATTCAGTCTTCAGATTATTTCAGCCCTAGCCATTTGGTAGTAACTTCATAAGAGCCCAAGTGACAAATGATCAGCTGAGACAGGTCAGTCTATAGAACTGTAAGAGATAATAAACTGTTGTTAAAGCCATAAATTTTTGGATGCTCTGTTATTAAAATTATTCCTAAAGTGCTTTAAAAATATAAGTCTGAAACTGGGACTCCTTTTTATCATTCTTCTGTATTTCCTCAGCATTTGTGCATTAAATTTGTATATTTCTGTATGCATAATTACATCTTCTAAATAGTAATGTTCTATTACAAAATAGGATGTTTATGTATCTTTTTTTTAGAAAGCAACTATTCCACAGACAGAAGCATATACACCGAACTATAAATAGTTCTTCAAACATGGTAGAATATTTTCCTTTAGTATTAAGCTTGCAATTTTCGTAAAACTGGCACTTAAAAAATAAACTTTTATTATACCCTTAAAAGGCCACTTATTTCTGAGTTTTTTCTCTCTAAGCTTAAGGGAGAAGTCCTCAAAAGAATTCTTACTTTCTTCCTTTGTTTATATTACAAGTTCTCCTGAGCATACATTTATCCTCTACCTTTTATCCCAATATCCCTGCAGGGGGAAATAGAGAGCAACCTATACCTCCTCAGGTTGCATTGTGTTTCTGGTTCTGAAATAGGATGGATAATTTAACTATATGGGTTTAGCCTCTTAGACTTTATTTTCAGGAAAATAGCCACTTTTAAACAGGTCAGCATTTTCATAAACTTTTCCTAGAATCTATTTAAATCTTATAATAAATTACCAGCTTAGTACCTGCAAACACCTATATTACATAGCAGGGCATGCAAACAAATCAGATTGCCAAAGAGCAGAGCTTAATCTATGAAAATTACTTTTTGTTCCATATATTATAACTTTAATTCAATAACTTTTCTAAAATGGATCTGTGCTTATATAAGCAGATAAATAATTAGAAAGCATATAAATCATTATTTCCTAAAGTGACTATAACCAGATTCAATGCAATTTACAGATAAATATGAGAAATGACTACTACTTCTTTTTACTGAATTAAATCCAGCAGCATATCAAAGAAGAGAAATGAAGACTCCCATGTTTGTTTGCAAAGAACATAATTTTAAAGAAATATAAATCTCATTTTTCATTTATTTAAAATATTTTCTGAGTCAGGGAAGACTCTTATTTAAAAAAATTAACATTTGTGCTCTTATTTAATAAAATGCCATCTTAAAATGAGAAAATAACCCTTCATATCTAGTAAACTCACTTTATGTAGAATAAAATTCAAGAGACTAGAATGAATGTGTAGTCTGAGTTTCTAACTACCTTTAAGAGATGCAGCACTATTAAATTATAATACACATTAATAACCATTAGGTAAAACAAGGTTATTATTGAAACATCTAAGACTAAAAATCAGTCTATGTCATGTAATGTTGTGAAATATAAATCATTAATAACTACAGAAATCAATCATGAAACCCAGAAATTGAAGCCCCTTTGAAGGGTTGCTTATTTTACTGGGTCTTTGATTTGAGGAAAAAGCCATAGTCCTGTGGCAACATTTTTAAATTGTAAGATAGTACACTTCCATCATAAATGAAATATTTCTAATAGTTTAGATAATGAGAATCAATAGACCTATCCAAATTATAGCAAATTTCAATTTTTTCATGTACTAATCAGTTCCTTATATGTAAAATGTGTCATGAAGTCCTCTCTCCTTGCTTAGGAAAGGGTTTTAAATGGTGAACTTGGAAAATGGAAATAAACAGGGGAAATTTTGGGGAAAAGGCTATCCTCCTAGAAAATAATGGATGTAGTGAATAGTATTACTTGCCCAGTACTTCTACAAGAAAATGCATTCTAAATTGCTATAAAAAGTGTGTAGAAAAAATGAAAGTTATCTGATTCCTGGAAGGTTTATGGGATGGCAGTGAATTCCAGAGGCTATATGCTCAATGGGATCTTGTTTATTATCAGATGAAGTCCTAACCCCTACTAACATATTGGTGGTTATAAAGGGTGACAATCTCTGGCAGGGCTGTCCTACAGGAGCTTGACTCAGTAGCTTGCCATAGAAGAATATGACCAGCTTACTAGGCTAAAGCCATATATACACAATTATAAAGTTTTCCTTCATAATTTGTTCCAGGCATTCTTTGAGGAGCAACCCAATCCTAATTGTCAGAGGAGATAACTGGCAAATTTGCTGCTGATCACAATTACTTACAGAAGTAAAGAGAAGCAGAAGAAAAGGAAAATATTGCAAAAGAGATTTTATGTACTCAACAGGGAAAAATGGCAAGTACTATAGCTTGATTACCTAGCAATCAACTTACTCTATGAACTTGGTAATGTACTTTTCATATTACCCTAATTACTGATAGCCAACTTCACCATCCTTCTCTGCTACCTGGAAACCATTCCTTAGGTAATTCAGTCTAGGCTTAGTCTGTCTTGAATAAGTTATTTTATAATTATAAGTATTTATTTTTTTAAATATTTTGTATTGATTTCAGAGTCGAAGGGAGAGGGAGAAAGATAGAAACATCAATGATGAGAGAGAATTATGGATCGGCTGCCTCCTGCATGCCCCACTCTGGGTATCAAGCCCACAACCTGGCCATGTGCCCTGACCAGGAACTGAATGGTGACCTCCTCGTTCATAGGTCAATGCTTAGCCACTGAGCCATGCCAGCTGGGCATTATGAGTAGTTCTTACTGTAAGTCTCTACTTTCCTTCCACCTCACCAAAAAGGATCCACACAAATCAAATAACTTTGACACAGAAAGTATAAAATTCTGCCATTAACAAAATCATGATAGTTAAACTCATACCTATTTAGAGAATGATGTCAAATGGCCACATTTACAAAATACAACATATTATGCCAACAAGAACTACAGTGGGGCCTTGACTTACGAGTTTAATTTGTTCTGAGACCAAGCTCGTTAAGGAGCTTGTTAAGGACCTCGTCAACTCAAATTACTCAGTCAACTCAATGCAAAAAATTGGCCGAGAGACAGTTGGTATCTCAAAAAACTCGTTAGTCGGGACACTCGTAAGTCAAGGCCCCACTGTAGTGCCATAACTAACACCAGATTTAGGGAGCTTGAAGCAAGTGAAACAAATCGGTTTCAGGCAACAATTTAATATTGTATATCCTATTGCAAAGGAAAATAAAGTTCGCTCAACAAAGAGAACCTCAAATAACTCAATAGAGAATCAACAAACTAAACTTAAAATTGAAACTACTGTTTGTTGAACAAGTTGTCAGTTGGCACAAATGTGACACTTGACTTTCTCATGCATATTGCAAAAGAAATGCACATGCAAAAGAGCCATGAATTGCCTGGAGCAAGGCTGATTTTGTTTATACCTGTATTTTTTCTACTAGTTCACTTACAGATTATGTGTGTGTGTGTTTTCAATTTTGCATTCAAAAACAAAGTGAAAATGTAGGACTAAAAAGAATTTTCAGTAGTCTGGAGCTACATGCCCTTATGACAATGTTTAACTAGCAATGAATTGCTACACAATTATTTTCACTTAACATCTATAACTTAGTAAAATTAGGGAATCTAAAAATCAAACAAAAATGGCCTTGGATATGGGGGGGGGGGGGCTTAGTTGGTTGGAGCATTGTCCCCTATAACAAAAGGTTATAGGTTTGATTCTTGGTCAGGCTCATTAGGCACACACCTAGGTTGTGGGTTCCATCCTTCGTCAGGATGCATACAGGAGGCAACAGATGGATGTTTCTCACATCCATCTTTCTCTCTCTTACCTCATCCATCTCTCTCTCTCTCTCTCTCTCTCTCTCTCTCTCTCTCTCATCTCTCTCTCTTTAAAATCAATAAAAACTTATTCTAGGGTGAGGATTAAAAATGATAATAAAATAAAACAAAAAAGAATTACTAAGAATTCCATTCTTTATATAGGACACTAGAGGCCTAGTGCATGAATTCATGCATGGGTGGGGTTCCTCTGCCTGGCCAGCAATCAGGGCGGATCAGGGTGGATCAGGGCCATTTCACCCAGTCCTGATCAGGGCTGATTGGGGGCTGGTGGCTGGGAGGAACCATGGGAGAGACCGCGGGAGGGCTCCAGGGCATGTCTGGCCCCATCTTGCCCAGTCCTGATCGGCCGGACCCAGCAGTAAGCTAATCTACTGGTTGGAGCATCTGCCCCCTGGTGGTCAGTGTACGTCATAGTGACCGGTCGGTCGACCACTCGGTCAGACCCTTAGCATATTAGGCTTTTATATACATACTAGGGGCCCGGTGCACAAAGATTCATGCACGGAGGGAGGGTCCCTCAGCCCGACCTGCACCCTCTCCAATGTGGGAGCCCTCAGGGGAACCCTTTGCAATCCGGGAGTTTCTGTCTGTCTTTGCAATCATATGAGCGAATTGTCTGAGACCCCAACCCAGTTTGGTTTGTTGCTCACAGAATAATAGAGGCTTTCTTTTTTTTTTTTTTTTTGCTTCATTGGTGGAGATTTCCTGAAAGTTTTAGGATATCTTCCCTTTAATTTTTCCTAGACACTCTGATTTTACTTATGTCTCTCACCTTTGCTTTCCCTCCATCCCCCACCGCAACAGTAACTTGCTCCAGGCTCACTTTGCTCTAGTGTCTAAACTAGGAGATCCACCTGCCAGCAGAACTACGATTCCCAGCATTCCTGGTGCTCCCCACTCTCTTGGTTTTCCCTTCCTGCTCTGTCTCCCACCCACGGCCTCCCACTCTGCCAAGTCTTCCAAGCCTCCAGGTCTCCCTCTTTACTCTCCATCTGGTGGCTTGGGGAGCCAAGTTGCCCAAGCCACTCCACTCTCCACTGGCTCTTCCGCTCTGCTCTCCGCCTGGCAGCTTGGGGGAAGCGACTGAGGGAGCCATGTCCCCCCAAGCAACCTGCTCTCCCACTCTGCTCTCCACCCTGCACCTGTGTATGCAAATTAACCCGCCATCTTTGTTGGGTTAATTTGCATGCTCACTCCTGATTGGCTGGTGGGCATCACAGAGGTATGGTCAATTTACATGTTTCTCTTTTATTATATAGGATAGATTGTAACTCATGGTGATGAATGCTTGACACGCACTTTCCCTCCAGACCCTGGTCTTGGAGACCTCATGTCCTTCCAAGGTTCTGCTCACCCTCTTCAGCTGCCACACGAAGTAAATTGTATTGTGTGCCTAGAAACCCTTTGCAGGTCCACGGGTGTGGCTTTACCTTGCTGCAGTTCCGATTACCCCAACATAAGGGGAGACACCCTCATTATCAGGTAACACCATCGTGGTAAGACCCTTGCTCAGCCTACTGCAGCAGTTTTAAATAGGCCATGGGTTGCCCTAGAATGGTTTTCCTCAGTGGATAGAGCCACAGCCTTCAGACTGAAGGTTCCTGGGTTCAATTCTGGTCAAGGGCACATTCCTGGGTTGTGGGCTCAATCCCCAGTAGGGGGCGTGCAGCAGGCAGCAGATTGATTCTCTTTCATCATTGATCTTTCTATCTCTCTATCCCTCTGCCATCCTCTCTAAAATCAATAAAAATATATTAATAAAAATAAATAGGCCATGAATCAAACATCACTGGCTCTCCATCCATCCAGTCCCCTCACACACTGTTTTGTCTTTTCCCCTCCACCCCCCCCACACACACACACTCTTCTGGGGTCTGCAAAATGGGGTCAGGATTTCTACTTCAACCAAGGGCAACATTTCCGCATAGCCCTCCTTCCCTGCCCATCTCTGTCCTCAGTCCTGTGGGGTCTCTCCCTTCCTCCCCTCCATCTAACTTTGTGTGCCCTACTCTTCCCCCTCCTTCTGAGACCTCCTATCTGCAGCCTCCCCCTTTTTCCTCTGGCGGTAGAGCTCCCAAAGGCTGTGTGGGTCGGGGTGGTGCTGTGTGGGGAGGGGCGGGGCTGTGCAGGCAGGTGAGGTGATGTTGGGCAAGGCTGTGTGGGTGGGGCTGTGCAGGGCCATGCAGTGGTTTGGAGCTGTGAGGGGTGAGCCCAGGTGGGGCCTTGGAGAAGACCTGGGGTGATGGGTCACAGTGAGAAGGAGGAAGGGACGTGGAGCCTGTCCCATGGGAGAGGCACCAGGCTCCTTGGCTGTCCCCACCCAGCAGTTTTTCTAGACCCCTGTGCAGCTGTCACCCTCTGTCCCTCACTGCCTCCCACTTCCTTTCAAGTTTTGGACTGGGTTTCTCCAGCTCAGCCCCACCCCCCTCTCTGCTGTGTCACAGGGAGCCGGAGGCCTCCCCTTGGCCTCCAGCAGGGGCACCTGGCCCGTCCCTCCATAATGGTGCTACCCACCCTCCTGGAGTAGTTAATGAAACTTAACAAATAAAAAGAATCAGCTCTGAAGATTATAAATTGCACACTGAGAATGCCACATGCTGCAAGGGCTCTTGGATCACATGTAGTAGCCTCCCATGCCATGCGGTCCCTCCTGGCTCCCGCCCTCCCCCGCCTCCCCCCTGGGAGCTTCCTGATGGCTCTCACCTCACACCTCACTTTGCAGTCCAGCCCATCAGTGCCCACAGCAAGCTAACCTACCAATTGGAGCATCTGCCTCCTGGTGGTCAGTGTGTGTAATAGCGACTGGTTGAGAGGTCAAACTCCCAGCCAAACTCCCATCGAGGGGACAATTTGCATATTTGGCTTTTATTATATAGGATAATGTTTTATATGGCTTTGTGAAAATTCTCAATAGACACCAAATCATTAAAAAAGATTTATCAACTGTGGTAACTGGCTCAGTTGGAAATCAGGATTCAATTGATCTTTTGGTACCCTTAACATCTTCCTCTGCCATATTTCCCTTTATACTGTCTTTTTCTTACCAATTTGCCATCCAAAGCACTCACATTCTTTGAACTTACTCCCATCAAAATGTGTTCATTTAAAAAGAGCTAAAAAAATAGACTTATGTTAATTCCCAGTAATATTTGTTATAATTAGACTTTCAGAAATATCTCTTTAAATAAGAGAACATGGAGCTTCAAGCTAAAAATTGTGTTTCTAAATTTTAAGACTTTTGCCAACAGCAATCTAGTAGGAAAGAAATTTGGACAAGCAAAGAGACCTCCCAGGAACCCCTAAAATTAATTGGCATACTCATAAGATTAACTATGATTAACTGCCTAGATGTACATAACAGTGTGTTTACAACCAAGTTCCAAAAAGAATTTTACAACTTATGACACCCACCTTCAGGGAAATCGTAGTCAAGCTAGGAGTATAAGAACATAAGTGAGGTTGAACAAGCTATTTTACATCAGTGTGCCTCAGTTTCTTTATTTTTGGAATATGTATAATGAGAATACCTACCTCATCAGTTTTTTGTGAAGATTACAATAGATATTAATGCATGTAGCTCAGAGCAGAGTGCCTCCAGGGTATATAAACTGCTGAATAAATCATGGTTATTATTAAATTTACCCACATATAAGAAATTCAGAAAACCATTGAATTATATTGAGAGATAGTAAAGTATTAGTGGAAAGCCAGATCAAAGGAAAGGTCATTAGAACTTGGCACAGAGTGCAGTGAAACCACACTTCTGACTGACCCAAAGTTCCAGGGCCTTGCTAAGTGGTATGGTCTGGAGTCAATGTACCACACCTCAGTCTATACAGCCTGATAACATACACAAAGATGTACTGAAAAAGCAATAAGGGCAGTATAAAACCATTTGGCAGAGAGATGCCTGTGGAATAAAAGCCAAAAAGGTCTCAGTCCACAAAGTTTCCTATATGCCATCCCACCACCAGCCAATATGCTACATATAGAGGCATAGATATTTTATTAAACATTTCCCAAATTTCTTTGAATCTTTACTTCATTTTTCCAGGCATTGTACATGTCTATTTCTTCTCTATGAGTTTGTCATCTCTTCCAGTAAACAATGTTGTTTGTTCATAGATTATACTTATTTTATCTTATTTGCCCTCAAGAAAAATAATGCCCTGTATGCATAGACAGCTCAATTGATTAAATTTTTTGATCCCAGTGTTCCACATGTTGGATGTTTACACTGCAAATCTCATTCAGACATTATTCTCAAGTTGGTTCTGAGTTCTCTTGAATAGCTGCATGTGTAAATTATTCAATAATGCTTATTTTTTAATAGTTTCCAAAAAGGTACAAAATATATTTTAAAAACTTTATCTGAAGTCATATGCTGGAAAGGAAAAAGGAAAATATATAACAGTGATTTTGTGTGTATCTGTGAAAACCAGTTTTTTGTTTTGTTCATTTGGAAAAAATAATCAAGAAACTTCAGACAGAAAATACTGCCAAATTTTCAATCTTTTCCCAACCTTTGTCTTGGAACTAGCCAACTATTTTTTCAGGTTTATTGAAATATTATTGACATATAATATTGTGTAAATTTAAGGTATACGTGTTGATTTGATACATTTATAAATTGCAAAATGGTTACCACCATAGTATTAGCTACCACCTCTATCCTGTTTATAATACTATTTATTTTTTGTGGCAAAAACATTCAAGTATGTAATGCAATATTATTAGCTAACACCACCATGCTGTATATTAGGTCCCTAAATCTGTTAATCTTATAACTGGGAGTTTGTATAATTTGAGCAATAGCTCCCCATTTCCTCCATACACACACATTGGTAAACACCGCTCTACTCTCTATTTCTATGAGTTTGTCCTTTTCAGAGTCCACATGTAAATGATATCATACAGTACCAAATATTTAAAAATATATATTAAGTCTCAGACTTCTTCAATATAAATTTCCCTAACTTTCAGAATATTTCAAATAAAAACAAATGAATAAGATGAAATTATCATGAACATATTATACCTATTAAACAACATTTTAAAAAGAGAGTTTTCATGAGCTATGTCAGTGATTCTCAAAGTATGGTCCATGTGCTGAATATCTTTAGAGGGTTGAAGCCAGCTTAATTAAGGCAGCTTTTTCTGCATTTTTTGATGCCATTATGGGGGGTAAAAGAGTGCCCATTCTTCAAAGTCAAAGATTGGCAGAACAGGCCCTTCAGTACCAAGTCAAACCAAAAGTAGATATAGTAGTGTTGTAGTATAATTCAAAAGATAAATTATTCAGCCCAAAAGGATTTCTCAAGTATTAACTAGTGCTGTTACCACTTATCCTTTAATTCAACAACTAACTTGAATTACTATGATGTGTCCTGCAGTGATAGGCCTCTCTAGAGATGAAATGGTGAACAAGACAGATATGATCCCTGGCCTCATAGAACTTACATTCTAGCATGGGAAATAGACAATAAACAAAATTAAATAAGTAAATGATGTAGTATGTCAGAGATGGTGGTATGTACTAAATAGAAAAAATAAAGCAAGGAAAGAAGATGAGTATGTCCAGAATTTGACTGTGTGTGTGTGTGTGTGTGTGTGTGTGTGTGTGTGTGTGTGTTGGGAAGGGGAGGTGATACAATTTTGAATAACATAGCTTAAGTACCTCTGAGAACTTGAATTTTGAGCAAGAGCTTAAAGAAATAGAGAAAGTAAAGAGTGCAGATATCTGGAGGAAAAGATTCCAGATCAAGAGTAGTATAAACCAAGCACTATGGGAAATGGAAGATATGGATCTTGTCCTAAAGGAACTTACTACCTGGGTGGGTAGGAAAAAGATATATAATTAAATGCCCTCATAACCCCCTGTGCTTACCGCTTTGTCCTTTTCACAATGTATTTTAACTGCCCAGTTACTTGTCTCCTTTCCCTAATAGACCATGAGGCAGGGGTCGTGGTTTATCCATTTGTGTGTGTGTCTGTGTGTGTGTGTGTGCCTGCACTGTTAAGCACAGTATCTGGCAAAGTAGATGCTCAATAAACTAATGAATATGAATCATTTTAAGAAACAATACTGAAATGTATAGCTCTGTAATGTCTTTCAAGGTATAAATTTCCCAGAAGTTCTGAAAATAAAAAATAAGTGAGAGCTGAAATTGTCAGTGTAGGTTGCATGGAGGAAAATACACTTCAGGTTAGTGATGGGAATAGTGTGAATTGAGATGGGAGAAGCAATTCTCTCCTTCAGAATCAGAAAGTTGGAAAACTGCTTATTTTATAAAAGGCTAGAGAGGTCTCAGAAAAGTGTCCTATTTCTCAAATGTACCACTGAAGAATAAGTGATTGTGAAATTTACCATAGAAGATATTGACCCCAAGAAGGAATATACCTGCCAAAAAGGATTCCTTATGGTTTACAGGGCCAAAATTCATAATCAGAGTCTAGGAGCCATTGCTTACAGAGGCCTCTCATGTACACTGCCTATCAGGAAGAAACAACAGACTGAGCTGTCAAGCCTCCCATACTGTGGTCCTGCCCTCTGAGCTGACCCTTATAAAGGAGTTCCTGGAATCACATTTTGAACTATGGGCTGACACCCGCCCCATCCAATTGGAACTACACAGCTACATCCTCATTTTCATCTTTACCAATCAGAGTGGCCCCATAACAATCAATCAGAACCAGTGCTTCTAATCAATCAGGACAGTGCTATTTGAACCAAACTTGCAATTTTGATTCTTCATTTGCATAAACATGGACCAATTAGGGACCAGGGTGGGCATCTTTTATAAGGGAGCTTCTCCTTTGTTTGAAGGCTGCATTTCCCTGTTTTGCAAACTGTTTACCTGAATAAAATCTCTACCCTTTCTTCACCCTAGATTGGGGGCTCCTGTTGGCATTATATTGGTGACAGTAAACTTTTTGTTGACAAAGATGAACTTTAAGCCTGAAAATTAAAGCCTCATAAGTATACCCTGCTAGAATCCAGGTTTCCTAAAACCCGCTAGCATTAAAGCTATTGGTTAATCACTCCTTCCAGGAGCTTATGTCTCCCTACATTAGTTCTGTGAAATCAGTGAGGCTATAGAAACCTAATGAGGACCTTTAATCAAAATTTTAATTCCAAAATTTAAACTTACAGAATCTCAATTCAGTGAATATGAGAGGCAGACATTCCTCAGTGTACTAAAACATTAGGAAAGAGCCTTGTCAAGTGCCTTTCTAGTATCATCATAGTTTTATTTCATTACTAGGAGCTCAGCATGCGAATTCGCATGGTGCTGCCCACCCTTGAGTTGCCTCGGGCTGGTCCCACCTTCTCCCACCTCCCTGCTCCCACCTCCCTACTTCCATCCCGTCTCCTGTCTCCAGAGCAATGCCTGAGGTGTGTGCAGGCAGCCACCTGATGATAGGAGCTAATAAAGAGGTAATATGCTAATGGTCTGGTCATGATGCATTACTGTGTCCCAGCTAATTTGCATATTACCTCTTTTTATGTATAGATTATCTGGTCAGGGTGCAGATTTATATTCCAGTCCCTTCTATGCCTGAATATAAAAATTCTTTCTGCCAATTTTGCCAATTTCTATTTACCAGCCATTGATTTTTCTAGTGTGTTTCCAAATGGAGCTTGAAATTGACATGTCTTTTTATTTTATTTACTTTCCTCTATCTTGGCCAGTCCAAAAAAGAGGACCTGATTTGTGGGTACAGGACAAGTGCTGTCATTGGAATTATTCTGCTCTGGCATTCTTGGAGAAGTTGGTGAACATCAGATTACCCTGATAAAGAAAGAAATACATGTTCCACCTCATTCGTCCTGCTCATAATTCTGTGCATATCCTAAATTTCAAAGAAAGAGTTAAAAGAATAAAAACATATTTAGAAGTCTGCACTAGAACAAAATAAAGGTTGGGAAAGAAATTTGAATTAAAGGTACAATTCAGGGAATGACACTCATGTCTGTATGTTTGGTTCCAGCTAATTTGAGAGTAGTGATGATAAACCTTATATCATCAATAAAGAGTTTTTAAGAGTATATAAAATTAAAGGGGAAAACTATGTTTTAAATATATTTTATTGATTTTTTTAAAGAGAGGAAGGGTGAGGGATAGAGAGTTAGAAACATCTATCAGCTGCCTCCTGCACACTACCTACTGGGTATGTGCCCGCAACCAAGGTACATGCCCCTAACCAGAATCAAACCTGGGACCCTTGAGTGCAGGCCGACCCTCTATCGATTGAACCAAACCGGTTAGGGCAGGGGAAACTCTTTAAAACAATTACTTTCAAGCCTCCTTATACATACCAGAAGGACTCATTTGCTGATATCATATATCATTTTTTTTTCTTATGTCAGATCAAGGTTTGTATCCTCTCTTTAACATATTCATTGTTATCTCCCCACAGGAAGATTATACACTCACCCTATTGTCATATGGCTTAGACATATGACTTGCTTTGGCCAATGCAACATGCATGAAAGTGATGTATGCTATCTCCTAGAACTTTAAAGATCAAAGGATCTATCTAGCACCTTACTCTTTTCCTTCTGAAATGAAAATTTTAGTGTCCCAGTTGGGAACTGTTCCTTTAGCCCAGGTCCCCAAGTGAAGGGAAATCATGGAACAGACCTGCAGTCAACCTGCAGAAAACTCCTAAGTGATAAATCATATTTGTTTTTATAAGCCACTGAGATCTTGGGGTTGTTCATTACTGCAGATAACTTAAATATAACAGGAGAACTTCTAGAAGTAAACACAGTATATATGCTTGAAGTAATGAGACATTATAAGTGTCTCTATAAATACACATTTTAAAATGTCTTACTTTGAAGTCCCATTTATATTGCTCTACTATCTCTAGTTGCCTGGATATGAATCTGTCTATCTTTTGTTTTTGTGGTATAGTATTCTTGGTGTTGACATTTTCCATATATATATATATATATATATATTTTTTTTTTATCTTTGAGCTCAACTTCCATGGCGATGTGGGCATATTTTCTTCAGAAGACACAAATAGACCATGGATTGTGATGGCCTCTTCGGCATGGTTTCATAAATGCTCCTGCCTGAGTACTAAAAGATTCACCATTTCCAATCCAGTTTTCACATCTATTTATTAGTTTTAGGTCCCTACAACTCAAGGTAGGGCTCTACTTTCTATCATGTGACATAAAGCTTAGGGTAATTAGTAAATTATCTGCAAGCCCCTCAGCCAGTCAGCAGAGATTATGTGGTAGCTATTCATAAAGGATACACTACTTTTCTTGCTCTTGGAAACATTTAGGAAACCTAATCCCCACTCCTTGCCCTTTAAGGAGGTTGTGATATTGACAATATACCAGAGGCAGATTTACCATGTAGCTAATAAAGCTTGGGTTTCAGAGCCTCACTTAAATGGGCTCCTTCTACGGCCCAAGGAATGGCCCTAGAAATGTGTCCATACCATCATGGATTTGGGTGAAATTGAAAAGTAAGATACTTTTTTTAAAGCAGAGATGTATAAATTGCATAAGTTTCATGTCTTAGAAAAATTGAAATTACTTGTGCTCCTAACCAGTAAAGCATTAGATTTCCAGCCCCTAAGGTAAGGTGTGTTCAGAGACCAGATCCTTGAGATCTTATTATCCTTCAATTATCACTCACCACTTTAGATATAGGTTTGTGTGTTTGTTTTCATTTCTAACATCTACATATACCCTTTTTGGGTATACCTCTTTCAATATTTGCCTATATACAGTAAAATATAGGCTGTCCCAAAAAAAGTATACACACACTTTGAATAATTATAAAGGAAATGTTTATTAAAATACATTTCATTTTCAAAATTGAGCTATCAGTTATTAAAGTGCATATACATTTTTTGGGACACCCTGTATATATAGTATCCAGAATTGTGTATGTAGTGGTTGTATTTTCTTTCTGATTAGTCCACCCCCTTGGCCAGAATTCATACATGACACTAAATTATGCATGTCTTTCTCAATAACATACAATTTAACAATAGTAATGCCCAGCATGAGTCTGTTTTGATGCTAGTTACTGTGGAGAATACAAAATAAGACAAAACCAGAATTGATGCTGTTAAGGAACTTATAATTTAATTAATACTATAAGTCCAGCCTCTAGAAAATAGTTAAAATAATTGAATTAAAGTGTAAAAAAGCATTCTCTCAAGATGTTAACTGACATAAGAGTCAGAAGTTCTGACATATAATGAAAATTAACTTAAAGAGAAAGAATCACCCATGTTAATATTTTGTTAATGTCTAATGTGTCTATTTGGATTCTAACCTCCTTTGTGTATCTTATTCAGAATCTTTCCAAGGTCTTTCCTGTTCTCTTTATACAAGGGAGCTTAGAATTAGGCATACTACACTGAGTAAAAGCTATAGAAATTTTTCAGAAAAAACATACAGAAGGATAATAATAACTTTGAAATTTAAAGTAATGGAAAAAGTTATCTACAGCCAAATTACTCATGGTAAGGATAAAAGATGATGTTAGAATTTGAAAGTATCTTAAAGGTCAACAGGACAATGCCTTCATTGTATAGATGAAGAAATTAAGGACAAAAAAAGACTAAATGGCAATACCTGTTACTATATTTCGACCTTTGTGTCCCAGATTTGTACTATAATGTGAGAGCTAAAAGTATATCATTTGTAGTGGTTGTATTTTCTTTCTGATTAGTCCACCCTCTTGGCCAGAATTCATACATGACACTAAATTATGCATGTCTTTCTCAATAACATACAATTGAACAATAGTAACGCCCAGCATGAGTCTGTTTAGAAGAGGCTATCTTCAGGTGTCTTCCTACATTTCTAAACATATAGGCAACCTCATTATAATGAACAAAAACTGAGTATATGACTTGAGCAAAAAATATTTCTAAACAAAATGACTTTTTGATTCACTAACCTGAATTAGTGAGATTTACACGAGCAGAAACAAACTTTTTCAAGTGATTTTTACATACTCTGAAACTTTTAAAAATCATGTGTTTTCACTATTCCACCAAATGAGGATACAAGAAGTTGGCAGTCTGTAAACCTGAAGCAGGCTCTCACCAGAAACCAACCATGCTGGCACCCTGGTATCAAACCTCTGGTCTCCAGAACTTCAATAAATAAATTAAAAATTAAAAAAGAGGGTGGAGTAAGTGGACACTACACTGACACTCTCCCAGAACCAAACTTGATATACAACTAAAATACAGAAAAACCTCCTTGAAAATCTACTGAAAACTAGCTGAAGAGAACCCTGAAAACAAAGGCTGGAAAGTGGAGACTGCATAGAGAATGGTACGAAGTGCAGATACACAAAAGGGCTGGACAGGCTCCCACACAGAGAAGCTGATGTTCCAGAGGGATATATCAGCTGTGGGGGTTTCCCACTGAGAACCCTGGGGTCTAAAACCCAAGCTGGGCACCCGATCCCAGAGCATCAGAACTGAGAAAGGTGCCCATACAACATCTTGCTGTGAAAAGCAGCAGGGTTGCTGTTTGCCAGTGAGAGAAAGCTGGAAATACAGGCAGTCTCTTAAAGGGACAGTACACAAAATTTTGTGTGCAGACATTGACCTTGGGCTCTGGCAGAGGGAGGGCAGAATGGATTGGAGATTTGTGAGGAGAGTCGAGGGTTGAGGGATATGGGATAGGAGCTTGGAGGCCAGCCACGATGGTTACCTGTGCTGAGTCATTTCCTCACACTGTGGAGGACATCTTTCTCCCATGGACCTTTGCTATTCAGGTGGTTTTTGCCTGGGGAAAAGGTAGTCGCCATACCCTGTTGGAAGACCTCTTGGCCCACAACATGATGGATAGCCTGAGGCTAATCAAGGCAGGTATCAATCAGACTGTAGGCAGAGGTAGGTCTCTGGAGGCTTGAATCTCTGTCTCATGTAATCCTGAGATAGGAAAAGCAGAGCCTGGTGCACATCTTGGTCCTTTCCAAAGGCACCAACCCCAGGAGAGGGAAGCACAAGCTGTGGATTGATAATAGTCCCAAACAGGGCACTCAGGCCAGTTAGAAACAACATCTGACATTGCCCTGCAATAGAGATAGGAATCATATCACATCTACCTTATACACAAACACAAGCACAAACAGGCAACCAAAATGGGGAAACAAAAAATAAAATCCCCAAATGACAAAACAAGATAATTCTTTAAAAGAAGAGCTAAACAAAATGTAAATAAGAAATTTATCTGATATAGAGTTCAGAATAATGATGGCAAAGATGCTCAACAGCATGAGAAAAGATATAGTAACTATGAAAAAGGATCAGTCAGAAATAAAGAATGGCATACCACTAATACAGAACACATTAGAAGGAATACACAGCAGATTAGGGGAAGCCAAGGTTCAGATCAATGAATTAGAAAACAGGGTAGAAAAAAATCACTCAATCAGAGAACCAAAATGAAAAAGTAGAAGGACAGCTTAAGGGAGCTCTGGGACAACATGGAACAAAACAATATTCACATAATTGGAGTGACAGAAGGAGTAGAAAGTGAGCAAGGGATAGGGAATGTGTTTGAAGAGATAATGGCACAAAACTTCCCTAACCTGGTGATAGAAAAAGTCACACAGGTCCAGGAGACAAAGACAGTCCCAAGCAAGAAGAACCTAAATAGGCCCATATCCTGACACATTATAATTAAAATGCCAACAATTTAAAAAAGAGAGAATCTTAAAGGCAGCAAGAGAAAAGCAATTTGTTATGTACAAAGGAGCTCCCATAAGGCTATCAGAAGTTTCTCATCAGAAACTCTACAGGCCATAAGGGAATGGCATGAAGTACCCAAGATAAAGAAAGGCAAGGATCTGATACCGAGATTACTATATACAGCAAGGCTATCATTCAAAATAGATAGTGAAATAAAGAGCTTCCAGGACAAAAAAAAAAAAAAAAAAAAAAAAAGGCTAAAGGAGTTTATCACTAACAAACTAGTACTGCAACAAATGCTAAAGGAATTACTGTCATAAGGAGAAATAGAGAAAGAAACATAAACATATAGAATTAAAATGGCAATAAATGAGTACCAATGGATAGTAACCTTGAATGTAAATGGCTTAAATACTCCAATCAAAAGACATATGGTAGTTGAATGAATACAATACAAAAACATGGCCTAAATATATGCTGTCTACAAAATAACCACTTCAGAAAAAAAGACTCTCACAGTATAAAAGTTAAGGGATGAAAAAAGTTTCCATGCAAATGGAAAAAAAAAAGGCTGGGGTAGCAATACTCATATCTGAAAAAATAGACTTAAAAGTGAAGCCCATCACAAGTGACAATAAAGGTAACTTCATAATACTAAAGGGATCAATAAAACAAGAGGATATAACCCTGGTAAACATATATGCACCCAATATAAGAGTACCTAAATATATATACAAAAAAATTTAGATGACTTTAAGTGATTGACAGCAATTTAGTCATAGTAGAGGACTTTAACACCCCACAGACTTCACTGGATAGATCTGCTAGACACACAATTAACAAGGAAAAGGTAACTCTATATGACACATGGGATCAGATGGATTTAATTTACATTTATAGAACATTTCACTTCAGAGCTGGAGAATATACATTGTTCTCAAGGGCACAGACATAATTCTCAAAGATAGACCACATCTTAGGACACAAAAAATTCTCTACAAGTTCAAAAATATTGGAATCATATTAAGCATCTTCTCAAATCACAAGTGATTGGAATTAGAAATCAACTACAGTAAAAACACTCAAAAACACTCAAGCACATGAAAGCTAAATTTCATGTTGTTAAACAATGAATGGGTTACCAATGAGATCAACAAAGAAATCAAAAACTTTCTGGAAACAAATGAAAATGGACACACAACAAACTAAAATCTCTAGAACACAGCAAAAGCATTCCTGAGAGGGAAGTTCATAGTACTACTGGTCTACCTCAAAAACTAAAAAAATAGTAATACAACTTAAAGAATTAGAAAGTGAACAACAAAAAATCCCAAACTAAGTAGAAGGAAGGATGTAATAAAGATTAGAGCAGAAATAAATGACATAGAGGCTAAAAAAATATAAAAAATTAAATAAAACCAATATCTGGTTATTTAAAAAGATAACCAAGATTACTTAAATGTTAGCCAGACTTATCAAGAAACAAAGAGAGAGGACCCAAATAAATAAAATATAAAACGAAAGCAGAGAATTAACAACTGACACCACAGAAATAGAAAGGATTTTTAGATAATACTATGAACAACTATATGACAACAAGATGGATAATGTGGATGAAATGAACAAATTCTTAGAAAAGTACAATCTCCCAAAACTGACGGAGGACAAATCCCATAACCTGAACAGGCCAATAACAATTGATGAAATAGACACATTAATAGAAAAAAAAAAAAAAAAAAAGCTTTCAGCAAAAAAAGGTCTGGTCTGCCAAAACTGGTTTGGCTCAGTGGATAGAGCTTTGGCCTGCGGACTGGAGGGTCCCAGGTTCGGTTCCAGTCAGAGGCATGTACCCAGATTGCAGGCACATCCCCACTGGGAGATATGCAGGGGGCAGCTGATCGATGTTTCTCTCTCATCAATGTTTCTAACTCTCTATCTCTCTCCCTTCCTCTCTGTAAAAAATCAATAAAATATATTTTTTAAAAAAGGTCTGGTCTATATGGTTTCATAGGGAAGATTTAGTAAACATTCAAAGAAGAACTGACACCTACCCTCCTAAAACTATTCTAAAAATTCCAAGAAGAAGAAACACGTCCAAGCTCTTTTTAGCAGGCCAACATTATCCTAATTCCAAAACCAGATATGGACACTATAAAGACAGAGAATTACAGGTAAATATCCCTGATGAACACAGATGCTAAAATGCTCAACAAAATATTAGCAAATCAGATCCAGCAATATATTAAATGGATCATACGCCATGACCAAGTGGGTTTTATTCCAGGGATTCAAGTCTAATACAATATTCACAAATCAATAAATGTGATACATCACATAAACATACTGAAAGACAAAAATCACATGATCATATCAATAGACACAAAAAAAGCAGTTGGCAAAATCCAACATCCATATTTTATAAAAGCTCTCAGCAAAGTGGGAAAGAGGGATCATATCTCAACATAATAAAGGCCATCTTATCTAATAAAAGAGAAACATGCAAATTGACCTTACCTCCGTCGCTATGCTCACAAGCCACGCCCACAAGCCACGCCCACAAGCCCATCAGGATCAAGTAAAGAAATAAACCCAACCAAGATGACAGCGGCCATGGAGCTGGAGTGAGCAGAGGCTTGGGTTGCCCCTGGCGATGGAGGAAGCCAAGCTTCCCACCTGCCCTGGCCAGCTGTGGGCTCCGCTCATGGCTACAAAGTTTCAATTACAGAAGACAAATAAATCCCAGATACTGGCTTCCAGAAGCTGTGGCCTCCACTCAAGGAGTGTCTGGAAGCCTGGGTTGCCCGGGGCCATGGCCAGCCAGCAAACAGCCATCAGCCCCTCACCCAGGCTGGCTGGGAACCCCAGTGGAGACCCCCACACTGAAGTGGGTGTGGCCAGCCAGCAAACAGCCATCAGCCACTTACCCAGGCTGGCCACACACTCATAGGGTGAGGGTCCCCATTGGGAGGCTTGGCCAGCCTGCAAACAGCCATCAGCCCCTCACCCAGGCTGGCCATGCCCCCCCAGCGGAGACCCTCACCCCATGGGGATGTGGCCAGCCTGCATACCACCACAGGCCTCTTACCCAGGCTGCCCCATGCCCCAAGGGGACCTCCACCCAGATCCGGGACACCCTTCAGGGCAAACCAGCCGGCCCCCACCCACGCACCAGCCCTATATACTAATAAAAGGGTAATATGCTAATTAGACTTCCCGGACCTTCTTCTGAACAAAGCCATGGTGGCGGGGCTGAGGTAGAGGTGGTTAGAGGCCAAGAGGGGAGGGCAGTTGTGGGTGATCAGGCTGGTGGGGGGCAGGGCCCTTGGGGCTAAGCAGACCAGCAAGGGTCCAGTTGGGGGCAAGCAGGCCATCAGTGGGGGTCGGTTGGAGGTGATCAGGACAGTGGGGGGGCAGTTTGGAGTGAGCAGGCCATCATGGGGTAGTTGGGGGAAAGCAGGCCAGTGGGGAGGGAAGGTGGAGGTGAGCAGGCCAGTGGGGGGGGGAGTTGGGGGTGATCAGGCTGGCAGGGGGGGACATTTGGGGGCATGCAGGCTGACAGCGGGGGTCAGTTGGGGGTGAGCAAGCCGGCAGGCAGGCAGGTGAGTGGTTAGGAGCCAGCAGTCCCAGATTGTGAGAGGGATGTCCGACTGTCAGTTTAGGCACGATTCCTGTAAACCGGCAGTAGGACATCCTTCGAGGGGTCCCAGATTGGAGAGGGTGCAGGCCGGGCTGAGAAATACCCCTCCCCCATGCACAAATTTCATGCACTGGGCCACTAGTATATGATAAACCTACATTGAACATCATACTCAATGAGAAAAACTAAAACCATGCCATGTAAGAACAGGAACAAGTCAGGGATGCCTGCTGTCACAACTCTTATTCAACATAATACTAGAAGTCTTAGCCACAGTGATAAGATAATAAGAAGAAATAAAAGGCCTCCAAACTGGAAAGGACAATGTAAAACACTCACTATTCACAGATGACATGACATTGTACATAGAAAACCCTAAAAACTCTACCAAAAATCTATTATTTTATATGAGTGATTTTGGCAATATAGCATGGTACAGAATTAACAGAAATTGATGGCTTTTTTATAAACCAATAATGAATTCTCAGAAAGAAAAAAACTAAACAAATAATCCCATTATTATTGCAACAAAATAAATAATATACTTGGAAATAAACTTAACCAGCAAGGTAAAAGACTTGTACTAAGAAAACTACAGGACATCGAAAAAAGAGATAGAGCAAGATATAAACAAGTGTTCCTTTTTTTTTACCGCAGCATAGTATTCCATTGTTGCAACAGCATGGATGGAACTGGAGAGCATTATGCTAAGTGAAATAAGCCAGTCAGAGAAAGATAAATGTCACATGATCTCATTCATTTGTGGATTATAGAGAACAACATAGACTGATGAAAAAGGACAGACCCAAAGACTGAGAAACAGCGATCAGGCTATCAATCCCCAGAAGGAAAGTAGGGGAGGGCGGGGGTAAGGGGAAGAGATCAACCGAAGGACTTGTATACATGTATATAAGCCAAACCAATGGACATGGACAACGGGGGGATGGGAGCATGAGTTTGTGTGTGGGGGGGAGGTTGGTGGTTAAAGGGGGGGATGAGGACACATTTGTAATACCTTAACTAATAATAATAATAAAAAAATAGAAAGTGAAAAAAAATAAATAAATAAAAACACTTATTCTCAAAAAAAAAAAAAAAGATATAAACAAGTGGAAGAATATACCATGTTCATGGATTGAAAGAATTAACATCATTAAAATGTACATACTAACCAAAGCAATCCCTATTAAAATACCAAGGGCATATTTTACAGATATAGAACAAATACTACAAAAATTTATATAGAACCAAAAAGACACCAAATAGGTGCAGAAATCTTGAGAAAGAAGAATAAAGTTGGAGGGATCACAATACCAGATATTAAGTTATACTACTGTAATCAAAGTTAAAGCCACTGTAATAAAAACAGCCTGGTCCAGGTACAAGAACAGACATATAGATCAATGGAACAGAACAAATACCCCAGAAATGAACTCAAGCCAGTACTGTCAATTAATATTTGACAAAGGAGGCAAGAACATACAATGCAGTAAAGCCAGTCTCTTCAATAAATGGTGTTGGCAAAATTGGAAAGCATATGCAAAAAAAAATGAAAATAGACAACCAACTTACACCACACACAAGAATAAACTCAAATTGATAAAAGACCTAAATGTAAAAGATGTAAAACCATAAAAATCCTAGAAGAAACCATAGGCAGCAAAATGTCAGATGTCTCTCATAACAATATGTTCAAGGATGTATCGCCTAGGGCAGTGATGGAGAACCTTTTGAGCTTAGCATGTCAGCATTTTGAAAAACCCTAACTTAACTCTGGTGCCGTGTCACATATAGAAATTTTTTGATATTTGCAACCATAGTAAAACAAAGATTTATATTTTTGATATTTATTTTATATATTTAAATGCCATTTAACAAAGAAAAATCAACCAAAAAAAAATGATTTCACGTGTCACCTCTGACACACGTGTCATAGGTTCGCCATCACTGTCCTAGGGCAAAGGAAACTGAGGGGAAAATAAACAAATGGGGCTACATCCAAAAAAAAAGCTTCTGCACAGCAAAAGAAACTGTCAACAAAATGAACAGGGAGCCCAGTTTATAGGAGAACATATTTGGCAATGAGACATCTGATAAAGGGTTAATATCTAAAATATTTAAGGAACTCATGCAACTTAACAAAAGGGAGACAAACAATTCATTTTAAAAAAATGGGCAAAATACCTAAATAGACAATTATCCAAAGCAGACATACAGGTGGCCAAGAGACATATGAAAAAATGCTCAAAGTCACTGATCATCAGAGAGATGCAAATTAAAACAACAATGAGTTATCACCTCATACCATCAACAAATGACAAGTGTTGATGAGGATGTGGAAAAAAGGGAACCCTAGTACACTGCTTGTGGGAATGCAGATTGGTGCAGCCATTATGGAAAACAGTATGAAGTTTCTTCAAAATATAAAAAATGGAACTGCCATTTGATTTCACCCAGTTATCCTATTTCTAGGGATATATACTAAGAAACCCAAAACACCAATCAGAAAGAATGCATGCACCCCTATGCTCATAGCAATGCAATTTACAATATCTAAAATCTGGAAATAGCCCAAATGCCCATCAGTAGACAAGTGGCTAAAAAACAAAAAAACAAACAAACAAACAAAAAAAAAACTGTGGTATAGCTGCACCGTGGAATATTGTGCAGCAGTAAAAGAGGATCTCAGAAAAAAAAAAAAAAAAAAAGAAGGATCTCTTACCCTTGAGACAACATGGAGGGACCTCGAGAGTATTATACTAAGTGAAATAATCCAGTCAGAGAAAGACAAGTATCACATGATAGCACTCATATGTGGAACCTAATGAACAAAATATACTGATGAACAAAATATATCCAGATACATAGAAGCATGGAACTGACTATGGAATCTAAGATGGAATGTGGGGGAGGGTGGCTGTGTGGGACTCTTTAACAAAAGAACTTGTATACATATATGCATAATAAATGGACACAGAGAATAGGGTGTTGAAGGCCTTGGGGCGGGGGGGGGGGGCAGGTAGAAAAGGTCAATGATGGAAAAAAGGGAACATATGTAATACTTTCAATATAAAGATTTAATTTAAAATATGTGTTTCCTTTTGAGCAGGTAAGAACTTATATGAATAGTTATTTAGTTTATTTCCCCACCCCCCATATATTTGTCTTTCAGGCAGATGTGAAAATGCTGCCCAGATTCTTAGAATCAAGGTCACAAAAGAACTGGTTACACAATTAGGGTAATTTCACAGGGTATTTTCACAGAGAACTCAGTTCTTTAGTGTCATTTATATAGAAAGATATAAAGAGCTACATAAGTCATGAAAATGACTTTCATACTCATTATTGACAATTTAGAAATGACAAAATAAAAAACCCTGAAGTTTTCCTGGAGACAATTTTCTCTCTCAGGAGGACACGCTAAAACTAGAAAACAAGGAACCAATAAAACAAGGAATCCTGAGAAAAATCACACAAAGAAAAAAAATAATACTACCTTGATGATTCTCCCCAGTAGTATAAGGAAAAATTTTAATGAAGGCAGGATATGATCAGGAGATGTGTATGGCAGCATATATAGGAAGTTAAAATCAGACTGTAGAGTCAGCCAAAATAGGGATTAAATCCCAGTTGCCTGATTTATGATGTGGACTTAAATCAGCTACTTAAGAGCTCTGATTCTGTTTCTGCATCTGTAAATTTATAGTATCTTTTTTGTAATAATCCAGTTAAGATGCTTAATATAGTACCTGGCACATAATAAAAACTCAATACTTGTTATGCATATATAAAATGTATTTATATATTTATTTATATAGTTATCTATACTAATAAAAGCCTAGGTGGCACACACTAACATCATCACAAGATGGTCACCCCCATGTCATCAGAAGATGGCCACCCCCACGTTTTCACAATATGGCCGCCACAAGATGGCCACCACAAGATGGCTGGCAGGGGAGAGCAGTTGGGGGTGATCAGGCTGGCAGGCAGAAGCAGTTAGGGGCAACCAGACAGGCAGGCAGGTGAGTGTTTAGGAGCCAGCAGTCCCGGATTGTAAGAGGGATGTCCCAAATTGGAGAGGGTGCAGGCTGGGCTGACGGACACCCCCTCAGTGCAGGAATTCCGTGCACCGGGCCTCTAGTCCTATATAATATAGAGCTAATATGCAAATGGTCATCGTGCCCTTGCGCCCTCATGCTCTCACACCAGAGCCGGAGGACCTGAGGCCAGGCTGGGGGACCAGAGGCTGTGCCCCCCAACCCTGGCACTGGGGCCAGGGGACCTGAGTCCACACCTCCTGCCCCAGCACCAGGGCCAGGGGACCTGAGGCTGGGATGGGGGAACTGAGGCCATGACCCTGCCCCGGCACCAGGCCAGGGGACCTGAGGCTGCAACAGGGTACCTGAGGCTGTACCCCCCACCTGGCACCAGGTCAGGGCTTGATGGGGGTGGGGCCAATGGGGTCTGGGTCTCACGTGATTTCAAGGTGCGTGCAGGTGGTCAAGGACTTGACTCTGAGTCCCACGGCGTGCCCCAGACTGACAGAAGGAAGATTTTCATATACATTTTACTAATTTTCTTCAATCTCTGACACTTCTATTAGAGAAAGGGCAAATAGCAATATTAAAATATTTCCTCTAATTAATTCCCTTTTAATGTGCACGAATTTCATGCACTGGGCCACTAGTCTATAATAATGAAAGCATAATATGCTAATTAGCCCGGATATCCTTCCAGACGACCTCCTGGACGAAGCCGGGGCTGTGAGGGAAATCCTGGTCCCAGGTGCCAGGGGGAAGCCGGTGCCAGCAGCCAGGGGAAGAAAGAAGGAAGGCCTACTCTTTCACAAATTTCATGCATCAGGTCTCTAATACATAATAAGCACTCTACCACATCTCTTTACAATCATGAGTAATCACTATTTTATTATATTTTTAAATAAAGTAAGTGTTCTTAATACTCTTCTTATGGAGTTGTTGTGGGGATAAAATGAGATAATGCATATAAAGTTCTGCATATGATGCCTCACACATTGTAAGCACTCAATAAACAGCCACTGTTATTTATAGAACTGACTGCTGGCTCCAGGTTCATTTGATCTGTAGCCTTATTCAGGGAAGTAATTCTAAATTGCTGCAATTACAATATCTTCATGTAGTGTCAGTGGAAAAGACACTAGATCCAGGAGCATGTGTTACCATGGGGTCTCAATAGGCTGCATATAAGAAAGAGATACTTAAACAGAGATAAATAAATAAAATAGTAGTCACACTAGATCCAGTAAAATTGATGTTTCCCATGATGACCAGAGATGAGCCATATGAAATTGGTGGTAGAAAAAAATTCTTTAAAAAAAATTTATTGGAAGTGTGGGAACTAAACCTCATAAATGCAGCTTTCTTCTTCTTCTTCTTCTTCTTCTTCTTCTTCTTCTTCTTCTTCTTCTTCTTCTTCTTCTTCTTCTCTTTGTTTGTTTGTTTGTCTGTGGATGTCTGCATCTGACTGCTGTAACTTCATTGATAAAGTTTGGCTCTAGCTCCTTCTGGATGAAACTGGTCACTAATTCAATGGTAGAGCTTGGTTAGAACTCTCCCAAGTGTGAGAAAGATGAGAGGGAGGGAGGGAGGGAGGGAGGTAGATAGGGACGGAGGGAGAAAATGAAATGAGAGAGGGGGGAGAAAGAGAGAGAGAGAGAGAGAGAGAGAGAGAGAGAGAGAGAGAGAGAATTCTATAGAGAAATATGAAGTTACATATAAATTTGGGGGAAAGTTATTTTAAAATAACTAAGATGTGGTCTATCTTTGAAAATGACCCCTGTTCACTTGAAAAGAATGTATATTCTGCAGATTTGGGGTGAAATGTTTTATAAATGTCAATTAAATCCATCTGATACAGTATGTTATTTAGTTTCTGTTTCCTTGTTAATTTTTTGTCTGGAAGACATATCCAGTGAAGTCAGTGGGGTGTTAAACTCCACTACGATGACTATATTGCAGTCAACCTCTCCATAAAAGTTCTCTAGAATATATATATATATATATATATATATATATATATATATATATATATATATATATTCCTGTATTATTGGATGTGATATAATTCACTTTGAATTACATTTTGTCAGATATGGGTATTGCTACCCCAGCTTTTGTTTATTTGTTTGTTTCCATTTGCATGGAAAATGTTTTTCTATCCCTTCATTCTCATCCACTTATGAGTCTTTTGTTCTGAGGTGGGTATCTTGCAGACAGCATGTTGTTGGGGCATGTTTTGTATCATGCAGCTACCCCAGGGGTGGGCAAACTTTTTGACTCGAGGGCCACAATGGGTTCTTAAACTGGACCGGAGGGCCGGAACAAAAGCATGGATGGAGTGTTTGTGTGAACTAATATAAATTCAAAGTAAACATCATTACATAAAAGGGTATGGTCTTTTTTTTCAATAGTTTTATTCATTTCAAACGGGCCGGATCTGGCCCGTGGGCCGTAGTTTGCCCACGGCTGAGCTACCCTATGCCTTTTGATTGGAGCATTTAATCCACTTACATTTAGTGTTATTGATATGAACTTACTTATTGCCATTTTAATTCTTTATGACTATGTTTCTCTACATATACACTTTTTATTCTCTTTACATCAGCCCCTTTAGCATTTTTTGCAGTGCTGCTTTGGTGGTGATGAACTCCTTTAGCCCTCTTTGGTCTGAGAAGGTCTTTATTTCACCATCTATTTTGAATGATAGCCTTGCTGTATATAGTAATCTTGGTATCACATCCTTGTCTTTCATTACCTTGAATACGTCATGCCATTCCCTTCTGGCCTGTAGAGTTTCTGATGAGAAAGCCTCTGACAGCCTTATGGGAGCTCCTTTGTACATTGCTTTTCTCTTGCTGCCTTTAAGATTCTCTCTCTTTTTTAAATTGTTGGCATTTTAATTATAATGTGTCAGGATATGGGCCTATTTAGGTTCTTCTTGCTTGGGACTGTCTTTGTCTCCTGGACCTGTGTGACATTTTCTTTCACCAGGTTAGGGAAGTTTTCTGCCATTATTTCTTCAAACACATTCCCTATCCCTTGCTCACTTTCTTCTCCTTCTGTCACTCCAACTATGTGAATATTGTTTTGTTCCATGACCCAAAGCTCCCCTAAAATGTCCTCCTATTTTTTCATTTTAGTTCTCTGATTGAGTGATTTTTTCTACCCTGTCTTCTAATTCAGTAATTTGAACATTGTCTTCCCCTAATATGCTGTGTATTCCTTCCAATGTGTTCTGTATTAGTGCTATCTCATTCTTCATTTCTGACTGCACTTTTTTCATAGTTACTACAGTAGGTCCTCGGTTTACATCAGAGATCCGTTTCTACGGCGTGATGTAACACAATGTTCACCGTAAGTCGGAACCCACCTACATAAGCACCTATGTCACACACATGGAGCACATACACAGCAGTAATGAAGTGAAACAGTAAAAAAAAAAAAATTAAAAGAAAGATAATAATTCCTGACCTTTACTTGTGGTAAATAAATAATAAAAACTTAAAGCACATATGTACATACAACGAAATGACAGGACATTTTTTAACAAAAAAAACTAGAGGCCCGGTGCACCACATTCGTGCACTGGGTGGTGTGGGGGTCCCTCAGCCCAACCTGCACCCTCTCCAATCTGGGAGCCCTCAGGGGAGACCTCTCCAATCTGGGAGTTTCTGTCTGTCTTTGCAATCATATGAGCAAATTGTCTGAGACCCCAACTCAGTTTGATTTGCTCACAGAATAATAGAGGCTTTTTTTTTTTCTTTGCTTCATTGGTGGAGATTTCCTGGAAGTTTTAGGATATCTTCCCTTTAATTTTTCCTAGACACTCTGATTTTACTTATGTCTCTCACTTTTGCTTTCCCTCCATCCCCCACTGCAACAGTAACTTGCTCCAGGCTTACTTTAATCTAGTACAGTGGTTCTCAACCTTCTGACCCTTTAAATACAGTTCCTCATGTTGTGACCCAACCATAAAATTATTTTCGTTGCTACTTCATAACTCTAATGTTGCTACAGTTATGAATCGTAATGTAAATATCTGATATACAGGATGTTCTTAGGTGATCCCTGTGAAAGGGTTGTTCGAATGCCAAACAGGTCACGACCCACAGGTTGAGAACCACTGCTCTAGTGTCTAGGAAATCCGCCTGCCACCAGAACTACGATTCCCAGCATTCCTGGTGCTCCCTGTGCTCTGGGCTTCTGCTTATGGTCCTGGGGTTGCCACCAAAACTGCTATTCCCAGAATTCCTGGGGCTACCTGCGATCTTGGTTTGCCCTTCCAGCACTGTCTCTATCCCATGGCCTCTCATTCTGCCAAGTCCTCCAAGTTGCCAGCTCTCCCTCTCTGCTCTCCATCTGGCAGCTTGGGGAGCCAATTTTCCCAAGCTGCTCCACTCTCTGCTGGCTCTCCTGCTCTGCTCTCCACCCGGCCCCTGTGTATGCAAATTAGACCACCATCTTTGTCGGGTTAACTCACTCCTGATTGGCTGGTGAGCATACTGGAGGGATGATAAATTTACATGTTTTTCTTTTATTATATAGGATAGGAGATGGTGACGTAACCACGAAACGATGTATGCTGAGTCCGACGTAACCCAAGGACTGTCTGTATATCTTTTCTCATGCTTTTGAGCATTTTTGCCATCATTATTCTGAACTCTATATCAGATAAATTTCTTATTTACATTTTGTTTAGCTCTACTTTTAGAGAATTCTCATGTTCTGTCATTTGGAGATTTTATTTTTTGTTTCCCCATTTTGGTTGCCTGTTTGTGCTTGTGTTTGTGTATAAGGTAGATGTGATATGATTCCCTATCTCTATTGCAGGGCAATGTCAGATGTTGTTTCTAACTGGCCTGAGTGCCCTGTTTGGGACTATTATCAATCCACAGCTTGTGCTTCCCTTTCCTGGGGTTGGTGCCTTTGGAAAGGACCAAGATGTGCACCAGGCTCTGCTTTTCCTATCTCAGGATTACATGAGACAGAGATTCAAGCCTCCAGAGACCTACCTCTGCCTACAGTCTGATTGATACCTGCCTTGATTAGCCTCAGGCTATCCATCATGTTGTGGGCCAAGAGGTCTTCCAACAGGGTATGGCGACTACCTTTTCCCCAGGCAAAAACCACCTGAATAGCAAAGGTCCATGGGAGAAAGATGTCCTCCACAGTGTGAGGAAATGACTCAGCACAGGAAACCATCATGGCTGGCCGCCAAGCTCCAATCCCATATCCCTCAACCCTCGACTCTCCTCACAAATCTCCAGTCCATTCTGCCCTCCCTCTGCCAGAGCCCAAGGTCAATGTCTGCACACAAAATTTTGTGTACTGTCCCTTTAAGAGACTGCCTGTATTTCCAGCTTTCTCTCCCTGGCAAACAGCAACCCTGCTGCTTTTCACAGCAAGATGTTGTATGGGCACCTTTCTCAGTTCTGATGCTTTGGGATTGGGAGCTCAGCTTGGGTTTTAGACCCCAGGGTTCTCAGTGGGAAACCCCCACAGCTGATATATCCCTCTGGAACTTTGGCTGCTGCCTGAGGGAACCTGGGCAGCCCTTTTGCATTGCCAAACTTTCTACCGGTTTCTATGCATTCTCCACTTTCTGTCCTTGGTTATCCAGGTTCTCTTCAGTTAGTCTTCAGTTGATTTTTCAAGGTGGTTTTTCTGTATTTAGTTGTATTTCCAGTTTGGTCCTGAAAGAGTGTCAGTGTAGATCAACTTACTCCACCACCATTTTGGAATCTGAGACTCACTGCAAACGTTTTAAGGTAATGTATATATGTAGCATTCAGAGCTGTTCAGTAATGACTTGTGTATGTGGGGAAAATTTATTTATGTAAAGTTAATTTTCAGATGAGTACAATACCTTTCATTGCAAATATTAGAATAGTATACCTTCACAGGTATTCTTGTGTTATAAAAATTTCTATTGCCACTGAAACAGTACTTACTTTTTTATGGATCAAATCAATAACAATTATACATGAAATATGATGTTACAATGTCAGATGTCCCATTGGGAACCATTAATCAAATTCTTTCCTATAGTCAATTTTGTTGTTCTAAATATCTCTGGTAGGAAATTTCTCAAACAAATTAAATGGGAGGAACAAATCTATTGTTTTCCCCAGTACTCTTGAGAGTATCTATAGGTAAGTTAATAACATAATTGGTAAAGTATTCTTAAAAGATATCCTACCCCAGCAGAAGAGTTATTGTCTCTCTAATACATGTCTACATAAAGAATTTCAAAGCTTTCCATCAGAGAGCAGTCTAATGCCCCACTACTGGTATATGTAGAATACCTTCTCTTCAACCTCACAATATAGCTAAAGTATATACTTTTGTAATTAGATTATTCCATTTGTATCCAGGAGGAGATAGGATGAACTTAATGTGCTGAATGTACTATAGTCTCATTCAAAAACACTTTATAATCAGGTCAACTGGAAATAGCCAGCAGTTGCTTCTCTAATGCTTCTCTTTGTCTCTGGGCTTGCCTATTTTCAATCATTTATTTTTACACTGAATCAAAGTGATTTTCAATCAGTGGCTCCCTAGTACCTTTAAATATAATGTCTGAATTTTTTAATGTGGCATAAAGAATCCCCATATTAGTGTCTCAGCTGAACTTACAGATTAATCTCATAACATTCCTCTCCACAATTGTTTTGGTTCTGCCTCTGTACCCATGTCTTAGTCTGTGGGCCTGTATTATTTCTCAATTAGATTGCTAAAATGACCTCCTAATTGGTCTCTCTTTCTTCAGGCTCTACTCCCTCCAATCTATGGGTCATAGTGGTAAGAGTGCATCTAAAACAGTGAGTCTGATTATTTGACTCCTAGAGCTCCCCATTTCCTATAGAACAATGGCCAAACACTCCTTACTTAGCTTGGTTCACAGGGCCCCTCTCATGCAAGATGTGGGCATTATCAACCTCTTCTATCTCATCTTCTCACTATCACAGTCACATACCCAGTGCTCCAGCCATGCTGATTGTTAGAGTTGCCAGCATCCATAGTAGTTCTTATATAAAACTAGAGGCCCTTTTGCCTGGCCTGCAGGGATCAGGCCAAAACCTGCTCTATGACATCCCTTAAGGGGTCCCGGATTGCGAGAGGGTGGTTCTCAAGTGACACACCCTGGAATTGGGTTCCCTCCTCTCTGGTTTTGGATAGTCACCCAAGAACCACAGCTGCCAAGTCACTGCAGCTTGGCAGCTCCTGCATTGAGCGTTTGCCCCCTGGTGGTTAGTACATG
The DNA here is from genome assembly GCF_964212035.1 of Myotis nattereri. NCBI lineage: Eukaryota > Metazoa > Chordata > Mammalia > Chiroptera > Vespertilionidae > Myotis > Myotis nattereri. The sequence goes on along the minus strand of NC_138078.1, from coordinate 94,653,004 downwards.
TCATAGCTACCGGTCGGCCAGTGGGCTGTTTGGCTGATTGCTCAGGCATACACACACACACACACACACACACACACTCTGAGTGGCCAGATTATTATGACCACCTGATGTTTGTAGGAAAATTAGCTGTAATTTCATGCTGAAGTTGCTAGAGGGGCAGGTTGTTTACCACAACAGTAGAAGTGATTTTTTTCTGAAGATGTGGGTAAACAACACAATTTAACGGCCTTTGAACGTGGGATAATTGTTGGCATTCAGAGCCATGGAGCAAGTATCAGTAAAACAGCCGAAGGCCTGTTCGAACACCTTTGCTGTCTGCAGTTACCAAGATAAAACATCTCCAATTCGCACAGGAACACAAGGATTGGACAGTTGAGCATTGGAAAAAAAGTCATGTGGTCCGATGAATCACATTTCCAGTTGCATCATGCATATGGCAGAGTGAGGATTTGGTGGAAACAGCATGAAAGCATGCACCTCACAAGCATGAGTACAGCCCTTCAAGCTGGTGGGGTCAGTGTTATGGTTGGGGCATGTTTTCCTGGCATGATTTGGGCCCTTTAATTCATGTGGAACAACATCTGAATAGCACATCATACTTAAATATTGTTGCTGATCAAGTTCATCCTATCATGTTGATGGTGTATCCCAATGGAGATGGCTTCTTCCAACAAGACAATGTGCCATGCCATGATGCTTGTATTGTGCAGGAGTGGTTTCAAGAGCATGAGAGAGACTTTACCTTGCTTAGGTGGCCCCACAATCACCAGATCTCAATCCAATTAAGCATTTGTGGGATGAAGTTAAAAGAGCCATCAGGCAGCTGGTTCCACAAACATCAAATCTCACAGAACTGGACAGTGCTATTCATCAGGCATGGTGTCAGATTCCTCGCATCACGTTTCAACATCTCATGGAATCAGTGCCAAGAAGAATCGCTGCAGTATTGAAGTCAAAAGGTGGCCCAAAGAAGTACTGATGGGGTGGTCATAATAATCTGGCCACTCACTATATATATGGCATAAGGTTTAAACAAATGTGGAGTATAAGAAGGAATCTTTCTTGCTATTAACATAGACAGCCAATATTGGGGAGGGGATGAAGAATAGGTGATTAGATACCATTTACTCTGCTTTATTCCTTGCACATAGCTAGCCTCATGTCTTCCTCCCTGTGATACAGTTTTTAGTTCCCCAACTCTACATGAAATTTTTATTTGGGTATTGGTTACATTACTATACAGTTTTGAAAGCATATATAAAGGTTGTGAGTTGGTCATATCATTGATTTCCAGAATCTTCTTGAATAGTTTTTGCAAAGTTTACACAAGATGAGGAACCTTTACTACACACTATAACAGATTGCCTCAACACACACTGTCCAAGAACATGACCATGTTCAATAAATATACACTTATTTTTGGCCCAAATTTCAAAATTATCTGCCATTAGCTCAATTCAAATATACTTACAGGTGTTCAAACCCTACTAACTGTTTCCCTGAGACCAAAGAAACAAAATAACTCCCAATTAAGTATAAATTGATTATATTAGCTTTTATTCTTTTCCAAACCACAAAAACCAGGTTCTCTATATTTAAAGGTCTCTAGCATTTTCAAATGCAGGGATCAGTAAACTTTTTCTGTAAATGGCCAAAGAGTAAACATCTTAGGTTTGGTGGGTCATATGGTTTCTGTAACAACTACCTAGCTCTGCCATTGTAGTGCAAAAGTCCAAGGCTATATGTAAATGAATGAGCATAACTATCTTCCAATAAAACTTTATTTACAAAGAGAGGCTGCTATAGACTGAAAATTTGTTTTCCTCAAAAATTCATCATATGTTGAAACCAATTTCCCCATTGTAATGATATGTGTAGGTGGGGGATTCTGGGAGGTGATTAGGTAATGAAGGTGGAACACTCATGAATGGGATTAATGCCTTCATAAAAGACACCCCAGATAATTCTCTCTCTACTTAGGCCATGTATGGACACAGGAAAAAGACCATGATCTATGAATCAGGAAAGGGGCTCTCACCGTACAATTAATCTGTCAGTGCCTTGATCTTGTACTTCCCAAACTCTAGAATTGTGAGAAATAAATTTGTGTTGTTTATAAGCCACCCAGTCTATGGTATTTTGTTACATCAGTTTGACTGGACTAACACAGAGGTGATATGCCAAATCTGGCTCAGAGACCATAGATTACTGACCTTAAATGATTTGGACTGTGATTCACTTTAATAAATACATTTTGCTCATCATCCATACATGATCTATATATTTAAGCACATATATAACTAAAATAAGAATTTTACACAGAAACATTATCCTTCCTATGTAAACTGTATCCCAATATTTTCTATCTCCTTACATTCTATTTCTTTAAAATTCTGGCTGTAACCTACTAAATTGATTCTACAGCCCACTAATGAGTATAAATAGTATTCAAATACTCATCCCTTCATTAATTAATTCATTCAATGCATATTTATTAATCACCATATGTCACATTAAAAAGTACCATTATAACTAATAGACTGATTGTAGAAGGACAGTTACTGGTAAGTACAGGTTCTGAATCTAACTGATTGAATGTTCTAGAGGTACTTTGAATATGTGCTGAAATATGCCACTTTGAATGTTCTGGCTTTGCATCATTTCCCAACTTAAAGCAGTTTTTCTGCCCTTTTCCTTCTGCATTGCTGTTTTTAGATGTTCCAGAAACGTGGTGGAATCCCCTTGAAGTTTTCAGAGCTCAGAAGCAAAGAATGTGAGACCTAATAAATTATTTCTGAATGAGGACTATCTTTAGCCTGAGGGACTCTCTTTCTGCTTGGTCTCTAAAAATTAATTGATCAATCTATAAAATTGAAAGCAAAAGAAAAGCATAATGTTGGAATCCAAAGGCTCTTTATAATATAGCCTAGAGGCTAAGTGAATGCCAATTAGAAGGGCAACATCAGAATTAAAGAGAATAATTGGCTGCTTGGTTTACATCCTCTCCACATTAGGACAAGAGTTCTTAATGACAGCTCCACATCAAGCTTATCCCACATGTGGGAGCCTTTAGTGGCCCAAAGCTAAAGAAAGTCATATGCTATTGAAGAAGGATAGCTTCCATATTAAGACAAATCTTGCTACTCAGAGTGAGAAAATGACTGGGGGGAAAATCTGAAATTTCAAGTTTCAGAATTAGAATTGAAACAGTCAATGTTATTCAACTCAAAACATAAACTTGTATTCTTTCTCAACTAAGGAGTTAAACTATTGATGGATCAAAGATGCCCATGAAATATATTTAAACTTAAACCATTTTAATCATAAATGTGGTGACAGAAGCTATATCTTAGTTCTGGAACTCAGTTCTTGATTAGCTGGGCCAAGTAGCAAAGGCAAACTATTCTTTGAAGCCTAGATGGATACTTTGGGAATTAACAACTGTTCTGTGAGTTTTTTACTACAGCTGAGCTATTTGGGAGAGTAAAACAATTTCACAAAGTACAAGGCCACTGTGGCCTGAGAAAAGTCACTGCATCTATTCCAGTACTTAATTTACTCCCAAGATATTTCTCTATAATATATCATTAGAAACTTTTGAAGTGGAAAGAAATGAAAAGGATCAGGAAAATTGCAAATTCCTAGCTTAGCTCCTCATTTGAAAAGTCCTATCTTAAGTAGCAGAAATAACATAATGGAATGTGTTAACCCTCAGGATACTGCAACAAATCTAAATAACTATCCCCCTTTCCATCCTACTCTAAAATAAAAAGTTTTTACATAAATTCATAGGAGATTAAATGATCCACATTTCTCAACTGGGTGGAGTAGAAAATTGGGTCTCTTTCCTGTTTCTACCTAGACCAGTGATCTGAACAAGTGTTCTCTGTTTCACAGATTCAACTTTCCTTTGACAGGGTTGTTCCAAGTTCCACCCTCAGGCACAGAGGACTAATTTGGTTCTCATGCTCATCTACATCGTCTAGCCATCTAGCCTTTAGATCACTAGAGGTGTTATTTTCACCTGAATTTTCCAATTCTGTGCTTTATTTTTCAATTGGTTTAAACTCAAATATGGAAGAGATGTGCTATGGGATTAGGCCTCATAAAGAGTCCTAACACTTTCCTAACTGGTCTTGTTTCTAGTCATAGTGTCCTCCAAACCTCCCTCCACACTACTACTAGAGTAAGCTTTACACCACACATCTTACCTTGTCACTACCTTGCTCAAAATATTAAGATGTCTTCACTGATTTCCCTTACACTCAAGAAAATATATTATACTGTAAGTGAATGAGAATCTTGTTATTATTATAGGAATAAAGTTGAATGAATGTTTATGTATTTTTAGAAGTAAACTATTTATGATGCTTAGATCATTTTTAGTATTAACTGTATCAGTTTTCCAGGACAGCAGTAACAAAGTAATAAAGAGTAGGTAGTTTGAATATCAGAAATTTATTTTTTCACAGCCCTGGAAGATAGAAGTTTGAGATCAAGCTGTTGGCAGGGTTGGTTTCTTCTAAAGGCCTCTCTCCTTGCCTTTTAGATGGCAGTCCTCTATCTTTGTCTTTACATGGTCTTCCCTCTGTGTCTGTTCCAATCTCCTCTTCTTTTAAGGACATTGATCAGACTTGATTAGGACCTTACCCTAAGGGCCTCATTTTTATCTTAATTACCTATTTATAGACCTTGTCCCTGACTACAGTTATAATCTGAGGTACTGGAGGTTAGAACTTCAAAATATAAATTGAGGAGCATGATTCAGCTCATGAAAGTAACCAATGGCTTATTTAATGCAAGCTGCTTACAAATTGCAGTTCACCAATATGCCTCAAGATAAGTATAGATCTTTAATATGACACAAAATGGCCTCTATGTTTAAGTTTTTGTCAGATTTTCTAGCAACATCTTTTACTTCTAATTCTTACATTATTTTCAAAGTGCACCTACTGTTTCATGCTTCAGAGCATTTATGTAGAAGGTCCTATGCCTGGAATGTCCCCTCCCTTTATCTTTCTAACAAACTTTTATTTATCCTTTAGACCTAGCTCAAACTTCATCTCGTTACTGACAATACTTTTCCTTGTACATATGTTTGACAGAACCTATCATACTATATTTTATTTTTAGTATGTTCACTTCTCCTACTATACAGAGAGCTCTTTTAAGGCACTGATTTATTGCCCCAATGCTCACATGTACATGGCACATAGTAGGTATCCAATAAACATTTATTCATAAGCAGATAAATAATTGTGTGTTTTTTAAAGTAAACATTTTAGGGGTCACTCTTAGCCTTATAAGACTGAGTGATATAAAGGACAACCAAAATAATTTTCCATAAGGCATGTTGAAAATATTTGTTATTTAGAAAACTGAATAAGATAAGCCACTGATCTGACCTATATTAGCATTTTGTCAAGTGAGGAGATTTTAGCATTTCTTCATAGACCATTCTAGGTGTTTCAACCATTCAGGCAATACAGTTAAGAGTTAGGTCCCTGGGAGAACCAAGATGGCGGCATAGGGTAACGCAGGAGTTTGCTGCTTTGAACAACTACTTCAATACCATTTGCAACGTCATGGATGGAACTGGAGAGCATTATGCTAAGTGAAATAAGCCAGTCAATGAAGGAAAAATACCACATGATCTCACTCACTCATGGATAATAGAGACTATTATAAACTTTTGATCAATAATAGATACAGAGGCAGAGCTGCCTCAAACAGATTGTCAAACTGCAGCGGGAAGGCCGGGGAGGGTTGGGGGGCAGGAGGTAGGGGGGTAAGAGATCAACTAAAGGACTTGTATGCATGCATATAAGCATAACCAATGGACATAAGACACTGGGGGATAGGGGAGGCTAGGGGACTGTCTAGGGCGGGGGGATAAAATGGACATATATGTAATACCGTTTGTAATACTTTAAGCAATAAATTAAAAAAAAAAAAAGTGAAACCAAAAAACGGAAGGGACATCACCCAGAACCACAGGAACGCTGGCTGAGTGGAAATCCTACAACTAGGAGGAAAGAGAAACGCATATGGACACTCAGAGGAGGCGCAGTGCTGAAGTCAAATTCTGAGGTTCAGAGTGCTCGGAGCGGGCTGGCGGCGGAGGGCGTGGTTGGCGTTTTCAATCTGGAGGGAGTCGCAGACTCTGAGCGCCAGATACAGGCGAGTCTTTAGGGACCCAGACTCAAACGGGAGAAGCGGGACTGTCTGGCTTCAGTCAGAGCGAGTGCAGCTTTCTCTCCGAGGTGTGCAGCAGGGCTGGGACTCAGAGAGGCAGAGCCCCTGGGGACAGGACTGAGAGCCACCATAACTGCTCTCTCAGGCCCACACTATTGATCCTGTGTGACCCGCCCTGCCCAAGCCCTGCACACAGGCATTTGCTGGATAGCCTCAGGCAAAAGCTAGATTAGCACCTCCCTAGAGGACAGAAGTTCAGACCACTAGGGGGTGCACCAAGGAAGCATAACAAAATGCGGAGACAAACAGGACAAAATTGTCAATGGAAGATATAGAGTTCAGAACCACACTTTTAAGGTCTCTCAAGAACTGTTTAGAAGCCGCCGATAAACTTAATGAGATCTACAAGAAAACTAATGAGACCCTCGATCTTATATTGGGGAACCAACTAGAAATTAAGCATACACGGACTGATATAACGAATATTATACAGACTCCCGACAGCAGACTAGAGGAGCGCAAGAATCAAGTCAATGATTTGAAATGCGAGGAAGCAAAAAACACCCAACCGGAAAAGCAAAATGAAAAAAGAATCCAAAAATGCGAGGATAGTGTAAGGAGCCTCTGGGACAGCTTCAAGCGTACCAACATCAGAATTATAGGGGTGCCAGAACATGAGAGAGAGCAAGATGTTGAAAACCTATTTGAAGAAATAATGACAGAAAACTTCCCCCACCTGGTGAAAGAAATGGACTTACAGGTCCAAGAAGCGCGGAGAACCCCAAACAAAAGGAATCCAAAGAGGACCACACCAAGACACATCATAATTAAAATGCCAAGAGCAAAAGATAAAGAGAGAATCTTAAAAGCAGCAAGAGAAAGAAACTCAGTTACCTACAAGGGAATACCCATACGACTGTCAGCTGATTTCTCAACAGAAACTTTGCAGGCCAGAAGGGAGTGGCAAGAAATATTCAAAGTGATGAATACCAAGAACCTACAACCAAGATTACTTTATCCAGCAAAGCTATCATTCAGAATTGAAGGTCAGATAAAGAGCTTCACAGATAAGGAAAAGCTAAAGGAGTTCATCACCACCAAACCAGGATTATATGAAATGCTGAAAGGTATCCTTTAAGAAGAGGAAGAGGAAGAAAAAGGTAAAGAGACAAATTATGAACAACAAATATGCATCTATCAACAAGTGAATCTAAGAATCAAGTGAATAAATAATCTGATGAACAGAATGAACTGTTTATTATAATAGAATCAGGGACATAGAAAGGGAATGGACTGACTATTCTTGGGGGGGAAAGGGGTGTGGGAGATGCGGAAAGAGACTGGACAAAAACCTTGCACCTATGGATGAGGACAGTGGGTGGGGAGTGAGGGCGGAGGGTGGGGCGGGAACTGGGAGGAGGGTAGTTATGGGGGGGGAAAAAGAGGAACAAATGTAATAAGCTGAACAATAAAGAATTAATTAAAAAAGAAAAAAAAAGAGTTAGGTCCCTGAGATTTAAAACATTTAATTACTTCCCATAAAAAATTAATAGATAAGAACAAAGTATACATATAGAGCATAGTAATATTCTATGATAACCACTCAAATACCAATGATTCTAAGTTTTTTTTAATATTCTATATTACAATCAATATTATAATAATTATAATAATACTATAATAATCAATATTATAAAATTATTGGAGGTCAATGAAAGAAAAGTAAATGCTCAATTAAAGAATTAATTAAATTAAATATTATGTTATATGCAATTGGTAATCTAAAACCCTTGAGAGAGAAAATTGACAGTTGCAAAACTAAAAGTTGAGCATTACATTTAATGGTATTCATTTGGTACATATTTAAATGCATTTTCCAGTGCCAGGCTAGAAATACATGTGGATGTGGGGGGAAAGTATAACAGAAGGATTACGGAGAAGAGAAGGGGTTACAAGTCATGTATCATATGAATATAGCATACCTGGCTTAGAAAATATAAACCCTAGAATTTTCAGAAGTTTAGCTAGATCTACCATCTATGATGTTTCCTTCATTTCCATATTATTTTTTCAAAGCTCATGCAAACTTTGACTATTTCTGTTGCAAAAAGCTCATTACCTTCAAAGGCAGTCCATACCATCTTCAATTAGTCTTTAAATGCTGCTTTTCAGCTAAAATCTGCAAGGTTGTTTATTTCATCCTTGGATTCTAATTCCATCCAATCAATACATATGGGGGTAGTTGGTGGGGGGCGAGGGGTACATCTTATGTCTCTAGTACATGTTACATAATTATGTTTCAGAATAACATGATATTTATTTAGATTAACAGACTTTATTAATATGCATCAATAAAGAATCTATATAGCAATAGAGATATCTTTATATTAAAATGTTTCTTGTTTTATATTTAGACAGAAAATAAGATTCTGTCAAATCCTCATTTTATTGAGCTTAAAATGAATCTAGTTTTCCTAATATCATTGACATGCCTTTATTAAGAAGTCCTTATAATAGTGTTAGAAAATTTCATGGCATGTAGTTCATAAAATCACAATTTCTGTCTATAACTAATTTTAATGTATATTTATTTTATATAATAAACCCTTCTAATACACACACACACACACACACACACACACACACACACACGGGTAAGGCCCTGAGGTAAAGGTGAAAATACTAGTCATACAAATTTTGCCAGTTCAAGATTGTATGTACCAAGGCTGAAGTCCAAAGAGAAGGGATCAGGACATCTGGGAAGACCACCTGAGGAGTCTTGAGTGCTTGAATCCAGTTGGTAGTAGTCTCACATCATTCTGATGCTGGATTCCAATTTAACTAACCTCCTCCCTCTTAGCCAGGCTGGTCCTCCATGGAGATATAGAATTTTAAATTTTCTAATCATATATCATTTTTCTAGGTGCTCCGTGAAGGCATGGATGATGTTATATGCCACACAGAGTTTCAATACTGATGAGCAAAAGTAATATCTGTTGACAGATTATGTTTGAAATTCAGAAAGAACATTGTATGACATGCAAAGGATGAAGATAGATGCAAAGAAACAAATGGAAATAACAAAAAATCCCCACAAATCAATTGAGCAAGTAAGAATCCCAATGGTGGGGTTTTCCCCACCATATCCACCTTACCTTGAGATACAGTCAGAGGATAGATAGAGCCCAACAATGAACTATTTCTTTATATTCATTACAGAATTATAGGACAAAGACTGCTTTTCACTAGCCTTCATCTCTGATAAATGGGTCAGCTCCATTGGCTAACCTTAGTGACAGTCCTTGGTCTTGACAGCCTGGTTTAATCTATTTAATTTACTGATCAAGTATACAGCAAAAGAACATTCTCCATTAAATGGGTTTTTTATCATCTGGAGTTATAGAGCTAAATGTCTATTTAAAATCTGAAATTTAGTTAGCACATGACATGCTGTCTGTCTTAGAAACTACTTGCAAAGTGGAAAATGCAAAGATTAAAAATGGCTCTGTGGCTTTAAGTAATGACCAGGAAGTCAGACTGTAAAATTAAACTCTATTCTGCCTGTCCACTTCACTGAAACTGCAATGCAAAGCAATATTATCTCCAAGTAGTTTTAGGCTGATGCCTGAAGTTATAGTCATTAAACTGTATTACACATGTTGTGCCAAGCAGACAGGTGATAGGCTATGATTTTCTGAGGTCCCTTATGTTCATTATAGAGAAGGTGGCTATCTTTATAGCATTTAGAATACACTCTCTTCCTATCCAGATCCAATGACTTATTTTTCCCTGAAATTGCAGCTCATGGCCACTTCCCTAATACTGATCTGTGATGATCACACCTACCAGTAATTTAAGATCCAGAGACTGTGCTAAGCACTTTAACATGTTTTCTCATTTGATTTATGCATCAATTCTGTCAGGAGAATATCCTTTTATAAGCACTCTGTGAAGTTGAGGAAACTGAGGCTCAGAGACTAAAGTTTGAACGCAGGTCTGTGTGACTGCAAAGCCTATGCTCAATTCCATCATACCTTGCTGTCCCCACTCAGACTTTGCTTTGACACATAATTAAGCACTTGATTAGAGGTGTCTTTGTGTCAATTTAAGGTTGTTTCATGTCTTTTTCAGCAAACTAAAAGCCTTTTTTCCTCTCCCTTTACTCTTTTTTTTTTAAATACATTTTATTGATTTTTTTTTTTTTTTTTTTTTTTTACACAGAGGAAGGGAGAGGGATAGAGAGCCAGAAACATCGATGAGAGAGAAACATCGATCAGCTGCCTCCTGCACGCCCCCTACTGGGGATGTGCCCGCAACCAAGGTACATGCCCTTGACCAGAATCGAACCTGGGACCTTTCAGTCCGCAGTCCAACGCTCTATCCACTGAGCCAAACCGGTTCTGGCTCTCCCTTTACTCTTTGCCTTCACACACCCACATGATTCATAGGTAAATAAATGCCCAGGAGGATAGACACCATGGATATTTCAGTAGAACAGCTAAAGACAATAAACTCTTTAAGGTTGACACAACATTCAAGGTGGAGGAAAAATCATATTAGCAATATAGCATACACACTAGTAGCCTCATTAGAAATAAATTTAAAAGCTATTTGAACAAAACCTCAATGGGAGAAGACCTGAATGGGGTAGGTCAATCAAGCCATTATCTGTATAAATTTAGTGCCATATTACAGTTTTGGAGTTTCAGCAATGTGGGAAAGCGATTAATCTTTGGTCTTTCTTGCAATCCCATTTTTATTTATTTCCATCCAGCTGTCTAGCTAAAAAATGACTTCCTATTCAAAAGCTAAATGAAAGGTCACTGCCTCTTAAAGATATTTCCAGAACTTTTGGGTGAAAACTTGGCTTTTTCTCTTGTTTCTATATGTCAAACCACTTCATTCATAGTATTCTGATTTTAGCATTTTCTTATAAATTGTTCTTTTTCAATGCAATAGCCTTTTATTTTAGACAAGACACCTGTTTCATGTTAAAGCAAGATCAAACACATGAGTCAAGATGACATGAATGGTGACTTAAAATTTTTTTAAGTTTATATTTCTGTTGATCTACTAATTGTTTGGAAGAGGCTAGGGCTACTAAAAGCTTTAGTTACATGCATTTCAGTTTTATTCTCTTTTGATTACTAGTTTTAATAAAATACAAAAGTTGTGTTTTATTTTTAGACATATGTATTTACAAGTTTGTGTTTAATTTTGACATTGTCTATGGTTCACTAAGAAAATTAACAATTGGGTCTGAATTAGAAAATAAGTGAAGTTCATGCCAATAGGTAGTCAACAATTGAGGTTGAATCCCTCTCTGATTGCTAAAAATCCTGTAAAGGCTGTTCTGTAAGTACCACACACAAAAAAAAATGCTTAATTAACATAAATTACAAGCACTTTAAAATTTTCTCTGAGCATCTGCCATGTTCAAAACTCTTTGCTAAATATTAAGGATACCAAGTACATATAGTGTCTACTCTCAAGGAAAAAAGGAATCCCAAACCTTGGACCAGCGGTTCTCAACCTGTGGGTTGCGACCCCTTTGGGGGTTGAACGACGCTTTCACAGGGGTCGCCTAAGACCATTGGAAAACACATATATAATTACATATTGTTTTTGTGATTAATCACTATGCTTTAATTATGCTCAATTTGTAACAATGAAATTGGGGGTCACCACAACATGAGGAACTGTATTAAAGGGTCGCAGCATTAGGAAGGTTGAGAACCACTGCCTTGGACACTCTAGTATTTAGCAATTAAATCAAAAAGCATTTTGATTTATAATTTATCATCATGATACCAACACATCCCTTTTTATAATTATTAACAACTGTATTAAAGTTTAAATTCCTCCCTCAGAGTTAGGACATGAATAAGAGCAGACTATGGGTATTGGGTGGCTGAAAAGCTGCAATATAAAAGCAAGAGTATTCTAAATATGGTCTGCCTGATTTTCCCCTAAAACTGCAGGATTCTATAAATTAGTTGAAAGAATCAAGATTTGTTGAGAGTGTATGAATGTATGACTACTACTGGCAGCAGATACTATAGGGACAAAAACATAAATTCAGGGGGAAGTAAGCAATGGCATTCAATAAGGCAGCCCTGAGTAATCTGAATAGTGGGAGTACTTAAAGCTACTACCCTGGCAAGAGTGTTCTATAAGTCATCCAATATCCACTTATTCTCAGTTTTCAAATTGAGTACTGAAGACTCTTGGTAGACTACAAGAATCCTACATAGACTGTCCAGTCTGGCCCCTAATCTATCCTATCTAATAAAAGAGAAGCATGGTAATTGGCATACGACCACTACCCTTCCCATTGGCTAATCAGGGTGATATGCAAATTAACTGCCAGCCAAGATGGTGGCCGGCAGCCAGGCAGCTTAAACTGAACATGAGGCTTGCTTGTTTCAGTGATGGAGGAAACCAACGTCCCCCACCTGCCTTGCCGGCCTCTGAGCTTGCAGTTTAAAAAACATTGTAACAAATATAGAAGCTAAACAAAACCCCAGAAACCAGCTTTCAGAGAGCTGGGATCTCAGAGCTGGAGTTGATACAGAGTTTGATTATAGAACCTAAACAAACCAGACACCTGTTTTCAGCAGCTGAGGCCTCAGAGCTGGAGCCAAGCCTCAGAGCTAAAGCTGGCCCAGAATAAAAATAAAAAAAAAAGGATAAAAGGAGCAGTTGGGAGCTTCAGTCCCAGCCTGAAAAGAGCCCTCAGCCCCTCACCCAGACTGGCCAGGCACCCCAGTGGAGACCCCCACCCTGATCCAGGACACCCTTCAGGGCAAACCAGCCGGCCCCCACCCATGCACCAGGCCTCTATTCTATATAGTAAAAGGGTAATATGCCTCCCAGCACTGGGATCAGTGTAGCTGAGAGGCCTCCCGGCACCGGGATCAGTGTGACAGAGAGCAGTGCCCAAACCCCCTGATTGCCCTGCGGCTCTGTGTGTGACAGGGGGCAGGGCCACAACCTCCCTATCGGCCCTGCTCTGTTCGTGACAGGTGAAGGCGCCCCAATCCCCTGATCGGCCCTGCTCTGTGGGTGATAGAGGGCGGCGCCCCAACCACCCCCCCATGGGCCCTGCTCTGTGTGTGATGGGGTAGAGCCATAACCTCCCCATCGGCCCTGCCCTGAGTGTGACAGTGGCAGCGCCCTAACTCCCTGATTGGCCCTGCTCTGTGGATGATAGAGGGTGGCACCCCAACCCCCTGATCCACCCTGTTCTGTGTGTGACAGGGGGCGGTGTGCCAACTCCCCTATTGGCCCTACTCTGTGAGTGACAGGGGGGAGCTCCTCAACCCCCGATGGGCCCTGCTCTGTGCATGACAGGGGGGAGCTCCTCAACCCCCTGATGGGCCCTGCTCTGTGCGTGACAGGGGGGAGCTCCCCAACCCCCTCATGGGCCCTGCTCTGTGCATGACAGGTGGCAGCGCCCCAACCCCCTGATTGGCCCTGCTCTGTGCGTGACAGGGGGTGGTGCCACAACCTCCCCATCGACCCTGCCTTGAGTGTGACAGGGGGCGGTGCCCCAACCCCCCAATCGGCCCTACCCTGAGTGTGACTGAGGGTGTCATCGCAACCTCCCAATCCGCCCTGCTCTGTGCATGACAGGGGGTGGCGCCCCAACTTCCCAATCGGCCCTGCTCTGAGCCCAACCAGGGGCTGCACCTAGGGATTGGGCCTGCCCTCTACCACCCGGGAGCAGGCCTAAGCCAGCAGGTCGTTATCTCCCGAGGGGTCCCAGACTGCGAGAGGGCACAGGCCGGGCTGAGGGATCTCCCCCTCCCCCCAGAGTACACAAATTTTTGTGCACCAGGCCTCTAGTATATATATAAAGAGCCAGGGGCCATCACATCCACAACAACCGAATGGATGACTGAACAGGCTCAGTGGGGCAACAAGGCCGGCATGGGGGTTAGTGAGGGATGACCAAACGACTGAATAGCAGGCTGTGTGAGGCAACCAGGACGGCAGGGGGTGGCAGTGAGGGGCAACCAAACGACTGAACATCAGGCTGCATGGGGCAACCAGGTTGGCAGGGGGGTGGGGCAGTGAGGGGCAACCAGGCCAGCAGAGGGGGGCAGTTGGGGGCAACCAGACCAGCAGGGGAGGCAGTTGGGGGTGACCAGGTTGGCAGGGGGGGCAGTTAGGGGTGACCAGGCTGGTGAGGGGGCTGTTGGGGGTGACCAGGCCAACAGAGGGGTGCAGTTGGGGGCAACCAGGCTAGCAGGGAGGGGCAGTAAGGGACAACCAGGCTGGCAGCGGGGGCAGTTAAGGGTTACCAGGCTGGCAGAGGGGGGCTTTTTGGGGTGACCAGGACAGCAGGGGTGGCAGTAAGGGGCAAATATGCTGGTGGGAGGGCAGTTAGGAGTAACCAGGCCGGCAGGGGGGGCAGTTGGGGACAACCAGGTCGGCAGGGTGGGCAGTTAGGGGCAATCAGGCAGGCAGGCAGGTGAGCAGTTAGGAGCCAGTGGTCCTGGATTGTGAGTTGGACATCCCCAGAGGGGTCCCGGATTGGAGAGGGTGCGGGCTGGTCTGAGGGGACCTCCCATGCACGAATTTGTAGTCCATATATATATAAAAGCCTGGGCCTCTAGTCTCTCTATATAAAAGCCTGAGCAACCCACCAACCAGCTGGCCAGTAGCTATGATGCACACTGACCACCAGGGGCCAGATGCTCAACACAGGAGCTGCTGAGCTCCAGTCACTTGGCAGCAGTGGTTTTCGGGTGATACACCTGGAACCAGAGTGGAGGGAGCCCAATTCCAGGTGCATCACCCGAGAACCTCCCTCTCATAATCTGGGACCCCTCGGGGGATGTCAGAGAGCAGGCAGGTTTTGGCCTGATCCCTGCAGGCCAGGCTGAGGGACCCCACTGGTGCATGAATCCATGCACCCGGCCTCTAGTTTTAATTATGTAATAGGGCCATGCACTACTCATTTCCAGCAATAAAATGTGATAGCAACATTTATTTAAAAAAATAAGTCTCACTTTATTGAACTCTCATAAAAGTGGTCCCAGTTTTCCATTAATTGGGGGCGGGGGGCAGGACTTTTTTTGTGGAGGGCCAGATTTGGGATATAACTTTTTGTATCTGTGAACGGAAAAATGTTTGAGATTTACTAACCTGTTGTGATCTGGTACATCTTTATAATACATTACCCTCTAGCTCTTGGAGCATCAAGAAAGGACAACGAAAATTTATACACAAAAAGGATAATGTCATTTCTCAACACCCTGCTGCCCACAGGTATGACATCTTAATTCCTAACCTATAGGTCTCAACCTGCCTGACTTTATCTTACCACTAGGGAGACCTGGGACCTTTCAACAACTCTATAAAGAACTGACTTGTCAAATATATAGGAGGCCATGTTGGGGGCAGGAGTTCTAACCTCCAGAAGCCAAATAAGTGTTTTCTCAGTTACCTGAAAGATAACCAGTTTTTCAGTATTTTTTTTTAAGTTTTGAGAAGTGCTGAAGTGAACAAAAGTGGCTTGTCACACATAGTTCTAAAAAATAATATGGTATTATGGGATTTTTTCAGCCTGTCTTGTAAACAGTACAAGACAGCCAACTTCACTAAAATAGAGAAAGCAAAGTTTGAGAGCAAAGGTGAAAACTGACAAAACTGTTTGAAAGCCACCGGAATAGTTAAAAGCAAATATATACTGAAACCTCACTTTCTTTCTTTTTCTTCTTTTTTTTTTAAATTGTTTTATTGCTTAAAGTATTACAAAGGGTATTACATATGTGTCCATTTTATCCCCCCGCCCTAGACAGTTCCCTAGCCTCCCCTATCCCCCAATGTCTTATGTCCACTGGTTATGCTTATATGCATGCATACAAGTCCTTTAGTTGATCTCTTACTCCCCTACCTCCTGCCCCCCAACCCTCCCCGGCCTTCCCGCTGCAGTTTGACAATCTGTTTGAGGCAGCTCTGCCTCTGTATCTATTATTGTTCAAAAGTTTATAATGGTCTCTATTATCCATGAATGAGTGAGATCATGTAGTACTTTTCCTTCATTGACTGGCTTATTTCACTTAGCATAATGCTCTCCAGTTCCATCCATGACGTTGCAAATGGTAAGAGTTCCTTCCTTTTTAGAGCAGCATAAGAATAAATTAAACCACAGATTATGTCTCTATATAAGGGAAGCAGCAGCAATAGTAAGTAATTCCAGGTTCCTTATATTGAGTGTGTATTATATGCCAGGCACTGGGTCAGATATTTAACATATTTATCCCATTTAACTCAAACCATAAATCTATGTGACTTAATCTCTACTATGCTGACATTTTATTTATTTTTTTTTAAATATATTTTATTGATTTTTTACAGAGAGGAAGGGAGAGAGATAGAGAGTTAGAAACATCGATGAGAGAGAAACATCGATCAGCTGCCTCCTGCACATCTCCCACTGGGGATATGCCCGCAACCCAGGTACATGCCCTTGACCGGTATCGAACCTGGGACCCCTCAGTCCGCAGGCCGACGCTCTATCCACTGAGCCAAACCGGTTTCGGCAATGCTGACATTTTAGTTTCCCCCATTTGAAATCACAATTTCTCACCACATATCAGCCTTGGTTTCTAGACTATTCTGATCCAGTCATTCCCTAATCCCCTATGTTCCGCTTGGATTACATACCCTTGCTCCCTAACCCATTTGAGGATGTACTTACCAATTCCAGCTAAGATTAATCTAGCTAGGTAGCTGCCAGCTCTGCCACCCCATCCATCATCCTGGAATCCTAGCTCCTGTCTGGTTTTCTGGAATGTGTCTGGACCTTAGTCTAAGAACTTCTATTTGTAAGTTAAAAAGATATGGATTTTCTTGAAGTTTGGGGCCAAGTCAATCCCTTTATTGGTGCAGAGTAAATAGACACACTGGCATGAGGAACAGAGGTTCAATTCTGATAAAACATCCTATATCACATATCCCATTTACAAAAGATTTTGACTCTTCCAGAAAGTTCTGATGTTTTACCATTGAGGAACCACATTAATAAAATGGATATTTTTGACTGGCTGGTGTGGCTCAGTGGTTGAACATCGACCTATGCATAGGAGGTCATGGTTCAATTCCCAGTCAGGGCATGTGCCAGGGTTTTGGGCTCAATCCCAGGTGGGGGGCATGCAGGTGACAGCCTATCTATGATGTTTCTCTCTTATCAATGTTTCTCTCTCTAC
Organism: Myotis nattereri; assembly: GCF_964212035.1. Taxonomy (NCBI): domain Eukaryota; kingdom Metazoa; phylum Chordata; class Mammalia; order Chiroptera; family Vespertilionidae; genus Myotis; species Myotis nattereri. Next base: position 94,635,590 of record NC_138078.1, on the reverse strand, counting down.
CTATTCCTTCCTCTCTCTAAAAAAAACCCCAAAAAACAATAAAAACATATTTTTAAAAATAAAATAAAATGGATATTTTCAAATTTGATTATATATTCTTCAGCAACTGAAAAATGCTGGGCAGCAAGGAAAACACTGATTAACACACATTGATGTGGGAGAAGAATGGCTCAGGTCAGAGAATTGTAGTCTTATGACTCCCTCATGTCTGGAACCTATTTTGTGATTTATCCTAGCCCTTTGGCATTGACTCTTGGTTTATATCTTATTTATCCTCTTTTAAATATTGCTTTACAAATGTTCTTATACATTTTTCAAACACTCCATTGCCTGCTTTACACCACAGCATCCCCAAAGGGATAAACATTTTCTTTGTTTTGTAACCAGCCCCCATTCAAGTGTTTCTGCATACAGTGGGTGCTCAATACAGGCTGTTTACTGAATGTAGTCCTACTAGAAAGTGTCCTTGAGCTGTTAGGATTCATATTTATACATAGGAAGTCAATAAAAAGGCAGACTATTTTTCTGAATGTTTTCCCAAATGGCCTGTATAGAATTATGTTGTGCCTTTTTGTGCATGGGTGGTTAAAATCTAGATGGTGACTCATGAAACTGTCACATATCACACATAGGAATGATTATGAATAATTATCCCTGGACTTTCGTTTGAAAGGCAAACTGAAAGTTTTGAATGAATATTTCTTTCTCATCACTTAATGACACATTTTAAAAGAAAATGAAGGCTACCCAATGACCGACACAGATGTTTCTGAAAACCTGAATGTAACCAAGCAGAAGATCTGAGTTAGGTAACTGTATTCCAAACACAAGTCATTAACATAGATCATTTAAATAAAGTAGTTATTGACAAAGCCTGTTCATTAATTTTTTAAAATTGTGCATTGATTAAACACAGCTCTGATAACTTCTTCATGTTGTCCAGATGACCCTTCCTAAAACATTATTTAATTAGACTACTCTCATGCTCAAGGACATTCAGTAACTAACAATTGACTAAAAAATGAATTCAGATTCCTCTGCCTGATTAGCTACTTTTTTTGCAGTTCAGTGCCATTTATCTTGCGATACTCTCCACTACCTTGTAACACAAGTCCTCTGTTCTGCTAAGCCATGCTCTTCAATGCTCCCTCCAACACTTACTGTGCATACTGCCCCAGAGAGTTTATTCAGGTTTTTATCCTGTAGACCCCTCCCTCAGCAAAGAACCACCACATTCTTTTGCACCAGTCCTTGTGGGCTCAACTCAAGTCCCATTCTCTTGCACTGTGCGTTTGCTTACACCTGCTCACCATAATGGCCCACAGGTCCCTACTATGGAGTGTCCCAGCTCTTTGAATCTTTATTCAAGATGACTCTATTCTGATCATGTAAGGAATCTGCCTTGAATACCAGCTGGTAGCACCATTCATGTAACACATAATCATATCTTATTTTTGATATTTTATAATATTATGTACATAGTATTCATCATGCCAACAAAACTGTGAGCTTGTCAAGAGCCAGAATAATGATCCATTCTTTTTAATATTGTCCACATTATCTATTATTGTGCAGCTTGAATAATAGGCTCTCAAATACTTGAATTATGTTCAATAACTGCCTTTTATTTGGCATGTATCCATTAAGTTCCTATATGCAGATGTGAAATCAAAGGGAATTTTTTCCCTGAAAATAAGTTATAATAGACTAGAGGCCTGGTGCACAAAATTTGTGCATGGGGTTGGGGGGGGGGGTATGTGTGTCCCTCAGCCCAGCCTGCACCCTCTCCCATCTGGGACTGCTGGCTCGCCTGCCTGCCTGCCTGATTGCACCTAACCACTTCTGCCTGTCAGCCTGATTACGCCCTAATGATTCCCCTGCCAGCCTGATCAATATCTAACTGCTCCCCTGCTGGCCCTATTGTCCCTAACTGCCCTCCCCTGCCAGTCCAATTGCCCCTAACTTCCCTCCCCTGCTGACCCAGTTGCCCCTAACTGTCCTCCCCTGCAGGCCTGGTCGCCTACAACTGCCCTCCTGCTGGCCATCTTGTGGCAGCCATCTTGTGGCCACATGGGGGTGGCCATCTTGTGTGTTGGAGTGATGGTCAATTTCATATTACCTCTTTATTATATAGGATGCTGTTGGTGCCCTAACTAGATCCCCTCTGAGGAGTGACTTCAGAAGAATGGCAGCATAAGGGCGAGTCTATCCTCTCCCCCTAACATCTCAACAAAATAATTACCTATAAATCAACAAAGAAGTCCCTGCTCAACATGGATGCACAGCTGAGAGACCTACACACTGGAACAACTAAGGTGGAATACTTGGAATGAGTAGGGAGATGAGAAGGGAGGGAAGCCGAACATGGCTACAGTGCAGCAGTGTGTCTGCAGCACAGCTGGAAACTGGCAGCAGCAGTTATAGGCACTTCCCTCATCTGGTTGGGAGGAACAGAGAGAAAACCCAGCAAGTGGCTAGCTGTTCGAGTTGCCACTGGAGTAGCGGTATTGTGTGGTCCTGCACACAAGCAGTAAGAGAGTGTCTGAACCATGGGTGTGCATTGTGAATGGGGTCTGAGTTGCATGCATGAGCTGCTAATCAGCAAACGTCCTCCCAACAGAGTCACTCCCCATGGCTGGGTCTGGCTGCCCGCTTTCAGGCAAAGAAAGTAGATCGCAGAGCTCTGCCACTGATTAGACTCCAAAATCTTGCTTCCCATTGCCCTTGGAGTTGTTTCCAGGAGTGTATTATCTGTAGGCCAAGAGCTGTTGCAGTAGAAACACAGTTTCCCTCTGTGACTGAACCCCAGGAGGGGTGCTTGGGCTGGAACTGTGAAGGTCAGGGGTCACCATTACTGTGAGGGAAAAGCAAACCTCACCTCGAAGCAACAGAGGTGGTACAGCCCTACAGAAGCCACAGAGGCTCAAAACTGTGAGGCCACAGAGGATAACAATATTACAATTCAGCACTATCTACTGGAACAGAGTAGAAAGACCTCCTCATAGATAAATGGGAAAACAAAGGAGAACAGCGAATACCATGAACAACCACAATAACAATGATGACCAGAAAGAAAAGGAAAAATCCCCAGAAAATAGGCTGGACACATGGAATTATGAGAGTTGAATGACAGAGATTTCAAGATTGCAGTTCTGAAATTAATGAGATACAATAAAATACTGACAGGCAATTCAGCACACTCAGAAAACAAATCAATGAACAAAATGAGTATTTCTCCAAAGAAACTGAAATTTTAAAAAAGAATCAAGCTGAAATCCTGGAAATGAAGCAGGCAATTAAAGAAATTATGAGTGAGCTGATGAGCATAGAAAACAGAACCATCCAAATAGAGGAAAGAAGTGGTGATGTTGAAGATAGGAATCAAGAAATGATACAGAGGGAAGAAGAGAGACCTGAGAATAAAGAAATATGAAATAGCCCTACAAAACCTTTCTGATTCCATTAAAAAATAATGATATCAGAATCATAGGGATAGCGGAGGAAGAAGAGAGAGAATATGGAATGGAGAGTCTATTAAAACAAATAGTGGATGAGGACTTCCCAAATCTATGGAAAGAACTAGATCCTCAAATCCAAGAAGCAAACAAAACACCTAGTTACCTCAATCCAAAGAGACCCTCTCCAAGGCACTTGGTAAGGAAGCTGTCAAAAGTTAGTGACAAAGGAAAAATCCTCAAAGCATCCAGGGAAAATAAGTAACTGGCCTACAAAGGAAAAACCATGAGAATTTCACCTGATTTCTCAGCAGAAACTCTACAAGCCATAAGTGAGTGGAACAAAATAGTCAAGTGCCCGAAAGAGAGAAATTACCAGCCATGTATATTATATTCAGCAAAATTATCCTTTAAATATGAAAGAGAAATCAGAACATTCCCAGACATACAAAAGTTGAGGGATTTTATCACTAGAAAACCTCCATTGCAGGAAATACTCAAGGAGGTTATTCTACCTGAAAGAAAGAACATAAGATCAAACACTACCAGTAGGATTGCCAAAAAAAAAAAAAAAAAAAAAAACTTGTAGTATAAATAGGGATAATTTGTGACAACAAAAACATACAAGGGGAAGAGGGACAGGTATGAACAGGCAAAGGAGGAAGAAGATCAGATGAACTCAAAAGGGAAAAACTATGGCATATATGCAACTTCATTTTTTATAAAACTAATGACAACCACACACAAAAATCCCCTAAATAAGACATATAGCTTAAAAAAAAGAGGAAACAGATGAAAGATGTATAGAATACCACCAAATAAAAACAACAGAAAGAAGCATAAAGGAAAAGAACCAATAAAGTCCAGAGTTACCAGAAAACAAAAGATAAAATGGCTAAAGGAAATCCTCATACATCAATAATTACCCTAAATGTAAATGGTCTAAATTCACCAGTAAAGAGGCACAAAGTAGCAGAGTGGATCAAACAAACAAACAAACAAACAAACAAACAAAAACCCAGCCATATGCTCTCTACAAGAGACACATCTAAACAACAGAGACAAAGGTAGATTCAAAGTAAAATGGTGGAACATGATTCTCCAAACAAATAACATCCACAAAAAAACAGGTGTAGCCTTATTTATACCTGACAAACTAGATCTAAAGATAACAAAGATAAAAAGAGACAAAGATGGACACTTTATAATGATAAAGGGAACACTACATCAAGAAAACATAACATTTCTCAATATATATGTGCCCAACCAGGGAGCACTGAAAGATATTAAACAGATGCTCACAGAACTAAATAGAGAAACAGATCAAAACACAATTATAGTGGGAGACTTTAATATTCCATTGACAGCTCTAGACTAATCAACCAAATAGAAAATCAATAAAGAAATATCAGCCTTAAATGAAACACTAGACCAAATGGATATAATCGACATTTACAGAACATTTCAGCCCAGAACATCAGACTTCTCCAATGCACGTGGAACATTCTCAAGGATAGATCATATGTTGGGTCACAGAACAAGCATCAACAAATTCAAGATTATTGAAATTATTCCAAGTATATTTTCTGACGACGATACCTTGAAATTAGAAATCAACTGCAAAAGGGAGGTTACAAAACCTAAAAATACATGGAGATTAAATAACATACTACTAAAAAAATGACTGGGTCAAAGAGGAAATAAAAGATAAGATCAGAGGATATATAGAGACAAATGAGAATGATAACACAACATATCAAAACCTTTGGGATGCAGTGAAAGCTGTAATAAGAGGAACATTTATATCATTACAGGCCTATCTCAAGAAACAAGAGAAATTCCAAATAATCAACCTAACATCACACCTTAAAAAACTAGAGTAAGAAGAACAAAAACAACCCAAAATCAGCAGAAGAAAGAAAATAATAAAAATTAGAGCAGAATTAAATGAAATAGAGAACAGAAAGACTATAGAAAAAATCAATAAAACAAAGAGCTGGTTCTTTGAAAAGACTAATAAAATGGACAAACCCCTGGCTAGACTCACTGAGAAAAAAATGGAAAAGATCCATATAAAAAAATCATAAATGATGGAGAAATCACCACAGACATCAAAGACATACAAAGGATCATCTATATATATAAAAGCATAAGAGACCATAAGGGCAGAATGACAGGTAGGCCAGTGGCTGTGAGGCACATTGACCACCAGGGGTCAGATGCTCAATGCCGGGGCTGCCCCCTGGTGTTCAGTGCGCTCCCAAAGGGGGAGCGCCACTCAGCCAGAAGCCTGGCTCATGGCCAGTGAGCACAGCTGCAGTGGCAGAAGCCTCTCCAAACTCTGTGGCAGCTCAACAAACAGCAGCGGCAGGCACAGAGGGCTAGGATGAGCTTGAGTGGTGCGGTGCCTGGCCCGGGCTTGGGCTCCTCCCTGGCTGCCTGCCACTTGGCACACTGCGACATCCCTTGCCTGTGGGGATTGGGCCTAAACTGGCAGTAGGACATCCCTCAAGGGATCCCAGATTGTGAGAGGGACCCCCCTATTCCCCCTTGCATGAATCTGTGCACCAGGCCTCTAGTACTAGAATATTATGAAAGCCATTATGCCACTAAATTCAATAACTTAGAAGAAATGGATAAGTTCTTAGAAATACATAATCTTCCTAGACTAAATCATGAAGAACTAGAATATCTATATTGACAGATCAGCAGTGAGGACATTGAAACAAACATCAAAAACCTTCCAAAAAACAAAAGTCCAGGACCAGATGACTTTACCAGTGAATTCTACCAAACATTCAAGGAAGAATTAAAACCTATTCTTTTCAAACTCTTCCAAAAAACTGAAGAAGAGGCAACACTTCTTAACAGATTCAATGAAGCCAAAACAACCCTGATACCAAAACCCTGCAAAAAAAATACAATGAAAGAAAACTATAGACCAATATCCCTGATGAATACATATGCAAAAATTTTAAACAAAATACTAGCTATGGAGATCCAAGATGGCTGCTGACAGGACAGCACGCTGAAAGATAGTGTGTCAGTGAAAGAACAAAAGGAGAGTGCATGGATGTGTGGGGAGTGTCTGTATTTGTGAGGGACAGCTATATTCCACAGGACAGTTGGGGACTGGTGGGATGAGCTCCCCTGGCTGGGCAGCCTCTACTACTCCTGAAATCTATCCCAGAGTGGCTGGCTCTGCTGCAGAGACCGCGGCATCTTGAAGGGGAGAGAGGCTGTGATCAGAGACCCAGTCTTACCTTCAACCGGGGAGACCTCAGATACCTCCTGGGACCCTACAACCACAATGCTCAGGGACCAGCTGCCTCAGCTGCAAACCCAGGAACACCGGGACTCCAGCCTCGCTGACTGCGGGTGCCTAAAAAGTCTGTCCAGGGGAAGATAAAGTAGCGCAAATATGCAGATGAGCTCTGTGACTTCTCACAAAGCAGATAGAAGGAACAACTAAATTGAATAACATCCACCCGGAATTGGAGAATTAAACACAGCTAGTGAGGCAATCCATGGATGGAAAGGTCAGATATCGGCTAGAGCAGTGGTTCTCAACCTTGGCTGCACATTAGAATCACCTGGGAATCGTTTTAAAATCCTGATTTCTGGGCCACATCCTCTGGAAATTCTGGGGTTTTTTTGTTACTAATGTTGTGGCCCCACTCCATAACAAAGAAACAGAATTTCCAGAGGATGAGGCTCAGAAATCAGGATTTTACAAAGATTCCCAGGTGATTCTAATGTGCAGCCAAGGTTGAGAACCATTGGCCTAGATCAGGGGTGGGCAAACTTTTTGATTCGAGGGCCACAATGGGTTCTTAAACTGGACCGGAGGGCCGGAACAAAAGCATGGATGGAGTGTTTGTGTGAACTAATATAAATTCAAAGTAAACATCATTACATAAAAGGGTACTGGTCTTTTTTTTTTTTTAGTTTTATTCATTCCAAAGGGGCCAGATCCGGCCCGCAGGCCGTAGTTTGCCCACGGCTGGCCTAGATAAAGGTGAGATCTGGGATCCAGGCTGGAGGGAGAAACACGTGCAAAACGTGCACAGTGGGAACTAGAGTCTCAGAGGAAGACTTTGCCCCACAAAATCCACGGCTGTTGGGGTCAGTGTAGCCCTCGAATGTGGAAGGGGGTTCACAGGGCTGCTGGCAGAGGGGGACTCTAGGAATTAAACCACAGCACGGCTGGGCCCAGAAAGGCAAACCGAAGTTCTACTAGTATACCAGCTGTACAGTGCCAGAGGAAAAAGACACAAGTCTGCACGTGTCCTCTGGCTTTAAAAAAAAAAAAAAATATCCTTGCTTTTGATTGCTAAGTCCAATACATAGGATCTTCTGATTAAACACTCACTGAGACTACAGGGGAAAGTTGTTTTTGTAGAACCTGGGGATCAGAGTGGGGAGAGACAAACAGAAAACCAACTCTGGGGCAGTCCAACCCTCCAACCAGTATTAAGTGCTGCAGGAAAAGCAATCTGAACACTGGGTAAAGGCGCCTTTTAGCCCCAGATATTAATACAGAAACACTGTCACCCAGGGGTTGTATTAGATATTGACTCTTGTGTAAATAAAACTAAAGGCAGGCTGAGAAACAAAGAGATCCTGCCTGCTTAAAAATAGTGTTGTGGCTTATGACACTGAGGAGTGGTAGATAGCAGGGAACTTCAATACTGTGCTGACTACCTGACAAGAAATAGACCTGCCAACCAGAACAGTAGAGGAAGTGAAGGACCTTCACTACTTCACATTTTTATTTATCTTTTACTTAGGAAACAACATTTGTGTTCTCACTTGATTTTACCTTTTTTATTATATTTTTATTTGTAATTATTATTATTACTACTATTATTTGACCCTTTTTAAAAGTTTTATTTTATTTTTTCTTTATTTTCTTTTATTTTATTTTGGGATTAGTGTTCTACATTCTATTTTTATTTTTTCTTTAGCATTATTTTACTGTATTGGCATTTTTCCTTTAGGACAACACTCCTTTCATCACTTTTCCCCTTTATTGTCCTATTTCTCTTACCCTGTTCCTGCTTTAGTTTTTCTCTATCCTTTCTTTTTACTCCCTGTTAAAAATTGATCTTACTCATATATCTAATTTCTGCTACCCTATTCCAAGTCCATACACACTTCTCTCTTCTCTTCCTTCACTTTCCAAATTTTCTTATTCTTCCTTAATTTTGAATTTTTCTTTCTGTCTATCTTCTTGTTGTTGTTTGTTTGACTGTTGATTACTTTGGGGTTTTTTTTGTTTTGTTGTGTGTGTGTGTGTGTGTGTGTGTGTGCGTGTGTTGTTTGTTTGTTTTTTTGCTTCTATTTTTCCTCTCCTCACTTGGTCTCCCCTTCTACTAATAGCTTAACTAATTCCAATCACCAACTCAGGCCTATCTGCTCTCTATTCTCCTTTTCCAATGGTAAACTAATGCATAAAGAGATAGATTAAATTAGGGAAAAAATTTCATATATATATATATATATATATATATATATATATATATTTCTTTTATATATTTTTAAATATATTTTTAATTTTTATTCTGTTTTTTACTTTTCTTCTTATACACTCATTCTCTTTCTACCACCTATATACTGAATTGTGACAATTTCCCCATTCATTCAATTCCCTGACATTACCTTTTGTAAATAAGCTCTGCTTCCTCAGATTTATTGGGGTGTTTACAGTTTACATATTTAGGATTAGTTGTTGTTTATAGTTTGCATTCATCTCTTGGTGTTTTTTGTTTGAATTTTTTGGAATAGTTGCTGTTTTATTGGCATTTTCTCCGCAAATATATTTTCCTCCTTCTTTTTTCGCAGTGCTGAAGTGAAATACTCAGGTGCAGAGTGCACATGGAGCGGGCTGGAGGCAGAGGGCGCAGTTGTTGTTTTCAATCGGGAGGGAGTTTCAGACTCTGAGCTCCAGATCCCGGTGAGTCCCTAGGGACCCAGACTCAAACGGGAGAAGCGGGACTGTCTGGCTTCGGTCGGAACTTGAAGGCAGCTTTCTCTCCGAGGTTTGCAGCAGTTGCTGGGACTCTATGAGGCAGAGCCCCTAGGGACGGAACTGAGAGCAGCCATAACTGTTCGCTCCAGCCCGCCTTTAGATCCCCGGGGACCCACCCCGCCCAAGCCCTGCACAGAGCCATTTGCCGGATAGTCTCAGGCAAATGCTAGATTAGCACCGCCCTAGAGATCCAGCACAGAATCTCTCCCACTGCAGACACAGCGGACTCTCATAGCCAGTTAGCCTGGAGGCCAAATCACCCACGGTATTGCCGACAACAATCAAGGCTTAACTACAACAAGAACTGCGCACAAAGACCACTAGGGGGTGCACCAAGAAAGCATAAAAAATGCGGAGACAAAGAAACAGGACAAAACTGTCAATGGAGGATATTGAGTTCAGAACCACACTTTTAAGGTCTCTTAAGAACTGTCTAGAAGCCGCCGATAAATGTAGTGAGATCCTCAAGAAAACTAATGAGACCCTCGATGTTATGATAAAGAACCAACTAGAAATTAAGCATACACGGACTGAAATAACGAATACTATACAGACTCCCAACAGCAAACCAGAGGAGTGCAAGAATCAAGGCAAAGATTTGAAATGCGAAGAAGCAAAAAACACCCAACCAGAAAAGCAAAATGAAAAAAGAATCTGAAAATACGAAGATAGTGTAAGGAGCCTCTGGGACAGCTTCAAGCGTACCAACATCAGAATTATAGGGGTGCCAGAACATGAGAGAGAGCAAGATATTGAAAACCTACTTGAAGAAATAATGACAGAAAACTTCCCCCACCTGGTGAAAGAAATAGACTTACAGGTCCAGGAAGCGCAGAGAACCCCAAACAAAGGGAATCCAAAGAGAACCACACCAAGACACATCATAATTAAAATTCCAAGAGAAAAAGACAAAGAGAGAATCTTAAAAGCAGCAAGAGAAAGAAACTCAGTTACCTACAAGGGAATACCCATACGACTGTCAGCTGATTTCTCAACAGAAACTTTGCAGGCCAGAAGGGAGTGGCAAGAAATATTCAAAGTGATGAATACCAAGAACCTACAACCAAGATTACTTTATCCAGCAAAGCTATCATTCAGAACTGAAGGTCAGATAAAGATCTTCACAGATAAGGAAAAGCTAAAGGAGTTCATCACCACCAAACCAGTATTATATGAAATGCTGAAGGGTATCCTTTAAGAAGAGGAAGAAGAAGAAAAAGGTAAAGATACAAATTATGAACAACAAATATGCATCTATCAACAAGTGAATCTAAGAATCAAGTGAATAAATAATCTGGTGATAATAATAGAATCAGGGACACAGAAAGGGAATGGACTGACTATTCTTGGGGGGTGGGCGGAAAGGGGTGTGGGAGATGCGGGAAGAGACTGGACAAAAATCATGCACCTATGGATCAGGACAGTGGGTGGGGAGTGAGGGTGGAGGGTGGGGCGGGAACTGGGAGGAGGGGCGTTATGGGGGGAAAAAGAGGAACAAATGTAATAATCTGAACAATAAAGATTTAATTAAAAAATTAAAAAAATAAAAATGCTCAAAAAATAATATCTATAAATATATATATATATATATATATATATATATATATATATATTTTCCTCCTTTTTTCTTCTCTTTCTTTTCTCTCTTAATTTTTTTTTCCTTTTATCAATATCATTTTTGCACTCTTTTCTCTCCCCTAATTCTCTTTTCTCTGGTGGTCACCTTTATTTGGGGTTATTAGTATTGTGAATACATTTGTGTTTGGTGCCCTGTGCACTGTGTCTTGTCATGTAGTATTTTGTGCCTTTAAGTTAACACAGGCAACAGAGAGCTACATAACCAAACACCCAGAGAGGAGGATCATGGGGAGACAAAGAAACAGCCTGCATATGAAAGAAAATGAGGAATGACCAGAAAAGAAAGTAAATGAAAAGGAGGCAAGCACTATGTCAGAGAAAGAACTAAAGCAATGGTCATAGGTCTCTGTAAAGGATGGAAGACAAATGCAACAATATGTGTAAGAATAAAGAGGAAATGAAGAAGAATCAAGAAGAAATGAAAAATGACATTGCTACAATAAAGAACGCAATAGCAAGCATCAACAGTAGACAAGAAGAAGTGAAGGACCACATCAGTGAGCAAGAAGACAAGGTAGGAAAAAATACACAAGCAGAGCAGCATAAAAAATAAGAATAAAAAAACTTAAAAAACAGGAGGAGAGCATAATGGAACATTGGGACAACATGAAATGGAACAACATCTGCGTAATAGGGGTGCCACAAGGAGAGTAAACTGAGCAATGAGTAGAAAACCTGTTTGAAGAAATAATGACAGAAAACTTCCCTGATATGGGGAAGAAAATACTCACATAAATCCAAGAAGCTTACAGAGTCCCAAACAAGATAAGCCCCAAAACACTGACATCAAGACACATTATAATTAAATTAGCAAACACCAATGACAAAGTAAGAATCTTAAAGGCTACCAGAGACAGACAGAGTTACCTAAAAAGGATCCCCCATCAGACTAGTGACTGATTTCTCAACAGAAACACATCAGCCAGAAGGGAATGGAATGAAATATACAAAGTCATGCAAAGGAAGGGTCGGAATCCAAGAATACTATACCCAGCAAGGCTAGCAATCAAAATTTAGGGTGAAATAAGGAACTTCACAGACAAAAATACTAAGGGAGTTTATTACCACCAAACCCGCAATGCAAGAAATGCTAAAGGGTCTGCTGGAAAAAGAAGAAATAGGAAGGGAAGAAGGAACACAGGCATAAAAATGATGACAAATAAGTACCTATCAATAATAACTTGAAATGTAAATATATTAAATGCCCAATCAAAAGACATAAGTAGCTGAGTGGATAAGAAAACATGACCGATATATCTGCTGTCTAAAGGAAACCCACCTCAGAACAAAGGACTCAGACTGACAGTGAAGGGATGGAAAAAGATTTTTCAGGAGAATGAAAATGAAAAAAAAAAAAGCTGGGGTAGCAACACTTATATCTGACACATTAGACTTCAAAGTGAAGACCATAACAAGAGATAAGGAAGACCACTTCATAATACTAAAGGGAGCAATTCAACAAGAAGATATAACTCTGGTAAACATATATGCATCGATTGCAGGAGCACCCAAATACATAAAAAACAACAACAACAACAAAACTTCTGGAGAATATCAAGGGAGAGATTGACAGCAATACAGTCATAGTAGGGGACTTTAATACCCCCATTAACACCACTGGACAAATCCTCTAAAGAAAAAATCAGCAAGGAAACATCAATCCTAAATGACTCACTAGATCAGATGGAATTACAGTGGGGCCTTGACTTATGAGTGTCTCGACTAACGAGTTATTTGAGATATGAGCCATCTCTTGGCCAATTTTTTGCTTTGAGTTGCGAGCTAAAATTCAGGTTATGAGCCAGCTTCAGATATCCCACCGCTAGTTGGCGCAGTGAATGTCACAGTGAATGCCACATCAGCCCAGCATCACGTGTCTCACTCATTCAAAATTGATTTGACATACGAGTAATTTGAGTTATGAGCTCCATCACGGAATGAATTAAACTTGTAAGACAAGGCCCCACTGTAATTGACATCTTCAGAACATTTCACCCCAGATCCACAGAATACACATTCTTCTCAAGTGTACATGGGTCATTTTCAAAGATAGACCACATATTGGGACACAGGCAAAGTCTCTTCAAATTCAAGAAGATATAAATCATATCAAGCACATTCTCAGATCACAATGGCATAAAACTAGAAATCAACTACAATAGAAACAATAAAAATCAAACACCTGGAGGCTAAATAGCATGATATTAAACAATGATTGGGTTACCAAAGAGATCAAAGAAGAAATAAAAAGCATCATGGCAACAAATGACAATGAAAACACAACAATTCAAAATCTATGGGACATAGTGAAAGCAGTCGAGAGAAATGTTCATAACTCTACAGGCCTATCTCAAAAAACAAAACACAATGTTAATAAATTAACCATACAACTCAAAGAGTTAGAAAGAGAGCAACAAGAAAAGGCCAGCAAAAAGCAGAAAGAAGGAAATAATAAAGAAAGGAGTGGAGATAAAAGACATAGAGACTAAAAAGCAATACAAAATATCAACAAATCCAAAAGCTGGTTCTTTGAAAGGATAAACAAGATTGATGAATCTCTCGCCAAGCTCACCAAGAAGCAAAGAAAGAGGACCCACATAAACAAAATCAGAAATGAAAGAGGTGAAGTAACAATCAATCCCACAGAAATACAAACGATTATGAAAAAATACTATGAACAACTCTATTCCAACAAAATGGAAAAACTAGACAAAATGGACCTATTCTTAGAAAAATACAAGCTCCCAAAACTCAATCAGGAAGAACCTAAAACCTGAATAGGCCTATAACTACTGAAGAAATTGAAGCAGCAATTAAAAATATTTCAGCAAACAAAAGCCCTGCTCTGGATGGCTTTATAGGGGAGTTCTACCAAGCATTCAAAGAAGAACTAAAACCTATCCTCCTCAGACTATTCCAAAAAATTCAAGAGGAAAGCACATGTCCAAGCTCTTTCTATGAAGCCAGAATAATCATAATTCCAAAACCAGATAAAGACACAACAAAAAAAGAGAACTACAGGCCAATATCCTCAACAAACACAGATGCTAAAATCCTCAACAAAATTCTAGCAAATCGGATTCAGCATTACATTAGAAAGATCATCCACCATGACCAAGTGGGATTTATTCTGGGAATGCAAAGATGCTACAATATCTGAAAATCAATAAATGTCATATATCACATAAACAAAGTGAGAGACAAAAATTACATAATTATATCAATCAATGCAGTAAAAGCATTTGACAAAATCCAACACCCTTTCTTGATAAAAACTCTCAGCAAAGTGGGAATAGAAGGATCATACCTCAACATAATAAAAGCCTTATATGACAAACCTACAGCCAACATCATACTCAAAGGGCAAAAATTAAACTCATTTCCCTTAAGAACAGGAACAACAAGGGATGCCCACCTTCACCACACCTGTTCAATATAGTACTGGAAGTGATAGCCATAGCGATCAGACAAGGAGAAGAAATAAATGGCATCCAAATTGGAAAAGAAGAAGTAAAACGTTCCTTAATTGCAGATGACATGATACTCTACATAGAAAACCCTAAAGACTCCATCAAAAAATTTATTAGACCTAATGAATGAATTTGGCAATGTAGCAGGATAAAAATTAACACCCAGAAATCTATGGACTTTTTACACAGCAATAATGAACTCAGAGAAATAGAAATAAAAACCAACCAACCAAACAAACAAAAACCAATCCCATTTCCCATTGCACCTAAAAAATTAAGAAACCTAGTAATAAACTTAACTAAGAAGGTGAAAGACCTGTACTGGGAAAACTATAGAACATTCAAAAAAAGAGATAGAGGAACACATGGAAGAACATACCATGTTCATGGATTGGTAGAATCAACATAACTAAAATGCCCATACTACTCAAAGCAATCTACAGATTCAATGCAATCCCATTAAAATACCAACGGGATATTTCAAAGATCTAGAACAAACTCTCCAAAAATTCATCTGAAATAAAAAAAGACTCCGAATAGCCACAGCAATCCTGAGAAATAAGAATAAAGTTGGAGGGATCACATTACCAGATATCAAGCTATATTACCAAGCCACATTTTTCAAAACTGCCTGGTACTGGAACAAGAGCAGACATATAGACCAATGGAAGAGAACAGAGAACCCAGAAATCAACCCAAGCCATTTATGCTCAATGAATATTTGACAAAGGAGGAAAGAGAAAAAAATGGATTGAAGACAGTCTCTTTAATAAATGGTGTTGGGAAGTTTAGACAGATACATGCAAAAAAAAAAAAAGAAAGAAAGAAACTAGATCACCAACTTACACCATACACAAAAACAAACTCATAATGACTAAAGGACTTCAATGTAAGATGGGAAATCATAAAAATCATATAAGATTCCATAGGCAGCAAAATAGCAGATGTATGTCGTAGCAATATCTTTACAGACACAGCTCTTAGGGCAATGGAGACTAAGGAGAAAATAAACAAATGGGACTACATCAAAATAAAAAGCTTCTGCACAGCAAAAGAAACCATCTACAAAAAACAATAAAGCCCACTGCATGGAAGAACATATTTGCCAATGATATTTCTGATAAGGGTTTCATCTCCAAAATTTACAGAAAACTCATGCAACTTAACAAACGGAAGATAAATGATCCAATCAAAAAATTGGAAAGGATCTACATAGACACTTTTCGAAAGAGGACATACAGAAGGCTCAGAGACATATGAAAACAGGCTCAGAGTTACTAATCACCTGAGAGATGCAAATCAAACAACAATGAGATACCATCTCACACCTGTCAGAATGGCTATCATCAACAAATCAATAAACAACAAGTGCTGGTGAGGATGTGGAGAAAAAGGAATACTCTTGCACTGCTTGTGGGAATGCAGACTGCTGCAGCCACTGTGGAAGACAGTATGGAGTTTCCTCAAAAAGTTAAAAATGGAACTCCCATTTGACCCAGTAATCCCACTTCTAGGACTATATCCCAATTAATGAGAAACCCCAATCAGAAAGGATATTTGCACCCCTATGTTCATAGCAGCACAATTTACAATAGCTAAGATTTGGGAATAGCCTAAGTGCCTAACAGCATGGATGGAACTGGAGAGCATTATGCTAAGTGAAATAAGCTAGTCGGAGAGAGATAAATATCACACGGTCTCACTCATATGTGGGATATAATGATCAACATAATTTGATGAACAAGCATAGATCCAGAGACAAATTATAGGGGGAAGGGGAAGTTTAGAAAGCAACCAAAGGACTTGTATGCATGCATATTAGCATAACCAATCGAAGTAGACCCTGAGTGGTGGGGACTACCCTGGATGGGAATGGCTGGGGCGAGGGGGGTCAATTGGGGAAAAAATAAACATATGTAAAACTTTAGACAATAAAAAAATAAGAGCTAATCAAATATATCACAATCAAGTGGGATTTATTCCAAGGACACAAGGATGGTTCACCATTCGCAAATAAATCAATGTGATACACCCCATTAACAACACAAAAAGGATAAAAATCATATTATCTTGTCAATAGATGAAGAAAAAGCATTTGATAAGATACAACATGCATTTGTAATGAAAACACTCAATAAAATAGGAATATAAGGAAAATACCTTAACATAATAAAGGCCATATATGATAAACCCTCAGCCAATATCATACTCAATGATGGAAAAATTAAAGCTTTTCCCCTAAGATAAGGAACAAGACAAGGATGTCCACTCTCACCACTCTTATTCAACATAGTAGCGGAAGTACTAGCCAGAGCAATAAGGCAAGAGAAAGAAATAAAAGGCATCCAAATATGGAAGAAAAATTAAACTGTCACTTTTTGCAGACAACATGATCCTATATACAGAAAACCCTAAAGACTACCAAAAAACTACTGGAAACAATAAAAAAAAAATACAGTCAAGTTGCAGGATACAAAATAAATGTGCATAAATCTATTGCCTTTCTGTATACCAACAACAAAACTTCAGAAAAAGAAATGGAGAAAACAATTCCTTTTGCAATAGCAACCAAAAATTAAACTTAACAAAGAATATGAAAGACCTATATACAGAAAATTATAAAAGATTATTAAAAGATATTGAAAAAGACACAAGGGAATGGAAAAATATATTGTGTTCATGGATTGGAAGAATCAACATAGTGAAAAAGGTCATTTTACCCAAAGCAATATACATATTTAATGCAATCCCCATCAAAATTCCAATGTCATTTTTAAAGAAATAGAGCAAGAAATCATCAAATTTATATGGAACCACAAAAAAACCAGAATAGCCAAAGCAATCCTGAAAAAAAAGAAAAAGAATGACGCTAGAAGTATCACACTACCTGTCTTCAAAATATATTACGGAGCTATGATTCTCAAAACAGCATGATATTGGCAGAGAAACAGATACACACTCAATGGAACAGAATAGAGAGCCGAGATATAAAACTACATGAATATGGACAGATAATTTTCGATAAAGGAGCCAGAAATGCACGTTGGAGTAAAGATATTCTCTTCAATAAATGGTGCTGGGAAAACTGGAAAGCCACATGCAAACAAATGAAATTGGATTGCAGTTTGTCCCCATGTACAAAAATTAATTAAAAATGGGTCAAAGACTTAACCATAAGACCCAAAACTGTAAGTCACATAGAAGAAATATAGGTACCAAACTTATGGACCTGGGTGGTAGAGAACATTTTATGGACTTGACCCCAAAGACAAAGGAGGTAAAGGCAAAAAAAAAAAAAAATGAATGGGACTATATCAAACTGAAGAGCTTCTGCACAGCAAAAGAAATGGACAACAAAACAAACAGGCAGCCAACCAGATGGGAAATGATATTTGCAAACAGTAGCTCTGACAAAGGTTTAGTTTCCAAAATATATAAAGAGCTCATAAAACTCAACACCAAACAAATAAACAATCTAATCAAAAAGTGGGCAGAGTACCTGAAAAAAACACCTCTCCTAAGAAGACATCCAAACAGCCAATAGATATATGAAAAGATGTTCAACCTCATTGGCAATCAGGGAAATGCAAATTAAAATTACAATGAGATACCACCTTATATCAGTTAGAGTGGCCATTATCAACAAGACAAGCAACAACAAGTGTTGGAGAGGTTGTGGAAAAAAGGGAACCCTCATTCACTGCTGGTGGGAATGTAGACTGGTACAACCACTATGGAAAGCAGTCTGGTGATTCCTCAAAAAATTAAAAATAGAGCTACCATACGACTCAACAATCACACTCCTGGCTATATTCCCAAAAAACTTTAAATCATTTATACGCAAAGATATATGGACCTCTATGTTCATTGAAGCATTATTCACAGTGGCCAAGACTTGGAAACAGCAAAATTGCCCTGCAATAGAAGACTGGATAAAGAAGATGTGGTATATATACCAGTGGAGTACTACACGGCCATAAGAAAGGGTGAAATAGTGTCATTTACAACGACATGGATGGACCTTGAGAACACTATGCAAAGTGAAATAAGTCAAACAAAAAAAGCTAAGAACTATATGATTTAACTCATATGTGGAATATAAAACTGAAACTTATGAACACAAACAGAAGTGTGGTGGTTGCCAGAGGGAGGGGAGTGGGGGGAGAAAGGGGTCCTAATATGAGGTGACAGGAAAATATTTGACCTTGGGTGGTGGGCACATGGTCCTATATACAGATTTTGTAATTTAGTAATCCACACATGAAATCTATATGTTCATGTTGACTAATGTCACCCCAATAAAATTTAATTTTAAAAAGAGATCCCCTTTACTAGGCCATTCCATCCATCACACAGCTTCTGTGAGGGTTTGTCACTAATGGCTTACTGCTGCACACTTCTCAAGAGCTGATAAGAGCTCCTCAGCTGCATATGCAAGGCAGGTTACAATATTCATTCCAAAGTAAACTCATAGCCAATGACTAATAATTACAGGAGTACAAAAGTCCATTCTTCTGGCCTCTGATCAAGGCAAAATATGTGATGTAATTCATGTTCCAAAGGCCCCATTGGGATAAGGCTATGGTTTTCCTGAAGCCATACCCTTACTTAGCTGCTTCGTCTCCCTTATCCTGTTTTCCTTAATACCTTATAGGTTATTTTTGAGTTCACCCCATCAGTAAACTGTTTTTGCATAAGAATCCTAAACTCAGGCTTAGTTTTTAGGAAGTACTACCTAAGGCACACATATTCCTAAAATAGATAAATTTATAACTATTTCTAAGTAGCATAAATTATTTGATAAATTCTGTTATCAAGGAATATAACATCAACAAAAAGCATGATTGTCCTTTCCAACAGCCATATTCAACTTTGGGGTGACTGACTGTCAGTAAAATACATGGTATATATGAGATGGAAGTGAGCTCAGAAAGGATCCAGTCCTATTGTTCTCAACACAGATAAGGAAAACTCTATACTCCCAAAGTAATGGCAGCTTTAAAATTCAGTGAGGTCAGAGCTATATGTTAAATCTTGGTTAGAAGGGTTGAGAAAGCCTCAGAATTAATTCTGATAAATGATCCCCACCCCTGACTCTGATGTAGTCCACTTCATTTTTTTTTTTTTTTTTATAAATCAGGAAACAAAAGAGACATAAGGGCAACTTCTCCATGGTCACAGAGCTGCTCTGTGGCAGAGGAAGAACCAAAGCTTATATCTCCACATATCTAGTACAGGATTTGATCTACTGTAGCATTTCCCAAAATGTGCTTTATGGAACACTAGCCACTAGTGCTCTGAGATAGTTTATGAAAAAAAGTTCCAAATACTGCCATATATGTGCCTTTTATGGAAATTCATAAGAAACATTAGCATATTAAAGACTATCAGAACATACATTAAATATATTTTCCCTGAACTTATTTAATCATAGATACTTTTTTTTCCATACAGCGCCTATTAACCAACATTCCTCAGAGCTAGTAATCCATGGTACTCACTTTGGAACAAACGGACCTAACTGATTATCCTAGGAAGTTACTAGGTAATGTGAACATTTATCTGAGCCACTTGGGAAAAAATATTCTATTCTGTGCTTATAGTAAGAATAGAAAATGTTAGCACTTTGGTTTTAATTCCAGGAAAAGAAAAAAAGAAGCAGAGGCTCATGGAATGTTAGAAACCAGTGGATATTATTAAAAAAACAACAACAACACATCATTACTTGGGCACCTATAGAAATCGTACATGTTAAAATTTGTAAGAACATTTACAGAAGGAATCAAAGGTACATGGAAATATTGTTCAAGCCTACATGGTTAGCACAAACAAACTAATCAAAGAAAATGGTCATGTTAAATTTTATATGGAGTTATTACATCCCACACATTTCTTCAGAGATACCAAAATGAGAGAGCTATATAAGTATATGTAATTTTCTTTCATCTGTATATAATCTATCTACAATAATAAAATTGTAATATGCTAATTACACCAGACAACCAAACAACCTTCCAGACATCATTTCAGATGTCCTTCCAGAGAAAACCATGGCGACAGGGGCCAAGGCAGAGGCAGTTAGGGGCTATCAGACAGGCAGGCGAACAGTAAGGGGCAATCAGATAGGCAGGCAGAGTGGTTAGGGGTGATGAGGTAGGCAGGCAGGTGAGCGGTTAGGAACCACCAGTCCTGGATTGTGAGGGGGTGTCTGACTGCCGGGATCGGGCCTAAACTAGCAGTCAGACATCCCTCACGGGGTCCCAGATTGCGAGAGGGTGCAGGCCAGGCTAAGGGACCTCCCACTCCCCCCACCCCCGCGTGCACAAATTTTGTGCATCAGGCCTCTAGTCACTAATAGCTTACTACTGTTTCCCACCACCTCCCCCAAGCAACACCCCACCAAATTGCAGCCAATGCTGCTAAAACCCCATGGTTCAAAATGCAGCCCAGAACACAGCACAGTCAGGAAACAGTGGTTGTGGGCTCTGGGTAATGATGTCATATAGCAACGCCTGGCTTTCTCTCCCAGCAAATAGCCTCCTTGGAGTTTCTTCAGCCTAGGAACCCAACTTGCTTTATAGCCAGGTGCAAACATTTTACACTTTAACCAAATGTTTGTGAAGCATTTCAGTTGCCTCATCTCATTTGATCCTCACAGAAGTCCTGGTGTAGGTAGATAGGAGACTCGGTAGAATCCAGCCACCATTTCTGGGCTGGGCTGGGCTGTGGGCTCCATTTTGCAACATGGGGTCTTAGCAGCATTGGCAGAAATTTGGTGGGGTGTTGCTTGGGGGTTGGGGGGGGGCTGAGTCCCACTTTAGAGAAGCTGAGTGTTGGTTTGTTGGCACCAGGTTCATGGTGCTGTTTAATTTTAAATGGCCAGTGTGCATCATGGCATCTCCTGCATTGAGTGTCTGTCCCCTGTTGGTCAGTGCGTGTCATAGCTACCAGTTGGACAGTCAGACACTTGGCCATTTATATAGAGAGAGATAAAAAAAAATTACCAGAGGACACACATTTCAAAGGGAAGAAGGGGAAACGCACACAAAAAAAAAAGGCTGGGTTGGGAGGCCAAAATAGTAGCATAAACTACCTTTGAGCCGTGGCTGGTTTGGCTCAGTGGATAGAGTGTTGGCCTGCAGACTGAAAGGTCCCAGGTTCGATTCTGGTCAAGGGCATGTACCTTGGTTGTGGGCACATCCCCAGTGGGAAGTGTGCAGGAAGCAGCTGATCGATGTTTCTCTCTCATCGATGTTTCTAACTATCTCTCTCCCTTCCTCTCTGTAAAAAATCAATAAAACATATTTAAAAAAAAACTACCTTTGACCAATTCTGGTGTGATATCAAGCCCAATTAAGCCCAGAAATACAGTCATGTTGAGCAAGAAGAGTCCAGGCGGCATTATTCTGTATGTTGTATATGCAGGAGTAAAATCTGAGTTTTTAACACAGTATGCAGCCAAGGCTATAAAATATGAGGTTTACTTGCTAATTCATTATATAGAAATTTCAAATAACACCAAATATGGCAGATGGATTCCTATACAGGCAGATAAGGGAAGAGAGATACTCTTGAAGAAAATATAAAAGTTTTCTCTTTTGACTGCATATATAATTACATGCTAATGTCATATTTACATGAGACTAATAAATTTACACATAGGCAGAATAGTAAGAAAAGATCAGAAAAATTTGAATAAAGTAAAGCTTTTAAAAATAAAATATAGGAGCAGTAAGAGCAGATAATTTAATTAGATGGCATATGAAGAAAGGTACCTGAAACGGATTTCACTGCAAAGTTTGTATAAAAAGAAGAAAAAAAAGGATTCTCAGCTAAGGAAAATAGAGTTAATTGCAGAAGAAAAATCCTAATAGGGATCTGTGAATGAAATCAATGACCACAATAAATGCATAATATTTAAGAATCAGTGATAATTTTAGAGTTCATTTAAAAAACCTAGCACCAAAATGAACTAAGCAGTATAATTTTGAAACTATGCAATATACTAGTATAAAATCCTTGTCCATGTAATAAGTACTCTGTAGTTGGATTACCTATATGTGAATCCCTGACCCACTACATGTTAGCTGTGTGGCCTTGGGTAAGTTACTTAGCCTCTCTGTTCCTTAGTTTATTTATTTGTAAAATGGGGTTCCTGATGATTTTCTACCTCATAGAGTTATTGTGAGGATTAAATAATTTAATATGCACAAAGGACTTAGAATAGAACCTGACACATAATCAGTATTCATTAATTAGCTAGCTAGTTTTAAAACATGTTTATGAAGAAACTTTAAATTTAGCTATTCAAATAGACATTTACATATTTGAGAATAATCCTCAAAAATTTTAAATCTTCAATAACTTTTGCAGAAAAAGGTCAAACCACATGGCATAATGAAAGAGGCGCTCCCACCTATAGCTTTCACTAATTGCAGTCAGAACACTTAAGAAATATTTTTGAAATTTTAATAATTATCTTCAAAAGCAGTTCCAAGTACTATATAACTTTCCTAGAATAGTCATTCCAAGTAACCAGGCAAATAAAGAATGAAATGAGAAGGCCTAAAGCAGTTGTAGAACTGCTACATATCTGTATTAGGTTTGGTAGTTTATAGAATGGAATGTGGAATAAAAACAACATGATATGTAGACTGTTTTTGAATATGTAATTGTTATTAGGAAACAACATGTATTAAACACATATAAAAGGCTCTAGTCTAGAGACATAAAAAAGCTATTAGCACTCTCCCTGTCCTAAAGAGAAAAGCAGTTTAGATGTGGGGACAAAATATATACATTCACACAATAATAGCTGTCATGAGCAGCGTAGAGCTAATGAAACTTAAATTATTACAAGAGTGTTGTCATTATAAGCAATGGAACTAGCTTCCATTCATTATCATGTGACATTTTAAAGGATATAAGAGAATGTGTGCATATATTATTTTTTGTTGTTGTTAATCCTCGCCCAAGGATATTTTTCCATTGATTTTTAGGGAGAATGGAAGAGAGAGGGAAAGACAGACAGAAACATCGATGTGAGAGAAATGCATAGATTGGTTGCATCCTCGGGGAGAGGCCTGAAACCAAGGTATGTGCCCTTGACTGAAATTGAACCTGGGATCCTTTGGTCTGTAAGCTGACTCTCTACCACTGATCCAAACTGGCTAGGGCTACATATATTCTTATTAAACATATTTAAGGTAGCCTTAGCCCTATTTGACAAAAGGAATTGAGATATGGAGAGATTAAGGAAATTGAACATGGTCACCCAAATAATAAATGGAAGAACTGAAATACGAACTCTATATGACTCTACACTATAATGTTGTACATGCTGTATATGTTAACAACAAGGATGAAACTGATGGCTGAATTTTCCAGGGGAAAGTTAGCTGTAGGAGGCATGATGGATACATTAAAAACCTACAGAATTCCCTTAAGGGTATAAGAGTATAGCATTACTGATTTATTTCCTAGTGATAACAATAGCACACACATATACCTTAAGTAAAAACACTGTTGCTATCCCCTAGGAAGATAGTGACAGGGATGACATGACACCAAGATGATTAACAGATAACATTCCATATGATAGTGATATATTTTTATTCAACCAGAATTTCTCCTTTTCTCTTCCTCTTTTTTTGATGATGGCAGGTTGTAACAGTTGAGTTCTACCTACTTGCTGGTCTAATGTGTGGTGTTCATGAATTAACGGAATACAACATGCCTGTGAATATGTTCTACTCAGATTTTGCCCATTCTGAATCCCCTCATTACCCTGTCCTATAACACACAATCATATCCATTCATTTCCAGGACTGTCAAACAGCCTCTAAATATAGAGGTCTCCTCTATCATTTTGGTATCAGGAAACAAGACTAGTTTACCTCAGTAATAAAATTAACACAGCCCTAGCCAGTTTGGCTCAGTGGATAGAGCGTCAGCCTGTGGACTGAAGAGTCCCAGGTTCGATTCTGGCCAAGGGCACATGCCTGGGTTGCGAGCCTGATCCCAAGTAGGGGGCGTGCAGGAGGCAGCCAATGATTCTCTCTTATCATTGATGCTTCTATCTCTCTCTCCCTCTTCCTTCCTCTCTGAAATCAATAAAAAAATATATTTTAAAAAATAATAATAATAAATTAGCACAGCCCTAACCGGTTTGGCTCAGTGGATAGAGCGTCAGCCTGCGGACTCAAGGGTCCCAGGTTCGATTCCGGTCAAGGGCATGTACCTTGGTTGCAGGCACATACCCAGTGGGGAGTGTGCAGGAGGCAGCTGATCGATGTTTCTCTTTCATCGATGTTTCTAACTCTCTATCCTTATCCCTTCCTCTCTGTAAAAAATCAATAAAAAATATTTTTAAAAAATTAACACAGGTAACTGGAGTAAGAAAGACATGAGTTTGAATCTCCGCTCCAATTTTAACTAGCTGCATGAACATAAATAGGTTATTTAACTTCTCTGAGCTTTAGTTTTCACATCAATAAAACATGAAAAATGGTATTGCCTCATAGGGTTGTCCTGAGCATTGAATAGAATGCTATATTTAAAATCTCTGTCCAGTCTAAAGAGTTGATTCTCTTTCCTATCTTCTTTATGGTTAGACCATGTGATGACAGGTCATGGTAATCATACAGACTTATACTTCACCCACATCTTATCCAAAAATCTATACATTAAAATGCCATGTTATGATGATATTCTAATGGATGGCACATTGAATAGAAAAAGCAAATTGCATCTTATAAATTGACAAGAGGTTGAATCGAAATATTTCTTGGATAACAAAAAGCTTCACCACCAAACACAAACAAATATCCATTCTTATAATCACTGTGATATTTGTGCTCAGTTCTAGATAATTCCATTTCTCTGCAAGAAATTTAAAAGTTGTCATAATAATTGTTTTCAGAAGATATAATATAATTGGTAATCAGAATACATAAGAATTGAAGGCAACTTAATTGGGAAAATCGGGACCTTGCTAAAATGAGTTCTTGCAGTAATTTCTTTTTGTCTTTTAACCAAGAAACTTGTCACTGAAACTTTTTTCTCATGGCCTATTGTTTGCTATGAAAATAAATTAAGAACTTGCCTGTAAAAATCTAATTAATAAAACAGATAAATGTCTATAAAAATATCATATTTAACAAACATATACCAGTTATAATATTAGATGTTTTTTACATACGATATCTTATTTAACCCTCACAAAAATGAATGAGGTATTATTTTGATTTTACAAAGAAGGAAACTGAAATTCAAAGAAGCTAACATATTTGTGAATTTCTCATAGACATTTAGTGAGTTTCTAGTAATGCCAGATTGTAAACCCAGAGATTCAAACATCAGGCATGATATCCTTTCTTTTCCAACTGCTATGAATACCAGAAATGCTGTACTGGGTCAGAACTATGATTAATCTAACTCTCAATGTTGTTGCTGGGGGTCACAGTAGAACATGGAGGCAAGGGTAAAAAGCTCTGGGAAAAGGATCAGTCTAGGACTCAAGGGTCAGAAGGGATACCTAATTTAGTATTTGAGGCAAGGCAATGAATTAAATCAGGTAAGCACAGACAAGTCTGAAAGCACACACAAAAACACATCTACACAATGGAATACTATGCTGCAGTAAAAAGAAGGAATTCTTACCATTTGCAACAGCATGGATGGAGCTTGAGAGCATTATGCTAAGCGAAATAAGTCAGTCAGAGAAAGATAAATATCACATGACCTCACTCATTTGTGGAATATAATGAACAACATAAACTGGTAAACAAAAACAGATCCAGAGACAGAGAAGCATTGATCAGACCATTGAGACTGGTAGGAGGTGCGGAGGCCCAGAACAGGCTGGCACTTGGGTGCGCTGCTTTTTTAATCAGGAGGGAGATACAAGCTCCCGCTTGCTCTGAACTCCAGTTCTGGGAGAGACTCTGGGCACCCAGACATATATGGGGATAAACTGGACTGTCTGGCATCGGGGCAGGAACACGAGGACAGCTTTCTTTCAGATGGAGGTGCTGGCAGCGGTCATTGTTCCTGTGCTGGGACCTCTCAGGTGCAGGGCTGACTGGCAGGAATTGCTGTTTTCTCCTCCCTGGTGATTCCCTGAGACCCCGCCCAACCCAATTTACAACCCTACCCAAGCTGTGCACAGTGGCTTTTGCATATGAATGGCCTGTATTGTCTCAGTTTAAAACCTGTCAAACAGGCAGCAGCTGAGTCAGGGAGCACCGAATATATCAAAAGAAGGACTTGCTTCACAGCTGGGCCTTGTCTGGGCACTTCTAAACCTGATACAAAGAGGAGGAATCTGTAGATCTCTCTGTAGCTCCTGTTGGGTGGTACCAGGCAGTGTCTGACTTTGCACCTCCTTGGAAATCCAAGAGCCAGTGTACCCAGTGGTCAGTGTGAGACCATACCAGATTACAACTCTTCACACCCATAAGTGACGCACTCAAGGGGCAGACTCAGTGAGCACCAAAGCCCCACTGAAGCAAGTTCTTCCCCATAAGGGTGTCTCCTGCACAGCAGCTCTCCCTCTGAAGTCACAGCTGGTCCCTATAGCCAATTGGCTTGGAGGTCAATTCCTCCCAGTGAGGCCAACAGCAATCAAGGCTCAACTACAAGACTGTGCACACAACCCACAAAGGGGTGCACCAAGAGTGTCCACCTCAGGTGACTGGGGAGGCTGAGCCACTGGGCCCTATAGGACACCTACAACACAGGGCCTCTCTATCAACTCAAGGAGACTTAGCAGCTACCCAATACATAGAAACAAACACAGGAAAGCAGCCAAAATGCAGAAACAAAGAAACATATCACAAATGAAAGAAATGGATGAAAGCAAAATACTGGATATAGAGTTCAAAACCATGGTTATAAGGTTACTTAAGAATCTTCTAGAAACCTCCAAGGAACTTAGCGAGACCTTCAAGGATCTTAGTGAGAATGCCATATATATAAAAGGACCTTCAGAAATTAAGCATACACTGACTGAAATAAAGAATAATATACAGAGATTCAACAGTAGACTAGAGGGTCGCAAGAATCAAGTCAAAGATTTTAAATACTTGGAAGCAAAAAACAACCAACTGGAAGAGTAAAAAGTAAAAAGAATCCAAAAATATGAAGATAGTGTAAGGAGCCTCTGGGACAACTTCAAGTGTACCAACATCTGAATTATGGGGTTGCCATAAGAAGAGAGAGAGCAAGATATTGAAAACCTATTTGAAGAAATAATGACAGAAAACTCCCCCTACCAGGTGAAAGAAATAGACTTACAAGTCCAGGAAGCACAGAGGACCCCAAACAAGAGGTATCCAAAGAGGACCACACAAAGACACATCATAAGTAAAATGCCAAGGGCAAAAGACAAAGAGAGAATCTTAAAAGCAGCAAGAGAAAAACAGTTACCTACAAGGGAGTACCCATCCGACTGTCAGCTGATTTCTTAACAGAAACTATTCAGAAGGGAGTGGCAAGAAATATTCAAAGTGATGAATAGCAAGAACCTACAACCAAGATTACTCTACCCAGCAAAGCTAACATTTAGAATTTAAGGTCAAATAAAGAGCTTCACAGACAAGAAAAAGCTAAAGGAGTTCATCACCACCAAACCAGTATTATATGAAATGCTGAAGGGTATTATTTAAGAAGAGAAAGAAGAATAAAAAGGTAAAGATAAAAAATTATGAACAACAAAGTAACAACAAATACATATCTATCAACAAGTGAATCTAAAAATCAAATGAATAAAAAATCTGATGGACAGAATAAACTGGTTAATGTAATAGAATCAGGGGCATGGAAAGGGAGCGGACTGACAATTCTCAGGGGAAAGGGGATGTGGGAGGTGTGGGAAGAGATTGGACAAAAATCTCACACCTATGGACGAGGACAGTGGGGTTGGGGGGCAAGGGCCTGGGGTGGTGTGGGAACTGGGTGGAGGGGAGCTATGGGGGGAAAAAAGAGGAACATCTGTAATAATATGAACAATAAAGATTTAAAAAAAATACATGCTTGTAGGAAATTTTGAAGCATTTTTGAAAAAAAATCACAAAGCTTACATTTATATAGAAAGGTAAATAAGCAAAAAAACATTTTAGGATGCAGAGGGGTGGAGAATCAGCTTCAACAAAAGAAACTTGTTTTTAAATAAACAAGAACTGAAGTATTCAGCTTATTGTATGGAGAGCACAGACAATGATATCATGAAAACAGTGTAAATCACAAAGCATGTACTGCTTAATGTCATCATATGGAAACAGGATTCATTCTCTTCCTAAATATATATGTTATAGAGACAACATACACTGGGAGAGTGTTGGCTATACTATCCATGGCTAAACTGATCAATGACTCTCAAATGAGACAAATCTGCCCTTTTCTCAGAGCCATTTCTTTGAAGTATACTTGATAAAAGCAGCTTGTCTTTTCTTCCTTTTCATAATAAAAATTGCCTCCCACTCTCCAATGATGTAAAAAGAAAACTGTCTAGGTTAGATGGCCCAACATAATACAAATTTTTTATACCTTGGAACCAGATTTACTTTGCCTTCGTTTAGAATAGTACACTTTAAAGCCAAGCTCCTCACCAAGGCCTTCACTCCATTAAGGCCTTTAGCACTGAGCACACTCAAAATGTCAGTTCTATGTGCAAGTCAGCATGGCTCTTCAGTTAATAACAACAACAATAATCATAACAGATACTACTTATTGAGCACTAACTATATGTCAGTCATTGTGGTATGCACTTTTTCTCATAGAAGCAAAGGAAGAATGTGTCCCTGCTCATGTCAAAAGCTAACCACTCCATTTGTACTTTAAATTCCATCACTTGCTGTTTTTTTTTTTCTTCCTTGACTTCTCCTCTAATGGCTTATCTTCACTGGCATGTATACTGGTAGAATTTTCTATATTTAAAAAGTATGTTCATTTCTTGATATCACATTCAGCTATTATCCGATTTATCTATGTCTCTTTATAACCAAACTTCTCAAATTTCATGGATGTTTTTCAGTTGGCCATTGACCATCCTTCTTGAAACACTCTTCTATCTCAGCTGCCATGAAAGGTAGATGTCCTTTTGTTTTGACATACCTGTTAGTCTTCTTTGCTGCTTCATTATCATCTATGCCCCAGAGATTGATCCTGGGCCCTCTTTCCTTCTCGTTCTAAATTCTTTCTCTTGGGTAACTCATTCCAGTATCACAATTTTAAACATCAGTGTATTGACTGTTCTAGAAATATATATTCCTAGTCTATAATTCTATGAACCCCAGACTCATAGAAAAACTGCTGAACTTGATATTGATATACCATAGGCATTTCATACTTAATACATCAAAAACCAAACTTTGCCATTCCCCTGGCTTATGCCCAAATCTATTCCTTCCCCAGTTTTTTATATCTCAACTAGAGGCTCGGTGCATGAAATTCATGCACGGGGGTGTGGGGGATCCTCAGCCCGGCCTGCACCCTCTCCAATCCAGGACCCTTCGGGGGATGTCCGACTGCCAGTTTAGGACCCATCCCTCAGGCTCCTGCTGGCCTGCCTTCCAGCATGATCGCCGCCTAACCACTCCCCTAACAGCCTGATGGTCCCCAACTGCCCTGCCCTGCTGGCCTGATGGCTCCCAACTGCCCTCCCCTGCCTGCCTGATCACCCCTAACTGCCTCTGCCTTGGCCCCCACCTCTGTGGCTTTGTCCGAAAGGAAGTCGGATGTTGGAAGATGTCCGGTCACCCAGTCTAATTACCATATTACCCTTCTATTAGTATAGATGGTTACTGAGCAGTGCACTCTGGGGAACATGGGGAAGCGGCCTTATGACTCAAAGACCAGGGACTCAACAGGAAGCTGGGAGGTCTGGTCTCACTCAACAGAGGATAGGTCTGGGATTATCAATGAGGCCTGGGCTGTGTTTAGGTCTGAGGAGCCTCACTCCTCCAGGCACCACTTGCTCAGTGGCTTCCTGCACACACCCCGACATGGGTTCAAACCCGCAACCCTTCAATGTACAGGACGAAGCTCCAACCAACGGAGCCACCCGACCAGGGCAGTTATTCTTGGCTTTAATTTTATTTTCTTTTACTTTCTTATTTTTACTCTCTTTATTAAATCTTTATTGTTGAAAGGTTTACATAGGTCCCCTTTCCCCCCCATTAACCTTTTCTAGCCTACAACCCCCCCCCCCAGGCCCTCACTACACCATTGTCTGTGTCCAGGGGTGGTGCATATATGCACACAGGCCATTGGTTGATCTCTTCCCACCAACCCACCCTCCCCCGCCTTCCCTCTGAGGTTCCACAGTCTTTTCATGCATCTGTGTCTCTGGGTCTATTTTTATTCATCAGTGTATTTGGCTCATTAGGTGTTAAAAGTACTCTGGTTGTGATCACTTGAGTTTTCTAAAGATGTAGTCATATCATGTACAATCTTTTTTTTCTTTTTCCAAATGTACTTGTCGACACATTGGGAATATAGATACCAGAAATAGAAGTCTATGAATAAGTTTGGAATAGGATGCACTTGGCCACCTCCTGCAGGCTTGCCCCCTGTCATCACCTGGTGGGACACACCTTCCAAATATCACCCTCTTGTTCCTACTCCCAGGCCTTTCCATGCACTTCCTCTCACCCAGCCTCCTCCCTTCTCCCGTCATGTGCGGAGCCCCAGGTGCTGTCCCTGCGAGGTCTGGTACACTCCCTACTGGATTGGTTCATCTTATTCTTCCATGGCATCCTGTGTTTTTTCTGCCTCGTTAACTTGGTTTGAATCTGAACAGAAATGGCTCCATCTTCTATTCCATTTGTGTCCTTTCCACCCCTAAGTTAATGTTGTGTCCTTAGTATATGGCTATGAGATGTCTCTGTGACTGAGTTGGGAAACCTTTCATGTTTCTCTTTCCTTTTCTTTCATCTCAGGATAACTGAGCTCTGCAGTTTGTGTGGGACCAAAGGCCCTATGAATACAATGCTGAGCCCTATGAACTCATTTTATTCTTTATTGTATTATTTGATTCCTGGGGCTGAATTAAACATGAAAACAGAAGAAAATATACCCTTAAATATAGAATCTGCGTCATTACCCAGAGATTTCCACAGGAGTTGACACTGAGGCATGAGACACGTGTTTATTGGTCAGTTTCCTCAACTATGGAACGAAGGTGGAACCTGTTCCTCAGATCCTTTGGAGGTTGGATATGATATATTCAGAGGGATTAATTGGTGTCCCAGAGAGTAAGATCAGAAGTCAACATACACTTTTTTCCTTTACCCAGACATAGTTAGAAAAACACAACTCTTTTTATCATAACACCAGGAAGGGCCATGCCTGCGGGAGGAGGTGCAGGGAAACAGGGCAGCCCCCTTGCTCCTGCCCCGCCCTCCCTCCCTCCATCCCTGCACTGACCCAGTCCCCATCACAGAACGGCTCATCTCAGGCTCTGGCCCTGCCCATCGTGCAGGGAAGAGCATGCACAGTTTTGTGCAGACATGGAAGCAGCTGTGGAGGAGGGAGGTGGCGGTTTTTCCACGAGGAGGTGCTGAAGTCCTTTTTGAAGTCTCGGCCTGAAGCCTCTCACAGCGGTAAGTCCGCTCTGGGCGGCTGTGCAGTGGAGGTGCCATGTTCCTTTCAGAAGAAACTGAGGATTGATGGGAGCCTGCCAGCTGGGGGGAGGGACTAGGACGTCTGCCTTGTGCCCACTCGCCAATCCCCAGTCCTGCTCCCCTGCCACCCAGCCCGGTTCCCCGTGGCTCTGTTGGACATCCAGCCATGGGAGCCTGCAGGCCTAGGGTAGGGGTGGGAGGGACCAGTCGTCCCTTTGGTCATGAAGGCACCTAGCTCTTTTATATTAGGATAAATGGTGCCAACACAGAACCAGTTGTTTAAGCTAGAAACCTAAGAGTCATTTTTTTATACCAATCTCTACATCTATTATATTTATTTAGAAGTCATAATATGAATAACATTCATATGAATAATAATAAGAGCAAACATCCCTTCTTGAGCACCTAGTACGTGCCAGGCACTGTGCTAAGGGTTATAGAAGTGTTAATTTAATGCTATATAAAAATTTTATGGTAGGTACTAATACTTTCCCCATATTATAAATGAACAATACTGAAACAAGAAGATAAAATTGCCTAAAGCCACACATCTATTAAATTGTAAAACTTGGATTTGATTCCAAAGCATAAGTCTCCATAGCCCATTCCTTTAGCCACTACACTAGGGTACCTTATTTTAGTTTGATTTACAGTGTGCCCCTGTATTTAGATTGTTTGCTTAGGGAAAATAGGCTTCAATGAAAATCTTCCTGTGATTCAGTTAACCTTCTAAGGTATACTGTACGTAGAGCTAGGGAAGTATGTCTCAGCGCTGCGGCTGATGCAATGGTGTGAGCACACTCCACCATGACATGCTTCCTCGGCACACCAGGAAGTAGCAACACCCGCCTGAATGAACTCCTAGAGCCACGAGCACAGTACCCCAGCCTTTCAGCCATTGGTCGCCTATAGCAACATGTCTCCCTCTGATTGGTCCCCTCATGCTATATATACCCCTGTAGTTCCTCAGTGAAACGGATCTGTGTCAATGAACCTGGTCTCCGGAGTTGTGCATGCAGACGCCCTAGCTCGTTGGGGCTCCGTCGTCCTCACCCCCGAGGGACCCCCTGCCTCAGTATACATTACTACATATGTGGAAAGTTAAAATCAGAAGGTTTAGTAACTTGTTTAAGATCATAAAACTGGTGAATATTGGAGTTAGAACCCAAAACAATGCTTCGTGATTCCAGAGATCAAAAATTGAACCACCAGGTATATTGCTACCTTATTGAGTTTGTTACACTAACAGATTCAAACTGTCCATCAAGAATTTCCCTATCAATACACCTTCCAGTGGTTCTCAACCTTCCTAATGCCGCAACACTTTAATACAGTTCCTCATGTTGTGGTGACCCCCAACCATAAAATTATTTTCGTTGCTACTTCATAACTGCAATTTTGCTACTGTTATGAATCTTAATGTAAATATCTGATATGCTATATGTGTTTTCCTAGGGTCACGACCCACAGGTTGAGAACTGCTGCCTTAGACTGTCAAATTACAACTAAGTCCTTATTGGGCAAAGAAGCCTTTGCTTTAGGATCATACAGTCATTAGCAGTTATTCTCAATTTTAAAGCCATGTTTCTTTGTAAGCCTTTCTGAGAGAGATGAGGCCATTCTGGGGATGGAGGATTAGTTGAGGACTAAGACCACAACTAATAGAAGCATTCTTTGTCTTCAGGGATGGTTATGTATCTTCCTTCATGTATAAAGATGAGAGTATTGATCCACTATCAGTAGGAGAGAAACACGGGAATTCTTTCTCCAATAACAGAAATGGAAGGGTGGTGTACATCTAAAGGGTGTCCCAAAACTCACGCAAGAAGTAATTTTGATAGAAAACACAGGTTTATAATTAAAAATTGTAAATTTTTATTGATTCATAAAGAATGCAGTATAAGGTTAGTATGGAATAGCATATTGGGTAAATGGCCTCCACGGCTTTGCTGGCACATACGCACTCTTTTGTTATTGCCTGAGCAGCCGCATTTTCGAAGAAGAATTATCCAATGATGCCTCCAGCCCAAAATCCGCACCAAACAGTGACACGTTGTGGATGCATTTGTTTCTCAACAATCACTCGTGGATTTTCTGAACCCCAAATGTGACAATTTTGTCGATTAACCAAGCCATCAAGATGAAAATGAGCCTCATCGAAATTCAGCCACATTTATGCAAAATGGACATGGAAAATTTCAACAAAAGAGTGCATATGTGCCAGCAAAGCCGTGCAGGCCATTTACCCGATATGCTATTCCATACATAACCCTATACTGTATACTTTATGAATCAATAAAAAATTTACAATTTTTTTATTATAAACCTGTGTTTTCTATCAAAATTATTTCTTGCGTGAATTTTGGGACACCCTTTAGTTGCCCTTTTCTTGGTTCATTTAAACTACTTTTATAAAATAACCTCCAGGATAAAGAGAACATACTGCAGTCATGAAATAGAATTACACTACAGTCCACATAAAAGTAAAACCCATGACTCTGGTCAAAATAATTTAGAAAAAAATCAGATAAGTTATGTAGTATCCTCCAAAATATTTTTTTAAAAAAACATGCCACATGTCAAAGCACTGAGAGATTGAAAACATAGAGGGGCTCCAGGAAGGGAATTGGCTACAGGAACTATTAAAATAATGTCTTCAAGCATGAAATCTAACTAGCATGTGACTAAATATTGAAGGGCTTTCCTAAACAGAACCCATGCCCCCCAAATGTATATTTGCAAGGCTTATCTATTTATTTTATTAACTAGAGGCCTGGTATACAAAATTTGTGCATGGAGGGGGTGGTCCTTCAGCCCAGCCTGCACCCTCTCCAATCCAGGACCCCACGGGGGATGTCCAACTGTGGGATTGGGCCTAAACCAGCAGTCGGACATCCCTCTTGCAATTTGAGACAGCTGGCTCCTAACTGCGCACCTGTCTGCTTGCCTGATTGCCCCTAACCACTCTGCCTGCCTGCCTGATCACCCCTCTGCCTACCTACCTGCTTCCCTGCCAGCCTGATTTCCCCTAACTGCCTCTTCCTTGGCCCCTGCCACCATGGCTTTGTCCAGAAGGACATCCAGAAGATGTCTGGTCCATCCGGTCTAATTAGCACATTACCCTTTCATTAGTATAGATTGCTCAGTCAAAATTGTGTCTAATGTCAGCAGAGGGCCAAAGAGAAATGGCTAAGAACAATAAATATTAGGAAATATAAGAAAGGAGGGAAGTGGCCCAGAATAAACCAGAAGGATATGAAGCCAAGGATAAAAGAAACATTAAACAATTAGCTTTGAGAATAGGCTAAATGTAAGAACATTCATAAAATTGCTTACATGGAATTTATTTTATACTACATCTTAAATTGCATAACTTAGTAGTACCTTTTACTCTAAAACAAAACCAACACATTACATGTACAAAACAATATATTCATATGCATTAGAAATAATAAAATTATTTTTAAATAGCATAATTAGGCTCTTAAGCATTCTGTCTGTGATAAAATTCACATAATGCTTTTTACATCTTTAGGAGGGCATTAGCTCTCATTCAGCATTCCTGACCATATCTCCAATTCACCTGCATACTTTTCAACCAAATTTTCCACATATGGTTGGTTGATTATTTGAATATAGAAGGAGTCCTCGATCCAAGGAGTGTAGAGAGACTCTAGAAGCTGGAAAAGAAAATGAAATGGATTCTGCACTAGTGCATCCAGAAAGAAATGCAACCATGTGTACACATTATTTTATCCTGGTGAGACTCATTTTGGACTTTTGGCTTCTAGAGCTATAAAATGATAAATGTGCATTGTATGATGCCACCAAGTTTGCTGTAATTTGTTACCACAACAATATAAAGTAAATATACCTCTTTTGCCCAAGGGCTTCTTTGCTTTTTATTTTTTTCTCCACTACTGATCTCATGCAATTATTTTTTCTGAGAACATCTGCAACTTAATCTCCTATCTTGGTTCTCAAGCACAGGCTTCCAAGATCAAGGGATGCCTTCATCTTTATACAATGCTCCTCCCTGAGCTCTTGCCATTTAGTCTAAACAATCCAAAGACCTGATTAAATTAATTTTTAGCCTCAAGTGATATCTGTCCCTTTTATTTAAACTATATTCCAATTTTCTTCTATTATTGTCCTTCTCCAAGACTAGTTTTGACGGTATAAGAACAACAACAAAAAAAAGATACAGCCACTCATTAAGAATATGGCTTGGCTCTCAATTTTCCTAATACAATGGGGCCTTGACTTATGAGTGTCCCGACTAACGAGTTTTTCGAGATATGAGCCATCTCTTGGCCAATTTTTTGCTTTGAGTTGCGAGCTAAAATTCAGGTTACGAGCCAGCTTCAGATACCCCACCGCTAGTTGGTGCAGTGAACATCACAGTGAACGCCACAACATCAGCCCAGCATCACGCATCTCACTCGTTCACTTTTTGATTTGACATTCGAGTAATTTGAGTTATGAGCTCGGTCACGGAACGAATTAAACTCATAAGTCAAGGCCCCACTGTATAAAGATTAGGCAATGGCATCTTTGTATAATGGAGACTGCCACACAAAGAGGCAAGATTTGACATGAAGAAGTGGATATTTAATCTAAATAATCTAAATCCATGTCTCCATCCTAGTTCACAAAATGAAAGACAACTGAGGGAGATATTAATAAAAAAATTATTATTAAAAATTATAGTACCCTCTAATGATCAAAAAAGGAGGAATATGGCAGTCTTTCTTTATGTTAATCTCATTGTACAATAAGGTGTCAGGTATTATTAATTCAATCAAGTATCCATTAAATGGCTGGACTGTATGCCTACCATTTTTCTCAACTCTACGTGTGATAGAAAATAAAGTAGAGTCATAGTCCCTTCCCTGAGGAAGTTTACAATCCTGTTAGGGAAACAAAATCAACATATATTAAAGAATTAGAAACTAACTCAATATAATATATGATCAAGAGCTAAAGCCTATGATTCTTACTCAATATAACATACTAAAGGCCTGGTGCACAGATTCGTGCATCAGTGGGGTCCCTCAGCGTGGTCTGTGGGGATAGGGTAAAAACCAGTAGTCCAACACTGCCTGCTGCTCTTGCCTGCCACTGCTGCTCATCCTGGCCCCACTGCGCCTACCGCCACTGCCACTCAGTAGGCTCGCTGCCACTCTACTGCAGTCTCTGGACTGTAGTGGCCAGCCGTGAGCTCTGTGTTTGGTGCCCGTCAGTCAGCTGAGTGGCACTCCTGCTGTGGGAACACACTGACCACCAGGGGGCAGCTCCTGCATTAAGAATATGCCCCCTGGTGGTCAGTGCATGTCATAGGGACCGGTCATTCAGTCATTTGGTCACTGAGGCTTTTATATATATAGATAATTCATAGAAAGGTGAGATCAGTGAAGGCCAGTGTAGGTGGAGAAAGCTTCTTAAATAAGTGTCTAGATGAGAAAGCCACTTTTTTTTTTTTTTGCCATAGACTTAAATCCTGCAACATAAGTACTATTTGTGAATGGGGGGAGGGGGGATGAAGATACCTGCAAAATTTCATTCCTGGGTCAGGTCTAGCCTATCTGAGTGCAGCTCTACTTTCCTTGATATTGAGAGCAGAGTACCCAAGCTGGATAATTGAATAAATAATATGGAAAAATGGAAAGAGGCAGTGGTGGGGGAAAACAGGGTCTAAATAAAACAAAGCTAGAAAGAGAAGAATCAAGTGGTATCCATCAACCTTCAAAAGGACAATTAGAGACTCCTCATCAAAGCCCATAGAGCTGAGGAGATGACAGGTGTGATAACTAAGCCTAACATCTCCCCAAATACTGCTTCATTGTCATGAAGACATAGCTGTAGTTCCCTTTCTCTCACTTGCTTTTGCCTACCAGAAACTTAAGGACATTCTTAGAATAGGTTTTCCAAATTGCTGGTAGCAGAAGTCACTGACATCAGGCCCTGTTCTCCAAACCAGTAATGTTATGCCTAAGATAATATTGATGAAAAGAATCTGCATCTGACTCTATCATAACATCAGGACTGACAAAGTGACCACATTGTGGGTGGCAGTAATTTGTAAAGATCTGGGATGTACACAACTCAGTGGCCCAAAGTACATGGCGCATAGTAGACATCAATATATGCTTGTTGAATGAAAGCCCAAATGAGTGATTGTGGAGTATAACAAAAGCCTGAGAATATGGAGACCTTTTCTTTTTTTTAATCTTTATTGTTGAAAGTATTATATATGTACCCTTTTTCCCACATAGACCTCTCCCAGCCTGTCCCCACCTCCACCCCCACCCCAGGCCTTTATCATCCTATTTTCTGTGCCCATGGGTTATGTATATATGCATACAACTTCATTGGTTGATCTCTTTCCACCTGTCCATCCTTCCCTGCCTTCCCTCTGAGGTTTGACAGTCTGATGCTTCTATGTCTCTGGATATATTTTTGTTCATCAGTTTGTGTTCATTATATTCCACATATGAGTGAGATAATGTGATACTTATCTTCTCTGATTGGCTTATTTCACTTAGCATAATACTCTGAATATGGAGACTTTCTAATACAATAGCTCTAGTAATATCATTTTGAACTTGCTTTCAATGAATGTTCAACAGGACACTGAGTAAAACAAGGGATATTGTTACACTTATGATCCTTGCCTATTTCTTCAGCTTACTCTGATACCATTTCCCCATTTCTCACCATGCTCCATTGACCTTTCTAATTCTCAGACATTTCCTACTTCTTCCTATCTCAGGAAAGTTGCATATGATATTTCCTCTGTCTAGAATACAATCCTTTCTCCTCACCCTACCACCACTTACTAGCTCCTATTTATCCTTGAGGTCCCTGTACAAATACCACTTCTTCAAAAAGGATTGCCCAATCTCTTATCCGAGGCCAGCTATAAGAATATGAACAAATATAATACCATCATACTGTAATTCATATAATTAAGGGAAACAGCTAATGTCAAGAGAGGTAACCTAGGAGAACAGAAAATGGTGGCCAAATAGGCAGACATGTCCTGAGACTTGTCCCAGATCCAGATTGGAGGAGCAACTAAATCAGGGAGCATCCATCCAGAATTAACAAATTAGACACAGCTGGGGAGAAAATTCACAGCTTGGAAGGGCAGAAGGTGCCTGGAGAACAGTAGGATCTGAAATCTGGGCTGGAGAGAGACCTGAGACCACCGGGCTGAGAGGGTCAGGAGGAAGCTGCACTGCACCAAGGCCACATCTCTCGGGAACCGGCGTAACATCCGACTGTGGAAAGGAAGTCCACTGGGCTGCTGGCAGCAGAGGGATATAGATCTCAGTCCAGAGTTGCAAGACACTGTGCCCAGAAAGGTGGCCCGAACAGCTGGCTGAGCAGCATGGTGGTGGTGGCGGCGGGGAGAGAAAAACACACAGTCGCCTTTGTTTTGTCTTTTCTTTTATTCTCTAAACCCAGTTCATAGGACCGTTCAATTACAAACACTCACCTGAGGCTGCGATGCAGGTAGAGGTACAGACTTGTGGGGTCTGGGAAGAGGCTGTGGAGGAAAGCAGGGCACAGAAAGGTGACCAGGAATCTGACATTGAGACACTCATGACCCTCCAAACCTAGGTGGCCATTTCTCTCCTGAAAAGCAAGCCCCTCCCAGCAGCCTCCAGGCAGCTAATATAGTCTGTCATACCCTGCCTGCTTTTTGAGCTTTACAAAGGAAACAAAGGCTCTGAAAAGCCCCAATGCGCCCTCAGGAAATGGGTTGGGAGAGTGGCATTTCCACCCCAGAAAGCGGTACAGCAGCACCCCCACCTAAAGCCTTGTCAGAGACAGATGCTTGAGTGATTAAGATTGAATGCAGGCAGACAGGCAAAGCAGGCAAATTGGTCCCGCCTACTTTCAGGCAAGGCCTATGGAGACAGACACAAACAGAGGAGCAGTGAATTGCTTGGAACACCAACATGGTGCTGAAAGCCAAATACAATGCCTAAGAGTGGTCAGCACCTAACTACCTAACAGGAAACTCAGAATTGGCAGACAGAACAGAAGAATGGGGTCTTAAACCAACCACCACGGGGCATTAAAACTCTGCTAAAGTGAACGACACTTCACTTTTTTAAGTGAGATAATGATAATGTTTATCTTTTATTTTTAAGAAATTATTTTTATTTTATTTATTTTTATGTTTTAATATTATTTTCTTTATTTTATTTTTTACTGTTATTTTATTTCATCTTATTTTTTTTTCAGATTTTTCTTCCTCACATCTCCCTTTTTCATCCTGTTTTCTCTTCTCCTGTCCCCATTTTAGTTTTTCTCTTTCCTTTCTTTTTACCCCTTGTTAAAAATTGATCTTCTTTATCTGCTTTATTGATGTGTTATTATTATTGTACTCTCTGTTGGCTTACTCACATATCTAATTTCCTCACCCCTGTTCCTAATCCATGCAGCCTTCTCTTTTCTCTCTCTTAGCTAGTCAATTGCTTTATGCTTTTATTTTCCTCTCCTCTCTTGCTTACTTCTTCTCCTAGCTCTTTAATTTCGCTCCATAAATTCAAGCCTATCTGCTCTTTCCTCTATTGTACTTTTCCAATAAATAAATAAATAAATAACAAATAAATAATCTTTAAAATTTTAATTTATTTCCATTCATTTATTTTTTTCTTTTCTTCTTATCCACTCATTCTCTTTTTACCTCCCCTTTACTGAACCATGGTCCTAGCCCTATCATCTAATGTCTTAATCTTATTTTCTGTATATAAATTCTGCCTCTACAGATTCTGTCCCCCACTTTTTCTGGGTGTTTGCTGTTTGCATTTTTTAGTTTATTTGTTTGTTTTGTGGTATTTTCTCCTCATAATTTTATTTTTTCTCTTTCCTTTTTTTTTCTTTTCTCCATATCATTTTTGCTCTCTTTTCTTTCTACTAATGTGCTTTCACTGTGGTCACTCTTATTGGGGTTATTGGTGTTGTGTACATTCTTGTTTTATTCCCTTTGTGTCATGTCTTGTCGAATTGTACTTTGTGCTGTTTGGTCAACACCTCCGAAATGGTTGGCACAACATGGTAGAAAGCGACCACATAACCAGACACCCTGAGAGGATACTCCATTCATGAATGGGACAGTAACAATCAAGCTCCAACTACACCAAAAGAACCCAAACCTATCAAGTAGGGGGCAGGCCTAGACTAGCCAGCCAAGAAGACCTGAGAGACTGCACCACTGGGTCCCACAAAACATCTACTATATAAGACAAATACAAAAAATCTGGGTGGCATAGCAATTTCATCTAATACATAGAAACAATCACAAAGGAAGTGCAAAAATGGGGAGACAAAGACCCCCATACGAAAGAAAAGGAGGAACCACCAAAAAAGGAAACAAATGAAATGGAGGCAAGTGATTTGTCAGAGTAGGAACTCAGAGTAATGGTTATAGAGATGCTCAAAAGGTTGGAAGACAAATTCACCAACATGTGTAAGATTCAAGAGGAAATGAAGAATGGCATACCCGTAATAAAGAACACAATGAAATGTTTCAACAGTAGACTGGAAGAAGTTGAGGAGTGAGTCAGCCAGTTAGAGGACAAGGTAGGAAAAAAACAATCTGAACACAACTGGAAAAAAAAAACTTAAAAAGCAGGAGGAGAGCCTAAGAGAGCTTTGGGACAACACGAACTGAAACAACAACCACATAATAGGGATGTCAGAAGGACAGGAAGCTGAGCAAAGAATAAAAAACCTATTTGAAGAAATAATGACAGAAATCTTCACTGATTTGAGGAAGAAAAGGGTCACACAAGTCTAAGAAGCACACAGAGTCCCAAACAAGATGAACCCCAAAAGACCAGTACCAAGACACATCATAATTAAATTGGCAAACATCAATGACAAAGTAAGAATCTTAAAGGCTGCCAGAGAGAGACAGAAAATTACTTACAAGGGATCTCCCACTGGACTATCAACTGATTTCTCAACAGAAATATATCAAGCCAGAAGGGATTAGAATGAATTATATGATGTGATGCAAAACAAGGGACTGATTATAAGAATTCAATAGCCAGCAAGGCTATCAGTCAAAATTGAAGAGAAAATCAGGAGCTTCACAGACAAAAAACAAAAAACAAAAACAACAAAAAAAACTAAGGCAGTTTAATACCACCAAGCCAGCAATGCAAGATATGCTAAAGGGATTGCTGTAAAAAGAAGAAATAGGGAAAAAGGAACATAAAAATGACAACAAGTATCTGTCAATAATAACCTTAAATGTAAATGTATTAAAGCGTGTCCCAAAATTCACGCAAGACGTAATTTTGATAGAAAACACAGGTTTATAATTAAAAATTATAACTTTTTTTATTGATTCATAAAGTATATAGTACAGGGTTATGTTTGGAATAGCATATCGGGTAAATGGCCTCTACAGAACAAAAAACTGGATTATCATGTCGCGATAGCGAGCACCATTAACTGTTATTGCCTGAGCAGCCGCATTTCGGTCATGGAAAATTTCAACAAAAGAGTGCGTATGTGCCAGCAAACCCTCGAGGCCATTTACCCGATATCCTATTCCATACATAATCCTATACTGTATACTTTATGAATCAATAAAAAATTTACAATTTTTAATTTTAAACCTGTGTTTTCTATCAAAATTACTTTTTGCGTGAATTTTGGGACACCCTTTATGTACTCCAATCAAAAGACATAGGGTAGCTAGATGGATAAGAAAACATGACCCATATATATGCTGTCTACAAGAGACCCCCCTCAGAACAAATGACTCACACAGACAGAAAGGGAGGAGATGGAGAAAAATTCAGGCAAATGGAAATGAAAAAATTCTGGGGGAGAAATACTTATATCTGAAAAAATAGACCTCAAAGTGAAGGCCATAACAAGAGATAAGGAGGGCCACTTCATAATACCAAAGGGAGCAATTCAGTAAGAGCATATAA
Organism: Myotis nattereri; assembly: GCF_964212035.1. Classification (NCBI taxonomy): domain Eukaryota; kingdom Metazoa; phylum Chordata; class Mammalia; order Chiroptera; family Vespertilionidae; genus Myotis; species Myotis nattereri. The sequence goes on along the minus strand of NC_138078.1, from coordinate 94,592,408 downwards.
CTCTGGTAAACATATGAGTACTAAATACATTAAAAAAAATTCTGGAAGATATCAAAGGAGAGATAGACAGCAATACAATTATAGTAGGGGACTGTAATACCCCATTGACACCACAGGATAAATCCTCTAAACAAAAAAATCAGCAAAGAAACAGCAAGCCTAAATTATGCACTAGATCAGATGGACTTAATTGACATCTTCAGAACATTTACCTCAAAGCTACAGAATATATATTCTTCTCAAGTGCATATAGCTAAATCTTTACACATTCAAGAAAACTGAAATTATATCAAGCATCTGCTCAATGGCATAAAATTAGAAATCAACTACAATAAAAACAATAACAAACTATCAAACATATCAAGTCTAAATAACATGTTATTAACAACGTATGGGTTACCAAAGAGGTCAAAGAATCAAGAAAAAAACATTCTAGAAACAAATGACAATGAAAACACAACAAAACAAAATCTATGGGACACAATGAAAGCAGTCTTGAGAGGGAAGTTCATTGCTCTACAGGCCTACCTCAAAAAACAAGAAACACTGGGAATAAGGTATTTAACCCTACCACTTAAATAACTAGAAAGAGAGCAGTAAGAAGAACCCAGAGTGAGTAGATGGAAGGAAATAATAAAGATCAGAGTGGAAGTAAATGACACAGACACCAAAAAACAAACATGAACAAACAAACAAACAAAACACAATACAAAAGATCCATAGAACAAAGAGCTGGTTCTTTGAAAGGATAACAAGATTGATGAGCCTCTGGCCAGGCTCACCAAGAAACAAAGAGGACCCAAAGAAACAAAATCAGAAATGAAAGAGGTGAAGTAAAAACTGACCCCAAAGAAATACAAAGGATTTTTGTAAATAAATAAATAAATAAATAAATAAATAAATAAATGCTACAAACAACTCTACTCCAACAAACTGGACAACCTAGATGAAATGGACATATACCTAGAAAAATACAATCTTCCAAAACTCAATAAGGAAGAATCAGAAAACCTGAATAGGCTGATAACTACCAATAAAATTGAAGAAGTAATCAAAAACCTTCCAGCAAACAAAAACCCTGATTCAGATGGCTTCACAAGGGAATTTTACCAAACATTCAAAGAACTAACACTGATCCTCCTCAGACTATTCCAAAAAATCCAAGAGGAAGGCACACTTCCAAGCTCTTTTTATGAGGCCAGCATTATCCTAATTCCAGAACCAGACCAACACACTACAAAGAAAGAGAATTACAGGCCATTATCACTGATGAACATAGATGCTAAAATCCTCAACAAAATATTAGCAAATTGCATCTAGCAATACATTAAAAAGATCATACACCATGAGCAAATGGGATTTATTCTGAGGATGCAAGGCTGGAAAAATATCCACAAATCAATACAATTATATATCACATAAACAATTTGAAAGACAAAAATGACTTGATATCAATTGATGAAGAATAAGCATTTGATAAAATCCAACACCCTTTCATGATAAAACTGTCAGCAAAGTGTTGAATAAAGGGATCATACCTCAACATAATAAAAGCCTTATATGAAAAAACTACAGAAAATATCATACTCAATGGGCAAATACTAAAACCATTTCCCCTAAGAACAGGAACAAGACAAGGATGCCCACTTTCACCACTCCTGTTTAACATAGTATTGAAAGTGCTAGCCATAGCGATCAGACAAGAAGAAATAAAAGGTATCCAAATTGGAAAAGAATTAAAACTGTCATTATTCGCAGATGACATGATATTGTTCATAGAAAACCCTAAGACTCCATAAAAAAATTACTAAATTTAGTAAATGAATTTGGCAATGTAGCAGGATACAAAATTAACACCTAGAAATCTATGGTTTTTTTATACACCAATAATGAACACACAGAAAGAGAAACTTAAAAAACAACCCCATTTACCATTGCAAAAAAAAGGAAGATACCTAGGAATAAATTTAACTAAGGAGGTAAAAGACCTGTACTCAAAAAAAAAAAAAGAGAGAGATAGAGGAAGATATAAACAAGTGGAAGAATATATCATGTTCATGGATTGGTACAATTAATATCAATGGTACCCAAAGCAATCTATAGATTCAATGAAATCCCCATTAAAACACCAACAGTATATTTTCCAGACCTAGAACAAACTCTCCGAAAATTCATATGGAATAAACAAAAACCCTGAATAGCCACAGCAATCCTGAGAAAGATCAAAGTTGGAGGGATTAAAATACCAAATATCAAGCTATACTGCAAAGCCATAATTCTCAAAACTGCCTGGTACTGGCACAAGAACAGACATATAGACCAAAGGAACAGAACATCCACCCCGGAAATCAACCCAAACCTTTAGGCTCCATTAATATTTGAAAAAGTAGGCAAGAGCTTACAATGGAACCAAGACAGTCTCTTCAATAAATGGTGCTGGGAAAATTGGACAAACGTATGCAAAAAAAAGGAAACTAGACCACCAAATTACACCACACACACAAAAAATACTCAAAATGGATAAAGGACTTAAACATAAGACAGAAACCATAAAAATCTTAGAAGATTCCATATCCAACAAAATATCATACATATTCTAGGGCAATAGAAACTAAGGGGAAAATAAACAAATGGGACTACATCAAAATAAAAAGTTTCTGCTCAACAAAAGAAGCCATCAACAAACCAAGAAGAAAGCCCACTGCATGAGAGAACATATTTGCCAATGTTACATCCAATAAGGGTTTAATCTCCAAAATTTATAGGGAACTCATACAACTTAACAAAAGGAAGATAATCCAATCAAAAAATGGGCAAAGGACCTAAATAAATACTTTTCAAAAGTGAACACACAGATGGCCAAGAGACATATGAAAACATGCTCAAAGTTATTAATCATCAGTGAGATGCAAATCAAAATGACTATGAGGTACCATCTCACACCAGTCAGAATGGCTATCATCAACAAATCAACAAACGACAAATGCTGGTGACGATGCCAAGAAAAAGGAACACTCTTGCACTGCTGGTGGGAATGCAGACTGGTGCAGCCACTCTCAAAAACAGTATGGCGTTTCCTCAAAAAATTAAAAATTGAATTCCCATTTGACCCAGTAATCCCATTTCTAGGAATATATCCCATGAAATCATAAACACCAATCAGAAAGGATATATGCACCCCTATGTTCATAGCAGCACAATTCACCATTGCTAAGATTTGGAAACAGCCTAAGTGCCCATCAGCAGATGAATGGATTAGAAAACTGTGGTACATCTACACAATTGAATCCTATGCTGCTGCAAAAATGAAAGAACTCTTACCATTTGCAACAGTGTGGATGGACCTTATGCTAAGTGAAATAAGCCAGTTGGAGAAAGATAAATATCACATAATCTCACTCATTTGTGCAATATAATGAACAACATAAACTGATGAACTAAAATAGATCCAGAGACATAGAAGCATCAAATGGACTGTCGAGCCTCTGTGGGAAGGCAGGGGATGGGGTTAAGAGATCAATCAAAGGAATTGTATGCATGCATATAAGCATAACCAAAGGATACAGACAGTAGTGGGGGGGGGGACATGTGCTGGGGAGGGAGCTTCTGGGGAGAGGTCAATGGGGTAAAAAGGAGACATATGTATTACTTTCAACAATAAATAATTTAAATTTTTTATAAAAGAAAAATAATGTTTATTAGAAAAAAATATTTACTAGAAAAAAAAGAGAAAGACAGAGGTAACTTAGTTTCATAATAGCATATCTTTAGATGTCACTGTAATACTTTTTATGAATAAGCTGAAAAGACCATGAGTCTTGCCCATTGTGCTATTTCTTCATTTTGTTTTCTGGTGACAAAAAGAAATAAATGGGAGTTAACAGAGATGAAAACTAACAAGTCTCTCTTTTTTTTAACTTTTCATTTTTTATTTTATTATTATTATTTTTAAAATTTCTTTATTGATTAAGGTATTACATATGTGTCTTCATCCCCTCATTACCCCCCCCAACATCCCTCCTCATGCCCTCAAACCCCTGTTGTCTGTGTCCATTGGTTAGGCTTATATGCATGCATACAAGTTCTTTGGTTGATCTCTCCCCCTTATCCCCACCCTCCCTTACTTTCCCTCTGAGGTTTGACAGTCTGATTGATGCTTCTCTGTCTCTGGATCTGTTTTTGTTCATCAGTTTATGTTGTTCATTATATTCCATAAATGATTTAGATCATGTGATATTTATCTTTCTCTGACTGGCTTATTTCACTTAGCATAATGTTCTCCAGTTCCATCCATGCTGTTGCAAATGGTAAGAATTCCTTCTTTTTACCATTGCATAGTATTCCATTGTGTAGATGTACCACAGTTTTCTAATCCACTCAAGTGCTGATGGGCACTTAGGCTGTTTCCAAATCTTAGCAATGGTGAATTGTGTTGCTATGAACATAGGGGTGCATATATCCTTTCTAACTGGTGTTTCTAGTTTCTTGGGATAGATTTCTAGATATGGGATCACCTGGTCATATGGGAGTTCCATTTTTAGTTTTTTGAGGAAACTCCATACTGTTCTCCACAGTGGCTGCACCAGTCTGCATTTTCACCAGCAGTGCACGAGGGTTCCCTTTTGTCCGCATCCTTGCCAACACTTGTCATTTATTGATTTGTTGATGATAGCCATTCTGACTGGTGTGAGATGGTACCTCATTGTTATTTTCATTTGCATCTCTTGGATGATTAGTGACTTTGAGCATGTTTTCATATGTCGCTTGGCCTTCCTTCTATCTTCTTTCAAAAAGTGTCAGTTTAGGTCCGTTGCCCATTTCTTGACTGGGTTGTTTATCTTCCTTTTGTTAAGTTGTATGAGTTCCCTGTAGATGTTAAAGATTAAACCCTTATTGGTGATAACATTGGCAAATATGTTCTCCCATGCAGTGGGTTTTCTTGTTGTTTTGTTGATGGTTTCCTTTGCTGTGCAAAAGCTTTTTGTTTTGATGTAGTCCCATTTGTTTATTTTCTGTTTAGTTTCCATTGCCCTAGGAGTAGTATCAGTGAAGAAATTCCTTCGGCATATGTCTGAGATTTTGCTGCTTGTGGATCCTCTAGTATTTTTATGGTTTCCCGTCTTATGTTTAAGTCCTTTATCCGTTTTGAGTTTATTTTTGTGTATGGTGTAAGCTGGTGGTCTAGTTTCATTTTTTTTTTGCATGTATCTCTCCAATTTTCCCAACACCATTTATTGAAGAGACTGTCTTGACTCCATTCTATGTTCATGCCTCCTCTGTCGAATATTAATTGGGCATATTGGTTTGGGTCAATATTTGGTTTCTCTGTTCTATTCCATTGATCTATATGTCTGTTCTTGTGCCAGTACCAGGCTGTTTGAGAACAGTGGCTTTGTAATACAGCTTGATATCTGGTATTGATATCCCACCTACTTTGTTCTTCTTTCTCAGGATTGCTGCAGCTATTCGGGGTCTTTTTTGTTCCAGATGAATTTTTGGAAAGTTCTTTCTAGGTCTGTGAAATATGCCATTGGTATTTTAATGGGGATTTCATTGAATCTATATATTGCTTTGGGTAGTATGGACATTTTGATGATGTTGATTCTATCAATCCATGGACACGGTATGTTCTTCCATCACCAGTTTCTTTTTTGTTGTTGTTGTTGTTTTACTCCATAGTCCAAGAATTAGTCCCTTCCTTCCATGTACATTTCTTTCTGAGACAGAACATTTCCCACCACCACACTACCAATCTCCTCCTTATGTCCTGGCCTCATTCAACACTCAGACAAAAATGAAACTGGTTGATCAATACAAAAATATCTAAACCACATAAGAATTAGGCAATGCTTTTAATTGTATTTCTATCCTCTAGCCTCTTCCAAAGGCAAATGATCCTATGGGCCACCTCCTATCAGGTTCTATCCAAAGTACCCTCCCCACCTTCATACCCTCACAAAACAGAGTTTATCAGATGTAGTGGCATAAATGCTGATTTTGTTAAGACAGTAAAGAAAAAAACAGCACCATCTCATTTGCCTTCATTCTCCACTAGAACCACACTAGAAATTCCTTAACAACACTCTCATGGTAGTCATAGTGGGAATGACGGAATGGTCTCTAGGAACATCATAATGCACAACAGCTCTCACTTTTCGTGGTGTGACAGGGAAGGTGTATAGTTCAGCTGATCTTCTTTTATCCAAACCCAAGCATGATAATGAGGTGCTAATATAACATAACTAAATATTTATTTTGTCACTGACAAATATAATACCACTAGAGGCCCAATGCAGGACATTCATACAAGAGTAGGCCTTTGCAGCTGTGGCGGCTGCCTCGATCCCTCCCTCGCAGCCTCCACATCTGCAGCCCCAGCTTTGTCCAGAAGGACGTCCAGTCTAATTAGTATATTATGCTTTTATTATTATAGATAATCTTTGGTTGATTACCTCCCACCTACTCACCCATGATCGGGGCCGGGGAAAGATGCAGGAGGTTGGCCAGCTAGGGAGAGACTGTGTGAGGGCTCTAGGACATGTTAGGCCCGTCTCACTCAGTCCTGATCATCTGGACCCCAGCAGCAAGCTAACCTACCAGTAGGAGCATCTGCCCCCTGGTGGTCAGTGCACATCATAGCAAGCAGTTGAGTGGCCTTAGCATATCATTAGCATATTATGCTTTGATTGGTTGAACGGATGACTGGATGACTAGGCACTTAGCATATTAGGCTTTTATTATATAGGATCATATTGTAAACTAGAGGCCTGGTGCACAAATATTCATGTACTGGGGGCTGGTGCCTCAGCACAGACTGCCCCCTCTCACAGTCCTGGAGCTCTTAGGGGATGTCCTACTGACTGGCCTCCCTCAGTGGGAGGTGACTGGGTGGATCAAGGGAAGGTGCTGCCTCCATCACCCGCTGTTGCTGCCACTGCTGGCTGTGGCTGCTGTGAGGCCTGAGCCCTGGGACGTGCAGCTGCTGGGGCTCACGGCTGCCTGAGCCCCAGGCCTTGCAGCTGCCTGAGTTCATGGTTGCCTGAGCCCACAGCTGCCATGAGCCCCCGGCCTCCCAGCCACTGTGGCTTTGTCTGGATAGATATCCAGATGGACGTCCAGAAGACATCTGCCCTAATTAGCATATTACCCTTTTATTAGTAGATTCTAACAGTATAAAGGCCCAGTATGCAGACCACCAAGAGGTTCTCCAGGGGATCAAGGATCACAGGCTGAAAGCTATTGACTGTAGCATATTTTGTTATTCTAGATTCTTCTTTCAGAGGGTTCTTCTTGATGAGCAGTATATGTGCCTCTTGAAATGAAGTTCAAAGCCTTTAGGTGTGTTTCAAGTTTCTCATTGGCCATTTGCATTGCCCTTCCTGCCATTATAGTAAACTACATTTTTCCTTCCAAAACTCATTAACCTATGGGTGATAAGAAACATTTTTTATTAGTGCAATTGCAGAACTGACAAAAATCGGGGCCAGAAAAGCACTAAGATTGTATCTGGGAGCATGACCCAGCTTCCTGCCACAAATGGCATTCAGTCTCTCAGTTATCAGATTATCACTGCCTGTCTACTTCTCATTTAAGACTGTAACCAGAGAGAACACATATTCTATGAACTTCTACACAAGATCATCATTCTTTCCTTACCCCACCATGGGGCCCAAACACTGCTTCTGAGTCACTACTAGTGATTTATTAACATTCCATATTCCACATTAGCAGTCTTAGATGAAATCTATTTTACCTAAAACTGCTTCTGTATTCTCCATCCAAGCTTCCCCACCACCTCCCAGACATTGCTCCCTCAATCAGATGGTTCCTCTTTACTGGCTCTTATGTCAATGCTTTGTAGAGGTGCATTGCTTCTAGCCTCCACAAAAAAAGAGGAGGAATAAAAAAAACACCTTTGGCTTGATTCTGCTATTGTTTGAGAGACCAATTATTTTCTCCTTCCATCCAATGCCAAACTTGTGAAAAATTTTATCTCAGTACCTCCATTTTCCCAGCAGCCTTTTGCTCCTTAATCTCTTATCTTCTGGCTTTCATGATCACTTTGCAATCACTCTCTCAAAGGTCACACATTACCTATTTGTTTTTTCATTATCTTTATTCTTGAACTCTGTAGTTTTCCCTGAGGTTGACCAAATCTCCTTCTTGACTCTTCCTTGTTTTTGTTTATTTTGGTTTCCTTCTTACTTTCCTGGCTTCCTTTTATGTTTTCTAACCAGTTATTGTCATCCCACTGATTTTTTTCCTTACCATTACAGATAAGTATTACCTAAAGTTTTGTCTTTGGTCCTGTTCTTTTTGTCTTAGGATTTTCTCTGTGAGGAATGGGAAATTTTTTAAGGCATAGTGGCAAATTCAAATGCTTACAAGGGCCAGGCAGATAATGTAAATAAGAAAAATATAGGTGTGTGTAAAATACACTTAGGAGTATTGGATGCTGGGAGTAAATTAGAGTTAGCTTATGTTTCTTAAGTGGTTGTTGCTAATCAGCCCCAGCCAATGCATGCCATGTGTATAAGTAGGCAAAATTTGCCAGCTCTTCTAAGGTTTTATTAGAAACCTGAAGTCTGGATTTTTTTTCTGTAAATTCTCTTAATTTTTAAATGTTAGCCACCGATTCATTTTTCTAAAATGATACAGGGTGTATCCATTAGGATAGGCTAGGTCAGTGGTCAGCAAACTGCAACTCGCGAGCCACATGCGGCTCTTTGGCCCCTTGAGTGTGGCTCTTCCACAAAATACTGACTTCTGCGCATGGGCCACGAAGTTTCAATCGCACTGTATGTGCGTGCCCGCACGTGGTATTTTGTGAAAGAGCCACACTCAAGGGGCCAAAGAGCCACATGTGGCTTGCGAGCCACAGTTTGACGACCACTGGCCTACATGTTCCCATCTGTGAAATGGGCATAATAATAATAGCTGAGTTATAAACATCACATGGAAAAATGTTAATATAAAATATAAAGGATGCCAGATAAATTATTGTTGAAGCAACCCAGAGCTTCGGTTACTACAAATGCAAATAAATTAATGGAGTTTTATGTTATCAAAATTAAATTATTTTTTTCCTAAAGATTTGATTGTAAAGTAAGAGGTTGGAATAAGTAACCTGTCTCAAAGGTTCCTTCCAATTCTGAGATTTTCTAAAATCCTCACCCGAGGGTGTGTTTATTGATTTTGAGAGAGAGAGAGAGAGAGAGAGAGAGAGAGAGAGAGAGAGAGAGAAATATGAGGGAGGAACATCAATCGGTTGCCTCCTGTATGTACCCTGATTGAGGATTGAACCCAAAACCTAGGTAGGGCAATCAAACCCAGAACCTGGCCAGGGCTAATTCTGAGATTTTGATACCTCATAAACTCTATGTTTGAAAACTAGGCTACAACTAATTATATTATAGAAATAAAGGCAATGCCTAGCAGTTAACACCATGGGTTCTGGGGTCAGCCAACATGGGTACAAATATTGTACCCACTTTATAATTGTGTGAACTTAGGAAACTTAACTTATAAGTATAATTATTACCTAAAATTTGATTTGTTCATAAATTAAAAAAATGGCAGAAACCCAAAGTTCATCTGTATTATGCAGTTGCTAAAAATATTAAAAGTTTAATATACTGACACAGAAAGAACTCCAAGACATGCTGTTATGTGAGAGAGGAAGCAGATCAATACTTAAAGTAGTATCTTATTTTTGGACATAAATGTTTCTTCTTATATAGATGGGGCAGCTCTAATAGAATGCATAACGAAGAGTTAAAAATAGTAATCTACGGGGTTGGGTTTGGCAGAGTAGGTGCATGGATGAAGGAACAGGGGTTTTCACTTTTGTATAAATACTCTCATATTAATTGAATTTTATACAAGTTTGCATTATTTTATATTGAGCATTTCATTTTCTAAGGTAAAAATCATGCCATCTAGAGATGCTTTGTTCACACTTGAAACCAAGATCTTACTACTTCAGATAAAGATAAATCTCATTCCAAAGCATCCACATAGCTCTGAAGAAGTACACCTCAAGGAGGCCTGAGCCCTATCCTAACTGATATTTTTAGGAAAGTGACCTTCTCTTCACCTAGTCTCCCCATAAATATTTGAGAATGTGAAAGAGTTGTGATTATTTGTTTTCCCCTGGGGGGTGGGTAGGTAGATTTGCAGCCATGGTCTCCAGAATAGTTAGGTGGGACCAAGAGAGGATTAAAAGAAAAATTTTAAAAACAAGGTAGAAATGGCAAAAGGATCTTTTGGAACCAGGCAAAATCATTACTTCATGAAGCTGGTGATGTTCACAGCTTCAAATCCCTGGGGCAATGGTGGGAACCTGAGAGCCATGCTTTCATTGGGGAACACAATGCCCCTTCTACTGCTATACATAAACATACCTCTATGTTTCCAGATCCTTGGCCATGAAAGAAATATCATCTCAACCTGTGTTTGTTAGCATCTTTCTGCCAGTATCATCACTATCCTGTTTTGACAAATACACAGAAAAAAAGAGCAGCCAACATTTACAGAGTACTACTATAGACCAGGCACTGTGCTAAGTCCTTTACATGCATCATCTCAGTCATTCCTCTCAATAACCATATGAAGAATGTAATACTATTTGTATTTTACAATTGTAGAAGTAAGCCTCACAGAAGTCACCTCATTGGTAAATAGTGTAGTTAATTGTCATGTATTAGGGAGCATCATACAAAGCGTTTGAATCAAAAGTGTGAGGTTTTAGGGTAGAAAGGTCTGGATCATGAGACTCATTCCCATAGTCAGGAGAGGAAATAGCTCAGAAAGTTAATATGGATCATCCAAGTTAGCAAGTGGTAGAGCCAGGATTCAAACTCTGTATGTGCTTGATTTCAGAACTCCTAATCATTGTGATTATTTTATCTTTCATAATTATCTTGAAGCCCTAATATTCAGTATCTTAGCACCATCCAGACCATTTCAGTTTTCATTACACAGGTCAGGTTTTATCATTACTTTATGAAGATAAATGTTCTGTTTCTCAGAATCATACCATTTTTCTCAGAGTCTGCCTTCTTTTCCAGCCAAGAACCCGGTTATTAATGGTATGCATACAAAGAAACTTTTAACTGTTTCATAGTATATTCTAGCAACATGCAAAAAGTTACCAAATCCAAGCACCATTTACCACAGTCTATTTTGATGAGAGACTAAAAACCTCTGCAACTAAGATTAAGATGTTTAGAGGCAATCTTGCCAAGATTCTGCTCACCAACTTACTGACAACCCTAGTCCTCCTATGGAGCCCATTTTTAGAAAAAACCCAAATTACCTTTCACAGATGGATAATTGTATTTTTAAGTGTTAATATAGCCAAAAGATTATGTTGCCTGAAAGAAGTGTATTGCCATCAGAGTTTAAGTGGTAGAAAAGACAATCAATTTGAGCACTCTGAAATGTCCCTAGTCAAGGTGCCTCCTTTTTATAAATATATTTTTATTGATTTCAGAGAGAGAGAAAGAGGGAGAGAGAGGCAGAAACATCAGTGATGAGAGAGAATCATTAACCAACTGCCCCACACTGGGGGCAGTTTGAGCCCACAACCCGGGCATGTACCCTGGCCTGGAATTGAACCATGACCTCCTGGTTCATAGGTCAACGCTCAACCATTGAGCCATGCCGGCTGGGCAAGTTGCCCCTTTCTTGACAATTCTACTGCAATGAGTCTTTCAGAACACTTAAGAGTTAGTCAGCAGCTGGTTTACTACCAATTTCTTTCCAGTTTTCTATCCCCTCAGAGCAGTGGTTCTCAACCTTGGCTGCACATTAGAATCACCTGGGAATTTTTTTAAAATCCTGATTTCTGGGCCTCATCCTCTGGAAATTCTGTTTCTTTGTTACTAATATTGTGGCCCCACCCCATAACAAAGAGAACATTTCAGGCAAAGAGAACAGCTGGTGGAAAGGCACTATATCAGTATGCCTCTCAGCTCTATCTTTTCACAACTCCCAGAACACTTGTCTGTACCATTCATTTGTCAAATAATAATGTTTTGCATCATGATACCTCTTCTATTATAGCCTTGAACTATTTATCTCCTGTGTTACCTAATTTTTCATGTCTTGTCACCCCAACAAGGATTTAAGCTTGAAGAAATAAGAACCAGTTTAATTGATCACCACATTCCCCACAGTGCTTTGCACATGATCTTAAATAGAGTGGCTGCTTGGTGAATACTTCTTGACCGGTTAATGTAAAAGGAGAAAAACAGAATAATTTTTAACATATCCTAAATTCATTATTTATCATCAAAACCTCCTATTAAATAAAGTTTGTTCAATCTCTCCTCCTGATTGTTCACATCATGGCCATCAATGTCCTTGAACCCCTTCTGTGTCCCCCTTCAATGAGCAATACTGTGGTATAATAAGATTATCAGAAATTCACATGGTGGCAGCTCTTTGCATATTTCAATACCCTATTCTGTTTTTACTGAACAAATTTACAAGGATCTCAAAGTCAGGCCTAGGTAATCATTGCTGAAAACTGCTGATCACAACAAGGTTGTGTCAATCAGTCTGGATCTCCGCACTTTCCCACAAAGTATCAGGCTTCTGACAAAACTGCAGAGAACAGATAAACTATGATACCATTTTTTAGCAGTATCATAAAGAAGTCTTCAGGCTGTTTGGCCTATTGGAACAAAAGTATTTAATGTTCAAACAGTATGGAAAATGACATTTCTTACAAATAGGAGACAGAGTTTGAACTGAATTTAAGTCAGGGGGAACTTCTCCCACTTAGGAACTTTTCAAAAATTGACCTTAAGACTGAAAAGAATATGTTCTTATCCAGATGAACTTTAGCCTCTATTGTGCACAACAAGTAGTAAGAAGCTGGCAACTATTCTACAAGGACCTAATAGAGAAGATATTAATCAAAGGTCTCTCTCATCTCATTTATTTTTCTGCATTTTTGCAAGATGACTCATTGCCAACCTGAGAACAAACAAGTATGGGTATAAAGGTGGCCTTTCCAGAACCAAGATGGTGGCATCGGTAAATGCAGGTACTCACTGCCTCCCACAACCACATCAAAATTACAACTAAAATACAGAACAACCATCATTCAGAACTGCCTGAAAGTTGGCTGAATGGAAGTCCTACAACTAGAGAAGTAAAGAAGAAAGTGCATTGAAACTGGTAGGAGGAATGAAGGCACAGAACAGGCTGGTCCAGCACACTCGTGGGCCATTTTTTTTTTTAACCCAGAGGGAGATCATCCTTGCAAAGCTGCTGTGAAGAGCAAGGGGTCCCAGTCCAACGCCAGAACTCCCACCCAGAGTCCCAGAGCTAGGAAGAGACATCCCTGTAACTTCAAGCTGTAAAAACCATCAGAGATTGTGGCTAAAGGACATGGAGGCTGCTGGAGACTCAGGTGTCCCTCTTAAAGTGATGGGCACAAACTTATTGGGACTGGCTTCCACTGAACCGTAGCACCAGGAGGCATTGGGGGACCCAGACACATACTGGGAGGAACTGGATTGTCTGGCATAGAGGCAGGAACTCAGGGGTGGCTTAGTATGAGATGGAGGTGCTCACAGAGGTCATTGTTCCTATGCCGAGACCTCTCCTATACCAGGGCTGACTGGCAACCATATCTGAGTCCCCATCAACCTGGAGCACACTGTTTGCTCTGCCCTGGTGATTCCCTGAGACCTCGCCTCATCCAATTTGCAGCCATACCCAAGCTGTTTGCAGTAGCTTTTCCATATGAATGGCCAGTCCTGGCTCAGGCTTCAGACTTTGCTAAAATATTTTAAACAAGCAGCAGCTAGAGTCAGATGGCCACAAACCTATCAGTAAAAGGACAAAGACTGGACACTAGTACTAGCCTGCCTTGCTTCATAGCTGGGCCTCAGCTGGAAACTTCCTAGCCCAATACAAATAGTAGCCACTTGCAGATCTCTCTGTAGCTCCTGCCAGGTAGCCCCAGGCAGTGCCTGACTTTGCACCTCCTGGGAGACCCCAGAGCCAGTGCATCCAGTGGAAAGCTTCAGACCATACCAGATTACAACTCTACGCATCCACAAGTGACACACTCAAGAGGTAGACTAAGTGAGCACCAAAGCCCTCCTGAAGCAAGATACCAAAAGTACGAAGATAGTGTAAGGAGCCTTTGGGACAACTTCAAGGAATTAGTTACCTACAAGGGAGTGCCTATATAACTATCAGCTGATTTCTCAACAGAAACTATGTAGACCAGAGGGAGTGGCAGAAAATATTCCAAGTGATGAATGGCAAGGACCTATAACCAAAATTACTCTACCTACCGAGCAAAGATATCATTTAGAATTGTAGGTCAAATAAAGACAAGAAAAAGGTAAAGGAGTTCATCACCACCAAACCAATATTACAAATGTTGAAGGATAGTCATTAAGAAGAGGAAAAAGAAGAAAAAGATAAAAAATATGAACAATAAAAATGATAATACATACATATATATCAACAATTAAATCTAAACATGAAAATAAACTAATAAGAAATCTAATGAATAGAATAAACTGGTGAATAAAATAGAATCAGAGGCATGGAAATGGAACAGACTCACGATTCTCAGAGGGAAGTGGGTGAGGGTTGCAGGAAGAGATTTAACAAATATCTTATATGCATGTATGCATTAACTATGGACACAAACAATAGGGTGGAGAAGACCTGGGGCAGGGCTGGAACCAGGTAGAGGGGGGCTATGGGGGAAAAAAAGGGACATCTGTAATACTCTCAACAATAAAAATTAAAAATAAATAAATAAAATAAAAAATAAAATTAGTCATTGAGTCTTATCATAAAATTTATTGATTCAGGATGGCTAGTAGGTTCCAGAAAGATTGTATTTTTTAAGCTCTACCGATACACAGAGGGCCAAGGTTGAGGCCCACTGAATTAGCATATAAAAAATTTGAGGCCATATGGGATTTGAAGCCATGTGAGATTATGCCAGGGTTGTGTAGGAGAGAAGATCCATGAGCCAGGTATAATGGTTCTCAATGAATCTTGCAAGTGACCAGAAATCAATAGGTGACTGTGACAAGGAAGGAGAGGGTATGGTTGAACCAGATGTAATGAGGTTGGGAAGGAGGGATTTTACACAAAGAGGAAAAGAGTGCTACATGTCTTCTAACAGTTAGGGTCTATTTAGAATTTTAGATGTTAGTGTACAGTTTGGAGTGCTTTGCCTGGAAGGAAAGCCTGGATATCACAGCTTGCTTTGTAGATCTGAAATAATGAAATTTAGGCATAGTCTGCTTCACCTAGATGTACAGCTAGCCTTTTGCTTAGGAGAAAAAGACCCTAGCTTCATTGTTGAGAGTACTACAGATGTGGGTAATATTTCCACATATGTGGGCAATATTTAAAAATTAACATTTTGCACTCAGGGTAAATTGAGCTTTATAGTTAAGGAAGAGGATTTGGTACAGAACAAATGCCAAAGCTAGGATGGGAAAAGGAAAGGATATCCTTACACACTCACCCTCCTGCAAGGACAGCTTGTTAGGTATATAATAAATGTATCACGTCCATTATTCTCTCCTTTCCTCCTCCCCAAGAGCAGACAACCCTCCCTACCCACCCATCATCCTCCACCTCAAGCATTTGTAAATAATTTAAGAGCTTCTTATAAACGTAATGAGAAGACTAAATGAGGTAATATGAAATTCCAAAGAGCTTGCTGCACTGTAGGTTCCCCTTGCCACCTCTTACTGTATGTAAAGATTTTTAGCTAGGTGACCATACTTTACTTGATAGAGGTCAAACCCACCCAGGTTGAAATGGGAATGCTGGGACAGTCAAACAGAAACACCTAGGAATTGATATTCTAGAGCCGTGGTTGGCAAACTGCGGCTCGTGAGCCACATGTGGCTCTTTGGCCCCTTGAGTGTGGCTCTTCCTAAGCCTTAGGAGTACCCTAATTAAGCTAATAACAATGTACCTACCTATATAGTTTAAGTTTCAAAAATTTAGCTCTCAAAAGAAATTTCAATCGTTGTACTGTTGATTTTTGGCTCTGTTGACTAATGAGTTTGCCGGCCTCTGTTCTAGAGTACTGTGATTGTAAAGTCAAACATTTACTTAGCCACTCTAATAGGAAATAACTAAATAATACAACAGATAATCAAAACACCACACATAAGGGGAATCACTAAGTAAATTATGCTAAGTCAACAAGATGGAATATCAAACAGCCCTCAGAAATTAGAATCATGAGCACTATGGACAAACATGGAAAAATACTGATGTATCAATTGAAAAAATAAAATAAAACTATGTGCATACAATGGCTGAAATGATTTAAAGTTGTGTAGGCATGCACAAAAAAGAAAATAATTATTAAATGGGTAGATTATAGTCTATAAAATTTATTAAGTATATTAACAGTAGAAACATTAACTAAAAAAGAGATAAAGTACAAATAAGTTCTACCCAGCTTTATAATATACAATATAACTTTTCTTCGGAAGCCAATTTATTTTCCTTAATCTGTTTCCTCAGGCTGATGTTAATGTGAGTTTGCATTCTCTGAGCCCTCATTACGGAATAGTAGGAGGGATAGATAGGAATGAGTGCGAAGTAATTCAGGAGTGTTCTAGGTTACAGTGGAAAGCTATTTCAAAGTAAATATTTGTTATAAAATCTATTGGGAGGAGAATGTGAAGACATTTTGTGATGGTTACAGAGATGTATATATGAGTGGGTGGGAATGAAAATGAAGGCATGGAAGAGAAATCCATAAGGAAAGTGTTAGATAGCTGTGTTTTGAGTACCAAGTACATGAAACTGAATTCAGCTATTCCTAGCAATGAAAACATAAAACAGAATTGTTTCTTTCCCTCTGAATCAACTCTAAACTGCTACCAAATCACATACTATTACCATGAACAAACTGTGTCAAATAATGCAAACTTAAATTTGCACTTCTAGGCTAGGAAAATACATATAACTCTATCCCAATTTACAAATATTTATGGCATCGATGAAGTTCCAGAAAGATGTTATAAGCACCCACTGTCCTTCCCCTCTTATGTAAAAACAAAACAAAACAAAAAAACAACAACAAAAAAACAAAAACAAAAAACCCTCAACTGATTGCTTGAGTCTATACTGTGGTTGGCAAACTGTGGCTCGCGAGCCACATGTGGCTCTTTGGCACCTTGAGTGTGGCTCTTCCTAAGCCTTAGGAGCACCCTAATTAAATTAATAACAATGTACCTACCTATATAGTTTAAGTTTAAAAAATTTGGCTCTCAAAGAAATTTCAATCGTTGTACTGTTGATATTTGGCTCTGTTGACTAATGAGTTTACCGACCACTGGTCTATGAGGAAGGACACTATCAAGAGGGCATGTAACATTTATCTGAATATTGGATATAATTTAATGATATCAACTACAGTTCTCTTAATGACAACTTAAATTTATTCAGCACCTTATTCAGCAATACTTCCTCATAGTTTAAGTAGCCCAAATTCCTGAATATAATTGCCTTATCAAAGTGACTCTAATTTTTACTCCTAATGTTTCCTACTTCAGGGGCTATTTGCTGGTCATTCTGGAGGTATTTGACTAGGCGATATAATAAGAATAAAGCAACAATGCATTTCCTGTACTAGGCACACAAATCCCATAGGAAGACACTCCTATTCTAATGAATTTCCATAGTCCCTCTGGAAGAATATACCTTTGGTGTGGATGGTTTTTTACTTGAGACTAACATTTATTTAATAATAAATTAGCTGGTCAGTGAATTATCTGGTCATTTTGCAAAAGCTATTGTTCTTCTTCCTCCCTGAGACCTCACACTGGTCCCCAGTTTCCCAGGTTGCCTCCTCTGCAGCACCCCTACAGATCATGCCCTCTATATGCAATACTCCACACTCTGTAACTTCCAGTCTCCTCTACTTATCAAAACTGACTTAGTCCTCCCTTTGTCAGAGGCCTGCTCTTTGTTAGTGAATAGTAGATTAACAGATTATTCACATAAACCAATGCACCACAAATTTTTATGGTCCTTCTTAAATGTCAAACAATAGGTTGATCTTTAAATATTTGCTGGTGAAATGTAAATACATACTGAAAGAAAGATATTATAAATACAGTAATATCTACAAATGAGTTTGTATTTTATTAATTAAATCAGCATCTCTGTAGGTTGGAAAGTAATTGTAGATATATATGTGCTATTTCTTACTGATTCCATCTGCAGACACTAGTGTGCACAATGTCGTAGATCCCTTGAAAAAACTGTTTGGTTCATCACAGGTCTGAAGAATAGAGGCTGGCAACCACTAATATAATCTAGGTACTTTGTATTGAATTTGTTTTATGCTTGGCATGGTAGAGTACGCTATCTATACATAATTTATTTATAACATCATGAAGTTAATACTACCATCATCCATTGTTCAGGTAGGAATAGAACTCAGAATGTTGCATTACTTAAGCACAGTTACACAACTAGTTAAATGGTGAGCTTAAGATTCAAACACAGCTGTGTGTAATTACAAAGTCCATGCACTTAATCTCTAAGCCATATCACTTCCCATTAGGTATTCCTGTAGTAGATATGCTTCAACTTATCATCTCCTTAATCAAGTTAAATGCCACATAAAGTATTTAAGGGATGATGCTAATTGTGGGCTATAAGTCATTGGGGGAATTATTTAGAGGTAAATCCCTAAAATCATACCTGTGTGCCAAACTACTGTTCAAGAATCTGATAAATGCATAGTACAGTGGGGGGAAAAATAACTTGAAAATGTGCTTTCTTGGATTACATTTTAAATAGACCAAAACAAAAATATTTGGTTCTGCTTTAATACACAGTGAAAAGAAGTCCTGCTCAAGACAAAACCAGTTTACAAAAAGAGTTGAGCAAAAGTAGTGATTATAATGGTTCTCAGTGTAGTATTTGGACCAGCACCTGAAAAATTTGTCAGGAGTGCAAATTCTCAGATTCCTACCTCCATCCCCACACTCCCAACCCACCTCCTAAACCAGAAACTCTAGGGATGGAGTCTAGAAATCCATGTTTTCACAAGGCTTCTAGGTGATTCTGATGCACACAGCAAGTTGGAGAACAATTGAACTAGATAGTATTGACCAGAGTGGCAGAGCTAGGAGGAGGGTATAAATATACTCACAACAAAGGCAAGATTCTGATTGGGGAAAGATTAACCCAGGTGTAGTGAGACTAGGATAATATAGTTATTAATAGTACATGTTCTAGAGTAATGCAGAACTGGATTTGAGAACCAGCTTACTAGCTTATAATTTTGATAAAATAACTTAACCACTCTGAACCTCAGTTCTCTTATCTATAAAATGAGAATAAACAATAATACATCCTTCATAAGGTTGTCCTAAGTATTAAATTAGTTAATCCATGTAAAGCACGTAGAACATGCCTGACATGTAAGGCATTGTTTGTTTCATAGTGAGCATGTAATAAGTGTTGATAGCTCTCATTGTTTGGGTACCTTATAATGAAGAGGTCAAATTATTCTAGTATTTTAATATCTTACTGGACAGCAAACTTCATTGTCCTGATTTTATCATTGTCTTAGTGTGATGATTTTAATTTTGGAGAAATTATAGTTGCATTAGAAACTGTATCTGACTCTCAACAGCCTTCTATTGAACAAGAGAAATGCTGATTAGTAATATATGAAAAGGGGGATTACAAAAGAAAATAAGTTTATGAAATGCTAGGTTGTTCAAAGTTTAACTGACTCCTTGAGTATTACATTTCTCAATGTTTTCACTATTCAAACGTACATGGCAAGTTTCCTAGAGGGAACCATACTATGAAGCATTTCCTGATTTATTTGACCATATAACCTTTTTCTGGCAAAATAAAAGTCACCTAAAGAAATTAGTATTGCACAGAACATGCTCTGACAAATACTGCCCTCTTCATTCCAACCATTCTTTCAGTGACACAGGGGAAATAAAAGGAAACAGAGCTCTCACAAGTTAGGCCATCCCCCTTTATCACATACATTAAATTGCCTTGTACCAAATCATAGAGAAGTACTAACTCCTCTGGACATACTGTAATTCTACCGTAGCAAATATTGCTTTGGAGGTTGAAGAGATAATTACAACTTAGGAAGCAGGATAGATAGATTTTACCCTCAATTCATAGGCAAAATAAAACACACAAAAAAATGAAATACAAAGGGGAGAGATCAACCAAAGGTCTTGAAGGTCTTGTATGCATGCATATAAGCCTAACCAATAGGCACAGACAACAGGGGGGTGAGGGCATAAGTGGGGGGGGTCAGGGGGGTGGGGGGATAAGAACACATATGTAATACCTTAATCAATAAAGAAATTTTAAAAAGAAAAAAAATGAAATACATTTCTCGAGGTTATTTAGCCAGTTAATGTGAGATGGAATTATAAATTGGGTCTGCTGATTCCCTGCCTCGAGTGTCCACTGCAAATGCCACAAGGACCAGCCTTGTTCTAGTGAGATCCATGGATGAGGTCAGCAGCACAAAGAGAAAAGTAGGAATTCAATCAGATGTCTTTCCTGGCATGGTTTTCATGCAGGGCAGACTTCTTCATCGGAAATTTATTCGTTGGGAATATCTGCCTGGATTTTGAAACAACCGTAGGAACTTCAGATTTGCCATTCGTTTAAATGCTACTTGCCCACTTATGTCAGTGAGGTCCCTAAAGATCACATCCTCTTTAGAAAGAACAAGACACTAGCAGATTCCATACAGACAGGGACAATTTGTTCACACAAATCATTCATACAGACTGCTAAGTCCCAGCAGCAGGAGTGTATCTGAGTCTCCAATGTAACCAGAATAATTTTATAGCAGACAAACTTATATATACCCCATCACCTAGTGGCTTAAAGGAGGGAATTTTTACTCCTGGAGAAATACTAATAACAGAATAGTTCCTCTATGTGGGGCCCTAAAAAGTCACAGATGCTCCCTTTTTTTCTTCTTTAAAACAAAACAAAAAAACCCACAAAATACAAACAAACAAAACAGAAGCAGCTTTTACTATATTTACAGCCAACAAAACTTCACTAGGAACAATCCTTATTGCACAGTAAGGGCCCTGGTTGGGTGATGCATTTCCCAGGTGGAGTGGACAAGAAGGATTAGGACTTAGAGGGGGCACCAATTCTTCCTATGAAGATCTTGGGACTCCTCTAGTTCCTACCTCTTGAATTTTAAGGAGATACAAGCCACTGAACAATGGGACCCCATCCCCCTTCTTTTTTTTCACCATCCATAATAACTTCATAAGCAAGGGAGCTGTGACTCCAGAATAAATAACATAAAATAAAATACAAATTTTAAGGTATAAAGGCATGGAGAGCCTTGGACCCCTTCAGCAATTCTAGCAAAGAGGGACCATCCTTGATAGGGAATGATAGTCTTCCTTCCCATTCAAAGCAAAGGCTCAGTTGCTCTGTATTTTTCCAATTGTTTTTTAAAACAAAAACTTATAAAATGACCAGGGTTAGTGCAGATCTGTGGGTACACTGGAGGGGAGTTCCTAATATAGAATGGGGAGAAACAGAGCTGTGCCAAATGCCCCCAGGCCTCCTCCAATGTCAGCATGAACATACTGGTCGGGTTGAAGACGGAATTGTGGCTTTTGGTAATAGTGGATTCCTCTTCCTGCTGCCCCCACTTGAAGCCTATGACTGGGAATGTCTTCTGGTCCATTCCCAACTCCTCTATGAAAGGAAAAGGGAAGCAGATTATCTCTAGAATCCTTTCTCCAGTACCTCCCCACTCCAGGCTGGAGAGGGAAGCTTAAAGGTCCTTAGCATTCTGGAAGTGCCCCAAAACATTTCTGGCAATCAATGGCCTTTGGGGTGGGCATCTGTGCCTGCCGCTGCCTCAGTTCACCCTTGCCCATGCTGCTGTCCAGCTTGTTAAAGGCAGACTTTAACCTCTTGTCAAAGTTCACTATGTCCACGTGGTCCTTGCCCAAAGCAGCCATTGTCAGGAATAAGATTTCATGGTAGATGCGCCTCTGTAGGTGCAGGCCTATGGGAGGGGGCCCTAAAGTTTCTAGCTGGATCCCTATAGCCTTGTACACCTCATTGAGACCAACATGATGCAGCACCAACTCCAGCAAATCCAGGCTCAGGGATGCAGGTACTAGGCCTGGCCACGCCACTCATTTCACTGATCTCTGCCTGGTGCTGCCCAGCAAGGGCTAGGGCACTCTTCATACTTACTGCCGACATCCCCACAACCTCAACCCTGGCATGTGGGACTCAGCAATGTACCTGTGCTACAAGGTGGGCCTGGCCAAGGCCAACACAATTGTGTATGTGGCAGAACTGCTCAGCTGTTACCCAGAAGAGGATAGTGACATTTCTGCTGCCCAAGTCAGTGCCCATCTTCTGCCTATCCATGGGGGCACTATCAAGTGCTGGCCTGCCCAGACCAAATACCTGGTACCTGTCTTCTCCACCTTTGTGTTGACAGGTGCAGCTGGTAATAAGGTGTACGGTGCTGCCCTGCAGTTCTACAAGGTGTTCCCAAGGGCTAGGTTGTTGGAGCAGCAGTCACGGTCACTGGGCCTGCTGAGCACCATGGAAAGAGGCCGGCACTTGGGGGCCCAGCAGTGCACAGCCAGTGCGCCATCACTGTGCTATACCGCTGGCCTGCCTTCCCTGCCTTCCACGCCTTCTTTACCTTCTTTTACTACTATTCCATTTCAGGCTCCCACCACCTCCCCTTGGAAGCGTACAACTCTCACTTAATTCACAACATCCCCTTCCCTTCCCCACATCCTGTTGCAGATGTCTCCCTATAACAACCTGCTTCTTTGCCAGCCTGTATCCTCACCCTCGCCCCTCAGTGGTGCCAGCTTCCTGCAGCTGATGCAGAACGTGGGCCCCGAGTTGGCCATCACGTTGCTGCCGGCTGTACTCACAGAGCACAAACTGCTAGTCCACTTGCTGTGGCTGGACCTGCTCACCAGAGGCCCTCGTCTCTATGATCTTCCCGCTGCACTATCAGTGTCCCTTTTCTAATAACCTAATTCATCACTTTTTATTGCTATGATTTTACATTGTGAAATAAAAGAGACAAATGCCATAATAGCTTTGGATTTTGAGGAATTAAGATTTACTGGAGGAAAATTCAGCTGTGAAGTAAAAAAAAAAAAAAAAAAGGTGGGGAAGAGGTCTTGCTTTAAAGATTATTTTCCCTTCCATGAAAACAAATGATTTCTTCTCATCTCTGCTCATCAATGAAGCTACTGAAAATGGCTCTTTCTCAGAGTTGACTTGCTCTTAAATCTAGTTCTGAGGTTTTAAAAAAAAAAATTTTTACTCAGTGATATCAGCTCAGAATATATGCTAAGCAGCCCTGGTATAAGCTAGTCTGAGAAGGCACAAAGGAGCATATTCTCCCCTCTACCCACAGTGCTCCAGTCCAGAATGCTGAAACAATTGACTCCAGATAAGGGAAATTCCCTCGCAAATGCCCTCCCACAAATGACTTTATACTTTCCTATGAGGTAGGTTCATTTGGAAGAAAGGACTACTGAGAAAATAAAGGCCACATTTCCATCAATTCCATGAACTATTCCACATCCAGCAACATGTGGAGGTCCATAAAGAAATGGTCGTCCAGCACAGCCAAATGGCCTCGTATAGGACATGCTAAATAACTCAAAGAAAGAAAAAAGAAAAGGGAACGTGATTATAGAGTAATTATTCTTTAAACTCAAGTAAAAGCATCTTATTTTAATACTCTTTGCCTGTTTTTAATGATAAGGGGAAATATGCATTAATTTTTATCATAGGGAAAATCTTTAGCACTATCAACACTTCTATCCACCTATTCCCTCATGAAAACACTACTTACAAATACATATATTTATGAAAACAATTTTTTTTATATCAAGGACAGCATAAATCCCTCCACACACATTAAAAACATAGCTTGTTTTTATTTTTTTTTATTTATTTTTTTTTAAATATATTTTATTGATCTTTCACAGAGAGGAAGGGAGAGAGACAGAGAGCTAGAAACATCGATGAGAGAGAAACATCGATCAGCTGCCTCCTGCACATCCCCCACTGGGGAAGTGCCTGCAACCCAGGTACATGCCCTTGACCGGAATCGAACCCGGGACCCTTCAGTCTGCAGGCCGACGCTCCATCCGCTGAGCCAAACCGGCTTTGGCAAAAAACATAGCTTGTTTTTAAATAAAATTGGTGTCAAAGCAAGCAGTGCCTATTTCCATAATATCGTGTACAAAAATCTCTATCCCCAAGATGTAGGTATCCAAATGGTTATTGCATTATGAACCCTCATCACCTGTCTTCCTCCCTTGGAATTACTGGGTAGGAAGTCAACAACATGAGTTAGTGATAAAGATAGGAGCCCAGCTTATTAAATTTACAACCACCAAACTTGTTGAAAAAGGTGTGAATAGGAAAGGAAGGAGTTGCAACAAAATGTACATGTTGAAGTCTGTCAAAGCCACTCTCTCGTCATCACAAGAAATTTACTTAATGATCCTTCCTTTCTCTGAACTCCAGCACCACTTAAACATTGTGCCACACTTTCAAAATTTCTGTATCAGAGAATGTTCTGTAAAGGTGTCAGACACTTTCATGTTATCTCCAGTATAAAACCACAAACTGTTGAAAGGCATGAAATGTTTCTCTATGTTTTCCAATATCTTCTATGCCGTCTGTTCCATGAGAAGTGGGCAGTAAACATCTAATATTATATTTCTATTGTAATATTTTAAACTTAGAAATGAAGTTAATACATTCATACTTGGTTGACCCTCACATACAGGTAAGTTGGCTGATTGCCCATCACAAGTTCACAAAGTCCTTGAGATATTTTCCAGCACTGAAATCGAGTTGTAGCTCTGAGGCAAATATTCCCATTGTTGATTTGTGATAATAGTGAGGAGTGTTGACAAGAACACTGAATTGGGAAACAGCAGATTTACTTTAGACTTGCAACTCCACCATTAACCAAATGGGCACTCATGGTAAGTCACTCACCCTGGGAGAGTGATTAATACATGCTGTTCTGAAAATCCAAATGTAGGGTATCACTTTCCTTTGGCTCTAATTCAACAGACATTCAGTGATCTGTAGTAGACTACATAAAGGTAAAGGATGATTTCCACCTAAACCCACTTACCTTTCACTACATAACATTTACTTATTCAACAATTATTTACTGAACATATATTTTATTTCAGCCTCCATGCTATATACTGGTGAAGAGGAATGACATGGACCCTGCCCTTTAGTCCTCCTAAAGTTAAGAACCTGGAAGCAGAAAAGCAGATTCCCAGCCCCTCAATAGCCATTTAGTTCACTTTCAACCTGAATCATGAACAACAAAGAGCAAATCCTATATAATAAAGAGGTAATATACAAATTGACTGTCACACCCTCACACAAGATGGCCAAACCCCTGTGGTCACAAGATTGCCACCACAAGATGCCTGGCAGGGGAGGGCAGTTATGGGCGATAAGACCAGCAGGGGAGGGCAGTTAGGGGTTATCAGGCAAGCAGAGGAGGGCAGTTGAGGGCAACCAGGCCAGCAGGGGAGGGGAGGACAGTTGGGGCGACCAGGCCTACAGGGGAGGGCAGTTGGGGGCAACCAGACCTGCAGGGGAGGGCAGTTGGTGGGGACCAGGCCTGCAGGGGAGGGCAGTTAGGAACAATCAAGCTGGCAGGGGAAGGTAGTTGGGCGTGACCAGGCTGGCAGGGGGGGGGCAGTTGGGGGTGATTGGGCCAGCAGTGGAGCAGTTAGGCATCGATCAGGCTGGCAAAGGAGTGGTTAGTGGGTGATCAGGCTGTCAGGAAGAAGCGGTTAGGAGCAATTGGGCAGGAAGGCAGGCAAGCAGTTGGGAGCCAGCAGTTCAGGATTGTGAGAGGGATGTCCAACTGCCGGTTTAGGCCCAATCCCTGTGCGATCGAGCCTAAACTGGCAGTTGGACATTCCCTGAGCGGTCCCAGATTGGAGAGGGTGCAGGCTGGGCTGAGGGACCCCAGTGCACAAATTTCATGCACCAGGCCTCAAGACTACATATAAAAACAATGGCAGTCCACAGCCTGAGCCACTTGAGAAACCTACTTGTGGCCTTAAGGAACAACGAAACTCCTCAATGTTCACTGCCACCATGGCCTCAGTTCCCCATCTGGAAAATGTGAAATGTAAACTATAACCTCTAATCACCCTGAGTAAAGGATCAAGGTCTTAAGCATCCCAACGTTTAGTATGGGTAATGAGATTTCAAAATTTTAATGAATTTTGACCATTCACAATTTTGGAGGCAAATGGCAGAACTGATTCCATAAGTCTGGTTCCTGTTTATTGCAACAAAATTCATGTGATGATTCTGTTCACTCTTATGCATATTGGTGTCTCTTTTAAAAGGAGAGTGAAGGCATGGGGAATAAAGAGTAACCAGTTTGAAAAATTACCACATTGAGCTACATTACCACATTACTACGGAACAGACCAAAGGACGCAAAAAAAAAAAAAATAGCCATGCAGGTGAACACTCTATCATGAATAGAGATTATTTCTCAGCATCTACCCTTTTATTCCCCTCATCCAACCTGCTCCTATCCCAGTGTCAGCATTAACTCTCCTGTCTTTGTTCAGGTTGTGTCACAAACCTAGAATAAAATTAACAATTTTTATTTATTATTAAATTACATCTGATAAAACAGACCATGGCATGCATGCAGTACCATAAACATACTGCAGAATGCCAGCTTTCACAGCCCGCTGTGTCCTTCAGACAGCAGTGACAAATGGAGCAGTCTGTAGAGAGCTCCTCCTGGTGACATGCATTACCTTGCCAACTAGTGCTCATTACAAAACATGGACCACTGCACTGGGCTGGAACAGAAGCCAATTTTCAGTTCATTTACAACTTATTCCACTCACTTATTTAACCTCAGCTCTTAAGGGTATGGCATTTCAAACATAAGTCCCCTTGGCCATATAAATTAGTTACTATTAAAAATAAGTTTATCAGCCAAAGCATTGCACTTACTGTATTTCTGTTTATTTGTTTGTTTTTAATTACAATTAGACAAAGTACCTTGAAGACTTGAAATTTACATGTGGGTCTTGAAAATAAGATTATCAGAGTCATATACAAAAATCACATTGCAAATCACAAGGCATATTTATCTTTTATATACACCATTTAGATATTTATCAAACAACAAAAAATGCAGCTTGAGTGGTAATTTTATTCTCACATTTCATTCCAGAAATCAATAGTCTAGCTGTCAATTGGTTCTCCCTTTCAAATACTTTTTTCTGCAGGAAAATAACAAATGCATATATAAGCTAGAGGCTAAAATTATCCCACTGACAGAAGATAACAATTAGTAAACACATTAATTACAGTAAGACTCAATTGAAAAAAGAATTTTCACTTGATTCAGTGAAATTGGGAAGAGCAACTAAAGAAGGGCTGGTCAGGAAGTCACAACTTTTGAGCCACCTACTATGTGCCATGTGCATTTATATACATTGTGTCATTTATCCCCATCATAGTGTAAAGAAATTACTATTATCCTTATTTTACCGTGAAGGGGATTAGAACCCAGATGAGTCACCTACCTTGGCTAATGGGGTACAACATTAAGTATTAAGGGCCATAAATAAAACACAGGCTTGTCTAACATTAAAACCCAAGGCTCTTTCCAAGATTATAGATGATGATGATGATGATGATGATGATGATGATGATGATGATGATATATTAATAAAAAACAAAAAACACTGGCCCACATATATGTCTCTTCCATTATTTATGTAGAGTCTGTAAGTTTTATGGGGATAGGGTGTCTCACATGCCTAGGTAAAAACACCAGACTGAGTGAAAGCTCCCGGCAATCTTTACTTCAAAACTAAGGGTCAATATACCACCAACCTGCAAATATTCAGAAAACATTTTCAAATAACTGCTCTTTCCCTTTTTATCTGCTTTCAGGAGAAAGTACCTTTTCTTTCTTGGCAGGTAGAATGGGAACACTTTTCAGATAATGGATGCTCAATTAATTGCTTTTATGTGTTTCTGTATACACTACTAGGTCCAAAAACTATCAGAGAAATGCTCTAGACTTTATCCACTTATCCCCCGCCCCCTCCAAACAGGCCCATCTTATAGAGATTTGTCTAAGCTACTTTCCCATCATCTCTCTTAAATGCAGCAATGAAGCTAGGGTCTTTGTCTCCTAAGCAAAAGGCTAGCTGTACATCTAGGTGAAGCAGACTATGCCTAAATTTCATTATTTCAGATCTACAAAGCAAGCTGTGATATCCAGGCTTTCCTTCCAGGCAAAGCACTCCAAACTGTACACTAACATCTAAAATTCTAAATAGATCCTAACTGTTAGAAGACATGTAGCACTCTTTTCATCTTTGTGTAAAATCCCTCCTTCCCAACCTCATTACATCTGGTTCAACCATACCCTCTCCTTCCTTGTCACAGTCACCTATTGATTTCTGGTCACTTGCAAGATTCATTGAGCACCATTATACCTGGCTCATGGATCTTCTCTCCTACACAACCCTGGCATAATCTCACATGGCTTCAAAACCCATATGGCTTCACATTTCTTATATGCTAATCCAGTGGGCCTCAACCTTTGCTCTGTGTATCTGAATCTCCTGTAGAGCTTAAAAAATACAATCTTTCTGAAGCCTAATAAGCCATCCTGAGTCAAAAAATTTCATGGTGCCGAAACCGGTTTGGCTCAGTGGATAGAGCGTCGGCCTGCGGACTGAAGGGTCCCAGGTTCGGTTCCGGTCAAGGGCATGTGCCTGGGTTGCGGGCACATCCCCGGTGGGGGATGTGCAGGAGGCGACTGATCGATGGTTCTCTTTCATCGATGTTTCTGACTCTCTATCTCTCTCCTTTCCTCTCTGTAAAAAATCAATAAAATATATTTTAAAAAAAAATTTCATGGTAAGACTCAATGCTCATTTTTTATTTTATTTTATTTTATTTTATTTTATTTTATTTATTTTTAATCTTTATTGTTGAGAGCATTACAAATGTCCCTCTTTTTCCCCCATTGCCCCCTCTACCTGGTTCCAGCCCCACCCCAGGCCTTCATCACCCTATTGTCTGTGTCCATAGTTAATGCATACATGCATATAACATCTTTGTTAAATCTCTTCCTGCCCCTCTCACCCCCGCTTCTCAGAATCGTGAGTCTGTTACACTTGCATGCTTCTGATTCTATTTTATTCGCCAGTTTATTCTGTTCATTAGACTTCTTATTTGACTTTTAGATTCAATAATTGATATGTATTTTTCATCTTTTTCTTCTTCCTCCTCTTAAAGAAAAACCTTCAGCATTTCATATAATACTGGTTTGGAGGTGATGAACTCCTTTAGCTTTTTCTTATCTGTGAAGCTCTTTATCTGACCTTTAATTCTAAGTGATAGTTTTGGCATTTTAAATATGATGTGTCTTGGTGTGGTCTTGTTTAGGTTCCTCTTGTTTGGGGTTCTCTGTGCTTGCTGGACTTGTAAGTCTATTTCTTTCACCAGATAGGGGAAGTCATTAATTCTTCAAATAGGTTTTCAATATATTGCTTTTGCTCTTCTTCTGGCACTCCCATAATTCAGATGTTGGTATGCTTAAAGTGGTCCCAGAGGTTCCTTACACTATCTTCATACTTTTGGAGTATTATTTCTTTTTGCTCTTCTGGTTGGGTGTTCTTTGCTTCCTCATATTTCAAATCATTGATTTTATTCTCAGAATCCTCTAGTCTACTGTTGCATCCCTGTATATTATTCTTTATTTCAGTCAGTGTATGCTTAATTTCCGACTGGGCCTTTTCCTTTTTTTTTTTTTTTTTTTTTTTGTGCATTCTCTCTAAGATCCTTGAAAGTCTCATTAAGTCCCTTGGAGGTTTCTAGAAGATTCTTGAGTAACCTTGTAACCATGGTTTTGAACTCTCTATCCAGTAGTTTGCTTTCTTCCATTTCTTTCATTAGTGTCATGTTTTCTTTGTCTCTGCATTTTGGCTGTTTCCCTGTGTTTGTTTCTATGCTGAGTTTCCTTGAGTTGATAGATTGCCCTTGTTTAGTACATGTTCTATAGGGCCCAGGGGCTCAGCCTCCCCAGTCACCTGAGGTGGACACTCTAGGTGCACCCCTTTGTGGGCTGTGTGCACAGTCTTGCTGTAGTTGAGCCTTGATTGCTATTGGTGTCACTGAGAGGAATTGACCTCCAGGCCAATTGGTTGTGGGGACCAGCTGAAACTACAGTGGGAGAGCTTAGTTTGCAGAAGCAAATCACTCTCCAGCTCCTCATTTTGCTTTACTTTCCTTCATATCACTTCCTACCACAGTGGGAGAGCTGCTGTGCAGGAGACACCCTTATGGAGCAGGACTTGCTTCAGTAGGGCTTTGGTGTTCATTGAGTCTGCCTCTTAAGTGTGTTGCTTATGGATATAGAGTTGTAATCTGGTATGGTCTGCCACTGACCACTGGGTACACTGGCTCTTGGGTCTCCAGGGAAGTGCAAAGTCAGCCACTGCCTGGGGCCACCCAGTAGGAGCTCCAGAGATATATGCAGATTCCTCCTCTTTGTATTGGGTTTGACAGTGTCCAGATGAGGCCCAGTTGTGAAGGAAGGCAGACTGGTGCTGGGTCCGGGGCCTTTTATTGATAGATTTGGGTCTCCCTGACCCAGCTACAGTTTGTTTGACTGGTTTTAGCCTTAGAAAGGACAGATCATTCATATGCAAAAGTCACTGCTGGCAGCTTGGGTGGGGTGGTAAATTGGATGGGGTGGGGTCTCAGGTAATCACCAAGTTGGAGCAAAAAGAAATGGCTGCCAGTCAGCCCTGCGACCTGGAAGGTGCCAGCATAGGAACAGTGACCGCTTAAAGCACCTCTGTCTGGGAGAAAGCCATCCCTTAGTTCCTGCTCTGATGCCAGATAGTCTAGTTTCTCCTTGTATATGTCTGGGTCCCCCAGAGCCTTGCCCAGCACTAGAGCTCAGAGGAAGCAGGACCTTGTAAGTTCAGTTTGTGTGCTGGGTCTCCAGTAGCCTCTGGGTCACTGAGCCCCAATCTGCACTGGTTTTTACAGGCTGTAGTTCTTACTGCCCATAGGGATTTCTTTTCCCAGCTCTGGGACCCTGAGCTGGGCTTCTGGTGTGGGTCTGGGACCTCTTGTTCCTCCATGTGGCCTCCACAGAGACAATCTCCCTCCTGATTAAAAAAGTAGCACACATGGGTGCTAGACCAGCCAATTCTGCACCTCTGCACCTCTGTACCTCCTACTAGTCTCAGTGTGCTTTCTTCTTTACTACTCTAGTTGTAGGATTTCCATTCAGCCAGCTTTCCAGTGGTTCTGGATGATGGTTGTTCTGTATTTTAGTTGTACTTTTTACGTGGTTGTGGGAGGCAGCAATTATAGGCATCTGCCTATGCTGCCATCTTGGTTCTCCTCCCATAACTCATTTTTAAAAGCTCATTAATTGATTATAATGTACAGCCAAGTTTGATAACTGTCCTAGACTCGCAGTTTGAACTACTCAACTCAGTGACCTTTCCCTCTACTCCACCTAGTCACTCATACCCAAAAGGCTTTCATGAAATCATTAGATATTGTTCACTCTCTTCTTTTTTTAAAAAAAAAAAAGTTTTTTATTGATTTTATAGAAAAGAATGAAGAGAACAAGAAACATCTATGAGAAAATCATTAATTGATTATCTCCTGCATGCCCCCCTACTGGGGCTCAAACCCCAAACCCAGGCATGTTCCATACCCAGAATCAAACCTTTTGGTGCACAGGAGATGATGCTCAACCAACTGAGCCACACCTGCCAGGGGAATCTCTTTCACCTTAAATGTAAATATCCTATTCTCTGGTCACAATCTCCCAGCACTCAAGCTCCCTTAGTCACTTAGCTCAGCTATCATCTGATCTTCATTTTTGAGATCTCCAGAACCACTGATTCATTGCTTTAATCATGTTTTGGCCAATTCCCTCAACCTTCTGTATTCATTTGTCTAGGGTTACAAAGAAAAGTAAGACATGTCCCATTACCTCCAGAAGTGTAGCATATCAAGGAGGAGCCAGAAATGTAAGTGAATAATTACAGTACTGCTTGAGAAGGGTCACCCCCTCACAAAAATCTTCCCTATAAGACTACATCCTCTATCACTCTCTATCTCCTCATTTTGTTTTACTTTCCTTCATATCACTTCCTACCACATATTTTATTTATATCCACTTATATATTATTTTCTTGTTTGTCTACAGACTATAATGTAAAATCCAAAAAAAATCAAGACTTATTTTGTTCACTGCTCTGTTCCCAATTCCTAAAACAGTGTCTGGCACATAGTGAGTACTCAATACGTTGTTGGTAAGTCAATGGATGAAATGAATAAGTGCTATGACAGAGATATGCAAAGGAAATACAAACAGAGAAAGAATACCTATATAACCTAGGGATGTAGGGTGTGTGGAAGAGGGAGAGGGATAGAGTATATTCTTCCTCACTCTGTGGGACAACACAAGTTAAATAACCTTTCCTACATTGGGTTAAGTACCCCACCTTTAAGTTGCCATAGTGCCATTTGTATGCCTCTAACCTTACTTACACTTATTTTATGGCATTTATCTGCTTGTCTCTCTCTCCTAGCATATTTGATATTTACAAGAGTAGATACTATGTTCTTATCTATATCCCAAATTCCTAGCACAATGGCAATCAAAGATAATGATCAATAAATGTTTGTTGTCTGAAAGTAATTTATAGATGATTGATTATTTTAAGACTAGTGGTAGTCCAGGAAAGGTTAAAATTTCAAGCTATTATCAGTTCTAGATGTTATACTGCCAGCCATGTGAACTGGGGCAAGACATCTAGCCTCTCAGAACATCAATTTCACCTTTCTCACAGTGGTTCCACAGGTATTGAGTAAAATAATATAACATATGTACAATATCTAGCTTATCATCTGGCATGTGTTAGGTTTTAACTATGTGATAGCAACTATATTACAAGCTATTTTCTTGAGTGGCAGTGAAGCACTTTGCAACAGATATTGATAGGAGAAGGAGCAAAGGACATGAGATCAGTCACTGGGGAGCTTAATGAGGCAGCTCTAAGTGTGGACAAAGTTTTGGGAGACCAGTAGGTTTGGTTGCACCCCAATCTTTGCACCAAGTTACTGATACCTGAGCAGAAAGGCTCTATGAATTAGAAGTAGGCAGGGCATACAGTGACTCTCAAGAGGGAAAAGAAAAACAGCATATGGCTGGCACTGACCTTCAACCACACCTTCTTTTTGTGGATAAAAGAACTAAGAGAAAAGTATTTCATGAAGACCCTGACATGTCAAGTGCAGCATTAATGGGCTACTTCCAAAGAGCAGATGTCAGAGTAAATGCCCTCTGTTCCTGGTGAGTTTGAAGTGAACAAATTGTAGTGCATTCTAAAGAGGAACTGAGCCAGTCAGAGCCTCATATAAAATGCTTGAGAATCCCAAGTGACAAATCATACTAAGCAACATGGAGGCATGCATGATATTTGCTTCTGCAAACTAAGCAAAACTTTCTCAGAGATAACATCATGCCAGCTTCTTTTTCAAAATTGATGCTTACGTCCATCTTTCCTTTCGAAAGAGATAAGAGGTAAGTGCTATAATAGCTGCAACAAGATAGAACTGCTGAGCATAGGAATGGGTATCTTGTAAAGGCAATGGCATTCAAAATGCTAACAGTGGGGATTGGCTAGGTCAGTGGTCGCCAAACTGCGGCTTGCGAGCCACATGCAGCTCTTTGGCCCCTTGAGTGTGGCTCTTCCACAAAATACTGACTTCTGCGCATGGGCCACGAAGTTTCAATCACACTATGCATACGCACCCACATGTGGTATTTTGTGGAAGAGCCACACTCAAGGGGCCAAAGAGCCGCATGTGGCTCGCGAGCCACAGTTTGCCGACCACTGGGCTAGGTGAAAAAAAAGAATAAAAACTGTGAAACTAAAGACAGATGCAAGGTCAGACATTGAGGGCAGAAGGAAAAAGAATCTGAATAAGGAGGGAGAAAGAGAGTGCTCCCATTCAAAGCCCAATTAATTTACTGTAATAGAAATAATCCAGACATCTTCCCACTCCAGAGACTAAATTAGTGCACAAATGTTATGTCTGGCTATTATTATTATAATGGAACTGGTCTGTCTTAGGATTTGTTTTTATATTACCTAGTAGTTATCTGATTTTGAGTCTAAAATACCACTCCAAAAAAAAGAGATATTCCTTGAAGTTCAGAGCACCTCTTCTCTTATAGCATAGTGCTAGACACAAAAGAGATACTCAATAAATAGGTTGTCTTGTCAACATTAATACTGATTTTTACTTTTTCTCTTTTTCCTCTTTTTCACAATTTCTCCATCTGCCTCTGCTCTGGTTATTGCTTAGTCCTTCATAGGGATAAGAGATTTATGAACACAATACTAAATTTTTATAGATGTCCACTAGATAAAGATGTCAATGAAGATATAAAAAGAAGTACTGGATAACTCCAGAATTAAGATGGGAAGACTTAATGCCCTGGCACATGTAAAAATAAAAAGAATATTGAGAGGACAGAGGAGAAAGGGAGAGGGAGAGAGCTAGAGGAACTGAGGGAGGGGAAGGGAGATAGAGGAGGAGAGGGAAAGAGAGATAAGGATAAAGGGCCTGGAGGGAGGAAGAGGGGAGAAGTCAGAGATAGGGACAGAGATAAGAGCAGAGGGGAGTGGAGGGGAGGAGAAGGAAGAGAGAAAGGAAGAATCAGAAAATACATGAAGGGTGATGTATAGATTTAGAGTCTACTTTCTCCTCCGAGACTTCACTATTATTAATCATACATTAAACATGTTTTACATTATTTATATTTATTTCTTCTTCATCAAAGCTCTGCAAGGCACATATTATTATTATCCTCTATGTACAAATGGGGAGACCAGCAACAGTCTGTGTCTCCATATTTTGTCACTTCACATTCACATTGTGATGAAAACAATGAACTGGTCTTAATGTCAGACATTACCTACCTCAGAATGCAAGCTACAGAAGAAGCACTGTCTCTTCCCTCTTAATTTCAAATATGTCTCTCTAGATAAAAAAAATTTTCAATAAATCCTTAGCACCCCCAATATAATATAACCCAGTCCTACATTAATCTAAGAGTACCAAAACTGAACACTCATACTTTAAAATATAATAGAAGATTATTTAGTAAAGTTATCCAAGAAAGTGCATGTGTATCTTGTCACCCAACTTCAGCATGAAATCCCATTGTAAATAAAATGTGTTTTCCAGTAACTAAAACAGGGTTTACATTAGGTAGAATTCATAGGAATTATTGGCAGCTGAGGGAGAGGAGCAAATCAGTACATAAAATATGATGTGAACTTGGATATAATGGTAATGTAAAAGTACAAACCAGAGTTTGGCTTTTACACTTTTATAGGGTTAACCTTTAAAAATCTTTTCAAAACTCGCCAGGTCTAGTTGGAATGTTTCTCAATACAATTGTCCACCCTTGCCAAGAAAGGTTCCCATTAAATGCAGGGGAAATTTGCTGGTTCTAGCATTTTTTCTGAGCAGATTAAGAGCTGTTCAATAGAAGTATAATAGAAAGTGTAAATCTAGTATGACTTGGGAGCAGTGTATCTGACATTGAAGATTCAGAGCTGTCATAGTGGAGATAACCTGTACACTGAAGAGTAGAAATTCCAGTAGAGATAATTCATCTTCTGACAATAAAAACAGATTGAGCTAAAATAAAACACCAAAAGCCTCATAAAAACAGGCACCAGCTTTTCAGCATAAGTTAAAAATTCAGTAGGGATCATTGCCAATTAAATAGGCA
The DNA here is from genome assembly GCF_964212035.1 of Myotis nattereri. Taxonomy (NCBI): domain Eukaryota; kingdom Metazoa; phylum Chordata; class Mammalia; order Chiroptera; family Vespertilionidae; genus Myotis; species Myotis nattereri. Next base: position 94,556,470 of record NC_138078.1, on the reverse strand, counting down.
GCCTTGAAATTTAAGTTGTATTGTGATAAATAAAAATGAATTCTGTTATCAGTCTTGTGATAGGGAAGCATGTCAGCATAATACCATCTGGCCACATCGGGCTATGAAAAGAGTCAGCTGACTTTGGTTTAGAGAGATAAATATGAAAAACTGGGTTAGCATCTCCATATAATGATTGATCATGATCACTTTCAGCAATCTGTCTCCAGAAAAAACACTGCTCACTAACTTTGAAGAAGGTATACAAGACACTCTTCTAAAGTATTAGAGAAGGAGAGGAATAACTTTCAAGTCTATTAACTCCACATTTCTCCTCATATCAGATGATCTAACTCACCTATCTTTCCACCCATTCACATTAACACTCAAATGAGAATTCATACCAAGAAATTTTCTACTACTTCGCGGTTAATTTTCTGTTTTTCTACATAATCCACTTTCTTAGATGGCTTTTAAAAATTATCTCAAAGAAGTATTTGCACTTGTACCAAGCTGTGGAGAAAATTTTTATTTCCAGATCCCAGAATGAAGTTTTCGTGAAGAAAGCTCAGAAGAGCTACTACTACTCCTACCAGGCTCTACCACACACACTCCCATGAGATAAAGAGCTGTCATCTGTGAATCCACAGCCTCAGTGGCTGCTATGGAATCTATGTACCATTTATACTTGGGCCTCAAATATGGCTGCTGTAAACCATAGAACCTATCCCTGATCCTTTATCTTAGCAATACCAGTAGGTATACTTGTATATACTGAAACAGAGAAATGAGAACAATCTGAGAATGATCATATAGAAAGCATCACCAATACTCCAGAGACCAAGTTCTTCTTTCCAACTAAGATGTTTATGAAAAAAAATAAAACACACACACACACACACACACACACATACACACACACAAATACACAAACAAATGTGGGGCTAATACATATTTACAAGAATAAAAGTCTTCAGATGGCAGCTGATGGGACAGCAGGCTGCAAGATAGTATGTGAGTGAGAGAGAAAAAGGAGAGTGAATGGACATGCGGGGAGTGTGTCTGTATTTGTGAGTGAGGGACAGCTATATTCCACAGGACTGTTGGGGACTGGCACACCAGGCTCCCCTGGCCAGGCAGCCTGTACTACTGCTGAAATCTCTCCCAGAGCAGCTGACTTCGCCATAGAGACCATGCCGTCTTGAAGGGGAGAGCAGCTGTGATCAGAGACCCGGCCTTACCTACAACTGGGGAGACCACTGATACCTCCCAGGACCCTACAACCACAAGACTCAGGAACCAGCTGCCTCAGCTGCAAACCCATGAACACTGTGACTCCAGCCTCCCCAGCTGTGGGCACCTAAAAAATTTGTCCAGGGGGAAACAAAGGGGCACAGAGTATGTGGACGGGTCCTAGCATTCTCACAGAGCAGATAGAAGGAACAGGTGAATCAAATAACATCCACCAGAATTGGTGAATTAAACACAGCTGGTGAGGCAATCCATGGATGGAAAGGTCAGAGATCACCTAGAGCAGTGGTCGGCAAACTGTGGCTCAGAAAACCGCAGCTCGCAAGCCGCATGCGGCTCTTTGGCCCCTTGAGTGTGGCTCTTCCACAAAATACCGGCTCTTCCAAAAAATACTGACTTCTGCTCATGGGCCATGAAGTTTCAATCACACTGTACGTGTGCACCCGCACGTGGCATTTTGTGGAAGAGCCACACTCATGGGGCCAAAGAGCCGCATGTGGCTGGCGAGCAGAGGTTTGCCGACCACGGACCTAGAGCAGTGGTTCTCAACCTTGGCTGCACATTAGAATCACCTGGGAATCTTTTTAAAATCCTGATTTCTGGGCCTCATCCTCCAGAAATTCTGTTTCTTTGTTACTAATGTTGTGGCCCCACCCCATAACAAAGAAACTCACACAAGTCTAAGAAGCTCACAAGTCCCAAACAAGATGAACCTAAAAGATTGACACCAAAACACATTATAATTAAATTGGCAAACAACAATGACAAAGTAAGAATCCTAAAGGCTACCAGAGGGAGACAGGAAGTTACCTACAAGGGATCTCCTATCAGACCATCTACGGATTTCTCAACAGAAACACATCAGGCCAGAAAGGAATGGAATGAAATATGCAAAGTCATGCACAGCAAGGGTCTGAATCCAAGAATACTGTACCCAGCAAGGACATCAATCAAAGTTGAGGGTGAAATCAGGAGCTTCACAGACAAAAAAAAAAAGGACTAAATTAGCTTACTACCACCAAACAAGCAATGCAAGAAATGCTAAAGGGTCTGCTGTAAAAAGAAGAAATAGGAAGGGAAGAAGGAACACAGGCATAAAGAATAAAAATGGCAACAAACAAGTACCTATCAATAATAACTTTAAATTTAAATGGATTAAATGTCCCAATAAAAAGAAATAGGGTAGCTAAGTGGGTAAGAAAACATAACCCATAGATCTGCTGTTTACAGGAGACCTACCTCAGAACAAAGGACTCACACAGACTGATGGTGAAGGGATAGAAAAGGTTTTTCAGGTGAATGGAAATGAACAAAAAGCTGGGGTAGGAATACTTATATCTGACAAATTAGACCTCAACATGAAGGCCATAACAAGAGATAAGGAAGGCCACTTCATAATACCAAAGTGAGCAATTCAACAAGAAGTTATAACTCTGGTAAACATATATGAACCATATACAGGAGCACCCAAATACATTTAAAAAAAAATTCTGGAGGATATGAAAGGAGAGCTTGACAACAATACATTCATAGTAGGGGACATTACTAGTAATATCCCACTAACACCAATGGATAAATCCTGTAAACAAAAATTCAGCATAGAAGCATCAATCCTAAATGACTCACTAGATCAGATGGAATTAATTGACATCTTCAGAAGATTTCACCCCCAAAGCCACAGAATATACATTCTTCTCAAGTGCACATGGGTCATTTTCAAAGATAGACCACATATTGGGACACGGGCAAAGTGTCTTCAAATTCAAGAAGATAGAAATCATATCAAGCATCTTCTAAGATCACAATGGCATAAAATTAGAAATCAACTACAATAAAAACAATTAAAAAAATTCAAACACCAGGAGGCTAAATAGCATGCTATTAAAGAATGATTGGGTTACCAAAGAGATCAAAGAAGAAATAAAAAGCATCATGGAAACAAATTACAATGAAAACATAACAATCCAAAATCTATGGGATTCAGTTAAAACAGTTTTGAGAAGGAAGTTCATAACTCTACAGGCCTACCTCAAAAAAAATGGTAATAAATTATCTAACCCTACAACTCAAAGAGGTAGAAAGAGAGCAACAAGAAAAGCCCAGCACAAGCACAAGGAAGGAAATAATAAAGATCAGAGCAGAAATAAATGACATACAGACCAAAAGAACAATACAAAAGATCAAAGAAACCAAGAGCTGGTTCTTTGAAAGGATAAACAAGATTGATGAACCTCTAGCCAGGCTCACCAAGAAACAAAGAGAGAGAACCAAAATAAACAAAATAACAATGAAAGATGTGAAGTAACAACCGACCCCACAGAAATACAAAGGATTATGAAATAATACTATGAATAACTATTCCACCAAAATGGACAACCTAGACAAAATGGACATATTCATAGAAAAGTACAAGCTCCCAAACTCAATCAGAAAGAATAAAAATAAAACCTGAATAGGCTGATAACTACCAAAGAAATTGAAGCAGTGATCAAAAATCTTCCAGCAAGCAAAGTCCCAGGTCCAGACAGCTTTAAAGAGGAGTTCTGTAAAGCATTCAAAGAAGAACTAAAACACATACTCCTGAGACTATTCCAAAAATGTGCCATGCCATCACAGCCAAAGGTTTGGTAAGCCTGAGGGGGGTGGGGGAAGCAAATAATTAAAGACAGACAAAGAGAATATAGCTTGGGCTCAGTGGATCTTCCGTGCCTGGATGAGGCCACAGAGAAGGATCCAGCCAGCAAGCTGAGGATTTATTTTATAGTCAAAGAAAAACAAGGCAGTGGTCAACATAGTTGCAGTGCTCTTGTGAGTTTCACTTGTTTTGGCAGCACTTGCTGCATCTCCCATAGCTCATTAGCTACATAGGAAGGATCTAGGGGGAGGCCATAAGGTCTAGCTTAATTATGCTAAGAGGGCTCTGCCCTCTAAGCTGGGACTTGTTTGTGACTCTGCCACAGGTCATACTGAGGCTTAACTCTAGAGCTGCTCCCTAAACAAAAAACTCAAGAGGAAGGCACACTTCCAAGCTCTTGCTATGAAGCCAGCATTACCCTAATTCCAAAACCAGATAAAGACACAACAAAAAAGAGAACTGCAGGCCAATATCCTTGATGAACATGGATGCTAAAATCATCAACAAAATCCTAGCAAATTGGATTCAGCATTACATCAGAAAGATCATATACCATAACCAACTGGGATTTATTCTGGGGATGCAAGGATGGTACAGTATCTGCAAATCAATAAATGTGATACATCACATAAACAAATTGAGAGACAAAAATCACATAATCATATCAATTGATGCAGTAAAAGCATTTGACAAAATCCATCACCCTTTCTTGATAAAAGCTCTCATCAAAGTGGCAATAGAGAGATCATCCCTCAAAATAATAAAAGCCTTATATGACAAACCTACAGCCAACATCATACTCAATTGACAAAAACTAAACTCATTTCTCCTGATAATGGGAATAAGACAGGATGCCCACTTTCACCGTTCCTGTTTGATATAGTACTGAAAGAGCTAGCCATAGTGATGATACAAGTAGAAGAAATAAAATGCATCCAAATTGAAGAGGAAGTAAAACTGTCTTTATTTTCAGATGACATGATACTATACATAGAAAACCCTGAATACTCCAACAAAAAACTACTAGACTTAATGAATTCAAAATTGTAGCAGTATACAAAATCAACACCCAGAAATCTATGGCCTTGTTATACACCAACTAGAGGCCCAGTGCACAAAATTTGTGCATGGTGCATGGGGGGGAGAGAGGGTGTGCCCTCAGGCCAGCTGGAACCCTCTCCAATCCAGGACCGCTCAGGCCTAAACTGGCAGTCAGACATCTCTCTCACAATCCAGGACCGCTGGCTCCTAACTGCTCACCTGCCTGCCTGACTGCCCCTAGCTGGCCAAACTGCCCTCCTGGTTGCCCCCAACTGCCCCACCTGCAGGCCTGGTCACCCCTCACTGGCCCCCCTGCCAGCCTAGTCACACCCAACTGCCCCTGCCTGCCTGGTCGCCCCCAACTGCCCCCCTGCCAGCCTGGTTGCCCCTCACTGCCCCCCCTCTGCTGGCCTAGTCTCCCCCACTACCCCCCCTGCCGACCTGGTCACCACCAACTGCCCTCCTGCCAGCCTGGTTTCCCCTCACTGCCCCCCTCTGCTGGCCTGGTCACCCCAATTTCCCCCACCCCCCCATCCTGGTCGCCCCTCACTGCACATCTTGCGAGCCTGTTCGCCCCACACAGCCTGCTGCTCAGTCATTTGGTCATCCCTCACTAACACCCTTGCTGGCCTGGTTGCCCCATGCAGCCTGCTGCTCAGTCATTTGGATATTCCTCACTAACCCCAGTGCCGACCTTGTTACCCCACTCAGCTTGTTCAGTTGTTTGTTTTGTTGTTTTGGATGTGATGGCCCCTGCACAAAAATTTGTGCACAAGGGGGTAGGGGGTCCCTCAGCCCGGCCTGTGCCCTCTCGCAGTCTGGGACTCCTCGGGGGATGTCCACTTGCCAGCGGGGAGCAGACCTAAGCTGCAGTCAGACATCCTTAGCACTGCTGAGGAGGCAGGAGGGGCTCCCACCACCACCGCTGTACTGGCAGCCGTCAGCCTGGCTTGTGGCTGAGCAGAGCTCTCCCCTGTGAGAGCGCACTGACTCTTGCATTGAGCATCTGCCCCCTGGTGGTCAGTGTGTGTCATAGTGACCAGTCATTCCCAGTCTTTCTGCTGTTAGGGTCAGTTTACATATTACCCTTTTACTATATAGGATAGAGGCCTGGTGCATGGGTGGGGGACAGTTAGTGTGCCCTGAAGAGTGTCCCAGATCAGGATGGGGGTCCCGCTTGGGTGCCTGGCCAGCCTGGATGACATGCTGATGGCTGTTTGTAGCTGGTCACACCCCCTTCAGGGTGGGGGTGCCCAATGGGGTGCCTGGCCAGTCTGGGTGAGGGGCTGAGGACCATTTTCAGGCTGGCAGGCGACTGAAGCTCCCAGCCTCTTTTTTTTCTTCTTTTTTTTTAATTCTGGGATTTATTTACCTTCTATAGCTGTCACTGGAGCTGAGAGCCGGCTCCAGCTCTGAGGCCTGGCTCCAGCTATGAGGCCGTGGCTGGCTGAAAGCAGGTATCTGGGTTTGTTTAGCTTCTATAATTTAAACTCTGTTGCCATCACTGGCGTGCTAAGCTCTGAGGCCCCAGCTGGCTGAAAGCAGGTATCTGGGGTTTGGTTAGCTTCTATAATTGAAACATTGTTGCTTCTGGAGCTCAGAGCTGGGCCGCGGCAGGCGGGGAACCTTGGCTTCCTCCATCACTGGAGCAAGCAAGCCTCATGTTCACTTCAGCTGTGTGGCTGCCGGCCGCCATCTTTGTTGGCAGTTAATTTGCATATCCTGCTCATTAGTCAATGGGAAGCATGGCGGAGGTATGGTTAATTACCATGTTTGTCTATTATTAGATAGGATATATATATATATATATATATATATATATATATATATATATACACACACACACACACATACATATATATACACATACATAGACATAGACATAGATATATAGATATAGATAGATAAAGATATAGATTAGATATATATAAATAGATATAGATATAGACATAGATAGATAGATAGATAGATAGATAGATAGATAGATAATGAACTCACAGAAAGAGAAATGAAAAAAAAATCCCAATTACCATTGCACCAAAAAAATTAAGATACCTAGAAATAAACTTAACTAAGGAGGTAAAAGACCTGTACTCAAAAAACTACAGGGCATTGAAAAAAGAGATAGAGGAAGACATAAACAGATGAAAGAACATACCATGTTCATGGATTGGTGGAATCAACATAACTAAATTGTCTATAGTACCCAAAGCAATCTACAGATTCACTGAAATCCCCATTAAAATACCAATGGCATAGTTTAAAGATCTAGAACAAACTCTCCAAAAATTCATATGGAATAAAAAACGACCCCAAATAGCCACAGCTATCCTGAGAAAGAAGAACAAAGTTGGAAGGATCACAATACCAGACATCAAACTATATTACCAAGCCACGGTTCTCAGAACTGCCTGATACTGACACAAGAACAGATATATAGACCAAGGAACAGAACAGAGAGCCCAGCAATTGATCCAAGCCATTATGGTCAATTAATATTTAGCAAAGGAGACAAGAGCATACAATGGAATCAAGACAGTCTCTTTAATACATGGTGTTGGGAAAATTGGCCAGATACATGAAAAAAAATAAAACTAGATCACCAACTTACACTATATACAAAAAGAAATTCAAAATGGCTAAAGGACTTAAATGTAAGACAGGAAAACTTAAAATCCTACAAGACTCCATAGGCAGCAAAATTACAGACCTATGTCATAGCATTATCTTTATAGACACAGCTCCTAGGGCAATAGAGACTAAGGAGAAAATAAACCAATGGGACTACATCAAAATAAAAAGCTTCTGCACAGCAAAGGAAAACATCAACAAAACAATAAGAAAGCCCACTGCATGGGAGAACATCTTTGCCAATGCTATTTCAGATAAGGGTTTACTCTCCATAATTTACATAGGACCCATACAACTTAACAAAAGGAAGATAAACAATCCAATCAAAAAATGGGCAAAGGACTTAAATAGGCACTTTTCAAAAGAGGACTTTCAGAAGGCCTAGAGACATATAAAAACACTAGAGGCCCGGTGCACAAAATTCGTGCACTGGGGGGAGGGGCTCCCTCAGCCTGGTCTGCACCCTCTCCAATCTGGGACTCCTTGGGGGATGTCAGACTGCCGGTTTAGGCCCAATCCTGCACCAGTAATCGGACATCCCTCTCGCAATTCAGGACCATTGGCTCTTAACCACTCACCTGCCTGCCTGCCTGCCTGATTGCCCCTAACCACTCTGCCAGCCTGATCACCCCCAACTGCCTCCCCTGCCAGCCTGTTTGCCCCCAACTACCCCCTGCCACCGGCCTGATTGCTCCCAACTGCCCCCCCCCCTTGCCAGCCTGATTGGGGTTGGGGGGCTGATTGGGGGAGGGGCTGGCCATGGGGAGGGGCTGTGGTTGGTGGGCTGGGCAGCCACCCCCCCAAATGTGTTGGGGGGTGGTGATCGGGGCCAGTGGCCTGGGGGAGGAGCCATGGGTGGTTGGCCAGCCAGTCCTGCCCCTGATTGCGGTGGGGGGGGGGCAATTTGTGGTGGGGCTGGGCAGGGGAGAGGCTGCAGGAGACTGGCTGGCCATCCCTACCCCCTGTTGGGGTGGGAAGATCAGGGGTGGGGCCGGCCTGGGGAGGGGCTGCAGGAGGTTGGCCACCCAGCCCTGCCCCCTCTTGGGGTGTGGGGGTGTAATCAGGGGCAGACAGCCACAGGAAGGGGCTGTGGGACTATTGTGGTGGGGCAGGTTGATCAAGGGTAGGGCTAGCGTGGGGGGGGGCGTGGGAAGAGGTGGGCATTTGGCCAGCCGGCCTGCTTTTTTTGGCAACTTCACAACTTTTATTTGCAGTGCCTGTGCTATGTCTGAAAAATACGTTCTCCCCCTGCCCAGGACAACGATGGGAAGGGGGCAGCAAAAAATAGAAGACATCCCTTCCTATTGCACATGGACCCTATATACAGGCTCACCGGGCCCAGGCCTGCGGGATGCTTGGCATATTCTAGGATCCCTGCTCAGGGGCTGGAGGGGTGACTGGTGGCAGCACACGTGAGAGGGGACCTCTGGGTGACCACTCTGGTCCTGGCTACTGGTCTTTGCACTTCCTGGTCCCCAGTTCCTTTCTGGTCCTGCCTGCAGCCCTGGTCCCCCTACCTGGCTCAGCATCCTGTCTCCATCCTGGACTCAGATGGCCCCCTTGGCTCCTGGGGGCTCTGTCCTCCCCTCCTAACCTGGAGATCTCAAGGAAGGTTATGGCTTCTCAGAGACTCCTCGACAGCCCTGTCACTCATGTTCACACAGGGAAGGGGTGCGTGTGGCAAAAGCAGCTGTATAAATACAGGTGCAGGGGCAAGATCTCTGGGGTCACTTGGACAGTTTGCTGATGATGCAGATTAGGGCCACATTCTCATCCTTGAGGCGCTGGTTGTCAGCTTAGAGATTGGACAGGCCCTTCAGCTCCTCTTCCAGTTCAGCGGCCTTGCACTCCAGGGCCCTGCACTCAAATCTCACCAGCTCCAGGATGGCCAGCCCCTCTGCAAAGCGCTCTTGCCTCTGCATGGTGTGCTCCAGCTCCACCTTGAGCTGCTTCAGCCGCAGCGTGGTCTGGGTCAGGGCCTCACTAAGTCTCTTGTTCTCAATGTGCAGCTTTGCGTAGAGCTTCCTGAAGCTCCCTCAGGCTCTTCCATTTCGGGCTGGGGTTCTGGGTTTAGGTCCTGCTGCCTCTGGAGGGGAAGGGATGGATTCTGGGCTGATGTCCACTGACTTCACCTTCTCCCCCTTCACAGGCCCTCTCCTCTCATTGCCAACTCTGTAGTGCTCCCTGGAGGCCTGTGGTCCCTGTCCCTGCCCCTCAGGCACCTCTACTCTCTGGGAGGGCCATCAGAATTCTCAACCCCAGGGACTCAGGGCTGCCAGGAAGGGTCCAGGCTCTGAGCGCCCTGCTCTTGATGTGGTAGGGAGCCTCTGATCAGGGGAAGGCCTACAGGGGGGAGGGGATGTGAGGTTGGCTGCTGGCCCCACCCCCTGATCAGGCAGTGTGCTGGCTACAGTGGGTGTCATAGCGACTGGCCCCATCAGGGCCACGTTCTGCCCGCTCACCACTCCCCAGTCCCAACACCACCTCCAATGCCCAGCTATCAGGCCTTTGGGATCACCAGCTCACAGCGCCTGCTTTCCCACAGGCCTGAGGCTCTCAGGCCTGTGGGAAAGCAGGCACTGGTGACTTCACCTGCATGCATGTGTGCCCGGGCGGTGGCTGATGGAACGCACTGCCCGCTTGGGGCCGCTCACACCTGGGCTGGCAGGTCATGGGCACTGCCGCCACAGCTACTGCCACTGCCGCTGCTGCTGCTGCTGCTGCTGCTGCTGCTGCTGCTGCTGGGGCTTGAGGCACTGACGGAGGCTGCCGGGCATGCCCGCAACCTACCCACCCCGGGTTGGGTGGCACATAGGATGCGCTGGCCGGCCGATCGCTGCTGCCCCCCCAGGTCCCTTCACACAGGGGATACCAGGGCGGGTACCCAATCACCGCGGTCCCACCCACCAACCCCAGGTGCCCCAGGAGGGCTGGATGAGGGTGGGGCGGGTGCCCGATCACCGCGGTCCCACCCGCCAACCCCGGGTCCCCCGCGGGAGGGCCGGATGAGGGCGGGGTGGTGCCTGATCGCCAGGGTCCCACCCACCAGCCCCGGGTCCCCAGTGGGAGGGCCAGATGAGGGTGGGCTCCTCTGCCGCCAGCCCTGGATGGAGGCGAGTTGGCGTTTGGCACTGTCCCGCCCTGCCTGCAGTATGCAAATTAGCCACCATCTTGGCTGCTGGTTAATTTGCATATCACCCTGATTAGCCAATGGGAAGGGTAGCGGAGGTACGGCTAATTACCATGTTTCTCTATTATTAGATAGGATGCTCAAAGTCACTAATAATCCTAGAGATGCAAATCAAAACAACAACGAGATACCATCTCACACCTGTAAGAATGGCTATTATCAACAAATCAACAAACAACAAGTGCTTGCAAGGATGTGAAGAAAAAGGAACCTTCCTGTACTGCTGGTGGGAATGCAGACTGGTGCAGCCACTGTGGAAGGGAGTATGGAGTTTCCTCAAAGAGTTAAAAATGGAACTCCCATTTGACCCAGTATACCCACTTTTAGGAGTATATCTCAAGAAACCAGAAATACCAATCAGAAAGGATATATGCACCCCTATGTTCATAGCAGCACAATTTACAGTAGCTATGATTTGGAAACAACCTAAGTGCCCATCAGCAGATGAGTGGATTAAAAAACTGTGGTACATATACACAATGGAATACTACGCCACTACAAAAAAGAAGGAACTTTTACCATTTGCAAGAGCATGGATGGACCTGGAGAGCATTATGCTAAGCGAAATAAGCCAGTCGGAGAAATATAAATATCACATGATCTCACTCATATGTGGGATATAATGATCAACATAATTTAATGAACAAGAATAGATCTGGAGACAAATGGGAGGTTGTTGGGGGTGAAGGAGAGCAATTAAAGACTTGTATTCATTCATATTACCATAACCAATGGACACAGACACTGAGGCACTGGGGGCTTGCCGGGGATGGGAATGTCTGGGGGTGGGGTGTCAATTGGGGGAAAAGAAGACGTGTAAAACTTTAGACAATAAAAAAAAGAATACAGTGGGGCCTTGACTTACGAGTTTAATTTGTTCCGTGACGGAGCTCGTAACTCAAATTACTCGTATGTCAAATCAACAGTGAACAAGTGAGACAGGTGATGCTGGCTTGATGTTGTGGCGTAAACTGTGACGTTCGCTGCGCCAACTAGTGGTGAGGTATCTGAAGCTGGCTCGTAACCCAAATTTTAGCTCGCAACTCAAAGCAAAAAATCGGCCGAGAGAAGGCTCATATCTCGAAAAACTCGTTAGTCAGGACACTCGTAAGTCAAGGCCCCACTGTAAAAGTCTCAAAAAGGGATTAACTTGCTGGTTTGAGTTGTCAATATTATAATAGAAAAACAACTAAAAATTACCAGAAAAGGAGCAAAAGATTGACAACTACATAAATACTAAAATAATCATCTCTTAAACTGAGCTTCTTAAGAAGAGCTATAAAAATCAGTGAATATTAGCATGACTAGTTACATTAACAGAGATGCTATACAAAGCTTACCATCCCTGAACCTGTATAACTAAAACATCCAGGTTATCTGACTTCAGGCTGCTCTCTTGTCCACAGATGGTAATCTCTTATTGATGCCACTTACCTGACTTAGTATGTATTAGAAGGGGATGATGATGAATAAAATCAGCTATTATAGTGGGTGTGGCAGACTGCTGGTTGCCCCTTGAATATTTTTTTCTTTTTTCCTTTAATTTAGGAATAAAATGCCTCCCCAGTTCTGGCATGACACAAACCTGCCCAGATAGAGATCACATTTCCCAGCTTCCCTTACAACTAGGTATGACTATGTGCATCTTCTGCTTCACATCATTAGAAATGAGAATACTTGACCTACACACCCCCTCTTTCCTCCTCCCATGTGCTGGAATCCAGATGCAACAGTGATCCAGTTTTGATTCTGCAGATGAGTGGCATTTCTAGGTTACAATAGCATTATAAAATGGAAGGCAACTGAATCCCCAAGGTATACAATAGAACAAAACTGCCCCATCCAGAGAAATCAAAGAGAAAGAAATTTCTGTTATTTAAACCACTGTATTTTGGGGTCTCTTGGTTACAGTATCTTAGTCTATATCCTAATATCAGTGAATTGTTCTAAAGCATCAGCTCAGACAGATTGATTTTGAACACTGGCTTCCATATTATAAGCTGCAGGCCTTTGGGAGAATCTCATAAATACTCTGAACCTCAGTGTACTGGGAGTATGTAAAGATAATGCATGCAAAGCACAACATAATGCCTGTCTCACTTTAATTGTTTAATAAATATTACCTATAGCTGTATAAAGAGAGGCTCAATGAAATACAAAAAAAGGAAAATGCTGTTAATTATATTTAAAAATGGAAGTCTCTCTGACAAATAAAAAACAGTCTGTCCCATGCTTTTATATCTCTGGATCTATTTTGTTCATCAGTTCATTTTGCTCATTAGGTTCCACATATGAGTGAGATCATGTGACACTTATCTTTCTCTGACTGCCTTATTGGGGACAGGCTAGAAGGGGTCAATGGGGGGAAAGCGGGTTATATATAATACTTTCAACAATAAAGATTTTTTTTAAAAAAAATCTAAGAAAAGTATAGAAAGCTTTAAGATCTCCTACTATTTTTGTGCCATTATTGGGAAACATCTTGAGGTACTACATTTCATTGTGACATGTTACAAATAATGTACAAATCCTGTGCTACAGAAATCTGCTGGGGAAAGAATCTTCAAATGCATGGCTGAATCTATTCATACTAAATAGGATTCCATAGACTATGTGGGTGAGACTAAGTCATTGAAAAAATGACCTGATTAGATGGCAGATTCTTAGCACAGGAAAATCTCTTCCAAAACACCTGGGAGATAAAAATGTACTCTGGGAGTAAGCCAAAGGAAGTCTGCTTCACCAAAGGTCAAGCCCTCAAGAGAATGCAAAATTCATGTTAGATGAAAAAAGGTGGGGGAGGGCATTTTCAGCTAGGATTGGGATGACTGCATTACGTTTTCCTCTTTGCCAATTTCCAATACCAAAGGATTCTCCACAGAAGCAGAGAGGGGAAAAGAATAACAAATCTTAGAAATAAAATGGTATTAAGTGAAACACTGCAACAAAGATACAAAAACATGGCCCAATGAATCTTGTTGGAATATAGCAACCTACAACGCCTAAACAGTATCATACCACCACCATACTGTAAACAGGTATACTCTTCCTAGTCATTCTGACAAGTGGCTCAATCAGTATTTGCATATGGGGCCTTGTTTCTGTCACAGAGAGATATCAGAATGGCAAACTCTAGCTTGAGCTGTGCCTTGTGATTACATAGGCATCAGCACTATCCCTGGATTTCTCAAAGTGGCAATGACTTGTCAGAATTATAGAGGCTGTCATTGGCATCTGTCTAAACAGTTGGATAAACAGAAAATTGTATAGGTATTTCCAGAAAAATCATAAGGTAAGCAATCCTGAGATGTGCTAAGAAAGCATGAGCAAATACTGTTTTTCTTGACATTTGTTTGAAGGTCATATTTTTATATCCACCTGTAAGATGCTATCTGACTTTGTTTCCTGGCCTGTGGGCTACTCTTTATATCTACTTAAACTATATTCATTATAGGGTGAAGAAAACCTTTATTTTTATTTTGAAATGAAAAATTATTTTTTATCATTTTCATTTAGTCTGTTCATATTGAAGAAGATATAGGAGTCATTAAGTTATCAGGGACCAAATATTTTCTTCCAAGTGTCCTTTTAACTGACACCTAATTCTTCTTCCTCTCTACTAACTCTAGTTTTCATTCTGGTGTCATACTCCTCACACCCATCTTTTCCTTGTCACATATTATATTTTCATCTTCATATTATCACCCATAGTTGTTTTTTTTTTCCCTTCACCTGCTATTAAGGCAAAACAAAACAAAACAAAAGCAAACAAACAAACAAAAACCAATAGTAGCAACAGTAATGAAGTTACAAATACATGACTTGAACCCTAAGTTTTCTTGTGTAATCTTGGGAAGCTCATATAACTTCCTAGGACTTAGATCTTCCTTTGTAAACTGAGGGTAATATTGATAGTATCTACATCATTGGGTTGATGAAGGGATTAAATGATATAATTTGTCTATGCCTTCATTATTCTCAACATTATACTTTTCCTAAACACTCTGAGTAAGCAGGGTACTCTGGACAATATGTGAACATTTAATATCATTATTGCTGGAACTCTGCTTTTTTTCCATCTTATGTACCTCTTTTCTATCCATTCCTTGCCTTCTGTGTTTACCCTTGTCAGTCCCTGTTGCATCTGATAGTGCCCCTCTGTGGTAAAGAGGCTAATTTTGTCCATCAATCTGCTCAGTGTGGAGACTTGTTCTCAGTGTATCCAAGCACATGTGTTCAGACCAACAAATGATTCTTAGGTGAGAAGCTGAAAGCTCATCAATACTTACCTTCATGATCTTCAAATTCTGTCAAAAACCACATTTCTATCTACTGCTTTGGAAGGAAGCCTAATGGCAAGTTGGAATCACCAGCTATAGGTCCAAGCCCAGTTCTGCCGACTAGTACTTTAGATATATCAGTTGTGTGAGTTTGTCCTTAACAAAGGGAAGAAAATAAATCAGTCAAGATTAGAAGAGTAAGCAGTTTGAGAAGGTTATAAAAAGAAGAATGGAAGTAGGATGGGTTGTATGGTGAAGTGTTATCATCTCTAGGGATACTCACTGACATCCATCTGTTACCTGGGCTGCCTGCCCCCTGCTTCACAGGGACAAGTTCCTCTTTTTTGAGCAGACATTTGGGCAATTTGATACTTGGTCTAAAGGCATCCAGTTGCTTCTATCCATGAAGACTGGAATAATTTTTAGGACAGCTAACAACAGGCTACCTCTTTAGTAAATAAAATCAATTTTAATTATTTAGTAGAAATGTTTTATTTTGGGAGGGAAACTGCAAAATAGGCAAACTTGTCCTGCACCTTGACCTTGCCCTGTGCCTTGTCCCAGAGGAGAAAGAAGCAGCAACTAAACTGAATAACATCCACCCAGAATTGGTGAATTAGACACAGCTGGTAAGACAATTCACAGCTGGGAAGGACAAAGGATGCCTGGAGAATTGTAAGATTGAGGATCTGGGCTGGAAAGAGACATGTGACCACCAGGCTGAGAGGGTCAGGAGGAAGCTGCAATGCACCAAGTCCATTGGGGACAGGCTTAACATATGACTGTGGAAAGGAAGTCCACCAGCCTGTTGGCAGCTGGGAAATCGAGATCTAGGTCCATAGCTGCAAGAGGCTGCAGCCAGAAAGGCATCCTGAAGAAATCCCAAGCCGCGCAGAGCTGGGGGGAGGGAGAGGAGAAACTCATAATTGTGTGGTTGTTTTGTCTCTCTTTTGTCTTTGCTTTAATTCCTAAACCCAGTTCATAGAACCTTTTAATTAAAAACACTCACCCAAGTCTGTGGTGCAGGTGGCAGTGCATATTTGTGGAGTCTGGGGAGAGGTGGTAGAGGAGAGCAGGACAGAGAGAGGTGACTGGGAATCTGGCACTGAAACATTCCTGACCCTCCAAATCTAAGCAGCCATTTTTCTCCTGAAGAGCCAGCCCCTCTCAGCAGCCTCAAGAAATCTAATACAGTCACACCCAGCCTACACCAGGAGCTTTTCAAAGGAAACCAAGACTCTGAATATCCCCAAAGAGCCCTCAGGGCCTGGGTTGAAGAGGGGCTCTTTAGTCCAGTTCCAGAAAGCGATACAGCACCACCACCACCTAAAGCCCTGTCAGAACCAGACACTGGAGTGATTAAGATTGATAGACATAACAGGCAGAATGGTCCCACGTGCTTGCAGCCAAGGCTGTGGAGATAGACACAGAGGAGTGGGGGAATTGCTTGGAACTTCAACATGGGGCTGAAAACATAACAGGAAACTGAGAATGGCAGACAAAACAGAGGAGTGGAGTCTTAAAGCAGCCCTCATGGAACATTAAAACAGGGCTGAAGTGAATGACACTTTATTTTTTTTTTATATATTTTATTGTTTTTGTATTATTTTTCTTCATTCTATTTTATCTTTTTATCTTATTTTTTCTTTTTTCCACCATTTTCTTCCTCACTTCTCCCTTTTTCATCCTGCTTTAGTTATTCTCTTTCCTTTTACTCCTTATTAAAAATTGATCTCCTTTATCTGCTTTATTGACATGTTATTGTAGACTCTGTTGGCTTACTCATATATCTAATTTCCTCTCCCCTACTCCAAGTTCATGAACCCTTCTCTTTCCTCTTTCTTCGCTAGTCAATTTTTAAGGCTTTTGTTTTTTCTCTCCTCTATTGCTCTCCTCTTCTCCTAATTGTTTAATTAGATGCGCTCACTAACTGCAACCCTATCTGCTCTCATCTCTATTCTCCTTTTCCAAAAAAATGAATAAATGAAAAATATATTTAAAAACAAATTTGTTTTATCTTTCTATTTATTTATTTTAATTATTTTTATTTTCTTCTTATCCACTCATTATCTTTCAACCTCCTCTATACTGAACTGTGCTCCTTCCCCTATTCATTCAATCCCTTAAACTCACTTTCTGTATATAAGATCTACCTCTACAGATTCTGTCCCTGCCTTTTCTGGGTGCTTGTTATTTGCATTTTTTGGTTTGTTTGTTTTGTGATGTTTTCTCCCTATATATATTTCCACATTTTTCTTCTTTTTCTTTTCACTTTCACCTTTTTTTTTTCTTTTCTTGATATCATTTTTGTTCTCTTTGCTCTCTCCTAATTATCTTTACTCTGGTGGTCACTTTTGTTGGTGTTATCAGTGTTGTGAGTACATTCATGTTTTATTACCTTTGTGTCATGTCTTGTTGAGTTGTATTTTGTGCCATTCAGTCAACATGGTAGAGAGAAAGTCACATATTCAGACACCCTGAGAAGAAACTCCATCCATGAACAGGACAAAAAAACTCCAGGCCTAACTACACCAAGAGAACCCAAATATCCCAAGTAGGGGGCATCCCTAGAATACCCAGCCTAGAAGACCTGACAGAATTCACCACTGTGTCCCACAAAACATCTATTATATAATACAAACTCAAAAAATCTTAGGGGCATAGCAGTTTGATCTAATACATAGGAACAATCACAAAGGAACAGCAAAAACTGGGAGACAGATTTTTATTTTTATTTTTTTTGGTGAGGGAGACTGCACTGTCTTAAAGGGGAGAGTGGCTGTGATTGGAAGCTTATACATTCCAGGACACTGCAACCATGGCACCCAGGGACTAGCTACTTACCCAGGAACACTAGAAAGAAAAGGAGGCATCACCAAAAAAGGACGTAAATGAAAAGGAGGCAAACAATATGTCAGAGAAAGAATTCAGAGAAATAGTCATAAGGTGGCTGAAAAGAATGGAAGACAAATTCAACAATATGTGTAAGAACCAAGAGGAAATGAAGAAGAACCAAGAAGAAATGAAAAATCGCATCGCTGCTACAAAGAAGTCAATAGAAAGCATCAACAGTAGACTAGAAGAAGCAGAAGACTGTATTAGTGAGCTAGAGACAAGGTATGAAAAAATACCCAAGCAGAGCAGCATCTAGACAAAAACTTAAAAAACAGCAGGAGAGCCTAAGGGAACTTTGGGACAACACAAAATGAAACAACATCCGCATAATAGGGGTGCCAGAAGAAGAGGAAACTGAGCAAGAAATAGAAAACATGTTTGAAGAAATAATGACAGAAAACTTCCCTGATATAGGGGAGAAAATACTCACACAAATCCAAGAAGCTCACAGAGTCCCAAACAAAATGAACCACAAAAGACTAACGCCAAGGCACATTATAATTAAATTGGCAAACACCAACAAGTAAGAATCTTAAAAGCGGACAGAGAGAGACAGAAAGTTACCTACAAAGGATCCCCCATCAGACTAGTGACTGCTTTCTCAACAGAAACACATCAGGCAAAGAGGGAATGGAATGAAAGATACAAAGTCATGCAAAAGAAGGGTCAGAATCCAAGAATACTGTACCCAGCAAGGCTATAAATCAAAATTGAGGGTGAAATAAGGAGCTTCACAGACAAAAAAGGACTAAAGGAGTTTATTACCACCAAACCAGCAATGCCAGAAATGCCAAAGGGTCTGCTGTAAAAAGAAAAAACAGAAAATGAAAAAGGAACACGGGCATAAAGATTAAAAATGGTGATAAACAAGTACCTACCAATAATAACTTTAAATGTTAATGGATTAAATGCCCCAATCAAAAGACATAGGGTTGCTGAGTGGATAAGTAAACATGACCCATATATCTGCTGTCTACAGGAAACCCACCTCAGAAAAAAGGACTCACACAGACTGATGGTGAAGGGATGGAAAAAGATTTTTCAGGCAAATGGAAATGAAAAAAAAAAAAGCTGGAGTAGCAATACTTATATCGGACAAATTAGATCTCAAAGGACATAACAAGAGATAAGGAAGGCCACTTCATAATACTACAGGGAGCAATCCAAAAAGAAAATATAACTCTGGTAAACATATACGCACCCAATATAGGAGCACCCAAATATATATATATAAACTTTTGGAGGATATCAAGGGAGAGATTGATAGCACTGCAGTCATAGTAGGGGTCTTTAATACCCCACTATAACCATTGGAAAAATCCTCTAAACAAAAAATCAGCAAAGAAATATCAATCGTAAATGAATCACTAGATCAGATGGAATTAATTGACATCTCCAGAACATTTCATCCCAAAGCCATAGAATATACATTCTTAAGTGCACATGGGTCATTTTCAAAGATAGACCATATATTGGGTCACAGGCAAAGTCTCTTCAAATTCAAGAAGATAGAAACCATATCAAGCATAATCTCAGACCACAATGGCATAAAACTAGAAATCAACTACAATAAAAACAATAAAAAAATCAAACACCTGGAAGCTAAAGAGCATGCTATAAAACAATGACTGTGTTACCAGAGAGATCAAGGAAGAAATAATAAGCATCATGGCAACAAGCAACAATGAAAACAAAAGAATCCAATATCTATGTTAACACAGTGAAAGCAGTCTTGAGAGGAAAGTTCATAGCTCTAAAGGCCTGCCTCAAAAAACAAGAAAAAATAGTAATAAATTATCTAACCCTACAACTCAATGAGTTAGAAAGAGAGCAACAGGATAATCCCAGTGTAAGCAAAAGGAAAGAAATAATAAAGATCAGAGCGGAGATAAATGACATAGAGATGACAACAAAACAAAACAAAACAAAACAAACAAACAAACAAAAAAAAACAAACAAGAACTGGTACTTTAAAAGGATAAACAAGATTAATGAACCTCTAGCCAGCCTCACCAAGAAGCAAAGAGAGAGGACCCAAGTAAACAAAATCAGATATGAAAGAGGTGAAATAACAACTGATCCCACAGAAATACAAATGATTATGAAAAAATACTATGAACAATTTTATTCCAACAAAATGGACAACCTAGATGAAATGGACATATTCTTAAAAAAAATACAAGCTCCCAAAACTCAACCAAGAAGAGTCAAAAAAAACCTGAATAGGTTGATAACTACAAAAGAAAGTGAAACTGATCAAAATTCTTCCAGCAAACAAAAGCCCTGGTCTGAACAGCTTTACAGGGGAGATCTACCAAGCATTCAAAGCAGAACTAAAACCTATCCTCCTCAGACTATTCCAAAAAATTCAAGAGGAAGGCACACTTCCAAGCTCTTTCTATGAAGCCAGCATTACCCTAATCCCAAAACCAGATAAAGACACCACGGAAATCCTTGATGAACATGGATACTAAAATCATCATCAAAATCCTAGCAAATCGGATTCAGCAATACATTAGAAAGATCATACACCGTGACCAAGTGGGATTTATTCCAGGGATGCAAGGGTGGTTTAATATCCACAAATCAATAAAGGTGATACATCACATAAACAAACTGAGAGACAAAAATGACATAATCATACCAATCGATGCAGAAAAAGCATTTGACAAAATCCAGCACCCTTTCTTGATAAAAACTCTCAGCAAAGTGGGACTGGAGGGATCATACCTCAACATAGTAAAAGCCCTCTATGACAAACCTACCGCCAAAATCATACTCAATGGGCAAAAACTAAATCGATTTCCCCTAAGAACAGGAACAAGACCAGGATGCTCACTTTTACCACTCCTGTTCGACACAGCACTAGAAGTACTAGCCATAAAAATCCTACAAGATTCCATAGGAAGCAAAATTGCAGACATATGTCATAGTAATATCTTTACAGACACAGATCCCAGGGCAAGAGAGACTAAAGAGAAAATAAGCAAATGGGACTACATCAAAATACAATAATCCTGCACAGCAAAAGAAACCATCAACAAAACAACAAGAAACCCACTGTATGGGAGACCATATTTGTCTGATAAGGTTTAATCTTCAACATTTGCAGGGAACTCATACAATTCAACAAAAGGAAAATGAATAATCCAATCAAAAAATGGGCAAAGGACCTAAATAGAATCTTTTTGAAAGAGGACACTCAGAAAGTCAAAAGACACATGAAAACATGCTCTAAGTCACTAATCATCAGAGAGATGCGAATCAAAATGACAATGAGGTACCACCTCACACCTGTCAGAATGGCTATCATCAACAAATCAACAAATGACAAGTGCTGGAGAGGATGGGGAGATAAAGGAACCCTCCTTCACTGCTGGTGGGAATGCAGACTGGTGCAGCCATTGTGGAAAACAGTATGGCGTTTCCTCAAATATTTTAAAAATGGAACTGCTATTTGACCCAGTAATACCACTTCTAGGAATATATCCCAAGAAAACAGAAACACCAATCAGAAAGGATATATGCACCCCTATGTTCATAGCAGCACAATTTATTATAGCCAAGATTTGGAAACAGCCTAAATGCCCATCAACAGATGAGTGGATTAGAAAACCATGGTACATCTACACAATGGAATACTACGCTGCTATAAAAAAGAAGGAATTCTTACCATTTGCAACAGCATGGGTGGAACTGGAGAGCATTATGCTAAGTTAAATAAGCCAGGAAGTGAAAGAAAAACACCAGATGATCTCACTCACTTATGGATAATAAAGAACATTATAACCTGATGAATAGAAAGATATATATAGAGGCAGAGAAGCATTAAACAGACTGTCAAATCACAGTGGGAAGACTGGGGATTGTTGGGAGGGTAGAGGTAAGAGATCAACCGAAGGACATGTATGCATGCATATAAGCAAAACCAATGGATACAAGACACTGGGGGTGGGGTGAGGGCATGTGTTGGGGGTTAGGGGAGGCCAGGGGAAGGTCAATGGGGAAAAATAAAAGGAGATATATGTACTACTATCTGTAATACTTTAAACAATAAAATAAAATTTTAAAAAAATTGGGAGACAAAGAAACAACCTCCATCCTATCTAATAAAGAGAGGTTATGCTAGTTGACTGCCTCAAAGATGGTGGCGCCCACAGCCAATAAGGAGGGAATATGCTAATTGACTCCTTCACCCTCAAAGATGGTGGTGCCCACATCCAATAAGGATGGAATATGTTAATTGACTGCCCTGCCCTCAAAGATGATGGCACCCACAGCCAACAAGGAGGAAATATGCTAATTGACTGCCATGCCATCAAAGATTACGGTGCCCACAGCCACAAGATGGTGGTGCCAAGACCCCTCAGCCCCGACGGGGTGCTTCTCTCCAGAGTCCCACAGTCCCCTTAGCCCCCCAGTTGCCTAGGCTGGCTGGAGGTGCAGACAAGCCTCGGATGGTGGCTGCCCAGCCGCCCAGGTCCAGCCCGAGGCTCAGGCAAGCCTCAGATGACTGCTGCTCAGCCGATGCCCAAGGCTTAGGCAATCCTCAGATGTCAGCTGCCCAGCTGCCCAGGGCCAGCTCGAGGTGCAGGTAAGCCTTAGCTGTCTGCTGCCCAGCCACCCAGGGCCACCTGAGGCTCAGGTAAAAAGGGCTGCCTGTGTCTTGTGCGGTCAGCAGTGGCAGCAGCAGAGGTGTGATGGGGCATTGCCTTCCCCTGATTGCTGGGTTGCCTCCCACCCCTGAGGGTTCCCAGACTGTGAGAGGGGCCAGGCCAGGCTGAGGGACTCTGTCCCCTTCCAGTGCATGAATTTTCATGCACTGGGCCTCTAGTATGAAATAAAAGGAGGAATCAACAGAAAAGGAAATAAACAAAATGGAGGCACATAATTTGTCAGAGAAAGAATTCAGAGCAATAGTTATAAGGAGACTAAAAAATATAAAAGAATAATTCACCAGCATGTGTAAAAATCAAGGGGAAATGAAGAAGAATCAAGAGGAAATGAAGAATGTCATAGCTTCCATAAAGAACATGATAGAAAGTTTCAACAGTAGACAAGATGCTGAGGACTGCATCATCAAGTTAGAAGACAAGGTAGGAAAACAACCAAGCAGAGCAGCAAATGGAAAGAAAACATAAAAAGCAGGAGGAGAACCTATGGGAGTTATGGAACAACACAAAACGAAACATCTGCATAATAGGGGAGCTTGAAGGAGAGGAAGCTGAGCAAGGAACATAAAACCTGTTTGAAGAAATAATGACAGAAAACTGTCCTGATTTGGAGAAGAAAAAGGTCACACAAGTCCAAGAAGTACACAGAGTACCAAAAAAGATGAACCCCAAAAGATCAATACCAAAACACATCATAATTAAGTTGGCCAACACCAACGACAAAGTAAGAATCTTAAAGGCTGCCAGAGAGAGAGAGAGAGTTACCTACAAGGGATCTTCCATTAGACTATCAAATGATTTCTCAACACAAACACATCAAGCCAGAAGAGAATGGAATGAAGTATACAAAGTGATGCAAAGAAATGGACTGAATGAAGAATAATATATTCAGCAAGACTGTAATTCAAAATTGAAGGTGAAATCGGGAGTTTCACAGACAAAAATAAGGCTAAGCGAGTTGATTACCACGAAGCCAGCAATGCAAAAAAAAAAAAATAAAAAAAAATGCTAAAATGATTGCTATAAAAAAAAAGAAATAGAAACAGAAGAAGGAGCACAGGCATAAAGAATAAAAATGGCGACAAACAAGTACCTATCAATAATAACCTTAAGGGGGAGAACCAAGATGGCGGCATAGGTAAACACCGGAGAATGCTGCCTCTCACAACCACTTCAAAAATACAACTAAAAGATGGGACGGACATCACCCAGAACCACAGGAAAGCTGGCTGAGGGGAAATTCTTCAACTAGAAGGAAAGAGAACAGCATACCGAGACTCAGAGGAGGTGCAGTGCGGAAAATACAAAGGTGCGGAGGTGCGCGCGGATCGGGCTGGTGGCTGAGGGTGTGGTTGTTGTTTTCAATCAGGAGGGAGGCTCAGGCCCTGAGCTCCAGTTCTGGGCGAGTTTCTAGGGACCCAGACTCAAACAGGAGAAGCGGGACTGTCTGCCATCGGTTGAAATGCAAGGGCAGCTTTCTCTCCAAGGTTTGCAGCGGTTGCTGGGACTCTGAGAGGCAGAGCCTCTGGGGACGAGACTGAGAGCAGCCATAACTGCACCCTCCGCCCGCCCTGTTGATCCCCTGCAACCCACCCTGCCCAAGCCCTGCACAGAGCCATTTGCCAGATAGCCTCAGGCAAAGGCTAGATTAGCACCTCCCCAGAGGACAGAAGTTTTCCCACTGCAGACACAGCTGACTCTCACAGCCAGTTAGCCTGGAGGTCAAATCCCCCCAGTATTAAATACAACAATCAGGGCTTAACTACAACAAGACTGCGCACAAAGACCACTAGGGGGTGCACCAAGAAAGCATAAAAAAAATGCGGAGACAAAGAAACAGGACAAAATTGTCAATGGAAGATACAGAGTTCAGAACCACACTTTTAAGGTCTCTCAAGAACTGTCTAGAAGCCACTGATAAACTTAATGAGATCTACAAGAAATCTAATGAGACCCTCGATGTTATGATAAAGAACCAACTAGAAATTAAGCATACACTGACTGAAATAACGAATACTATACAGACTCCCAACAGCAGACCAGAGGAGCACAAGAATCAAGTCAACGATTTGAAATGCGAAGAAGCAAAAAACACCCAACCGGAAAAGCAAAATGAAAAAAGAATCCAAAAATACGAAGATAGTGTAAGGAGCCTCTGGGACAGCTTCAAGCGTACCAACATCAGAATTATAGGGGTACCAGAAGATGAGAGAGAGCAAGATATTGAAAACCTATTTGAAGAAATAATGACAGAAAACTTCCCCTACCTGGTGAAAGAAATAGACTTACAACTCCAAGAAGCGCAGAGAACCCCAAACAAAAGGAATCCAAAGAGGACCACACCAAGACACATCATAATTAAAATGCCAAGAGCAAAAGACAAAGAGAGAATTTTAAAAGCAGCAAGAGAAAGAAACTCAGTTACCTACAAGGGAATACCCATACGACTATCAGCTGATTTCTCAACAGAAACTTTGCAGGCCAGAAGTGGAATATTTCTTGCAGGAGTGGCAAGAAATATTCAAAGTGATGAATGCCAAGAACCTAAAACCAAGATTACTTTATCCAGCAAAGCTATCATTCAGAATTGAAAGTCAGATAAAGAGCTTCACAGATAAGGAAAAGCTATAGGAGTTCATCACCACCAAACCAGGATTATATGAAATGCTGAAAGGTATCCTTTAAGAAGAGGAAGAAGAAGAAAAAGGTAAAGATACAAATTATGAACAACAAATACGCATCTATCAACAAGTGAATCTAAGAATCAAGTGAATAAATAATCTGATGAACAGAATGAACTGTTGATGATAATAGAATCAGGGACATAGAAAGGGAATGGACTGACTATTCTTGGGGGGGGAAAGGGGTGTGGGAGATGCGGGAAGAGACTGGACAAAAATCATGCACCTATGGATGAGGACAGTGGGTGGGAAGTGAGGGCGGAGGGTGGGGTGGGAACTGGAGGGAGGGGAGTTATGGGGGGTGGAAAAGAGGAACAAATGTAATAATCTGAACAATAAAGATTTAATAAAGAAAAATAATAACCTTAAATGTAAATGCATTAAACGCTCCAATCAAAGGCACAGGATAGCTGAATGGATAAGAAAACATGACTCATATATTTGCTACAAGAGACCTATCTCAGAACAAAGGGCTCACACGGACTAATAGCTAAGGGATGTAAAAAAATTTTTCATGAAAATTGAAACTAAAAAAAAGCTGGGGTAGCAACACTTATATGTGACAAAATAGACCTCAGAATGAAGGCTATAACAAGAGATAAGGAGGACCACTTCATAATACTAAAGGGTGCAATTCAACAAGAGAATATAACTCTAGTTAACACATATGCATCCAATACAGGAGCACTAAAATACATTTTAAAAAAAACTTTTGGAAGATATCAAGGAAGAGAACAATAGCAATACAATCATAGTGGGGGACTTTACTAGCCCATTGTCACCACGGGATAAATCTTCTAGTCAAAAAAAGTCAGCAAAGGAACAGCAATCCTAAATGACTCACTAGATCAGATAGAATTAATTGACATCTTCAAAATATTTCACCTCAAAGCTACAGAATATATATTTTTTAAGTGCACATGGGACATTTTCAAAGATAGACCATATATTGGGACACAGGCAAAGTGTCTTCAAATTCTAGAAGACAGAAATCATATCAAGCATCTTCTCAGATCACAATGGCATAAAATTAGAAACCAACTACAATAAAAACAATAAAAAATCAAACACTTGGAGGCTAAATAGCATGCTATTAAACAATGATTGGGTTACCAAAGAGATCAAAGAAGAAATAAAAAGCATCATAGCAACAAACGACAATGAAAACACAACAATCCAAAATCTATGGGACACAGTGAAAGCAGTTTTGAGAGGAAAGTTTATAGTCTGTCTACCTCAGAAAAATAGTAATAAATTATCTAACCCTACAACTTAAAAAATTACAAAGAGAGCAACAAGAAAAGGCTATAGTGAGCAGAAAGTAGGAAATAATATAGATCAGAGTGGAAATAAATGACATGAAGACAAAAATTACAAAAATCAATGAAACTAAGAGCTGGTTCTTTGAAAGGATAAACAAGATTGATGAACCTCTAGCCAGGCTCACTGAGAAGCAAAGAGGGAAAACCCAAATAAACAAAATCAGAAATGAAAGAGGTGAAGTATAACCAACCAGAGACATACAAATTATTGCAAAAAATACTACAAACAACCCACTCCAAAAAAGTGGACAGCCTAGATGAAATGGACATTTCCTAGAAAAATACAATCTTCAAAATTCAATCAAAGAATAAAAAAAATATGAATAGGCCAATAATTACTAATAGAATTGAAGCAGCAATAAAAAAACTTCCAGCAAACAAAAGTCCTGGTCCGTGGGCTTTAAAGGGGAGTATTACCAAGCATTCAAAGAAGAACTAAAACCTATCCT
Organism: Myotis nattereri; assembly: GCF_964212035.1. Classification (NCBI taxonomy): domain Eukaryota; kingdom Metazoa; phylum Chordata; class Mammalia; order Chiroptera; family Vespertilionidae; genus Myotis; species Myotis nattereri. The sequence goes on along the minus strand of NC_138078.1, from coordinate 94,529,443 downwards.
CCTCAGATTATTGCAAAAAAATCAAGACTGATGCACTCTTCCAAATTATTTCTATGAAGCCAGCATTGCCTTAATCCCAAAACCAGATAAAGACACTACAAAGAAAGAGATATACAGGCAATATGCCTGATAAACAGATTCTAAAATCCTCCACAAAATTATAGCAAATCGGATCCAGCATAACATTCAGGGGTCCTCAAACTTTTTAAATAGGGGGTCAGTTCACTGTCCCTCAGACCGTTGGAGGGCCGGGCTATAGTTTAAAAAAAAAAAACAAAAAACTATGAACAAATTCCTATGCACACTGCACATATCTTATTTTGAAGTAAAAAAAAAAATGGGAACAAATACAATATTTGTATTTGCATGTGGCCCGCGGGCCGTAGTTTGAGGACCCCTGATTACATTAGAAAAAACATAAACCATGACCAAGTGGGGTTTATTACGGGGATGCAAGGCTGGTACAGTATCCACAAACCAATAAACGTTCAACATCACATAAATTGAGAGACAGAAATCACATAATCTTATTAATCGATGCAGAAAAAAGCATGTGACAAAATCCAACACCCTTTCTTGATATAAACTCACAGCAAAGTGGGAATAGAGGGTTCATACATCAACATAATAAGAGCCTTATATGACAAACTTACATCATACTCAATGGGCAAAAACTAAAACCATTTTCCATAAGAACAGGAAAAAGTCAGGGATGTCCACCTTCACCACTCCTGTTCAACATAGTACTGGAAGTGCTAGCCATAGCAATCAGATAAGAAGAAATAAAAGGCATCCAAACTGGAAAAGAAGAAGTAAAACTGTCATTATTCACAGATGGCATGATATTGTACATAGAAAATCCTAAAGACTCCATCAAAAAATTACTAGATTTAATAAATGAATTTGGCAATGTAGTAGGATACAAAATTAACACCCAGAAATCTATGGCCTTTTATACACCAATAATGAACTCAAAGAAAGAGAAACTAAAAAACAATCCAATTTACCACTGCAACAACAAAATCAAGACGCCTAAGAATAAACTTAACTAAGGAGGTAAAAAAAAAAAAAAAAAAAAAACTGCTCTCAGAAAACTACAGGAAATTGAAAAAAGAGGTAGAAGAAGACATAAACAAATGGAAGATCATACCATGTTAATGGATTGGTAGAGTCAACATCATTAAAATGTCCGTATTACCCAAAGCAGTCTATAGATTCAATGCAATCCCCATTAAAATACCAACAGCATATTTCACAGACCTAGAAAAAACTCTCCAAAAATTTATATGGCATTAAAAAAGACCCCTTATATCTGTAGCAATCCTGAGAAAGAAGAACAAAGTAGGAGGGATCACAATACCAGATATTAGGCTATATTACAAAGCCTCTGTTCTCAAAACTGCCTGGTACTGGCACAAAAACACACATATAGACCAATGGTACAGAACAGAGAACCCAGAAATTGACCCAAGCCATTATGCTCAATTAATATTTGGCAAAGGAGGCATTAGCATAAAATGAAGTCAAGAGAGTCTCTTCAATAAATGGTGTTGTGAAAATTGGACAGATACATGCAAAAAAATGAAACTAGAACACCAACTTACACCATACAGAAAAACAAACTCAAAATGGACTAAGTACTTAAATGTAAGATGAGAAAACAATACAGCTCCTAGGGCAATGGAAACTAAGAAGACAATAAACAAATGGTACTACATTAAAATAAAAAGCTCTGCACAGCAAAAGAAACCATCAACAAAACAACAAAAAAGCCCACTGCATGGGAGAACATATTTGCCCATACTATTTCAGATAAGGGTTTAATCTCCAAAATTTACAGAGAAATTATACAACTTAGCAAAAGGAAGATAAACAATCTAATCAAAAAAATGGGCAATGGACCTAAATAGATACTTTTCGAAAGAGGACATAACGAAGTCCAAGAGACATATGAAAACATGCTCAAAGTCACTAATCATCCGAGAGAGGCAAATCAAACTACAATGAAGTATCATCTCGCACCTGTCAGAATGGCTATCACCAACAAATCAACAAACGAGAAATGCTGGAGAAGATGTTGAGAAAAAGGAACCCTTATGCACTGCAGGTGGGAATGCAGACTGGTACAGCCACTGTGGAAGACAGTATGGTGTTTCCTCAAAAAGTAAAAAATGGAACTCCCATTTGATCCAGTAATCCCACTTCTAGGAGTATATCTCAAGAAAACAGAAACACCAATCAGAAAGGATATGTGCACCCCTATGTTCATAGCAGCACAATTTACAATAGCTAAGATTTGGAAACAGCCTAAGTGCCCATCAGCAGATGAGTGGATTAGAAAACTGTGGTACATCTACACGATGGAATACTACGCCGCTATAAAAATGAAGGAACTTTTACCATTTGCAACAGCATGGATGGACCTGGAGTCCATTGTGCTAAGCAAAATAAGCCAGTAGGAGAAAGATATATATCACATGATCTTACACATATGTGGGCTGTAATGATCAACATAATTTGATGAACAGAATAGATCCAGAGACAAATGGTAGGGGAAGGGAGGTGGTTTAGAGAGCATCCAAATGACATATGTTCATGCATATTAGCATAACCAATGGACACAGACACTGGGGGCTTGCCCGGGGTGTGAATGGCTGGGGGGGGGGGGTCAACTGGGGAAAAAGGAAGCATATGTAAAACTTTAGACAATAAATAAATGAATGAATAAATAAATAAATAGCTTCTGCACAGCAAATGAAACCATCAACAAAACACCAAGAGAGCCCACCACATGGGAGAACATATTTGAGAATGTTATATCAGATAAGGTTTTAATCTCCACAATATGTAGGGGACTCATGCAACTTAACAAAAGAAAGATTAAAAATCCAATCAAAAAATGGGCAAAGGTCCAAAATTCACACTTTTTGAAAGAAGACATACAGAAGGCCAAGAGATATATGAAAACATGCTCATGCTCAAAGTCACTAATCATCTAAGAGATGCAAATCAAAATGACAATGGGTTTTCGCCTCACACCTGTCAGAATGGCTATCATCAACAAATCAACAAACAACAAGTGCTGGCGAGGATGTGGAGAAAAATGAACCCTCGTGCGCTGCTGGTGGGAATGCAGACTGGTACAGCCACTCTCGAAAAAGTATGGAGTTTCCTCAAAAAATTAAAAGGCAAACTCCCATTTGACCCAGTAATCCCACTTTTAGGAATATATCCCAAAAAATCAGAAACACTGATCAGAAAGGATATATGCACCCCTATGTTCATAGCAGCACAATTTATAATAGCTAAAATTTGGAAACAGGCTATGTGCCCATCAGCAGATAAATGGATTAAAAAACTGTGGTATTGCTACACAATGGTATACTACGCTGCTCTAAAAAGGAAGGAACTCTTACCATTTGCAACAGTATGGATGGACCTGGAGAGCATTATGCTAAGCAAAATAAGCCAGTCAGTGAAAGATAAATATCACATGATCTCACTCATTTGTGGAATATAATGAACAACATATAAATTGAAGAACAAAAATAGATCCAGAGACATAGAAGCATCGAACAGACCATCCAACTTCAGAGGGCAGGCAGGGTGGGGTTGGGTAAGAGATCAACCAAAGAACTTTTATGCATGCATGTAAGCATAACCCATGGGCACAGACAATAGGGGGGTGAGGGCATATACCGGAGGGTGTGAATGGCTGAGGAGAGATCAATGGGGGAAAAAGGAGACATATGTACTACTTTAAACAATAAAGAAATTTTTAAAGGATGAAAATTTTTATTTGCCAAATAAAAAAAAATGTTTTATTTTATGAAGGAAAAAAGTTAAAAATTGAAGAAAACCCTTAGGAATACTTTTCATGGATTAAAGGTCTGTTGGACTGAAGCCACTGTGATTTCATTCATTTATATGTTCTTAATTTTCTCTCTGTTTTTAATTACCAAGTAATTATTTTCTGAATCAAAGATCTCTGAAGAATTTTAAGTTGATTGTAGGGATAACAAGTAGGAGGCATTAACAAGAAGTTGATGGGCTTGTAAATCTGGACAAAAAACTAAAATGTCTGATTAGTTGAATACTTATGCCAAAATAATTTGCAAGTCTATTAAAGTTATCATTCTCAACAACCTATAGGATGGGAGAAAATATTTATAAATCATATATCTGATAAGGGGTTAATCAGGTTAAATAAAGATTTCCTACAGGTGAACAATAACCACAAACAACCTGATTATAAAATGGGCAAAGAACTTCAATAGACATTTTCCCAAAGAAGATGTACAAGTGTCCAACAAGCACATGAAAAGAAACAACATAATTCATAATTAGGGAAATGAAAATCAAATTACCTCACACCCATTAGGATGACTGCAATTAAAAAAACAGAAAATAAAAATTTTTGTCAAGGATGTAAAGAAAGTGTAATCCCTGTAATCAGCTGGTGGAAATGTAAAATAGCGCAGATACTATGCAAAACAGTGTGAATGGTCCTCAAAAAATTAAAAATAGAACTGTCATATGATTAATTATTCATCTGGGTATATACCCAAAATAATTTAAAGCAAGGACTTGGAAAATATCTGTACATCTAAGTTTCATTGGTGAATGATTAAGCAAAATATAGTATACACAAACAATGGGATATTATTCTACTTTAAAAGGGGATGAAATTCTGACACATTCCCAAACATGAATGAACCTTGAGAAAATTATGTTAAGTAAAATAAGCCCATCACAAAAGGACACATACTGTATGATTCCACTTAAATGATGTACTTAGAATAGTCAAATTCAGACAGAAAGTAGAATGGTAGTTACCAGGGTCTGAGATGGGAGGGGTATTAGTATTTAATAAGTATGGGGTTTGAGTTTCGCAAGATGAAAAAGCATTCTGGAGATGAATGGTAGTGATGGTTGCATAACAACAAGGATGTATTTAATGCCACTGAACTCTACACTTAAAATGGTTAATATGTAAGTTTTATGTTCTGTATATTCTATCACAATTGTTTAAATGTCAAGGTTATCAAAAATAAGGAAAGAATCAGAAGTCAGTACAGTAAGAGGAGCCTAAGTAGATGCTATGACTGTTATATGATATCCTGGATGTGATATCTAGAAACAGAAAACAAGCATTAGGTAAAAACTAAGGAAATCTGAATAACATACAGAATTTATTTAATGCATACATAAACAATAATTCATCAGTATAACCTACAAATATACTAATGTAAGACATTAACAATAACAGAAATTGGGTGTGATATATATGTGAACTCTGTATTATCTTAATTATTCTAAAAATCTAAAACTATTGTAAAATATACAGTTTATTTTTTTATTTTTAAACATATTTTTATTGATTTCAGAGAGGAAGGGAGAGGGAGAAATAGAACATCAGTGATGAAAGAGAAGAGAGAATCATTGATCAGCTGCCTCCTGCACACCCCCTACTGGAGATTGTGCCTGCAACCTGTCCATGTGCCCTTGGCCAGAATTGAGCCTGGGACCTCTCAGTCCACAGGCCGATGCTCTACCACTGAGCCAAACCGGTTAGGGCATTTAAAAACAAACAAACAAACAAACAAACAAAGAGACTGAGGCACAGAAAGCTTAAGGATTGGACCAAGGTCAATCAACTAATTTGATGTCAAAGCCAAGAGAGTGACCTTATTGTCCCCATTTCCCAATTTAGCATCCAAAGTCATTGTTCTCTAGTGAGCCTTCTAGGATGTACAAGTACAATAGGAAGACTTCAAGAACGTGGCCCACACTTAGCTATCACTATTTAAGTAGGACAGATTCACTCACTTCAATTTCACTACTGCAAGGACTCCTCCAACTTTGTGCCCTGATGTTTCACTCACCCCCAATATTCTCCTTTCTTCCCCAATTATTATATGCCTCCATATAACAATTGCTCAGCAAATAAATGTCCACTGAATGAATAAAGGAATACATGTAAGAACGAATGAATAAACATATAAGTAGTCAAGGACAAGGAACATCAGTGGACACTAGTTAGAACGACTCCTGCTCCATGTCCACATGGTAATCAGACAAATAGTACATCTTCTCTCTCAGCATCCCAACCCTCTGACCATACTCTTTATTGTATTAAACCAAATTATTTTCTAAAATAGCTTTCCATTTCCCTTTCTCCCTCCTTCCCTTTCTCTATCTCCCCCTTTACCTTCCACACGCTCTCCTTCTCCTTCTCCTTCTCTCTCCTTCCTTCTCTTTAAACTCTTTTACTTATGTCACATTTTCTACTTATGTGGGGTGATTTACATTAGCGTGTTATTTTTTTGATATTACACATGCCAAGATTCCCTTCTATAGCCTTCAAAATACTAATGCTTCCTCCTATGAAGATACTTTTCTAATTGGAAATTGAATCCTTTCCCCCATTAATAAATTATAATTTTAGGGATAGTCCATCTTCATTTTTCAATTAACATTAGTTTTAAATAGTGGACCTATGTTTCTTGCTATCCATTTCACCAGAAGTAGCTACAGTTCATAATCTATAAAAGCCAACACTTAAAAGCAGCAGAAAAAATGCTGAAAGGAAAGGAAAAAAAGCAGAAGATGCATTATATATTTTAACAAATCTTCCTTAATTAAATTCTTCAGTAATGTAATTAATCATCCCATTTGTTTTATTAAATTGGATTTTTTAAATAGGAGAAATTTCTAAATGTAGGCATACCTATAGCCTCTGATACATATACATATATAACAAGCTATATTTTCCTACTACTATTTTTATGATCCTTTTGGTTTAAACATTTTAAAATTCAAAACTATAGCTCCCCTGTGTGTTTTAACTGTCACATATCATTTGATCATCTACAGTTATAAGCTGTTTTTCCATTCTAAAGCACAATCAGCTCTTATTGTAGGCAGTTTGTACCAAAGTAAATGAGAATCTGGATAGTATTAATATTCAGATTTTGTAAAGTAGCTTTAAGATGGTAAGGTATCTTGAAAAATATAATTTGCAAATTTTCACAATTGAGCAGGAACCTTTATGCTTAATTTAGAATGAATGCTCAGGCAGAGCTCTTCTTCCTCCAGGGCACCTCAAAGACTGCTGACACTCAGTGCACATTAAAAGCTATTTAACCAGCAATGCAGTGATGAAGTAAGTATAAAAACTAGCAGTTAGGGGTAGGGAGTATTTAAGATTTCTACCATGGCTGGTAAGAAATTTATATCCTTCATGAGGAGAAAACATGGCATGTTTTGTGGTTTTTTATAATATAAAAGAGCATGATAGGGAGAGGGTCAAGACATCATATTTCATCAGAAAAGAAGGCTGAATACAGTATCACAAATTTGAAAATTTTAGATACTTGCCCACTCCCTGTTCACATTATTTACTTTTATTAGATTTTCATTCTGCACAACACATATAAATGAAATAAGGAAATTTTACTCAAGAAAACTTGTAAATTTTCCCATTTCTCTGTCTCCTATCAAAGTGACAGATTTTACCTCTTTTGGCTATGGTATATTCTTTGTACTGCACTGGCACACCACTAGAGGCACAAATACTCAAATAGTGTGGATTGTATTCTAGACCAAAGCTACATTTCCACTCTATCATTCTGATCCAAATCTGGGTTCTGGCATCATTTCTAAATAGGAATATCAGTCCTTCAATTACTGTTTCAGGGACCCAAGAACTACAAAACTTTTTTTTCTAAAATAAATTTTTATCACCCTGACAGTAGCTACATAAGGCGCTCAAAACTCAGAAACTCTTAAAGAATATTCCTCATGCTAATTCCTTTATCTGAAAGGACCTTCTCTACTTGGGTGCCTAGTATTCACAAGTACAGTTCAAGTGTAATACCTTAGTTAGATTTCTTTTGGACATGCTTCTATCAACCTTTCAAGTATCCCTTTTGCTGGTATGTACCAATCTCACCCACTACTTTGTAAACTACATTTCAACTCTGCCAAGTGAGTAGCACAGTGCCAGACATAGGGCATCACTAAATAAATGTGAAATAAATTACCATGTAAAAAATATGCCTCATTTAAATCTATTCTGCTAATCCATACTATAAAGTTCAAACATATTTTGTTCTCTCTCTTTCTCCTCTCCTCTGCTATCTCTCCTTCCTTCCTTGCCTCCATCTCTATCTATCTATCTATCTATCTATCTATCTATCTATCTATCTATCTATCTATCTATCATCTCTTTACATGTTGAAAGATTTGGCACTGTGCATGGCTATATAAAGCCTGTGCCTTGCCCTGGGATTGAGTAGAGATGATCAACTGAACTTTTTTAATTGCAAGTGACAGAAAATAGAACCCAAGTGCATTAAATCAAAAGGGATTTTATTAGACTATGTAATTAAAAAGTTCCAGGTAAACAGGTCTGTATTTATGGCTCTAGCAAATATACAAGACCCTATGTTTCATTTCTTGACTCTAACCTTTGCATCCAAACTATTTCAAATTTGTCTGTCATGGTCACAAAATGGCCACAGCAACTCCAGAACTTACATTCACACAACTCTCAGTCAATTGATAAGAGCAGGAACCTCTTTCCCAGAAGTATCCATGAAGGTCTCATCACATCTCTTTTACTCCAGGCGAATCATATGTCAGTCCTTGAAATAATCACTAATGCTTAAGGCGGTGGTTCTCAACCTAGGCTGCACATTAGAATCACCTGGGAATCTTTTTAAAATCCTGATTTCTGGGCCTCATCCTCCGGAAATTCTGTTTCTTTATTACTAATGTTGTGGCCCCACCCCATAAGAAAGAAACAGAATTTCTGGAGAATGAGGCCCAGAAATTAGGATTTTAAAAAGATTCCCAGGTGATTCTAATGTGCAGCCAAGGTTGAGAACCACTGGCTTAAGGGAATGCAAAGCTCTAATTGGCTTGGGTTAAATCAGCGGTTCTCAACCTGCGGGTCGCGACCCCTTTGGCGGTTAAACGACCCCTTCACAGGGGTCGCCTAAGGCCATCCTGCATATCAGATATTTACATTACGATTCATAACAGTAGCAACATTACAGTTATGAAGTAGCAACAAAAATAATTTTATGGTTGGGTCACAACATGAGGAACTGTATTTAAAGGGCCAGAAGGTTGAGAACCATTGGGTTATCATGTGCTTACAATAAATACATGGACTGAGAAGGGTAAGACGTGATCTCCAAAGAGTAAATAAAAGTATGGCTTCCAAAAGAAAAGTGAATCAATTCTGGGTGGCAAAATAAATAATGCCCAATTAACATGCACAAATTAAAGTTACCTAAGAATTCAATCAAGAAAATGTGATTGCAAGTTAAAAGAGCTGAATTAAAATAAACTATTACAAAATTATCATATGGATATGGGAAGGGGGAGGCACACACATTAAGTCATCTTCTTGATTCCTCAAAGACTGGAAAATTGCACCTCCTGAGGCGCAATTAAGTGTCTTTACAATGCCTTCATAATGGATAGGTGAAGGACAGAGATTGGTCTCACCAACTCAAAAGACTCCTAAAAAGTATCCAATGAATTTACTCAGTAATATCAATTGAATTAACTTGGTCTGACTATTAAAATACACAAGGTTGCCCATTTGTCTACAGTCCACAGGGTACAGTTTCCATATGACTTTATTTTTTTAATATAATTTATTGATCCTTTACAGAGAGGAAGGGAGAGGGATAGAGAGTTAGAAACATTTATGAGAGAAACATCGATCAGCTGCCTCCTGCACACCTCCCACTGGGGATGTGCCCGCAACCAAGGTACATGCCCTTGACCGGAACTGAACCTGGGACCCTTCAGTCTGCAGGCCGATGCTCTATCCACCTAGCCAAACCAGCTAGGTCTCCATATGACTTTAAAAAGAAAATTTAATATAGCATTTAAAATAAATATAAAAATCTAAATGGGATTTTATATTTTACAGACAAAGTAAGAATTATATTTCTCTGTGCTTTAAATATGTGGAAATCATGGCAATGATGGATTTTACAAACATGTCTGCTAAAGCCCAGATTACCTTTTACAAGGCAGGATCTAGCCAATAAATGACTTAACCAAAGAATAGATTCTTTTATTTCTTAAATTTAGTACTATCTTTAATATAAGGGCTTTAGGTCTAAATAAAATAATTTTTATTGTTACAGACAACTGTATTAATGAATTTATCTAAATGCCTTAGCAAAGAACAGAAGGAAGAGGTTGGATGGAAATAAAGAAAGCAAATGGGGAAACAACTGTGATACTACCTTTACTTAATAAATTATATTTTGGACATATTAAAATAATAAGACATATAAATATAAGTGCGCAAATGTTATGGGAGCATTTCTAATTGGAACAGACAATGTGGTCATTGTGACTATCAATATGAGCACATTCTTCTGCCATAATCTGGCTCAAAATGTCATCAAAGCAACAGTGAAAACCTCATCCTGAAAGAATAACTAAAGTGCCTGGGAATACCTTAGGAAAAAGATATTCAAATGATAAGTATAAAATTACACTTAAAGCTGCACTTTAGTCAGTGCATATCTCCCATATTACATATAGAAAACTGAGGTCCAAATCACTGAAGAGACAAGCAAAGTATAGCTCTTAAATTATTGATATTCAAAAGGGGTGTATGTACTCTGTGATTATAAAAGATATCCCTGAGGTAAAGGAAAAAAATATTAAATGTTAATAGTATTTTTCGTTTCATTATGCATATGATAGGTTTACAGAGGCATTTGTACTCAAAACTTTTTTTCTAATCATTACGTCCAGTCAAAATCATTTGTAGGCTACTATCTTAAAAGTATAACCCAGACCTGAACCAGACTTTCCTTTATTTCCCACCCCTCTGATCCCTTCTCCAATGCACCCCTATATGCTACTGAGCATGTATAGCTCTGCCAGTCAACTCAATACACACTCGCTCTCAGCTGGGGCCTGGAAATCAAAATTATTACAGCCAGGATATTTTAATTCTTATTTCCTTATCTGCCCACTTCAAAATATCATCATTCTTTCCTGAATCACACAGATTAAAAAGAAGAAAGAAATCCAATTATTAAGGTAACACTGCTTCCTTTGCTGAGAATAGCAAAGGAAATAAGAATTTTAATAAAATACAAACAACAATGAAAATACTTCTCACACCTTATCTAATACAAAATACAGAATCACCTTTGAGAATTTTTTGAAAGAGATATGTAGTCAGTATCTGACATGCTAATTGAGTTATTAGTCCTCAAAGGCTGATGAAGAGTGAATCAATTTTCACATACACTTTATTCTAAGGCCTATAACCTGATAAATAACACTAGGGCCACCTCCTACTGGGCTTCTGGTGAACATCCCTGGAACTGACACTCTGCTGGAGGGGAGATATGGTTGGTAAATAGAAGGATGTGTGGGGAATAAATCCACATGGATTACAACTTGAATTTAAAAGTTAAATTTAGGGGAACCTAAAGTTCAGAGTTCCTTAAGGATTAAGCACTTTCAAGACATGGTAGAAAGGAGCACAGATCATGGGATATTGTATTTTCTCTCTAAACTTAAAAAAGCCCAAAATATACATGAACCTCTATAGAACACTTTCCTTGGAATTTATAGTGCAGGATAATTTTTCAATGAGTTATTTGGGCATTTCAGAAGTCTACATTCCCTTGGATACTAATCAAAATAGGTGAGTCTGTTGTATTTCTCTTTATAATAGAATACAACATAGCATAATAGTTAAGGCACAGGTTCTAGAGTCAGACACTCTGGCTTTGAATCATGACTCTGACACTTACTAGTTGTATGACCTTAAGCAAATGACTAAAGTTCTCTAGACCTCAGTTTCCCCATCCACAAAAGTGGAGATCATAATAGAATCTAAATAATAGTGCTGCTGTGGTAATTAAGTGATACTACGAATAGTACCTGGCAAAGAGTAAGTGCTTAAACTATAACTGCTATGATGAGGATAATTAGAGATTATGGGTGTTACATTAAGCTTCTTGGAAGTTAAGTTGCTATCTAAAATATAGGATGACCACCCTAGCTGGTTTAGTTCGATTGCAGTCAAGAGCACATGCCTGGTTTGTGGGCTTTATCCCCAGTAGGGGGCATGCACAAAGCAGCTGATTAATGATTCTCTCTCATCATTGATGTTTCTCTCCCTCTCCCTCTCTGAAATCAATAAAAATATATTTAAAAATAAATAAAATAAAATATAGGATGACCAAGGGCTATCATTCTTTTGAGTTATTCTTAGTTAGCATTTCCTTGTCACTCACTAAGTATAACATGAAGGGACCTGTAAAAAGAGTTATATCAAACTAGTCTCCAGTCTTCAAAAAATAACTAGCTTTATGCTTCTTTATTACTCACCGATGGTTGTGAAATGCAACACTTTCACTTTAAATGTTCTACAGTACTGACTGAACTTTGAATAATCAGTGGTGTATGGAACAACTTACTATCAAAAAAGTAAGACAATCTTGCCCAACTACCAATTTACAAATGACATGTATAGATTAGTGAGGAGAGCTGTGTTCTATGTGATAAAATATGGTAATTATGTTGATTCCAAGGAGCAGTAATATCATGACAACTATTCTGGTTAAAACAGTGATACAACTGTAATGGGGCCTCCTGGGATTTTTGTTGGTATCAAAATACTTCTTTGCTTCTTGGCTTTGACACTGGAATCAGCATTTTGAATTTCAGGTGCCCTCTCATCTTACAGTTTTTCAACTTTTGTACCTGTTATCTTGAAATGGAATGCACCTGTCATTTTGAAATGGTATGGTAACAGGTAAACAGAATGATTCCCAACACAAATAGGGAAAGTATATGAGTTCCATAATGCAGGTAATAAACACAACTTACTACACACAGATGGCAAGAACATAGAGCAAGAAGCTCAGCCCTACTTAAAGTCGGAGGGATAAGCTTCCTTGATTTTCAAGTCCCCGGAAGGTACCTTATAGTCAATGATACTAACTGATTGGGATAAGTAACCATGTAGTTCTTTATATAAGGCATCCCTTTTCTGTTTTCAATACTATCTTGGCCCTTCTTAACCACTGTCGAGACTCTGGCTACTTCTCTACCTGCCTACCCATTAGGCTGCAAATAACTGAAAACAACTCCTCACAAACCTGCATGCGTCCTACAAGGATAAACAAAAGATCTAGTCCCAAGAATCCATTTTTCATAAATACCTCCTACCCAGCAGGGCTAGATTTAAGACCTCCCTAAAGTCTATACCTGATCATGGTTTTTCACAGTTTGAGCATAGAAATTCTTTCTTCAACCAACAACTCACACTAAAATCCAATATATAAAAGAGGTAAAAGTGGAGGCGCTGTGGTTGAAACAGATTGAGAGGCCCAGAGTCTTTGGTCACCTATTTTTCACCCCCTACCTCCCAATCTTGGTTACTCCAGTGCAGGTTGATGGTCAAGAGCATAAACTCTGCAGGCGGACTACCTAGATTTGAATCTTCACTTTAGCATTCCTAAGACATGGGTCACAATGTGGGAAAAGGACTAAGATTGTTCTAAGAGCTGGAAGAAATGGAGAAAACAGAAACCCATAAGTTCAAAAGGTCACTAAATAACCTGTGATAGGGAGAAGAGGTGCTAAAAACCTAACTCACCATTTTGTTTTAAGGTAGATGATTGCCCTTCAGTGAAAATAATACTGAATGTTATGACAATTACATAATACATTTATATTACTTACTAGAAGCCCAATGCACGAAATTTGTGCAAGGGGCTCGGCCCTCATAGCCCCGGCTTTGTCCGGAAGGTCATCTGAAAGGTTGTTCGGCTGTCCAGTCTAATTAGCATATTATCCTTTAATTATTATAGATTATAAGGGCAAAAAGGAAAGGGAAGGGAAGGGGAGGGGAGGGGAGGGGAGGGGAGGGGAGGGGAGGAAAAGAAAGGGAAATAATGTTGGACAGCAATGGCTCAGCATGTGTCAAACAAAATCTTTCCATGACAATGGCAACACTAAAGAAATACCAGCTAATAACTTGAATGGCTTTACCAAGTTAACAGCTGAGGTGGTTCTAAGATTCAAACAGTAACCAAGCCATGATACTCAGTTTAGTGACAAGCCTTTTAGAAGGGCTTAAGAAAAACTCTGCTTCTGGGAAAGATTATGCAAACTAGGTACTTTGCAATATGCCCATACATCATAATGCAGACTCACAGCTGTGAAAGAACATCTGGATATATGGATGTGATTCCAGCCAACCTCTAAGGGAACTATTATATCAAAGCAAGTACTAGTTGAACACATTTGAAACCTACAAAACTTCTAATTTTAAGATAAACAGCCTGTTTCAGACTATAGGATTATAAACCTAAGTAATATATCTTTTATAATTATTACTACTTTCTCAAAGACTTTTCTACATTTTGAAAAAAACAAAACAAAATCTACCACATTATTTTGCATTCATTAAATGTGTGTTATCTTTTCTATATAGATTTAGCAATGGTAATAATTACCCAACAAAATAATTATCCAACATGGCTCTTCCCTATCTTACTGAGTGACCTTTTCTCAGCCCAGATATACAAATGTCCTGGATTAAGTCCAACAAAGTAACAATGGCCAGTGCCATGTTCAACAAAAAGCAAAAAGAATAAAGTGCCATGGACTGGTCAGATTAACGATTATATGAGGCACTTATGTGCAAAGTGCTATGTTGAGGGATCTAAAGGTGTTCTAGTCTGTCATTAAAATGGCATATGTGATAAGGAAGCTGTAGAAATGAAGAAACTTTAGGAAAAGTCTGTTCAATCTGTCCATTTTTTAAAACTTTCTCATTTTACAGATGAATAAACCAAAGCCCAAAGAGGATCAGCCATTTGTCCAGTGTCATACACTTGGCTAATGGCAATACCAAGGTAACATTTTGGGTCTCTCTTCATATTAGCACTTATTCTACTATATCAAAGTATGCTCATCAACTATGGGAGGAAGAAAGTGTAATTTACTTCTCAGTGGAGATATAGAAAGGCTTCAATGAAAAAGCTACACTCTAATGTTGTTTAGAATATGACAGAAAAGTCTAGGCATAAAAGCAAACACATTGAGGTGAAGGATAAATAGAAGCAAGGGTGCATTACTGGGAAAGCATGTCACCTGGAGACCTGAAAACAGTCCAGTTTAGCTATAAATTTTCAGTTTCTTGGCAAGAGTGCTATTGGAATTTCAGTGGGACAATTCTAGAATGGTGAGGACCTATTTCACTCAATACAAGATGCTCAGTATCTCTTGCTCTGTATCACTTAATACCCATATGACCCTCACTCATTATGGCAACCCCAAATACCTCAACAGATTCCCAAATTCTGCCAGACCCAATTTAGAATCACTGAGCATAGAGACGGAGTGTCTATGGATATGTATATTATTTGAGAAGGCTGAAAGTAGGTTGGGTTCAGATAATGAAAACCTTACAGAAGTTCAAACCTTTTAAATAGACTACAAGGAAATACTAAATATAAGTAGGGTAGAGGCATTGTTTGCTATCTTCATCACAAAGGATTCTGGTAGCAATGAAGAAAATAATTAAGGTGGGTAAAAGATTCAGGCAGGGAGACTAAGTGGTTCTAATAATATCACATCTTTTTCTTTCTTTCCTTTTGCCACTCCTACCACAATGTCTACCTGGGCCTTTGACATCTGTTTTGGATGCTGACTCCTGGCCTCTATTTTGAATTTTGGGCTATAAAATTTCCCTCTTAGATTTAATCATAGTGTATTTCTTTTCCACCTCTATTATTACTTAATGATACTTAGTTCATAGCCCCATTGCTGGCACTTAGAACGGAGGGTAAGCATTGTGTACTATTCAAAGGCATCTTGCCACCAAGTTGTTTTGAATAGGATTTGTAATCTGAGCTATGGTTCCAATATGCTTAAAAATAAAAATTAAATATAAAAATTTCAAATAAAAATGCCTTGTTTCAAACATTTTGCCTGTATTATCTGAGGTTGCATTTGTTCCCAGGTGCATTCATCTTAGCAGAAAAGAAAACCAAAAGGTGTTAAATATTTTCACTGTAAGCAGATTGTTGGTATTTTACGGCACACACACAAAAAAAATACTATTTTACTGAATGAAAGCCTGTTTAAAACCCTAGATTTAGAGATTTTGTCGGCATTTTCATTATAAACCTCTATTTTCTTAGGTACATGTATTTTCATTTTGGAGATAAGTTAGAAAACATCAAATTGGTTGTTGCTAAATTAAAGCATAGTCAAAGGCATTCTGCCAAGATGCCATTCAAAGAAATCTCAATGAGAACATGTATCAACTTTCAGGGACACTCCAACCACAAAAACAGGTTTGGAGTCCTCTCATGCTTTGAAATGGCAAAGCAAATAGCCTGCCAGTTGGTGACAAATCAGCATGTGATGTTGCACCTGATGACTGGCCCCCAGAAACTGGTTCTATTTTTTTCTGAAATAAAATTATTTACAGAAAAAGTGAGAAATGTATCATACACTACAGAAACTTCCACATAAATCCTAGGGAGGAAAATAAGAATTATCAGGGTACATCTAGCTAGCAAATATTCTCGATTTAATTATTACCTGCCAAGGTCACATATTTGACATGCAGCCACATCAATCCCAAGGCAACAGGCCACAACCCAAGCATTGACCAGTCACCTTGCAAATGTGTAACCTGGGTCAACTAAATTCCACATGAGAGATTGTTGATTGTTCAGTGCAAAATCCACCCCACTACTAAAAAAATAAAAATAATAAAAATAAAAATGGACTTTGGCCTGTTAAGGTTAATTTGTGTCATCTATTCATATGTATCTCTTGAGATTAATATCATAGTGGTTAACATGATGAAATATGGAGCCAGATTCCCTATATTTGAATCTTTGATATACCACTTACTAGATGAAAAACCTTAGGCATATTGTGTCATTGTTCTTCAATGAGAAAAATAATAATACCCACCTCATAGGGTTGTGAGAATTAGCCAACACATGCAAAGCACTTAAAATGAGACCTAGCACATAAGTGTCCAATGTTAATGAAGATTATTATGATGTCATACTATGGGAAAGTAAATTTTTCCCAGGGGACATCATAGTATTTCTGCCCTTTCCCTTAAATACTTTAAAGTTTGAAATGGGGGCTTAGAATTCTTGATAACTAGGAAGGGATCCTCTATGACACGCTTTCCCCATTGCAGTAAGGCAAGTTGAAACAATTGTTTTCCTTAATTTCTTTTCTCTTAATTAAATGTTCACTTATTTGCAGGGGCTACTACAAATGCTTCATAAAATGCTGTATTGGTTTGATATCCAGCTAATTGACCTGTAATTGCTGAGCCAAAAACCCTCTTACCATGTCAATGGAGAGGGTCAGTTCTTACTGTATACCCTCCGCAACTAACATGAAGGAAACACAGCCTGGCTTAAAATCAGAACCTGAATGGCCACTAGATATTTGGAAAGAGTTTGACAGAACTTTGATATAATTTATCACGATAATATGCCATGAATGGGGGTATCCATGCATGTTATTCAGAAACATAACAGATATTTTTAAGGAATCATGGGAGATGAAGATCTCCAAGATCAATACCACTGCTACAAGTACTTTTAATTTTCAGTTCTGCTCAAGATCTTGCAGGCACTTTACTTTGACTACAGTTGCAACAATCTACAAAACAAAGTACAGTGTCTTGTTCTCACTATTGCATGTAAGGGTAATTAACAAAATATATTTCATGGAAAAACCATGTAGTTATTCCACATAGGCCAGTGAAAATTCCAAAATGTAAGTATTTTATATATGCAACGTCAATATGTGTGTTTCTTATGGATTCACAGTGGCCCTATCAGGCATAGTAGGAGGTAGTGACCTTTATTTATATGTGTTTAGCACTATAAATTTGAATCTGCACCAAGAAAATCACAAATTTGAATATTTAAGAAATATTACCATATTAATCATTCCTCAAGCAAAAGCTCAGCATGATTTTAAAAAAGAAAAATCCAGACCAATTTAGAAGACTCAAAGTTCTTTCAGTGGTATTTTGTCATTCCCAACATGCTCAAAGACCTTATTTATTCTTCTATGAGTATTTAAAATAGAGAAAGAACTCGGGTACATGGACAAGAGTATGGTGATTGCTTGAGTGAGGGTGGTGAGTGAAGGTTGAAGATGGTATAGGGAGGATAAATGGTGATGGGAAAAAAAATTAAAGAATTAAAATAAATAAATGAATGGGGAATCTTGTTTCACATACTCACATGCACACACACAAAAACAAATGGAAATCAACTAATTATAAGCTCTCTACAAATTGGTAATTGACTTTAAAGATGAGATATTGAAAAATTGGTAGAGAAGATGGCAGCTAGAATAGGCAGACGTTTCTTGTAACTCCTCCCACGGCAAGACTGGAAAAAAAACAACACTAAAGTATGGAATATTCATCTGGAATTACCAACTGAGGTCCAGCTGAGGAGGCAACTAATATCCAGGAAGGACACAAAACACCTAGAGACTGGTAGAAAGCATGAGGTTGTGAGATGGGCTGACCCAGCTTCCATGGGCAGCAGGCTGAGAGTGAGGAGGAATCTCTTGGCTATGGGAGGGTTATTTCCCTGAGAAGATCAAGGCCCAGAACCCAGGCTGGGCTCCACAGCCCGGAACACCAGAGCTAAGACCAGTGGCCCATGTAGTATCCAGCCATGGAAGGTAGCAGGACTTCTGGCTGCCCAGGAGATCTGAGCCAATCAGAAAGAAAGAAAGCCTAAGGTGTTTTTATTTTTATTTTTTAAACCCAGAGCACAGGAATTTAGTTAGCAGTTACTCCCCCAAGGTTTTAGTTGAGGGAGGGCTCTGCAGACTCAAGGTACCTAAAGAGAGGCTGGGGTGGGAAGCATTGGGGGGGGAGACAGGGAAAAGCAGCAGCCGGGAGTCCTGCATTCCATTGTACCCCTCCAAACTGAAACAGACATTTTTCCTAAGAGGCACTAGCCCTCCCCAGAAGCCACAGCATAGGAAAAGGAAAAAAAAAAAAACAGCAACACCTCACCCAAGGTGAAACAGCCCACCAAACATTCAGGAGTCCTGCCACACCTTGCATCTCCACCTTTGCAGAAGAGACAGGAGCACAGGCCAAGCCTACAGGTTTGGATAGTCTCAGGAAGCATCAGTGACTGGACTGGAGTTGGGGCCATCCCACTGGCTGGTGCCCCCCTACATGGGAAAGTTGATAGAACCTCCTATTATCCAGCTGAACACAAAGGATTGCATATGAGTATCTTTACTCAGCCAAGGGTAGAATAATACTCTGGGACACTCTTAGAGGAGAAGCTCTGAGATAGGGAAAAAGACCACATTCCCTGAAATCTGAATAGCATCTCCCCCTCATGTGATACCCAGAGGTCTATACTCCTGATTCTACCTAAAGCCCTTTCAGAAACAGACGTTTGAGTGATTAAGATTGACAGCTGGCTAGAAGGGGAAGAAGAGGAAAGGAGGATCCCAGGGAATCTGGGAAAGTTTGCTGACCTAGCCCTGGGTACCATGCTGCTAATATACTGGGCTTAGAGTGAAGCTTGATCCCTCCTGTGTGCAGCCAAGTCCTGTGGAGAGAGACATAAACTTTGGATTGCTTGGAATTTCAAACAGGTTGTTGAACGCCAAAGGAGGACAGTTTCTGTAGTGGATAGCCCCTAAGTACTTCCCGAGAAACCTAGAACTGGCAGACAGAACAGTCAGACACAGTCATCAGAAGAACAGTATCCTAGAGAAGCTCTCAGGAGGCACTAAACTCTGCTGAGACAAATATGACTTCATCCCCCTCCCTTTTTATTGTATCCTCTTTATCTGCTTTATTGATTTGTTATTATTTTAGTCTCTATTGTTTCTTTGATAAATCTAATTTTTCTCTTTCCTTTTCCTACTCATTTTTTCCCTTTTCCCCCTGCTTTCTCACTTTTTTCCTTTTCTTATTTTGTGTCTATTTTCTCCTCTATTTTCCTTTTCAAAAAATTTTGTTCCTCTTTTCTTTTATACAATTTTCCTTCACCTATTCTTTATTCTTCTTTTATTTATTACAACTCGGCCCCTTCATTTTCCTTTTCTCCCCTCTTTTTTCTCCTCATTTTTTAATTTCTTTTCTTCTATCACTCTTGCTCCCTTTTCTCTTTGCTAAGTCTATCTTATTTTTTGGTTGCTTTTTATGTTGTTGTAGGAAACGTGCATGTGTTTTTGTTTTGTTTTGTTTTTTTTTTGTTTTATTTTGTTGTATTTTGTTATGTTCTGTCAGCACCTCCACAACAGCTCATATGACATTTAAAGAATAAAAATTAATTCTCTATTTTTAAATAAATAATCTTCTCACAGGCAGCCAACCAAAGAGGAGATTCCATCTACGAACAAGACAAAAATATTCAAGACCCAATTATAAAATGAGAACCCAAATAATACAAACAAGAGGATTACTAGATCCCCTGCACGCCTGAGGTCCAATGTACCACTGGATTCACAAAATACATAAGAACACCCCATGAAGACTGGGAGGAATAGCAGTTTGATCTAATACATAGAAACAAATACAAAGGAACAGCAAAAATGGGGAGGCAAAGAAATAATCCCCAAATGAAATAAAAAGATGAATTACCAGAAAAGGAACTAAATGAAATGGAGGCAAGCAATTTTTCAGATAAAGAATTCAAAGTAATGGTTATAGGGGTGCTCAAACAACATAGTGAGAACTATAAGCAACTTAATGAGACTGTTATGGAACTTGATGAGAACTACACCAGATAAAAAAAGAAAGAAAAAGAAAAAGATGGAAATTATGAGTAAGTTTTAAACAGAAATGAAGAATGACATAGCTGAAATAAAAAAATACCCTAGAAGGGATCAATAGTAAATTAGAAGAAGCAGAGGTCCTAATCAGCAGATTAGAAGATGAGGTAGAAAAACACCCATTCAGAGCACCAATTGAAAAAAAAATAAAAAGTAGGAAGAGAGCTAAAGGGAGCTTTGGGACAACATGAAACATAACAACATCTGTATCATA
This sequence comes from Myotis nattereri, assembly GCF_964212035.1. NCBI lineage: Eukaryota > Metazoa > Chordata > Mammalia > Chiroptera > Vespertilionidae > Myotis > Myotis nattereri. The sequence goes on along the minus strand of NC_138078.1, from coordinate 94,508,346 downwards.
AAGGTTAGAGAAGGAGAAGAATCTGAGCAAATAATTGAGACACTGTTTGAAGAAATAATGAGAGAAAAGTCACTCAAGTTCATAAAACACAGAGTTCCAATTGAGATGAACCCCAAAAGACCCACACCTAGGAACATCATAATTAAAAGGGCAAACATTAAAGACAAAGAAAGAATTTTAGCAGCTTCAAGAGAGAGACAGAAAGTTAACTCCCATTAGTCTGTCACCTGATTTCTCAATAGAAACATTTCAGGTCAGAAGGGAGTTCCATGAAGTATACAAAGTAATGAGAAGCAGAGTAATGAACCTTAGACTACTCTATCTAGCAAGGCTATCATTCAAAATAAAAGGTGAAATAAAGAGCATTGCAGACAAATGAAGGATAAAAGAGTGTCTCACTACCAAACGAGAACTGCAAGAAATATTAAAGGAAATGCTGCAGGAAGAAGAAATAGAGAGAAAGGAATGTGGGCATAAAGAATAAAAATGACGGGAGACTGCACCACCTTGAGTGGCTGTTAGCGGCATCCAGAGATCGGCTACTAACCCAGAAACAACGGATCTCAAGCAGTGCGACTACATGAACTCAGATGAGCACTGCTTCTCCTCACAGAAAGGTTAGACTTCCCCTAAAGGTGTGGTTTGCAATTCAGGTTGGAGAGAGGAATGTTTGCGGGGGGGAAATCTGCGCCCCACAAAATCCACGGCCATTGGGGCCAGTGTGATCCGTGAGTGTGGAAGGGCTCCCGCAGGGCTTCTGGCAGAAGGGAACGCTAAAAATAAGCCCATAGCTGGACTGGATGCAAAAAAGCAACCTCAGATTTTGCCAGTCTGGGGGTACTTGGTGCCAGGGGTGAGAGGGCATGCGGAGACGGCGCGCAGACCTGGAAGGTGGAGGCTTGTGAATTTGCACAACTTCTCAGGCTCTTGTTTTTACACTTCCCCTTAATTCTGTGCATTGGATTATTAAACTCAGTGCATGGGATTTCCCAGTTGGGGGTCACTCGAAGAGCCTGTAGGGGAAAGTTATTTTGGGGGAACCTGGGAAACAGAGCAGGGAGTAATGATTAAAGAACCAGCTCTGGGCAGTGGACTTTCCCAAACCAGTTTTAAGTACCATAGAGAAAATAAATCCTAACTACTGGATAGAGAGGACTTATAGCCTGGGAGGTCAGTCCAGACACACTGCCACCCAGAGGCAGAGCCACGAACTGTCTCTTCTTTAAATACAAATAAAGGCAGTCTGGTAAACAAATACAACCTGCCTTAAAATCAGGTCTGTGGTTTACAGCACGGAGGGACAGTGTATCGCAGGGAAATTCAACACTCTCCTAAATACGTGGCAGGACAAAGGTGTGCCAAAAAGAAGAGTAGAAGATCTGAAGCACCTTCACTACTGCACGTTTTTATTTTCATATTTTTTAATTCTTTTTTCACCTTTTAATTAAGAACCTATTTTATTATTACTCTTTTTATTTTTTTCATCACCTGATTTTACCTTTTTAATTACTACATTTTTATTTTAAACCAGTATTATTACTATCATTTTACCATATTTTAAAGTGTCATTTTATTTTTTCTTTATTTTATTTTGGGATTAGTGTTCTACACTCTTTTTCATTGTTCCTTTAGCATCATTTTTCTCTATCTCAACTTTACCTTTAAGCCAAAACTCTCTTCCTCACTTTTCCCCTTTTTTTGTCCTGTTTCTCTTATGCTATCCCTGCTTTAGATTTTCAGTATTCCTTCTTTTTACCCCCTGTCTAAATTTCACCCTACTTATTTTTCTAATTTCCAATCCCTTGCTCTAAATACATATACACCTCTCTCTTATCTTTATTCACTATACAATTTTTTTTCCTCTCTCTGTCGTTTTCCTATTGTTTGCTTGATTTTGAGTATATTGGTTTTTTTATGCTTGTTTGTGAGATTGTTTTGTTTTTTATTTTCATTTTTCTCTTTTGCTTTTTTTTCTTTCTCCAGTTATTTTTGTGCTTCTGTTTTCCCTTGCCTTGCTTGATATTAGTGGTTATTTGTAGTTTGTATTCATCTCCAGGGATCTGTTGCTGGAATTCATTGGGATTAGTGGCAGTTCTATTAGAGATTTCTCCCCATATAAACAGTCTCTTCCCCACTTCTATTTCATTATCTCTCTTACTTTTTTTTCTCTCCCTTTTCCCAATCTCATTTCTGCACTCCTTTTTTTTTCTTTTCCTCCTTTATCTTTTTCTATTTTTTCTTCTTTATCCCCTAATTCTCTTTGCTTGGGTGGTCACCTTTATCTGGGGTTATTAATATAGTAAATACATTTGTGTTCAGTGCCTTGTATGTTGTGCCTTGTTGTGTTGTATTTTGTGCCTTTAAATCAACGCAGCAGAGAGAGAACTACATAAACAAACACCTGGAGAAGAGAGATCATGGTGAAACAAAGAACCAACCCACATATGAAAGAAAAACAGGCATTATCAGAAAAGGAAGTAAATGAAATGGATGCAACAGAGGCAAGCAACCTGTAAGAGAAATAATTCAGAGAAATGGTCATAAGGTGGATGAAAATAATGGAAGACAAATTCAACAATATGTGTAAGAACCAAGAGGAAATGAAGAAAAACCAAGAAGAAATGAAAAATGACATCAGTGCTATAAATAACTCAATAGAAAGCATAAACAGTACACTAGAAGAAGCAGAGGACTGCATCAGCGAGCCAGAAGACAAGGTAGGAAAAAATACCCAAACAGAAAAGCTTCTGGAAAAAAAAAATTTAAAAAGCAGGAGGAGAGCCTAAGAGAACTCTGGGACAACACGAAATGAAACAACATCCGAATAATAGGGGTGCCAGAGGGAGAGGAAACTGATCAAGGAATAGAAAACCTGTTTGAAAAAATAATAACAGAAAATTTCCATGATATAGGGAAGAAAAAACTGACAAAAATCCAAGAAGCTCTCAGAGTCCCAAACAAAATAAACCCCAAAAGACCAATGCCAAGCCACATTATAATTAAATTGGCAAACACCAACAACAAAGCAAGAATCTTAAAAGTAGTCAGAGAGAGACAGAAAGTTACCTAAAAAAGATTCCCCATCAAACTAGCGACTGATTTCTCAACAGAAACACATCAGAGAAGAAGGGAACGAAATATACAAAGTCATGCAAAGGAAGGGTCTGAATCCAAGAATACTGTACACAGCAAGGCTATCAATCAAAATTGAGGGTGAAATCAGGAGCTTCACAGACATAAATGGTCTACAGGAGTTTATTACCACCAAACCAGCAATGCAAGAAATGCTAAAGGGTCTGCTGTAAAAATAAAAAATAGGAAACAAAGAAGGAACGCAGCGGTAAAGAACAAAAATGGCGACTAACAAGTTCCTATCAATAATAACTTTAAATGTAAATGGATTAAATGCCCCAATCAAAAGACACAGGGTAACTGAGTGGATAAGAAAACAGGACCCATACATCTGCTGTCTACAGGAAACCCACCTCAGGAAAAAAAAAAAACAAAAAACGCACACAGACTGATGGTGAAGGAATGGAAAAGGTTTTTCAGGCGAATGGAAGTGAAGAAAATGCCGGGGTAGCAATACTTATATATATAACAAATTAGATCTCAAAGTGGAGTACATAAAAAGAGATAAAGAAGGCTACTTCATAATAGTAAAGGGAGCAATCCAACAAGAAGAAATAACTCTGGTAAATATATATGCACTCATTATAGGAGCACCCAAATACATAAGAAATCTTCTGGAGGAGATCAAGGGAGAGATTGACAGCAATACAATCATAGTAGGGGACTTTAACACCCCATTATCACCACTGGACAAATCCTCTAAACAAAAAATCAGCAAAGAAACATCAATCCTAACTGACTCACTGCATCAGATGGAATTTATTGGCCTCTTCAGAACATTTCACCCCAAAGCCACAGAATATACATGCTTCTCAAGTGCACATGGGTCTTCTTCAAAGATAGACCATATATTGGGTCACAGACAAAGTCTCTTCAAAGTCAAGAAAATTAAAATCATATCAAGCATCTTCTCAGATCACAAAGGCATAAAACTGGAAATCAACTACAATAAAAACAATCCAAAAAATCAAACACATAGAGACTAAATAGCATGCTATTAAACTATGGCTGGGTTACCAGAGATCAAAGAAGAAATAAAAAAACATCATGGCAACAAATGACAATGAAAACAGAACAATCCAAAACCTATGGGACACAGTGAAAGCAGTCTTGAAAGGGAAGTTCATAGCTCTACAAGCCTACTGCAAAAAAAAAAACAAAACAAAACAAAAAAAAAAAACAAACAAACAAAAAAAAACAAGAAACAATGAAAATAAATGACCTAATTCCACAACTCAAAAAGTTACAAAGAGAGCAACAAGAAAAGCCCAGTGTAAGCAGAAGGGAGGAAATGACAAAGATCAGAGCAGAGATAAATAACATAGAGACCAAAAAAATAATACAAAAGATCAACAAAACCAAGAGCTGGTTCTTTGAAAGGCTAAACAAGATTGATAAACCTCTAGCCAGGCTCACCAAGAAACAAAGAGAGAGGACCCAAATAAACAAAATCAGAAATGAAAGAAGAGAAATAACAACAGACCCCACAGAAATACAAAGGATTGTTAGAAAATACTATGAACAACTCTACTCCAACACACTAGACAACCTGGAGGAAATGGACATATTCCTAGAAAAATACAACCTTCCAAAACTTAATCAGGAAGAATCTAAAAATCTCAATAGGCCAATAACTATGGAGGAAATCGAAGCAGTAATCAAAAAGCTACCAGTAAACAAAAGCCCGGGGTCAGATGGCTTCACAGGGGAGTGTTACTAACATTCAAGGAAGACCTAAAACCTATCCTCCTCAGACAATGTCAAAAGATTCAAGAGGAAGGAACACTTCTCAGCTCATTCTATGAAGCCAGCAACACCCTAATCCCAAAACCAAATAAAGACAACACAATGAAAGAGAATTACAGGTCAATATCCCTCATGAACATAGATGCCAAAATCTTCAACAAAATCCTAGCAAGTCGGATCCAGCAGTACATCAAAAAGATCATATACTATGACCAAGTAGGATTTATCCCAGGGATGCAAGGATGGTACAATATCCGCAAATCAATAAATGTGATACATCACATAAACAAATTGAGAGAAAAAAAACACATAGTCATAGCAATTGATGCGGAAAAAGCATTTGACAAAATCCAACACCCTTTCTTAATAAAAACTTTCAGCAAGATAGGAATAGAGGGATCATACCTCAACATAATAAAAGCCATATATGACAAACCTACAGACAACATCATACTCAATGGACAAAAACTAACACCATTTGCCCTAAGAACAGGAACAAGACAGGGATGCCCCCTCTCACTACTCCTGTTCAACATAGTACTGGAAGTACTAGCCATTGCGATCAGACAAGAAGAAATAAAAGGCATCCAGATTGGAAAAGTTGAAGTAAAACTGTCCTTATTTGCAGATGGCATGATACCTTACATAGAGAACCCTAAAAACTCCATCAAAAATTATTAGACTTAATAAATGAATTTGGCAATTCAGCAGGATACAAAACTAATGCCAAGTAATCCATGGCATTTCTTTACACCAATAGTGAACTTACAGAAAGGGAAACTAAAAAAGCAATCCCATTTACCATTGCACAAAAAAAATTAAGCTACCTAGGAATAAACTTACCTAAGGAGGGAAAAGACTTATATGCGAAAAACTACAGGACCCTGAAAAAATAGATAGAGGAAGACATAAACAGATGGAAGAACATGCCGTGTTCATGGATTGGTAGAATCAACATCATCATAATGTCCATACTACCCAAAGCAATCTACAGATTCAATGCAATCCCCATTAAATTACCAATGGCATATTTCACAGATCTAGAACGAACATTCCAAAAATTCATCTGGAATAAAAAAAGACCTCAAATAGCTACAGCAATCCTGAGAAAGAAGAACAATGTAGGTGGGATCTCAATACCAGATATCAAACTGTATTACAAAACCACTGTTCTTAAAGCAGCTTGGTACTGGCACAAGAACAGACACATAGGTCAATGGAATAGAATAGAGACCCCAGAAATCGACCCAAACCACTATGCCCAATTAATATTCGACAAAGGAGGCAAGAGCATACAATGGAGTCAAGACAGTCTCTTCAATAAATGGTGTTGGAAAAATTGGACAGATACATGCAAAAAGATGAAACTAGACCACCAGCTCACACCATACACAAAAATAAACTCAAAATGGATAAAAGACTTAAATGTTAGACGGGAAACCATAAAAATACTAGAGGAATCCACACGCAGCGAAATTGCAAACATATGCCAAAGGAATTTCTTCTCTGATAATGCTCATAGGGCAATGGAAACTAAAGAGAAAATAAACAAATGGGACTACATCAAAATAAAAAGCTTTTGCACAGCAAAGGAAACCATCAACAAAACAACAAGAAGACCCACTACATGGGAGAACATATTTGCCAATGATACCACTGATAAGGGTTTAATCACCAACATTTACAGGGATCTCATGAAACTTAACAAAAGGAAGATAAACAATCCAATCAAAAAATGGGCCAGGGACCTAGATAGACACTTTTCGAAAGAGGACATACAGAAGGCCCAAAGACATATGAAAATATGATCAAAGTCACTAATTATAAGAGAGATGCAAATCAAAATGACAATGCGGTATCATCTCACACCTGTCAGAATGGCTATCCTCAACAAATCAACAAACAACAAGTGTTGGAGAGGATGTGAAGAAAAAGGAACCCTTCTGCACTGCTAGTGGGAATGCAGACTGGTGCAGCCACTGTGGAGAACAGTATGGAGCTTCCTCAAAAAACTAAAAATGGAACTTCCATTTACGCAGTGATCCCACTACTAGGAATATATCCCAGGAAACCAGAAACGCTAATCAGAAAGGATATATGCACCCCTAAGTTCATAGCAGCACAATTCACCATAGTTAAGATTTGGAAACAGCCTAAGTGCCCATCAGCAGATGAGTGGATTAGAAAACTGTGGTACATCTACACAATGGAATACTATGCTGCAGTAAAAAAGAAGGAACTCTTGCCTTTTGCAACACCATGGATGGAATGGAGAGCATTATGCTAAGTGAAATAAGCCAGTCAGAGAAAGATAAATACTACATGTTCCTACTCATTTGTGGATTATAGAGAACATCATAGACTGATGAAAAGGGACAGATCCAAAGACTGAAAAACAGCGATCTGGCTATCAATCCCCAGAAGGAAAGTAGGGGAGGGCGGGGGTAAGGGGAAGAGATCAACCGAAGGACTTGTATACACGCATATAAGCCAAACCAATGGACATGGACAACAGGAGGATGGGAGCATGAGTGTGCAGGGGGTGGGGGCAGTTGGGGGTTAATGGGGGGGGATGAGGACACATTTGTAATACCTTAACTAATAAAAAAAATAAGAATGGTAACAAATGAGTACCTAACAATAATAAACTTAAATGTCAATGGCTTAAATGCTCCAATCAAAAGACATAGGGTAGGATGTATAAGAATGAATAAGAGAACATGACCCATATATATGCTGCTTATAAGAGACCCACCTCAGAACAAAAGACTCACACAAGATGCGAATGAATGAATAGAAAAATTTTCCATGCAAATGGAAATGAAAAAAAGTTGTGACAGCAATATTCATATCTGAAAGAATAGACTTCAAAATGAAGGCCATAACAAGAGGCAATGAAGGCCAGTACATAATACTAAAGAGATCAATCAAACAAGAGGATATAACCCTGGTATACATATATACACCCAATACAGGGACACCCAAATCTATAAAAATCTTTTAGAGGATTTTAAGGGATAGATCAACAGCAATACAATCATAGTAGGGGACTTGAACACCCCACTGACTTCACTAGACAGATCTTCTAGACAAAAAATCAACAAGGAAAGAGTGATCCTAAATGACACACTAGATAAAATGGATTTGACTGATATTTACAGAACATTTCACCCCAAGCTGAAGAATATATATTCTTTTCCAGTGCACATCAGACATTCTAAAAGATAGACCACATTTTAAATCTCTACAAATTCAGAAAGACTGAAATCATATCAAGCATCTTCTCAGATCACAATGGCATGAAACTAGTAATAAACTACAAAAAAAAAAACACCCTCAAATATTCAAACACATGGAGACTAAATAGTATGTTATTAAACAATGAATGGGTTACCAAGGATATCAAAGAAGAAAAAAAAAAAAACTTCCTGTATCCCAACTGGTGTGGCTCAGTGGGTAGGTGTCAACCCATGAACCAGGAGGTCACCAGTTCAATTCCTGGTGAGGACACATGCCTGGGTTTCATGCTTAATCCACAGTAGGGGTCATGCAGAAGGCCACTGATTCATGTTTCTCATCGATGTTTCTATCTTTCAATCCCTCTCCCCTACTCTATCTCTAAAATCAATAAAAAACATATTTTAAAAAACTTCTAAAATAAATAAATGAAAAAGAACATACAATAAACCAAAATCTATGGAACACAGTGAAAGCAGTTCTGAGAGGTAAGTCAATAGCACTACAGGTCTACCCTGAGAAAGCAGAAAAAGCACTAATAAACTATCTAACCCTACAACCAAATGAATTGGAAAGAGAACAACAAGAAAAGCCCAGAGTAATTAGAAGACAGGAAATAATAAAGATCAGAGCCAAAATAAATGACATAGAGACTGAAAAAAATACAAAAGATCAATGAAACAAAGAGCTGGATCTTTGAAAAGATAAAAAAGATGATAAAGCATTAGCCAAACTCATCATGAAACAAGAAGAGAGGACCCAAATAAATAGAATCTGAAACAACATAGGTGAAGTAACAACTGACACCACAGAACTACAAAGGATTATAGAAAGAAATGATGAACAACTATATGCCACCAAGCTGGCCAACCTGCACGAAATGCACAAATTCATAGAAAAACACAAACTTCCAAAACTGAATCAGGAAAAAGGAGAAAACATGAATAGGCTGATAACAACTGATGAAATTGAAGCAGTAATCAAAAAACTCCCAGCAAACAAAAGTCCTAGTGTGGACAGCTTCACAGCGGAGTTTTACCAAACATTCAAAGAAGTACACACATCTGCCTCAAACTATTCCAAAAGCCAAAGAGGAAGGAAAACTTCCAAGAACGTTTTACAAGGCCAACATTAGTCTAATTCTAAACCAGATAAAAACACTACAAATAAAGAAATTAGATATCCCTGATGAACACAGATACTAAAATCCTCAACAACATATTACCAAATCAGATCCAGCAATATATTAAAAAGATCATACACCATGACCAAGTGGGATTTATTCCCGGGATGTAAGGTTGGTATAGAATTGCAAATCAATAAATGTGATACATCATATTAACAAATTGAAAGACAAAAATCACATAATCATATCAATAGCTACAGAAGAAGCTTTCAACAAAATCCAACACACATTTTTTATAAAAACTCTCAGCAAAGTGGGAATAGAGGAATCATACCTTAACATAATTAAAGCCATAGATGACAAACCTACAGCCAAAACCCTACTTACTGGCCCCAAACTAAATCACTTCCCCTAAGAACAGGAACAAGACAGGGTTGTCTGCTTTCACTACTTTTATTTAACATAATAAGAAAGTCATAAAAAAAAGAAAGTCATAGCACAGCAATGAGACAATAATAAAAGATAAAGGACATCCAAATAGGAAAGAAAGATGTAAAAATGCCATTATTTGGAGATGACATGATATTGTACATAGTAAACCCTAAAGATTCCTCCAAAATTTGCTAGATTTAATAAATGAATTCATCAATGTAGCAGGATAAAAAAATAACACCCAGAACTCAATGGCATTTTTTAAAATATATTTTATTGATTCTTTACAGAGAGAAAGGGAGAGGGATAGAGTGTTAGAAACATCGATGAGAGAGAAACATCGATCAGCCACCTCCAAGGTACATGCCCTTGACTGGAATCAAACCTGGGATCCTTGAGTCCGCAGGCCAACGCTCTATCCACCGAGCCAAACCGGTTAGGGCCCAATGGCATTTTTGTACACCAATAATAAACACTCAGAAAGAAAAACACACAAAAAAATTCAATTTACTACTGAAAAAATTTAAGGTGGTAGGATTAAATTTAACCAAGGAGGTAAAAGACCTGTACTTGGAAAATGGCAGGACAGTGAAAAAAGATAGAAGATATTAACAAGTGGAAGACTATACCATGATCATTGATTGGTAGAATTAATATCATTAAAATATCCATACAACCCAAAGCAATCTATTGATTCAATGCAATCCCTATCAAAAGACCAATGGCATATTGTACAGATCTAGTGCAAATACTCCAAAAATTTATATGGAACCAAAAAGACCTGGAATAGCTGCAGTAACCTTGAGAAAGAAGAAGAATGTTAGAGGGATCACAATACTGGATATCAAGCTATATTACAAAGCCACTGTAATCAGAGCAACCTGGTACTGGCACAAGAACAGCCATATATATCAATGGACCAAAACAGAGAATCCAGAAATTGACCCAAGCCATTATGCTTAATTGATATTTGACAAAGGAGGCAAGAGCATACAATGAAGTAAAGACAGTCTCTTCAATAAATGGTATTGGAATAATTGGACAGGTACATGCAAAATAATAAAACTAGACCACCAACTTATACCATATACAAGAATAAACTCAAAATGGATAAAATATTTAAATGTAAATTGTGAAACCTTATAAATCTTAGAAGAGAATGTAGATAGCAAAATATCAGATATCTCAGGTAGAAGAATTGTCACCCATACATTGCCTATGGCAAGAGAAACAATGGGGAAAAAAATCAATACATGGGACTACAACAAACAAAAACACTTCTGTACAGAAAAAGAAGCCAACATCAGAATAAAAAGGGAGAACATATTTGCCAATGACACATCTGCTAAGGGGCTAATTTCCAAAATATATAAAGTACTCATACAACTCAACAAAAGGAAGACAAGCAAACCAATTAAAAAATGAGTTCTAGCTGCTTTGACTCAGTGGATAGAGGACGGACTGTGTACTGAAGGATCCTAGGTTCGATTCTGGTCAAAGGCACATGCCCCAGTTACGGGCTCGATTCCCAGTAGGGGGCATGCAGAAGGCAGCCAATCAATGATTCTCTCTCATTATTGATGTTTCTAGCTCTCTCTCCCTCTCTGAAATCAATAAAAAATATATTTAAAAAAAAAAACAAAAAAAAAACCATATGCATAGACACAAACACCTGCATAGACACTTCTCCAAAGAGGACATACAAATGACCAAGGGACATATGAAAAAATACTCAATGTCACTAAACATAAGAGAGATGTAAATTAAAATGATAATGAGGTACCACCTCCTACCTGCCACAATGGCTATCATCAGTAAATCAACAAACGAGTGCTGGTCAGGATGTGGAAAAAAGGAACCCTAGTACACTGTTGGTGGGAATGCAGACCGATACAATCACTATGAAAAACAGTATGGAGTTTCCTCAAAAAATTAAAAATGGAACTGCCATTTGACCCAGTGATACCACTTCTATAAATATATCCTTATAAGCCTGAAACACCAATCAGAAAGAACATATACCCCCCTATGTGCATAGTAGTATTATTAACAACTAGAGGCCAAGTGTACAGATTCGTGCACCAGTTGGGGTCCTTCAGCCTGGACTGCGCCCTCTTGCAATCTGGGACCCCTCGGGGGATATAGCAATTCACAAAGCAGTAGGCAGCCAGGGAGGAGCCCGACCTGGGCTTGGCACTTGGCATTCAGTGCTCTTAACTGCTTGCCACTTGCTCCTAACTGCTTGCTGCTTGCTCCTAACCACTCACCAATCACTCCTCATCACTCACCACTCACTCCTTAGTGCTGCACCAGCTTCTGGATGAGTGGCGCTCCCCCTGTGGGAGCGCACTTACCACCAGGGGGCAGCTCCTGCATTGAGCAACTGCCCCCCTGGTGGGTGGTCAGTGTGCATCATAGCTACCGGTTGTTCCACAGTTCGGCTGATTTGCATATTAGCCTGTTATTATATAGGATAGCTAAGATCTGGAAACAGCCCAAGTGCCCATCAGTAGATGAATGGATTAAAAAACCTTGGTACATTTACATAAGGAAATACTATGCTGCTGTAAAAAAGAAGTATCTCTTGCCCTTAGAGACAGCATGGAGGGTCCTAGAGAGTATTATCCTAAGTGAAATAAGCCAGTCAGAGAAATACAAATATCACATAATCTCATTTATATGTGGAATCTAATGAACAAAATAAACTGATGAACAAAAAAGATCCAGAGACATTGCAGCATGCAACAGACTGACATATTTCAGAGGGAAGGGGGGTAGTGGGAAGAAGTTAACCAATGAACTTATAGATACACTAGAAGCCCAGTGAACAAAATACTTGCACCCGGGGGGGTCCCTCAGCCCAGCCTGCAACCTCTCACAGTCTGGGAGCCCTCAGGGGATGTCGCGGAGGCAGGAGAGGCTCCTGCTACCACACCTGCACTCGCCAGCCATGAGCCCAGCTTCTGGCTGAGCAGTACTCCCCTTGTGGAAGTGCACTAACAACCAGGGAGCAGCTCCTGCATTGAGCATCTTCTTCCTGGTGGTCAGTACATGTCATAGCAATTGGTTGTTCTGCCGTTCGGTAAATTTTCATATTGGCCTTTTATTATATAGGACTAGAGGCCCAGTGCACGAAATTCGTGCACTGGGGGGTGGGGATCCCTCAGCCCAGCCTGACCCTCTCACAGTCCGGGAGCCCTCAGTGGATGTCCTACTGATGGCCACAGTCTGGCAGCAGAGGCTCAGAGCAGGCGTCCCGTGTGTGTGTGTGTGTGTGTGTGTGTGTCCCCACTGGAGGTCTGCCCCAGCCACATTGGAGGCTCAGAGCAGGCACTGTGTGTGTGTGTGTGTGTGTGTGTGTGTGTGTCTGCTGGGGGCCTGCCCCCAGCCACACCATGGAGGCTTGGAGCAGGAGCCCCTCTGTGTTGATCTCTCAGGCTCCTGGCCTCCACTGCATGTTGTACTCTCCTTTGAGCTATGGCCAGGATGGGGGTGCTGCTTGCAAGCTGGGCTTTCCTGCTCCCAGATCGCCATGGCGACTGGGGAGCAGGCCCAGCTGGGGGCTGCCCACAGGCCAGGCTTGCTCTCCTGCTCCCGGATCCCCATGGCGACCGAGGAGCAGGCCCAGCTGGGGGCTTTCCTGGTCCCGATTCAGGCCCAGCTTGGGGCTGCCCGCAGGCCAGGCTTCCTTTCCAGCTCCCAGATCACTATGGCAACTGGGGAGAAGGCAAAGTTTGGGGCTGCCCTCAGGCCAGGCTTGCTTTCCTGCTCCTGGATCAGGCGCAGCTGGGGGCTACCTACAGGCCACACTTTTCTACTTACCGATGGCCAGATCACCACAGTGACCCAGGGCCCAGCGGCACTTTCCTGCTCTCCAATAGTCATACGGTCCCGGCTGGGGGCGGGGCTTAGCAGTACAGGGCTTAGGCAGCACGGGGGTCCTGGCTGGGGGATCAGGTGGCACACAGGAGTCCCGGCTGGGGCAGGGCTTATGCCCTGCAGCCCAGGGCTGCACATGGGGCACGGATGGCAGCTCACACGGTCCTGCCCTGCCTGTAGTATAGGATAGAGGCCTGGTGCACAGGTGTGGGCTGGCTGGTTTGCCCTGAAGGGTGTCCTGGATCAGGGTGGGGGTCCCCACTGGGGTGCCTGGCCAGCCTGGATGAGGGGATGATGGCTGTTTGCGGCTGGTCACACACCCTTCAGGGTGGGGGTCCCCACTGGGGTGCCTGGCCAATCTGGGTGAAGTCCTGAGAGCTGTTTTCAGGCTGGAGGGCAACTTAAGCTCCCAGCCTCTCCTTTTTTTCTTTTTTTTTTTTATTCTGGGATTTATTTGCCTTCTATGGCTGTCACTGGAGCTGAGAGCCGGCTCCAGCTCTGAGGGCTGAAAGCAGGTTCTGGGTCTGTTTGGCTTCTATAATTGAAACTCTGTTGCCATCACTGCAGCTCTAAGCTCTGAGGCCGAAGCTGGCTGAGAGCAGGTTTCTAGGTTTGTTTGGCTTGTATAATTGAAACTCTGTTGCCATCACTGCAGCTCTAAGCTCTGAGGCCCAGCTGGCTGAAAGCAGGTCTCTGGAGCTTGTTTAGCTTCTATAATTGCAACATAGTTGCTTAGAGTGCAGCTCAGAGCCCAGCAGTGGCAGGCCGGGAATGTTGGCTTCCTCTGTCACTGGAGCAAGCAAGCATCCTGTTCGCTTCAGCTGCGTGGCTGCCGGCCGCCATCTTGGTTGGCAGTTAATTTGCACATCCCACTGATTAGCCAATGGGAAGGGTGTAGGGGTTATGGTCAATTTTAATGTTTCTCTTTTATTAGATAGGATATGCATAGCCCATTGATATACAATAGTGCAGAGAAGGCCCCGGGAGGGGAAAGGAGCAGGGTGGAGTATGTCAATGGGGGGATAAAGGGAGACATCTGTAATACTTTCAACAATAAATATAAATTTAAAATAATAAAGGTGAGATATTTGCTAAGCTGATGTGGGGTAATGAAGAATAGAATCCTTATACCTTTACATTAGTTGTGAAAGCATTTTAATTAGCTAGTTAACCTAATATATAAAAACCCTGGGTCTGAACAACCACTAAAGATGGAGGCTCGACCTACCAGAAGTCAGTCCTGAAGTCAGTGCTGGGTTGCCATGGCTGTGATGCCCCAGCACTGACTGCTGAGGGGGCTGCGAATCAGGGCCAGAGAGAGGCATGAAGAGAGAAGCAGGGACTGATCTGTTGCCTCTGTTGCAGCTTTTGATCAGCACTTGCCTCTCTCTTTCTCTCCCAGTCTGGCCAACAGCCACACCTCCATTTCTCTCCAGGCCTTCACCAGGCTGCTGATCATCCCCACCTTCCTGATCAGGTCCCATTGATAGGCCCAGAGACACTGACTGGCATAGGAACTGACCAATCAGAACCAAATGTGGGTGCTGTGAAGAACCAATGGCTGCCTAGGAGACAGAGCTTTTGACGTTGATTGGCATAGACACTGATCAATCAGAACCAAATATGAGTGCTGTGGGGAGCCAATGGCTGCCTAGGAGGAGGAGTTTTTGACACTGACTGGCATTGAAACCGACCAATCAGAACCAAATCTGGGTGTTGTGGGGAGCGAATGGCTGCCTAGGAGGTGGAGCTTTTGACACTGACTCTTATAGAAACCAACCAATTAGAAACAAATTGGCCAGCAGAGGAGGGAAGTTGGGGGCGAGATCAGGCCGGCAAGGGAGGGCATTTAGGGGTGATCAGGCAGGCAGGCAGAGGCAGTAAGGGGCAACCAGGCTGGCAGGATAGAGCAGTTAGGGGTGACCAGGCTAGCAGGCAGGGGCAGTTAGGAGCAATCAGGCAGGCAGGCAGGTGAGTAGTTAGGAGCGAGTGGTCCCAGAATACGAGAGGGATGTCCGACTGCAAATTTAGGCCTGATCCTGTTGGACATACCCCAAAGGGTCCCCAATTAGAGAGGGTGCAGGCTGGGCTGAGGGAATCCCCCTCTGTGCATGAATTTCATGCTCCAGGCCTCTAGTACTATCTAATAAAAGAGAAACATGGTAATTAGCGTATGACCACTACCCTTCCCATTGGCTAATCAGGGCGATATGCAAATTAACTGCCGGCCAAGATGGCAGCTGGCAGCCAGGCAGCTGGAAGGGAACATGAGGCTTGTTTGCTTAAGTGATGGAGGACTCCAACATTCCCCGCCTGCCTTGCCAGCCTCTGAGCTTGCAGTTTGAAACATTGTAACAAATATAGAAGCTAAACAAAACCCCAGAAACCTGCTTTCAGCCGGCCGGGATCTCAGAGCTGGAGTTATACATTGTTTCGATTATAGAACCCAAACAAACCAGATACCTGCTTTCAGCAGCAGAGGCTGAAGAGCTGGAGCCAGAGCTAAAGCTGGCCCAGGATAAAAAACAAAGAAAAAAAGGAGCAGTTGGGAGATTCAGTCACCCGCCAGCCTGAAAACAGCCCTCAGCCCCTAACCCAGACTGGCCAGGCACCCCAGTGGGGACCCCCACCCTGAAGGGTGTGTGACCAGCTGCAAACAGCCATCATCCCCTCATCCAGGCTGGCCAGGCACCCCAGTGGGGACCCCCACCCTAATCCAGGACACCCTTCAGGGCAAACCAGCTGGCCCCAACCCATGCACCACGCCTCTATCCTATATAGTAAAAGGGTAATATGCCTCCCAGCACTGGGATCAGCAGAGCTGAGAGGCCTCCTGGCACCAGGATCAGTGTGACAGGGGGCAGCGCCAAAACCCCCTGATCACCCTGCAGCTCTGTGTGTGACAGCGGGCGGGGCCACAACCTCCCTATCCACCCTGCTCTTTTCCTGACAGGGGAAGGCGCCCCAACCCCCTGATCAGCCCTGCTCTGTGCCTGATAGGGGGAGCTCCCCAACCCCATGATCGCCGTGCTGCTGTGTGTGTGTCAGGGTGCGGCGCCCCAACCCCCTGATCGGCCCTGCTCTGTTTGTGACGGGGTAGAGCCATAACCTCCCCATTGGCCCTGCCCTGAGTGTGAGAGTGGCGGCGCTCCAACCCCCTGATCGGTCCTGCTCTGTGGGTGATAGAAGGTGGCGCCCCAACCTCCCCTCCATGGGCCCTGCTCTGTGTGTGATGGGGTAGAACCATAACCTCCCCATCGGCCCTGCCCTGAGTGTGACAGTCGTGGAGCCCCAACCCCCTGATTGGTCCTGTTCTGTGGGTGATAGAGGGCGGCACCCCAACCCCCTGATCTGCCCTGCTCTGTGTGTGACAGGTGGTGGTGCCCCAACTTCCCTATCGGCCCTACTCTGTGAGTGACAGGGCGGAGCTCCTCAACCACCTGATCGGCCCTGCTCTGTGCGTGACAAGGGGGAGCTCCCCAACCCCCTGATTGACCCTGCTCTGTGCATGACAGGGTACGGAGCCCCAACCCCCCTGATTGGACCTGCTCTGCGCATGACAGGGGGTGGCGCCACAACCTCCCCATCAACCCTGCCTTGAGTGTGACAGGGGGCGGTGCCCCAACTCCCCAATTGGCCCTGCTCTGAGCCTGACCAGGGGCTGCACCTAGGGATTGGGCCTGCCCTCTCCCACCCGGGAGCATGCCTAAGCCAGCAGGTCGTTGTCTCCCGAGGGGTCCCCGACTGCGAGAGGGCACAGGCCGGGCTGAGGGACCCCCCTCCCCCCCGAGTGCACAAACTTTTGTGCACCAGGCCTCTAGTTAATAATAAGAAATAAGAAAAGGCAGAGACCTGACATTATAAGCATGGCCACCTAGGCAGTTTCACCAGGAAGCTGCAACTTTGCACTCCCCAAGGGACACCAGCCCATTCCCTGTAGATTACTGGTGGAAGGGGCTGGAAAAACAACAAGATGGGCACATGTGTAGTGAGTCAGGGTTTCACTGGGAAGGTCCTTGCCGTCAGTCAATTCTGGAAATAGAGATAATTGGCCAGAGGGAGTGGGACCACTACAAGCCTGTGAAAAATTGGAATACATAATCCCTCAACAAAGGAATTTTCTCTCTTTTCTTGGATCTCTGGTTCCTTTGGCTTTGCTCCTGCCAATATTCCCTCCATAGCCCTGTATCCCTGTGTACCCAACATGCAATTGACTGACTAATGGACTACAGCAGGGAACATAAACTAAGCTACCCTGATACTGCAGCGAACACTGCTGCAACATGGAACAGGAACTCTGGACATTGACTTTGATTTCAGTCCTGCTGAAAGCAAAATAGGACTTCTTTTTTGATGGGATGAAGGAAAATGGGACTTTTGGAAATTCAGGGATTTGATTCCACAGAAATAAAGCTTTCTACAATATCTAATCCTTCTGTGTAAGTCTCAGAAAATTCATATTCTTGGAATATCACAAGAACTCCATTCGTACCAGCAACTGATGGGCATGAGGAGCTCTCCCATATGATAACAGGTAGAGCACAGAAATTCAACTCTTTTCAAAATACCTTTCACTAATTTTATTTGATAAGTGTTGACATAGGGCTTACTGTGTGATAGACACTGTCCATAGCACTTTGCCATAGTTAATTCAATCATGACAACTCTTTGTAGAATGCAGAATTATAATTCACATTTTACAAATAAGGAAGATTAAGTGAATTTCCTAAGGTCATATAGTTAGTAGGTAGCAAAGTTAGACCTTGAACCAAGGCCATCTGGCTCCAAAGTTCAGACTACTATCCATTATGCTATCCATCCTGGTTATGATAGATAAAATGAAGAAAAAATGAAGAAGTGAGTGTGGGATATGCAGTCTCCTTATAGCAACAGAATCAAGTTATAATTATTTTGTGAATTACAATATCTTGCCTTTTGTCCCAAGACAAATTTTAGCTGTGGCTTCATTCCAATTATCTCAATGGCAAAATATAATCTTTTTATGTCTCCTACTTTCAAAGATTTTTTAATTGCTCTAAAAATGACATATATTCTTCTGGTTCCCTCTAAAACATTGTTCTATCTCATTCACTTAAGAAACAACTGTTGTTTAAGTGATACTTTGACTTATAAATCCAATCTTTTTTTTCTCCTGATATGGGCTTGGCATGACTTACTGAAAGGCTTCTTGTTGTCACAGGTAATAAAATACTTTTACTATAAATAACCAAGGCAACAACAGTAATAATAGATACATTCTTAAATATACCATATGTCCTGAACACTGATCATGTATACATTGTAAACATTTTCTTGTTTAATTCTCACAAACCCCTTGAAGAAAAAAACACAGGTATTATTTTAATACCATACACAAGGAAACAGAGACTAAAACAATAAGCAACTTTACTCAATTTGTCCAATTAGTAGATTTGAATAAAGGTCTATGTGGCTTTAATGCCTATCATACTGGTTACCATCAGAACAACTATTTTATTGCTTTCAAATTAAGTAGATGCTTAAGTGTCTTCCTAATAGTTGCTCAGCTATCATGTGGCACATGGGGGATTTACACTTAAGTCTTAAAACACTAAGACTTATGCTCATTCTATAAAATCCCAAGTTGATAATTTGATGCCTTTTATTACATTAGTGATCTACATTCACCAATGTGTGTGTCCTCTTAGATTCAAATTCTATAATTAATAATAGAAGGCACAGGTAGAAACATGTGTGTGTTTTTGTTATGCATGTTGCAACAGGAGACTTGGAGTGAATATAAATTATATTCTCTGTTATTCTAACATTTGTGAAAATTGCCAAAATTAACAGAATATTGAAGGTAGCCTGGTCTGACTTTTGGAATCTAGGGGAGAGAGTAAAACATTTCTCATTTGTTCAATGAAACTTCTGGAGTTGGTCAGGGAGCTCTTAGGAAGAAGAGCAAAAATTAATGTATATCATCAGGGAGCTGAGGGAGCTGGTAATACTTAAATAACAACTAAACAGAAAGAGAAGCATATGCAACAATAAATTTCTGTATCAATTTCCCAATTTTCTGCTTAAAAATCGTACCATGCATGTACATACTTATAACAAAGTGCTAACATTCATAGTAGCAAATGCTACAGCTCAAAACGCAAGTGTCTTTTCCATTACAATTCCTTTTTCAGTCACTCATAACTGCATCAACCATCCTGCATCCTAGCTAAAATATTCTCTGTTTGACCTCAGGGCAAACACTGACTTTTCCAAAAGACATGTGAGAAAAGACCCTTTAGCTATGTGTGAGTCACCAACAGAAAAGGGAAGGGAGATACTTATTATAATCAAATCAGGAGGAGAAGAGAATGCAAAAGAGAACTGTTGTCCAGAATAAAAAAAAAAATAGAAAGTACCTGAACTTTAAAATTCAAGATAAGATGATATACTTTCCTATGTGTGAAAAATTGGCCAAGAATAAGTTATTAACATTTAAGAATGGCTTGCTGAAGTAGCAGATATCCTGATCCCTGAATGGGAACTGCTAGAGAAAGAAGGCAAAAAGCCTTCAGGGAAAAGAATGTCACAAGAAAGTGGAACAAGGGTTCAAGTAATTCTCTTTCCCCAAAACATAAGGGTCTTAAACTATCCTAGTTATTAGTCCTTTTGGGTTTAGCTGTGCCTACTTCTTCATATACTTAATTGTCCAGGCACATTTTTACTGAGTTGTATTAATTGAACTCTATGTAAGGACAGAGGCATGTTATGGAAAACTCCAATCATGTTATAAATACTTTAATTTGAAGAACCTTTTTCTCAGCATTCTTCCTCTGTGAGTATATGTATATGAAAGTGTGGTAAGGGGCATTTACACAAATAAAACATTTTACTTTAGACATTGGAGAATAACTCTAGATAAAAGTCTTTTATAATAGCATTTATTTCTCTATCCTGCTTTCTTATTATAAAAGTAATTCATTTTTATTAAAGAAGATGTGGAAATACAGAAAAACATAAAAGAATAAAATGAGACTCACAAATATTCCTAGTACACAAAGATGACTTTGGTATACATCCTCCCATTCTTTCTATAAACATTTTTGAAGGAAAAGAAACTGTTCTTTCGTTTTTATTATTTAGATAATTTTATAAGTTTATCTGAGCCAAATGGACAACATATGCTAGGGAGCAAGATTTCAAATGCTCCAAAAGAAACTGTTTTATGGGTACTAATTTATAAGCTGTTTTCTCATGTCACCAGACTTGTTCCTTTTTTCTATCTTCCTATCTAATAAAAGACAAAAAGGGCAATTAACCATATCTCCGCTACGCTTCCCATTGGCTAATCAGGGAGATATGCAAATTAACTGCCAACAAAGATGGCAGTTATCTGCCAAAAAAAGATGGTGGTTAATTTGCATACGTAGGCACAATGATGGGAGGCAAAAGGGGAAGGATGGAAGAAGCCACCTGCTGCTGACAGTGATCAGAAACCCAGGCAGCAGGCAAGAGCCAGGTGGCAGGGCAAAGTCAGAGAACCCGGGCCGCCTTTGCTCTGCTCGAACTATGCAGCTGGGAGAGGGGTGTGGGGCTGCTGGGAGCAGGGCGGGAACTTCCCGGGGTTTGCATCAGGCAGCCGAGAGCGGGGTGTGAAGTATGCAGCCAGGAGAGGGGCACCTGGCCGCTGGGAACAGGGTGGGAACTTCCCAGGGTGGGGCTGGAACTGCTGCCGCGTTGCCATGACAATACAGCAGAAGTTCCCGCCCCATAGCTGCTTGCTCATTCACTTACTCGCTCAGTCATTCACTCATTCACTCACTCATTATTCACTCACTCACTCAGCAAACCCTCTCAGGTCCCTGGCACCAGGCCAGGCACTGAAGTTGAAGCAGGATAAGACAGAGCTATGTCCTCAAGATGTTAGTAATTCAGTAGGGCGAAGCAGGCACATGAACGAGGCAGTTGTATGCACAGATGCACTGTACTGGGTCCGGTGAGGGCTGTAACCAAGGCCGACTTTGTTCTCTTGATAAAATGGGGACTCGGGAGCCAGGCCACCCCAAGCCTGTAGGCCTGTGCCTATGCCAGGAGGGGCCGGGGTCTTGGAACATGACAGAGAGTGCAGGTTGGGCTGAGGGGTCTGGTCCCACCACTCACCCCCCCACACACCCGAGTGCACAAATTTTTGTGCACTGGGCTACTAGTCTATACTAATAAAAAGATAATATGCTAATTAGGCCAAATAGACCGGATGTCTTCTGGACAAAGCCACAATGGTGGGGGCTGAAGCAGAGGTGGTTAGGGGTGATCAGGCCAGCAGTCAATAGCAGTTAGGGGTGATTAGGTCAGCAGGGGAGAGCAGTTAGGGGTGATCAGGCAGGCAGGCAGGTGAGTGGTTAGGAATTGGTGCTCCTAATTGCAAGAGGGATGTCCAACTGTCAGGTTAGGCTCAATCCCGCAGGAATCTGGGCCTAAACCAGCAGTCAGACATCCCTCGAGGAGTCCTGGATTAGAGAGGGTGCAGGCCAGGCTGAGGGAGCCCATGTATGAATTTCATGCACTGGGCCTCTAGTGTATCCTATCTAATAAAAGAGAAACATGGTAATTGGCGTACGACCACTACCCTTCCCATTGGCTAATCAGGGCGATATGTACATTAACTTCCAGCCAAGATGGCGGCCGGCAGCCAGGCAGCTTAAACTGAACATGAGGCTTGCTTGCTTCAGTGATGGAGGACTACAATGTTCCCTGCCTGCCTTGCCGGCCTCTGAGCTTGCAGTTTAAGAAACATTGTAACAAATATAGAAGCTAAACAAAACCCCAGAAACCAGCTTTTAGCCAGCTGGGATCTCAGAGCTGGAGTTGATACAGAGTTTCGATTATAGAACCTAAACAAACCAGATACCTACTTTCAGCAGCTGAGGCCTCAGAGCTGGAGCCAGAGCTAAACCTGGCCCAGAATAAAAAGAAAAAAAAAAGAAAAAAAGAAGCACTTGGGAGCTTCAGTTCCAGCCTGAAAACAGCCCTCAGCCCCTCACCCAGACTGGCCAGGCACCCCAGTAGGGACCCCCACCCTGAAGGGTGTGTGACCAGCTGCAAACCGCCATCATCCCCTTACCCAGGCTAGCCAGGCACCCCAGTGGGGACCCCGACCCTGATCCAGGACACCCTTCAGGGCAAACCAGCCAGCCCACACCCATGCACCATGCCTCTGTTCTATATAGTAAAAGGGTAATATGCCTCCCAGCACCGGGATCAGCGGAGCTGAGAGGCCTCCTGGCACCGGGATCAGCGTGACAGGGGGCAGCACCCAAACCCCCTGATCGCCTTGCGGCTCTGTGTGTGACAGAGGGAGGGGCCACAACCTCCCTATCTGCCCTGCTCTTTTCCTGACAGGGGAAGGTGCCCCAACCCCCTGATCGGCCCTGCTCTGTGCCTGATAGGGGGGAGCTCCCCAACCACCTGATCACCCTGTGGCTCTGTTTGTGACAGGGTGCGGTGCCCCAACCCACCCACCACACGGGCGCTGTTCTGTGTGTGATGGGGTAGAGCTATATCTCCCCATCGGCCCTGCCCTGAGTGTGACAGTGGCGGCACCCCAACCCCCTGATCTGCCCTGCTCTGTGTGTGACAGGGGGTGGTGCGCCAACTCCCCTACTGGCCCTACTCTGTGAGTGACAGCGGAGAGCTCCTCATCCCCCTGATGGGCCCTGTTCTGTGCATGACAGGGGGTGGCACCCCAACCTCCCCATCGACCCTGCCTTGAGTGTGACTGGGGGCGGTGCCCCAACTCCCCAATCGGCCCTACCCTGAGCTTTACTGAGGGTGGCATCGCAACCTCCCAATCCGCCCTGCTCTGTGCATGACAGGGGGCAGTGCCCCAACTCCCCAATCGGCCCTGCTCTGAGCCTGACCAGGGGCTGCACCTAGGGATTGGGCCTGCCCTCTGCCACCCGGGAGCAGGCCTAAGCCAGCAGATCGTTATCTCCCGAGGGGTCCCAGACTGCAAGAGGGCACAGGCCAGGCTGAGGGACCCCCTCTCCCCCCTCCCGAGTGCACAAATTTTTGTGCACCGGGCCTCTAGTATATATATAAAAAGCCTAAGCGACTGAACGACTGGTCGCTATGATGTGCACTGACCACCAGAGGACAGACGCTCAATGCAGGAGCTGCCCCCTGGTGGTCAATGTGCCCCCACAGTGGGAGCACTACTCAGCTGACTGATGGGCACCAGACGCTGGGCTCATGGCAGCACTACTGAGCTGTAGTGGTGGCAGGCACAGCAGGGCCGGGATGAGCGGGAGTGGAGCAGTGGCTGGCCTGGGCTTAGGCTACTACCTGGCCACCTGCCACTTTGTGCACTACTGCATCCCTCAGGGGATGTCGAGACTGGCAGTCTGACATCCCCCCAGGGTTCCTGGATTGCAAGAGTGTGCAGGCCAGGCTGAGGGACCCACCAGTGCACGAATCCATGCACCAGGCCTCTAGTGTATAATAATTCCTTAGGTAAACTCATTCAATGTCATAAATTTAAATGCAATCTATTTGCTGATGCCTTCCAAATTCATATATCCAGCCATAATATCTCACTAGACTCATATATCTGCAACCTATACAACACTTCCCTTAGCTCAGTGGTCAGCAAACTGTGGCTCCCGAGCCACTTGCGGCTCTTTGGCCCCTTGAGTGTTGCTCTTCCACAAAATACCACATGCGGGCATGCACATACAGTGCGACTGAAACTTCATGGCCCATGTGCAGAAGTCAGTATTTTGTGGAAGAGCCACACTCAAGGGGGCAAAGAGCCCCATGTGGCTCACGAGCCGCAGTTTGCCAACCACTGCCCCAGCTGATTGGACCTACAAGTCCCTCTCCAATCTGGACCTCTGGTACCTCTCTGATCTGTTTTTCTCTTCCATTTGTGTATATTCATTCCCCTCTGAACATGCTGGCCTCATTGCTATCCCTCAAATACTCAAGGCATGCTCCCATCTCAGGGTCTTTGCACTTGCTGTTCCCCTGCTTAGAATATCCTCATGGCTTGTTCCCTCACTTACTTCAGGTAAGACATTGTTAGTGACACTTTTCCTGGACTGTTTATATAAAACCCCACCCATATATTTCATCTCACACTTCCTTGAGTTTTTCTGTTCAACTTTAACATTCTGCAACATATATTTTACTTATTATGTTGATAATGGTTTATTTCTCTCACTAAAATATAAGGTATATGAGGGCATATTTTTATGAGGGTAGGCTCTTTTCCATTAAACTGTTATACACCCAGAACAGTGGTTCTCAACCTTGACTGCACATTAGAATCACCTGGGAATCTTTTTAAAATCCTGATTTCTGGGCCTCTTCCTCCGGAAATTCTGTTTCTTTGTTAGTAATGTTGTGGCCCCACCCCAAAACAAAGAAACAGAATTTCCAGAGGATGAGGCCCAGAAATCATGATTTTAAAAAGATTCCCAGGTGATTCTAATGTGCAGCCAAGGTTGAGAACCACTGACCCAGAACTAGAACAGTACCTGGAATATGATAGGTGCTCGATGAATATTTGTAGAAAAATAAATAAAGGGTTATGTTATCCCCCCAAAATTGCCAAGAGGGCATTTTCTTGGATTTTGTCCAACTCCCTATGGCTATTAATGTCACTACATATCCTTCAAGATTAGTCTAAAAGCCAACTCCTTCATGAGAGGGTCTTTTCATTGTGTTGCATAATATTTAGGGCTTTATTTTGAGACTATTTAAATAAAAGTTATCCTGAACGAGATACAAATTAGGTGAAAAGCACAAGAAAGCATCTCTTTTTTGTTATCTGGCACCACACATCATATTCTATCTAAGCAATACATGTCCCTGATGCTTCTATACAAACATACATAAGTGAATCTGTTTGATCCAGTTTAGATGTTAAAATCCACAATCTTTCCTCATTACATAGATGCCAAATGTGTCAATGGGTGAATATTAGGGAAGAGTGCGACATCACTGTAGACAGGCAGAAAATCACATAAGAAGGACTTTAAGATTTAGTTTCAACAACAATGTCATTTGTTGATTTTGCATGACTACTGGGTAGTAAAAGTGAATTTTGCTTTGCATAAGAGGTTTGTTGCCCTGGAACCCTATAGAGATGGATAATTTGTGGGGTTTTTTTGTCATTTGATTTAAAATATACAAATGGAATTCCTTATTTAAAGCAAATCTTTAATATATTAGGTTGTAATTTGGGGTTTTATTATATTGCATTTACTTAAATCAAGGTTTACATCCTGTGGGTAAATATAAAATAATCCCAGTAAACCCCAATCTAGTAGTGTGTCTTTGTAGTATTCCCCCTATCTGGGGTACTTAACGTGACACCATTTTTTTAATCTATGAATTTTTCAGATATTTGAAAGCATAAATCTAAAAATACTCTAAATTGAGATAGTAACATAATTTAGACTTGAAAATTTTAACTACAATGCTGGGACATGTTGTTCATGCATCATAGAAAGAAAACTAAATTTGGGGGCAGAACATCTAAGTTCCCATTTTGATTCTGTCATTTACTCATGACCTTGGTGCCTCAGTATCCTGACCTACAAAGTAAGAATAATAGTCCTTGCCTTTATCCCAGAGATGCCATAAGATCAATGAAAAACAAAACAAACAAACAACAACAACCAAAAATACATGCAATCTCTGGGGAAGCTCTCTGTAATTTTATCTATACTAGATAAAATAGACTGTTGTGATATTTCCCTGCCCAGATTGTGGTGTCTACTATAAGAAACCCTGAGTGTGATGCTGTAAATCTTTTCAGAGATTTGATTAGGTTTGTAATAAACATATAAATTGTGAGAAGGAAAATTAAACATTAAGTGAACTTTTAGCAATGATGCTTATTTTTATTTACTAGAGGCCTGATGCATGAAATTCATGCAAGGGGCTCGGCCCTCCCAGCCCCGGCTGCCTTGGCCAGCCCTCGCCACCCCTCGAAGCTCTGGCTGGCCCTTGCAGCCCCTTGCAGACTCTTCCAGCCCTCGCAGCCCTGGCATCATCCAGAAGGTTACCTGGAAGGTCATCTGGACGGTCGTTCTGCTGTTCAGTCTAATTAGCAAGTTAGCTCTTTATTATATAGGATTTTTATTGAATTTATTGGTATGACATTGGTTAATAAAATTATATAGGTTTCACCCTAACTGGTTTGGCTCAGTGTATAGAGTGTCAGCTTGCAGACTGAAAGGTCGCAGGTTCGATTCCGGTCAAGGGCCTGTACCTTGGTTGCGGGCACATCCCCAGTAGGAGGTGTGCAGGAGGCAACTGATCCATGTTTCTCTCTCATTGATGTTTCTAACTCTCCATCTCTCTCTCTTTCTCTCTGAAAAAAATCAATAAAATATATTTTTTAAAAAATATATAGATTTCATGTTCATTGCAGCATTTTTTACAACTACTGGCCCATTGCATGAAATTCATGCACATTAAAAGGGAATTAATTAGAGGAAATATTTTAATATTGCTATTTGCCCTTTCTCTATAATAGAAGTGTGAGAGATGAAAGGAAATTAGTAAAATGTATATGAAAATAATATATAAATTTATTAACAAATAAACAGTAACAAAATGATATAACAACAGAGGCATGATATAAAAACAACAAAAACATGATATAAAAACAATAGTGATGCAAACAATGACTGATAAAGTGATTAAACTTATTCTAATACTAGTAGCCCAGTGCAGGAAATTTGTGCACATTAAAAGGGAATTAATTGCCCTAACCGGTTTTGCTCAGTGGATAGAGCATCGGCATGCGGACTCAAGGGCCCCAGGTTCGGTTCCGGTCAAGGGCCTGTACCTTGGTTGCGGGCACATCCCCAGTGGGAGGTGTGCAGGAGGCAGCTGATCGAAGTTCCTCTCTCATCGATGTTTCTAACTCTCTGTCCCTCTCCCTTCCTCTCTGTAAAAAATCAATAAAATATATTTCTTTGAAAGGGAATTAATTAGTGGAGATATTTTAATATTGCTGTTTGCCCTTTATAATGGAAGTGTGAGAGATGAAAGGAAATTAGTAAAATGTATATGAAAATAATATATAAATTTATTAATAAATAAACAGTAACAAAAGAATATAACAACAACAGAGGCATGATATAAAAACAACAAAACATGATATGAAAACAACAAAAACATGATATAGAAACAACAATGATGCAAACAATGACTGATAAAGTGATTAAACTTATTCTAATATCTCCCTGTATACCACATTAAGAGTTAAAACACTTTCAGAGTGCTTGACTAATTTCCCTTGTGATGAAGTACTTGGAACTTTAACTGTAACATCACATGCTCTTCAAACTCGAGAGAAAGAAACATATAACCGACCATGTGCAAAAACGGGTTCAGGTAGGAATATGCCTACTTTGTCTAGAGTTTGTCCTTGTGATTTATTAACAGTCATCACAAATGCTGGCATCACAGGAAACAGTCGTCGAATCAATTTAAATGGGAGGCCAGTGTCAGATGGGGACAAATTAATTCTTGAAATCAGAATAGCCTCTCCCTCTGCAGATCCTGTTAATACTTCGGCTTCGATAATGTTAGGTCATAATCTTTTGATAATAAATCTGTTACCATTACAAAGACCCCATTTACTATTGATATTTCTCAATAGCATGATGATTGCACCCACTTTCAATTTTAATTTATGACCCAGCATTCTGGAAGGAGTAATAATATTAAGAAATTTGATGGGAAAATTTTCCTTTTCAGCATCATCTGTGGAATCAATGGAATCATCACTCATATATGTGTGAAAATCTCCATCAAGTATATCCAAATTTTCTTTATTTAATTTTTGAATGTGCTCATTTTTTGGACAAAGAATTGCACGTTTAGATATATTCTTAATATTATCTATAGCAGTGGTTCTCAACCTTGGCTGCACATTAGAATCACCTGGGAATCTTTTTAAAATCCTGATTCCTGGGCCTCATCCTCCAGAAATTGTTTCTTTGTGATGGGGTGGGGCCACAACATTAGTAACAAAGAAACAGAATTAAAACTTTATTGTGGGGAGCCACTACAGTGTTTTGGACAGATCCAGGCCTTGGACTAATGAGAGGGCACAGTCCTCTCATTGCCACCTGCAAGTCCCAGCTTGGAGGGCAGGGCCCTCCCAGCACAATTTTACAACAGCTGTAGTTGTAAGCTTGAACCTATGGTCCAAACACGTGGTCCCACGTGCCTGAGTGATGTAGGCTTGATAGAGTTGAGTAGGATTGAAACCCAGGAGAATGTTGTAAACATCTTGGTCATGCCCTTACTTTGCCTCATAGCATCTGCCATAAAATAAAGGCATGGCTGTGGGTGTGGTTGCTGTCTCTCAGAGAAGCAGCGTCCCATCAAGACCTGGCTTTCATTCTCTTGTCTGTCTTTTCTAAGCCTTCCAGCCGCCTCCACTCAGATTCACCCTTGGTTGTGCTGGTGTGGCACACTTTATAAAGATAATGCCTCCATGCTCCCAGGACGGGTTCCTGCCTCAAACCCTGCCCTTACAGGAAACAGCTCCAGGAAACAGCTCGGGGGAGGGTGCAGCTGTTGCCAAGACAACCCCTGCAGGACTGACTTCCTTCCACTTGGTCGTGGCAGTTATGGTCGTGATGACCACCACCCATGGTTTTTATATAAGTAGATCTCCCTGTACACTGCATTAAGAGTGAAAACACTTTCAGAGTGCTTGACTAATTTCCCTTGTGATAAAATATTTAGAACTTTAAAGTCACATGCTCTTTGAACTTGAGAGAAAGCAACATATAACTGACCATGTGCAAAAACGGGTTCAGGTAGGAATATTCCTACTCTGTCTAGAGTTTGTCCTTATGATTTATTAACAGTCATCACAAATGCTGGCATCATGGGAAACTGTCATCGAATTAATTTAAATAGGAGGCCAGTGTCAGATGGAGACAAATCATTTCTTGGAATCAGAACAACCTCTCCCTCTGCAGATCCTGTTAATACTTTAGCTTCGATAATGTTAGGTCGTAATCTTTTGATAATAAATCTGGTACCATTAAAAAGACCCCATTTACTATTAGGATTTCTCAATAGCATGATGATTGCAATTTTAATTTAGGACACGGCATTCCTGAAGGAGTAATACTATAAAGAAATTTGATGGCAAAATTTTCCTTTTCAGCATCATTTGTTAAATCAATGGCATCATCACTCAAATATATGTGAAAATCTCCATTGAGTATATCCAAAATTTCTTTATTTAATTTTTGAATGTGCTCATTTTTCAGACAAAGAATTGCATCTTTATAAATATTTTAATATCTATAGATATACTATTTCCAAAGGTAGCTTCAATAACAGATCCATTACAAATCATTTCATAGAGGATTTCAATAATAGCCATTACTAAATGAAAACTGCTGTCAAGTTTGCTATCTCCAAGGTGTATTAACCATTCACTATAAGCAGAATCCTCTGACCTCATATTTGTTTTAAGAAACAACTTTCTGAAACATCCCTAAACATTATAGTACTTTAAACTGGTCTGTACTATGGCCAATCGCATAGCATGTGGTACAATACTGAGACATTGTTGAAAATCCCCTCTGAGAAGGAAAACTTTCCCACCAAATGCAACATTCAAATTCATAATTTCTCTTAGTAATCTGTCTATGGTGTTTATACATGACTGGATGCCACGGTGTATTCATCAATAATGTGAAGTTGGGACTTTTTAATGGTTTTACAACTTCACTATTTATATTGAGTCTAGAAATTGAAGTTTCATTTAATGGAATTGGTAATTTATATTGGAAATGAAAGGTTCTTCTGCCAAGAAGTAAATTTGCAGCAATTCCTGTAGATGCTGTGGGGAAAACAGTACCACCACAACCTCTAATATAATGTATTAAAACTTTATAAAGATATGTCTCCATGCTCCAAGAGCGGTTTCCTCCCTCAAACCTCACCCTCACTGGAAATAGTTTGGGGAGGGCACAGCCTTTGCCACAGTGACCCAGGACTCAGTGCCTCCAAGTTCTGTGGGCCCTTTCCTCCCTCAAACCTTTCCCTTGCTGGAAACAGCTTGGAGAGGGCGCACTGACTGCAGGACTGACTTCCTGTTAGTCAAGCCTCGGTCATGACAAGCGTTACACCCAGGGTTTCTATATAAATAGATAGGAATTAAAGTTTAAATAATTTGTTGCAGGCTCTAGAATGTGTACTGGTTTTCTATCCTTGTGATCATTCAGGCTCTACAATGGAGTACACTCAATTCTGCTTTAAAACCAAGCATTTCTACAAAACAATCTGGCTCCTATGTGTTTAAGGGAAACAAACATGTTATACTACCAATTAGCTAATGGAACTCATGTTTGCATTATACAATTTTTTATTTGAAAGTAACCCTCCTTGGCTACATCCCATACACAGTTAAACAAGAAAGGTGGTTTCTGAAGTATTTGAAAAAGAGACCTGTGGCTGCTTAATCCTAATTCACCAGAAGAATATCCAAACTGTCCACATCCTGTTTATTCTACATGCGGATGAACATGCATTCCTATATATTGGGAACAGTTTCTTAGATTTAAAAATTAAAACCTGGCAAGACTACTGTAACACTGGAAAAACAGGACGATGCTGCGATGACTTACATGGACTCTGGCTTGCACATTTTGCAGTCAGCCCTGATTCTGACACTTACAATAAAGCCAATTACTTAACTTCTCTCTGCTTCAGTTTTTCCACCCATAAGATGGGGAAAATGGTACTACTGCCTCAGAAGGATCAGGGCAAAAATATGTATCTGCCCATACAACAGCAATATGCCTTTCACCTGTATGAAAAGTATGGTCATGGTGCATGCAGCATCCTGGATTGTGAGAGGGATGTCTGACTGCCGGAGATCGGGCCAAAACCAGCAGTCAGACATCCCCTGAGGGGGTCTTGGATTGTGAGAGGGTGGAGGCTGGGCTGAGGGAACCCCTCCTTCCATGCATGAATTTCATGCACTGGGCCTCTAGTATCCTATATTGTCACATTAGAGCCATTTCTAGCACTGTCAAAACCAACACAACTTATACAGTCACATTGCTTATGCTCTTGATCCAGACTTTAGTTCAAGGAATGCAGAATCTGTTGGAAAACTTACCCTCCAAACTGCCATTCTTAAACTTATGAAAAATAAGTTCACTGGACAATAAAGTCAAATCAATTCTTCTGGCCTTCTGATTCATCAGTATATTAGCTATCATGAAATGTGATGACCAAATGAAAAGACTCAGAGGCTACAAATGCTGTTTGCACCGATCCCCAAACCTTAGTGTATCTCAAAGACAACTATTCAAGAGCCCACACTTGTCTTTGACCAGAAGAAAGTGACAGCTCTACCTTTATATGGCTAGTAAGGATCTGAAATGTGCTTCTCTTCTTCTCCCCAAATGTACATAATTGTGGAGATATTATGATTCAAATGCTCTGTGTACATTGTTTCCTCTTATCTTCCACTGAGTCTTCTCATACCGCACTATTTCAAAGGAAAGAATTCAAGTCATTTTATATTTACTGAGTATCTCCCTAAAGTATAGTTATGTGCTAGGACTAGAGGGTGAGGGGCTCTCACAAAAATGTAGATGTTCTAGGGAATTATATTTTATTATAAACTTATAGTAGAAAAGTTGAGTGTGTCCTATAGTTGATAAGTAGCAGGAGACAGACTTGACTGATGGGATAGAATTACCTAGGCTACAAGGGTTTGGGAATCCATTCCACACATATGTAGGGCATGTGAGCAAAGGTATGGATGACAGTGATCCATATGGAAAGGCCATAATTTTATCAACAGGTATGTGTTAGCAAAGGAGATACATAAATATTAAGGACTAGGGCGCAGTAGTTTCAAAAGAAATATCTCTCTTGCCCTAACCGGTTTGGCTCAGCGGATAGAGCATCAGCCTGTGGACTCAAGGGTCCCAGGTTCAATTCCGGTCAAGGGCATGTACCTAGGTTGCAGGCACATCCCCAGTAGGGGGCGTGCAAAAGGCAGCTGATCGATGTTTCTCTCATTGGTGTTTCTAATTCTCTATCCCTCTCCCCTCCTCTCTGTAAAAAAATCAATAAAATATTAAAAAAAGAAATATCTCTCAGTTTCACAGTGAAATACAGAACTGTTCAATCAGCATTGAAGAGAAGCATTTTGGTAGTAAAGCCAAAAATACAAAGATAATTATGAGCCTACAAATTGCAAAAAAATGCATCCACACTGGCTTTGAGGGAGAAAACTTAACTAAGTTCTGCCTATTACTTCATAACATGCCTAGCAAGAATCATAGCAAAACAAAATGCTAAATATTGTCTTGGATAGTAACATTTGTCATTAAGCCACATGATATGACTCAAATAGATCATTATTCTCATCATATGTGATTATATACTGAGAATGTGATATATGCAAAGTTTCTACTAAGACAGTTAAATTATAGCCATGATTTCAAGGAAGGATATTAGGACCTCTGACATAACAAGTAAACCCTACTTTAAGCAACTCCATTAAAAATATTTTAAAGATCAATTAGTGCTCTCTCTCTCTCTCTTTCTCTCTCTCTCTTTCTGTCTCTCTGTCTCTCTCTACCACTACAAGAACAACACTATTTTACATTGTGAGCAACTGAGATGACTTTAAAGTTAGATTACAATAATACTTACATTTACAGCTTCCCTATGAATTGCTTTCAGCCTCTTCTCCCACAAAACTATAGCAGGAATTGTTCTAGTCCTCTGACCCTCTGGCATTTTTCTA
Source organism: Myotis nattereri (assembly GCF_964212035.1). Taxonomy (NCBI): domain Eukaryota; kingdom Metazoa; phylum Chordata; class Mammalia; order Chiroptera; family Vespertilionidae; genus Myotis; species Myotis nattereri. The sequence goes on along the minus strand of NC_138078.1, from coordinate 94,474,996 downwards.
AAAGCCGCAGCAGCTCCCATTCCTGTTTTCTTTGTTTGTTTGGGTTTTTTTGTTTGTTTGTTTTTCTTGGTCAACTTGACATCCATTATTTAGGGTAAGAAGTATAATGGGAAGTGGTTATTTGGTAAATTTCTTATTACTTCCAGAAACATGAAGAAGGAGACAGTGATTACTGTTTGTCTTAAACACTAACAGCAATAATAGCTAACATTTATTGACTTTCACTAGGTGCCAGTCACCGGACTAAACCCTTCCCATAGATTATCTAATTTAATTCTCACATTTTTCAGAAAAAAAAGTTAAATAACTTATCTAAAACTACACAGCTAGCAAGTTTGAGGACCCAGGATTTGAACCCAGGTGTACTCATTCAATAGTCTACTTTTTAAATAATTACACCATATATACTCCTGGGCTCAGTTCACAAGCATCCACAAAACCTTAACAAATCATCATGGAAAATGAAAATTAAGTATGCATTTACATTAATCCTTGCATGGACAATGTCCCACCAGTGCTATGTTATAATGTGGTCTTTGTGATTATTTTTCTAACCACAGGTATAGTTCTCCATGAGCCATTTACTTGTTCTATCCTAAACTTATTTTTGATAAATAGTAAAGATCTAGAATTTATTGTCTTAAACTATGGAACAGAGAAAAAACTAGTTTAATAATCAAACTTTTATTTTAATTTTTATAATCAAACCTTTAGTGTGGTCTTCTTTCACACAGTTCCTGTAATGCTTGGGAATATACCTTCTTTAGGGAAGACTTCTATGAACTCACTCTAACCACTTATTCTTTAACAGTATAAGTTCACCCATCATAATTCTTCTTCTTAGCAATTAACTCCAGTATAATTGTATAATTAAAGTATTTAATATTTGTAGGTTTTCAACTGGTTTTTAAACTGTGGTATGCCAAAATCTAGCACAATGCTTCGTATATAATTAATAATTAATGAATATTTACTGAGTAAATATGTCTTCAAGAAGTGATATGCATGCAAATTATGACCTCAGGATTCTGTCATCATCATTATGTTCAATGGGTTATTATGTCAGTTATTGAGGAATTCTATAATCCTCCCATTTTCAACAGTAGTCAGAGATGAAGAGAAAGTTTATAAATGTTGGTCTATCTGACCCATGATTTTATAGCTTAGGTCCAAATAAATCATTGAATCTAGAGTTGGAATAGAGCTAACATATCATATAGTTTATTTTCTTGCTCATACATATGAGAAAAAAAAGGAGTCTAGAGAGATGAAGATTGTCCATGCAAGGATTAATGTAAATGCATAATTAATTTTCATTTTCCATGATGATTTGTTAAGGTTTTGTGGATGCTTGTGAACTGAGCCCAGGAGTATATATGGTGTAATTATATAAAAGTAGACTATTGAATGAGTACACCTGGGTTCAAATCCTGGGTCCTCAAACTTGTTGCTGTGTAGTTTTAGAGATCTTTGTATTATCAAAGATCATACAACCAGTCAATGATGAAAGCAACTATGAATTTCTAACTACCCAGGTTTTTCTAAAAGTGCATTAAGTACAGAAAGTAGAAAGTTAAAAATAAATAGAACAAAGCAAACTATTACCACAATAACAGCAAGTTGTCAAAAGATTAGTTCCAGTGCCAGAGAGTTTTTCATGTGAAGTTCAAGAGGTTAATTAATGACTATATCTTTCTAAAGTTATTTTAGGGGCTTGGAACTCTTAAATTTGTAAGCTTATTTTTAGACAGATGCACGCCCAAGACAGGCACTCTCATCTTTGTTTTGAACCAGCTTCCTTCCCAGTCTCTCTCATTGAATGCCAAGGAAATGATTCCCAGAATGGGCTCCTCTCTGCTAAAACATCTGCTTGTTGTTTCTCCTCCTGCCAACATCACTGCACAATTTTTGGCAATCTTCTGAAAACACTTCTGAATCGGACTTGTGGGAGTTTTCTGGAGCTCCTCAAATGGAAACCCATCCAAAATGTGGTAGTGTTCAAATTGGTTTCTATTTTTCCCCCAAGATCCCAAAATGGCAACATACAGACTTCAAGTAATATTTTATTCAAGCTGACCTTGTGGCGCCCCCCCGACCCCCAATTGCCCTTTGGCTTCATTGAAAATAAAAGGTTGAATAGTGACCATTCATAATATCTCTCCCAGTGTCATTTCCATGACATTATAGATATTAAAAGAACTGGAGTCACAAATAGTACAAAGTCTGCACTATCAATAAGTCATTCATCATCTGGATAAAATGAATGTGGCATATGTCTGGAATCTGTAGAGTACTTCATTTAGAATAGCACACATACTGGTGAGCAAGCCTCAGAAAAGCATAAGTATCATTCACTTCCCAGGAGCATCGATTGTTCCAAAATACTCTCAGAATTGGGACCTTCTATTGCAGTGGTTCTCAATCTTGGCTGCACATTAGAATCACCTGGGAATCTTTTTAAAATCCTGATTTCTGGGCCTCATCCTCCAGAAATTCTGTTTCTTTGTTACTAATGTTGTGGCATCACCCCATAACAAAGAAACAGAATTTCCGGAGGATGAAGCCCAGAAATCAGGATTTCAAAAAGATTCTCAGGTGATTCTCACATGCAGCTAAGGTTGAGAACCACTGTTCTATTGCCTTTTCCTATTTAAGCAGCCATTTCACCTGCCAAGCTAACACTCAGCTTTCCTGAACTAATAACAAATGAAGTTATTGCATTCTCCAAGGCCTAATTTAATCAAATGTGAAAACCTCACCATCAAACATGAAAACATTTTTGTTCATAGTTATGCATTTATACACTGCCCATTTCTTAGTTGTATTAATGTATTCTACATATTCATCTGTTAAAAATAATAGGCAAGAACTATCATCAAAGGCAATAAATATTTGGTAGCAGATGTGGTATCATTCATTATGTAATCCCTGGTTTTAGACATGATGATTTGACCCAAAAGCTCTTAAATGAACATATATTCCACCTTCTTCAAACTAAGACTGAGTCTTCTCTAGACCTTTATCCTCAACTCTGATTTTAAGTCATAACAACTCATTCTCACCTCACAAACAATTCATAAAAATATTGACATTGTTGGTTACACAGAATGATAGAACTGAAGTAAATCAAGTTTATTTCTTCCCCTTTAAAAAATAAAATAAATAAAAATTTGGCATTGCATGTAAAATGAGAATTATACATCTGTATAAATAAACCCCACTTTCAAACTCTAGTCCCATATTTGACAGTTTTGAAATATGTTAACTCTATCCTCCATCTATTTCAAAACTTTTTAGCTCATATACATGGACTGAAAAGGATATCAACCACTTTGTGTAAACTGAAACCCTCAGAGCCCCAGGACTCTTGAAATAGTATGTGTCAAGCCCCTAGGAATGCAGAGGTTAAACTGCAAGCCAGAGTCAGGTTGAGGAGGAGACATTCCAGGGTGCAGCCAGATATTCAAGGGCCTCAGACACTCGAATCTATGCTGGTGACCTGGTCTTTGACCCTATCCTATTTTACTTATGCTCTCAAACAGGCCATTTGCCATCTCACACAGTTCTAACTTTACTCTCCTGGAATCTGAACATTGCTTTTTAGTTTTTATATCTTGTACCCACTCACCTTAAATTGAATCCTTACTGCTACATTTCTCTGGGACCCATAATTGCTCACTCTAGTTGATTAATTTGTTTTGGTGTTATTTCAATTCACCAGGTCATTTTGGGCTTCTACAATTTGTCTTGAACTTCTAATTGAAGACCCTTTTATGAGAACTGAGATCTTTCTTAGTTATTCAGTGCTCAGCAGATCTAAATGATCGCCCCAAAATGTACTTATTATCAATCACTATCTAAAACACCACTCCATCACTTAATTTGTTTCAAACAATAATAATCATATACTTTGCTCATATATCTGCAATTTTTTGGCAGGTCTTGTTAGGATCAGCTTGTTTCTGCTCTATAAGTGTCAGCTGAAGTGGCACAACTGGGGGTTGTAGGATCTACTTTGAAGATGGTTCATTTACATGACTGGTAAGTGCTGGAAGTTCACCCAGGGCTATAGGTCATAGGCCTTGGTTCGACTCCATGTGGGCCTTTCCATGAGCTTCTTGGCATATTTATAGCATGATAGCTAAATTGTAAGAGTGAGTTTCCCATGAGAAAGGAGGTAGCAGTTGCCACTTTCTTAAGACATAGGCCCAGAAACTGGCATTGTCACTTTCACTGTATTCTATTGGTCAAGCCATCATAGAGATGAAATTCAAGGTAAAGGGACATAAACCCATACTAGTCAATGGTTAAAAGGTCAAAAAATTTTAGGACTATGTTTGAAAACAGCCACACCCATGCAGGCCCATATAAATTATTGGTTTTTAAAAAATCTTTCAGTCTCAAAACAGTTGTTTAGAACAGGATTAAATCCAAGCCTTTCTGAATTCTGATGATTATAATGTCCTTCATCTCTTATTTCATACAGATTTTCCTCAAAGATTGAGTCCTTATCCTATGTTTTCCAAAGCTTAGTCAGCATGATCCTTCACAAATATAGATTTTCCCCCTATCAGGTACTTCTTTTCCCTGAGAATGGATTATACCTTTTTTCCGATAAAATGCTTCCTGTAATGAAACGCCTTTTGATGCTAAACCTTCCTGCTCACCCCTATTCTACAGATGATCATATAGTTACCACCTGTAAATAAAAAGCATTTCTCAATAATCTTCCACAGAGAGCTTATTCCAGAGATTCACTAACAATTTATAAAGTTATAAAGAATCATATCAGTAAAAGAACACTGAACCCAAATAAACAAAATCAGAAATGAAAGAGACAAAATAACAACAGAACCCACAGAAATACAAAGGATTATTAAAAAAAAATACTATGAGCAACTCTATTTCAACAAATTGGTCAACCTAGAAGAAGTGGATATATTCCTAGAAAAAATATGACCTTCCAAAACGCAATCAGGAAGAATAAAAAAAATCTGAATAGGCTGATAACTATGGAGGAAATTGAAGCAGTAATCAGAAAACTTCCAGAAAACAAAAGCCCTGGACCAGACGGCTTCACAAGAGATTTTTAACAAATATTCAAAGAACTAAAACCTATCCTCCTCAGACTATTCCAAAATATTCAAGAGGAAGGAACACGTTCTATGTAGCCAGCATTACCCTAATCCCCAAACCAGAAAAAGATACTACAAAAAAATAGAATTACAGGCCAATATCTCTGATGGACATTCATGCTAAAGTCCTCAACAAAATCATAGCAAATAGGATCCAGCATGCCATTACAAAAATCATACACCATGACCAAGTGGAATTTATTTCAGGAATGCAAGGATGGTATGATATTTGCAAATCAATAAACATGATACATCACATAAACAAATTGAGAGATTAAAACCACATAATCATATCAATTGATGCAGAGAAAAAATTTGACAAAATCCAACACCCTTTCTTGATAAAAACTCACAGCAAAATGGGAATAGAGGGATCATAATGCAACATAATAAAAGCCATATATGAGAAACCTACAGCCAACATATACTCAATGGGCAAAAACTAAAACCATTTCCCCTAAGAGTAGAAACAAGACAGGGAAGCCCACTCTCACCACTCCTGTTCAACATAGTACTGGAAATGCTAGCCATAGTGATCACAAAAGAGGAAGAAATAAAAGGTATCCAAATTGGAAAACAAGAAGTAAAAGTGTCATTATTTGCAGATGACATGATAATGTACATAGAAAACCCTAAAGACTACATAAAAAAAAAAAACCTACTAGTTTTAATAAATGAATTTGGCAATGTAGCAGGATACTACATTAACACCCAGAAATCTATGGCTTTTTTACACACCAACAATGAACTCACAGAAAGGGAAACACACAAACAAAAAACAATCCCATTTACCATTGCACCAAAAAAATTAAGATACCTAGGAATAAATTTAACTAAGGAGGTAAAAGACCTATACGCGGAAAACTACAGGACACTGAAAAAAGAGATAGAGGAAGACATAAACAGATGGAAGACATAAACAGTGTTCATGGATTGGTAGAATCAACATCATTAAAATGTCCATACTACCCAAAGCAATCTACAGATTTAATGCAATCCCCATTTAACTACCAATGGCATATTTCACAGACCTAGAACAAACTCTCCAAAAATTCATATGGAACAAAAAACATGCCGCAGCAATCCTGAGAAAGAAGAACAAAGTAGGAGGAATCACAATACCAGATATCAAGCTATTATTACTCAGCCACTGTTCTCAAACTGCCTGGTACTGGCACAAGAAGAGACATATAGACCAATCAAACCGAATAAAGAATGTAGAAATCGACCCTAGACTTTATGCTCAATTTATATTTGACAAAGGAGGCAAGAGAATACAATGGAGTCAAGACAGTCTCTTCAATAAATGGTGTTGGGAAAATTGGTCAGATACATGCAAAAAATGAAACTACACCTCTGATTTACACCATACACAAAAATAAAGTCAAAATGGATAAAGGACCTGAGACAGAAGATGGCGGCGATATAGGCAGAAGCGTCCCAGGTCCTGTCCCTGAGCAAATGGAGAGAGCAGCTGAAACTAATAGCATCCACCCCGAATTGGCGAAATTGCTCAGCTGGTGAGACGGTTTGCAGCCGGGAAGAGCAGAACTCCCCCGGAAAGGTAAAAAAAACACCAGGGTTGTGGGAAGGAAAGTTTGCCATACCTCTGAGCCCAGAGAGTCAGAGTGAGAACGCGTGGCAGACAGCCACGTCCCTTGGGACAGGCACAGCCCCTGACGGGGGAAAGGAGAACCGCGGGACTCCTGGCGCCGCCGGGGGAATTGAGAGCTGGGTTCTGTGATCACGGAGGACTGAACCTAAAGGGGGCAGCCTGAAGAGCTGACCAGACCATGCAGTCCCAGTAGGAGAAGAAGCTTACAGAAACCGAGCCTTTCCTGTTTCCGCGGCCGGCATTTGTTTGTTTGTTTTCACTGAATCCTGTTCATGGGACATTTCGGATACAGACACTCACCTGTGCTGAAGAGAGGGAGAGTGTGCGGAGGAGTGGAATCTGGGGAGAGACTGAAGAGAGAGGGGGGCCGGGAGAGGTGGCAGCGAATTGAGTGCTGAGACACCCCTGGGCCCAGGTCTGGGGCAGCCATTCTCTCCAGAGAGTGAGACTCCTCCCCCCAGCCCCCAGGCAAGGAGCACAGCCACACCCAGATTCCACCCTGTAGGAGATCAAGGATTAAAATAATCTGATCAATCCCTGGGAGTTAACAGGGTCTGGCCTATAGAGGGATTTTCAATCCCAGCAACAACACAGCGCCGGTAACTAACTATTACGCAGCCAGCTCTAGACAGTGAACTTCCACTGGACAGAGAGGCCCTATAGCCTCAGATGCCAACCCCAGAACACTGCCACCCAGAGGCTGACCCACAAACTGACTCTTTGCTAAACACAAAATAAGGCAGTCTGGGAAACAAATGCGGCTTGCTTTAAAATAAGGACTGTGGTTTACAACACAGAGGAACAGTGTATCGCAGGGAAACCCAACACTCTCCTGAATACCTGGCAGGTCTAAGGTGAGCCACACTGAAGAATAGAAGAACCGAAGGACCTTCACTACTGCAATTCTTTTTTTTTTCTTTTTTTTTCTTTTTTCACCTTTTAACTAAGAAACCAATTTTCTTCTTCTTCTTTTTTTTCTTTTCTTTTTTTTTCTTCTTTTTCCATCACCTCATTTTACCCTTTTAATTACTACCTTCTTATTTTTAACCAGTATTATTACTGCTACCATTTTACCATTTTTTAAAGTGCCATTTTATTTTCTCTTTATTTTATTTTGGGATTAGTGTTCTCATTCTATTTTCATCGTTATATTATTGGTTGTTTCTAGTTTGCATTCATCTCCAGGGAGCTGTTGCTGGAATCTGTTGGGATTAATGGCGGTTCTATAGGAGTATTCTCCTCATATTAAAAGTCTCTTCCCCTCTTCCACTTCATTCTCTCTTTTCACTCTTTTCTTTTTTTTTTTTTTCTTGTCTTTTCTTTTCTCGCTTTTTTTCCCCCCTCCTTTTTCCCAATTTCATTTTTGCACTCCTTTTTTTGGTCCTTACTTTTCTTTTCTTTTTTCTCTTTTATCTTTTTCCCTTCCATCCTCCTTATCCCCTAATTCTCTTAATTCGGATGGTCACCTTTATTTGGGGTTATTAATATCGTGAATATATTTGTGTATACTGCCGGGTACGTGGTGCCTTGTTGTGTTGTATTTTGTGCCTTTAAATCAATGCAGCAGATCGAAGCTACAGCAACCTCCAGAGCACCACACCCTCTGCTGAGGAACAGCAGCTGTATGTGAAGCCTCGCCCCACCAGCCAGAAGAGCCACCTCAGCTGTGAACAGCACACACCAGAGGAGCTGCTGCCAACTGAAGAGCAGCTGCTACCGCAACCGCCCGAAGAGCAACCACAGACCAAGGAGTCACTGCCACCAAGGGAGCAACCACTGAACGACTCAACGTCTAGATATGTCAGTGAGATCAAACATGGGTAGACAAAGAAACCCCCAAAGGAAAGAGAAGGAGGACTCTCCAGAAAAGCAGCTAAGTAATACAGAGGCATGCAACATGACAGACAAAGAATTCAGAATAAGGGTCCTAGAGTGCATAAACCGGATGGAGGAAAAAATCGACATCCTCTGCAAGAAGCAAGAAGAAACAGATGAAAAAATCGATAACATATGGAAGAAGCTAGAAGAAACAGATGAAAAAATCAACAACTTAAGTAAGACCCAAGAAGAAATGAAGAGTGATATAGCTGCAATGAAAAACTCCATTGAAAGTATCAACAGTAGACTAGGAGAAGCGGAGGACCGAATTAGTGAATTAGAAGACAAGGAAGCAAAACACACCCAAAATGTACTGCAATTGGAGAAAAAAATTAAAAGACAGGAGGAGAGCCTAAGGGAGCTTTGGGACAACATGAAACGAAACAACATACGAATAATAGGGGTACCAGAACAACAGAAGGATGAACAAGGATTAAAAACCTATTAGAAGAAATAATATCAGAAAACTTCCCTGAGGTGGGGAAGAAAAAAGTCACACAAGCCCAGAGAGTCCCAAACAAGGTGAACCCGAAAAGACCCACACCAAGACACATCATAATTACCATGGCAAATGTTCAGGACAAAGAGAGAATCTTACAGGCTGCAAGAGAGAGACGGAAAGTTACATACAAGGGATCTCCCATTAGATTGTCAAATGATTTCTCAACAGAAACACATCAGGCCAGAAAAGAATGGACAGAAATTTACAAAGTGATGCAAAGCAAAGGACTGAATCCAAGAATACGCTATCCAGCAAGGCTATCATTCAAACTTGAAGGGGAAATAAGAAGCTTCACAGACAAAAAAAGGCTAAGAGAGTTTATCACGACCAAGCCAGCAATGCAAGGAATGCTAAAGGGACTGGTATAAAAATAATAAAAAGCTCAGAAAGAAAACAGCCACACACACAAAAAAAGAAATGGCTACAAACAAGTACCTTTCAATAATAACTTTAAACGTAAACGGACTAAATGCTCCAAACAAAAGACATCGAGTGGCTGAATGGATAAAAAAACATGACCCATACATCTGCTGTCTACAAGAAACCCACCTCATTAGAAGGGACTCACACAGACTGAAAGTGAAAGGATGGAAAAATATCTTTCAGGCAAATGGAAAGGAAAAGAAAGCTGGGGTAGCAATACTTATATCGGACAAAATAGACCTCAAAGTGAAGGCCATAACAAGAGATAAGGAAGGCCACTTCATAATACTAAAGGGATCAATTCAACAAGAAGATATAACCCTGGTAAACATATATGCACCCAATGCAGGAGCACCCAAATTCATAAAAAAACTCCTGGAAGATATCAAAGGAGAGATCAACAACAATACAATCATAGTAGGGGACTTTAATACACCACTGACAGCACTGGATAAGTCCTCTAGACAAACAATCAGCAAAGATACAGCAATCCTAAATGACTCACTAGATCAGATGGACTTAATAGACATCTTCAGAACACTTCACCCCAGTGCCACGGAATATACATTCTACTCCAGTGCTCATGACACATATTCAAAAATAGACCATATATTGGGTCACAAGCAAAGTATCCCCAAATTCAAGAAGATTGAAATCATAAAAAGCATCTTCTCAGACCACGATGGCATAATATTAGAAATAAACTACAATAAAAACAACCCAAAATACTCAAACACCTGGAAGCTGAATAGCATGCTATTAAATATTGATTGGATTACCAATGAAATCAAAGAAGAAATTCAAAACATCCTGGAAACTAATGACAATGAAAACACAACAATCCAAAATCTATGGGACACAATGAAAGCAGTCCTGAGAGGGAAGTTTATAGCTCTACAGGCCTATCTCAAAAAACAAGAAAAAATGGTAGTAAATCAGCTAACTCTACAACTCAAAGAATTAGAAAGAGAGCAACAAGAAAACCCCAGAGTAAGCAGAAATAAATGACATAGAGACCAAAAAAACAATACAGAAAATCAATGAAACCAAGAGCTGGTTCTTTGAAAGGATAAACAAGATTAACAAACCTCTAGCCAGACTCACCAAGAAGCAAAGAGAGAGGACCCAAATAAACAAAATCAGAAACGATAGAGGCGAAATAACAACAGACCCCACAGAAATACAAATGATTGTTAAAAAATACTATGGTCAGCTCTACTCCAACAAACTAGACAACCTGGAGGAAATGGACAAATTCCTAGAAAAATACAACATTCCAAAACTCAATCAGGAAGAATCTAAAAATCTCAACAGGCCAATAACTATGGAAGAAATTGAAGCAGTCATCAAAAAGCTTCCATCAAACAAAAGCCCAGGACCAGACGGCTTCACAGGGGAGTTTTACCAAACATTCAAGGAAGAACTAAAACCTATCCTCCTCAGACTACTAAAAAAAAAAAAAAAATTCAAGAGGAAGGAACACTTCCAAACTCATTCTATGAAGCCAGCATCACCCTAATACCAAAACCAGGTAAAGACAACACAATGAAAGAGAATTACAGGCCAATATCCCTCATGAACATAGATGCCAAAATCCTCAACAAAATCTTAGCAAATCGGATCCAGCAGTACATCAGAAAGATCATACACCATGACCAAGTAGGATTTATCCCAGGGATGCAAGGATGGTACAATATCCGCAAATCAATAAACGTGATACATCACATAAACAAACTGAAAGAAAAAAACCACATGGTCATATCAATTGATGCAGAAAAAGCATTTGACAAAATTCAACACCCATTTTTGATAAAAACTCTCAGCAAGGTGGGAGTAGATGGATCATACCTCAACATAATAAAAGCCATATATGACAGGCCCACAGCCAACATCATACTCAATGGACAAAAACTAACACCATTTCCCCTAAGAACAGGAACAAGACAGGGATGCCCCCTCTCACCACTCCTGTTCAACATAGTACTGGAAGTGTTAGCCATTGCAATTCGGCAAGAAGAAGAAATAAAAGGCATCCAAATTGGAAAAGAGGAAGTAAAACTGTCCTTATTTGCAGACGACATGATATTATACATACAAAACCCTAGAGACTCCATCAAAAACTACTAGACTTAATACATGAATTTGGCAATGTAGCAGGATACAAAATTAACCCCAAGAAATCTGAGGCATTTCTATACACCAATAGTGAACTTTCAGAAAGAGAGATTATAAAAACAATCCCGTTTACCATCGCACCAAAAAAATTAAGCTACCTAGGAATAAACTTAACTAAAGAGGTAAAAAACCTCTACTCAGAAAACTACAGGACGTTGAAAAAAGATATAGAGAAAGACATAAACAGATGGAAGAACATACCGTGTTCTTGGATTGGTAGAATCAACATCATTAAAATGTCCATACTACCCAAAGCAATCTATAAATTCAACGCACTTCCCATTAAAATACCAACGGCATACTTCAGAGATATAGAACGAACTCTCCAAAAATTCATCTGGAATAAAAAAAGACCCCGAATAGCTGCAGCAATCCTGAAAAAGAACAAAGTAGGTGGGATCTCAATACCAGATATCAAGTTGTATTACAAAGCCACTGTTCTCAAAACAGCCTGGTACTGGCACAAGAATAGGCATATAGATCAATGGAATAGAATAGAGAGCCCAGAAATCGGCCCGAACCAATATGCTCAATTAATATTTGACAAAGGAGGCAAGAACATACGATGGAGCCAAGATAGTCTCTTCAATAAATGGTGTTGGGAAAATTGGACAGATATATGCAAGAAAATGAAACTAGAGCACCAACTTACACCATACACAAAAATAAACTCAAAATGGATAAAGGACTTAAATGTAGGACAGGAAACCATAAAAATTCTAGAAGAATCCAAAGGCAACAAAATCTCAGACATATGCCGAAGCAATTTCTTCACTGATACAGCTCCTAGGGCACTTGAAACTAAAGAGAAAATGAACAAATGGGACTACATCAAAATAAAAAGCTTCTGCACAGCAAAAGAAACCATCAACAAAACAACGAGAAAACCCACTGTGTGGGAAAACATATTTGCCAATGTCATATCTGATAAGGGCCTAATCTCCAAAATTTATAGGGAACTCATACAACTTAACAAAAGGAAGATAAACAATCCAATCAAAAAATGGGCAAAGGACCTAAATAGACACCTTTCAAAAGAGGACATTCAGAAAGCCAAGAGACATATGAAAACATGCTCAAAGTCACTAATCATCCGAGAGATGCAAATCAAAACAACAATGAGGTACCATCTCACACCTGTCAGACTGGCTATCATCAACAAATCAACAAACGACAAGTGCTGGAGAGGATGTGGAGAAAAAGGAACACTTGTGCACTGCTGGTGGGAATGCAGACTGGTGCAGCCACTATGGAAGACAGTATGGCGTTTCCTTAAAAAACTGAAAATGGAACTCCCATTTGACCCTGTGATCCCACTTCTAGGAATATATCCCAAGAAACCAGAAACACCAATCAGAAAGGATATATGCACCCCTATGTTCATAGCAGCACAATTCACCATAGCTAAGATCTGGAAACAGCCTAAGTGCCCATCAGTAGATAAATGGATTAGAAAACTGTGGTACATCTACACGATGGAATACTATGCTTCTCTAAAAAGGAAGGAACTCTTACCATTTGCAACGTCATGGATGGAACTGGAGAGCATTATGCTAAGTGAAATAAGCCAGTCAATGAAGGAAAAATACCACATGATCTCACTCATTCATGGATAATAGAGACCATTATAAACTTTTGAACAATAATAGATACAGAGGCAGAGCTGCCTCAAACAGATTGTCAAACTGCAGCGGGAAGGCCGGGGAGGGTTGGGGGGCAGGAGGTAGGGGGGTAAGAGATGAACCTAAGGACTTGTATGCATGCATATAAGCATAACCAATGGACATAAGACACTGGGGGATAGGGGAGGCTGGGGGACTGTCTAGGGCGGGGGGATAAAATGGACACATATGTAATACCCTTTGTAATACTTTAAGCAATAAAAAAAAATGGATAAAGGACATAAACTTAAGACAAGAAACCATAAAAATCTTAGAAGAAAACATAGGCAGCAAAATAGCAGACATATCTCATAGAAATATCTTTACCAAAACATGGAAATGGAAACTAAGGAGAAAATAAAAAAAATGGGACTACATCAAAATAAAAAGCTTCTGCACAGCAAAAGAAACCATCAACAAAACAACAAGAAAGCCCACTGCATGGGAGAACATATTTGTCATGTGATATCCAATATCAGCCTAATCTCAAAAATGTATAGGGAACTCATACATATTAACAAAAAGAAGATAAACAATCCAATCAAAAAATGGGCAAAGGACCTAAATAGACACTTTTTGAAAGTGGACATACTGAAGGCCAAGAGACATATGAAAACATGCTCAAATTTATAAATCATTTGACAGATGCAAATCAAAATGATAATGAGATACCATCTCACACTTGTCAGAATGGCTATCATCTACAAATGAACAAATGACAAGTTCTGGGGAGGATGTGGAGAAAAAGGTACCCTCATGCACTGCTGGTGGGAATGCAGACTGGTGCAGCCACTGTAGAAAACACTATGGAGTTTCCTCAAAAAATTAAAAGGCAAACTCCCATTTGACCAACTAATCCCACTTCTAGGACTATATCCCAAGAATCCAGAAACACCAATCAGAAAGAACATATGCACCCCTATGTTTATAGCAACACAATATACAACAGCTAAGATTGGGAAACAACCTAAGTTCCCATCAGCAGATGAGTTGATAAAAAGACTGGTACATAGATAGAATGGAATATTACACTGTTAAAACAAAGAAAGAACTCTTATGATTCACAACAGCATGGATGGGCCTGGAGAGCATTATGCTAAGCGAAATAAGCCAGTCAGAGAAAGATAAATATCACATGATCTCACTTATTTGTGGAATATAATGAACAACATAAACTGCTGAACAAAAATAGATACAGAGACAGAGAAGCATTGAACAGACTGCCAAACCTCAGTGGGAAGATGGGAGGGGGGAAGGGGGGAAGAAATCAATCAAAGGACTTGTATTCATGCATATAAGCATAACCAATGGATATCGACACTAGCAGGGTGAGCGCTTTAGCTGGGGGTGGGGGTGGCCAGAGAGTGGTTAATGGCAGAAAAGTAGACATGTGTAATACTATATGTAATACTTTAAAAATAGTTTTTTAAAAACTTGACAGCTGCCAGACAGGCAAATTGGGCAATTGTTCCCGTCTGCTTGTACCCAAGGGTTGTGGTGTCAGAAAAAAGCAGAGAAGCACTGAATCACTTGGAGCTTCAACATAGTGCTAAAAGCCAAAAACATTTTCTGACAGTGGTCAGCACCTAACTACCAATCAGGAAACCCAAATTGGCAGACAGAACAGAAGAGTGGGGTCCTAAAGCAGTCCCCATAGAGCATTAGAACATGGCTGAAGCAAATATCACTTTTTAATTTTTATTTTACTTTTTTTAGTATTTAATTTTATTGTTATTTTTTTAACAGTTTTCTTCCTTGCTTCTCATTTTTTTCATCCTGTTTATATTTTCCTTTCCCTGCCTTAGTTTTTCTCATTTTTTTTTCATTTCACCCCTTTTAAAAAATTGATTTTCTTCATCTGCATTATTGATGTGTTATTGTTATTACAGTCACTGTTGGCTTATTCATATATCTAATTTCCTCTTCTCTACTCTGACTCCATTTCCCCTTCTTTTTCTCTTCCTTTGCTACTCATTTTTTTTCTTTTCCTCTCCTTTCCTCTCTTGCTCTTTTTCCCTCCTAATTTTTAAATTACTTTAATTTCCTAAATTCAGGCATATCTGCTCTCTCCTCTATTCTCCTTTTCAAATAAATAAATAAATAAATAAATAAATAAATAAATAAATAAATAAAGTATTTATTTTCTCTTTCTTCTCACCCACTCATTCTCATTCTCCCTCCTCTATAGTAAAGTGTGTTCCTTCCAGTATTCATCCAAATCTTTAACCTTATTTTCTGTATTTAAGCTCTGCCTCTACAGATCCCTCCCACCTTTTTTCTGGGTAATTTTTGTTTAAGCCTTTCAGTTTTTTGTTGTTGTTGTTTGTTTTCTCCTGATATACTTTCTTTGTTTTTCCCTTCCTTTACTTTTTGTCTATTCTTGCTACTATTTTTACACTCTTTTGTCTTTCTTAATTCTTTCTGGTGGTCACTTTTAGTGGGATTATAGGTGTCCTGCGTACATTCATGTTCTGATCCTTTTGTGTCATGCCTTGTCATGTTGTATTTTGTACTATTCGGCCAGCACCTCCACAATGGTTGTCATGATGTAGTAGAGAGCAAGCCACATAACCAGACACTGTCAGAGGAGACTCCATCCACAAACAGGACAATAAAAATCAAGGCCCAAATATATTAAGAGAACCCAAATATCTCAAGTAGCAGGCATACCTAGAATGCCCAGCTCAGAAGACCTGAGATACTGCACCACTGGATCCCACAAATCATCTACTACAAAAGGAAAATTCAAAAAATCTGGGTAGCATAGCAGTTAGATTTAATATACAGAAAAAATCACAAAGAAACAGCAAAAATGGCAAGACCAAAAAAAAAAAAAAAAAAAAAAAACTCATATGAAAGAAAAGGAGGAATCACCAGAAAAGGAGATAAATGAAATGGAGGCAAGCAATTTGTCAGAGAAAGAATTCAGAGTAATGCTTATTAGGATACTCAAAAGTCTGGGAGAAAAATTCACCAGCATGTGTAAGATACAAGAGGGCATGAAAAGTGACATAGCTGCAATAAAGAACACAATGGCAGGTTTCAGCAGTAGACTAGAAAAGCTGGTGGCCAAATCTACAAGTTAGAAGACCAATTAGAAAAAACACACAAGCAGAGTGGCAACCAGAAAAGGAAATGTTTAACACAGGAAGATCTGTCTATAAGAGACCCACATCAGAATAAAGGTCTCACACAGACTGAAAATGAAGGGATTGAAAAAAAATATCAGGCAAATGAAAATAAAAAAATAAAAATGCTTGGGGTAGCAATACTTATATATGACAAAATAGACATCAAAATGAAGGCCATCACAGGAGATAAAAATGGCCACTTCATAATACTAAAGTGATCAATTCAACAAGAGGATATAACTCAGGTAAACATATATGCACCCAATGCAGGAGCACCCAAATACATAATAAAAACTTCTGGAAGATATCAAGAGAGAGATCGAGAGCAATACAATCAATGTAGGAGACTCTAATGCCCTATTGATACCACTGGATAAATCCTCTAGAAAACAATCACCAAAAGAACAGCAACCCTAGGAGGATGCTGCATGGACATGCTCCCAGGAACAAGCTGGAATTACAACTGAAATATGGAAAGGCTTCCTGAATAATCAACAGAAAACTCACAGGAGAGAACCCTGATACCCAAGAACCAAAGGTGGAGACCAAATAGAGACTGGTAGGAGGGGCGGAGGCATAAAAGGGCACAGATAGCAACTGAAGTCCAGGAGAGATATCTAAGTTGGGTGGGAGGGTGCCACTGAGAACTCTGGGATCTAATCCCAAAGCTGGGATCCCCAGCAGAAAGCACCAAATCTGAGGAGGGTACCCACATAACATCTACCTGTGAAAAGCAGTGCGGTGCTGTTTACCAGGGAGTGGCAGCTGAAAGTTCAGGCACCCTCTTGAAGGGCCCACACACAAAAATTCCCTGTGGAGCCACCCACCTTGTGATATGGGAGAGTGAGGTGGACTGGAGCTGTGTGAACAGAACCCAGGACTAGGAACTTGGGGATATAGCTCAGAAGGCAGGCACCCCAAGTTTCTAGGGCTGAGTCATTCCTTCACACAGCAGAGGACATCTTCCCCACATAAACATCTGCCTTGCCTGGGGGAAAGGCAGTTGACACACCCTATTGGAAAACACCTTGCCCTCAGGCCACTTAAGAGATTAAAAGTAACAATTAGCCTCCTAGCTGAAGTAATGGCCCCACCCTGTTGAAAAAAATCTCACCACACCTGAGGATGATTTCCTGGGGGCAATTCAAGTCACAATCCTATTAGTCGGTAGACCAGTGGTTCTCAACCTTGGCTGCATATTAGAATCACCTGGGGATCTTTTTAAAATCCTGATTTCTGGGCCTCATCCTCCAGAAATTCTGTTTCTTTGTTACTAATGTTGTGGCCTCACCCCATCACAAAGAAAGAGAATTTCTGGAAGATGAGGCCCAGAAATCAGGATTTTAAAAAAGATTCCCAGGTGATTCTAATGTGCAGCCAAGGTTGAGAACCACTGCTGTAGACAGAGGTGGTCTCTGCAGGCCTTGAGTCTTTGCCTGATCCAATTAGTCAGAAACAGCTGTTAACACTGTCCTGCACTAGAGATTGAGAGGTGTAGAGGATCTACCTAATACATAGTCACAAATCCAAACAGACAACCAAAATGAGGAAACAAAGAAACAATCCCCAAATGAAAGAACTAGAGAATTCACCAGAAGAAGAGATAAATGAAGCAGAGGTATGTAATTTATCTGAAACAGTTCAGAGTAATGATGTTAAAAATGCTCAACAGTATGAAAAAAGATATAGTAACTCAAAAAAAGATAAATAATGACACAACACAAATACAGAACATATTGGAAGGAATACAAAGGAGATTAGGAGAAGCTAATGATCAAATCAGTGAATTAGAAGACAGAGTTGAAAATATCACTCAATTAGAGAACCAAAAAGAAAAAAACAATTAAACAGGAGGATAGCTTAAGGGAGCTGTGTGAAATGTAACACTATTCGAATAGCAGGTGTGCCAAAAGAGGCAGAAAGGAAGAAAGGAATAGAGAAGGTGTTTGAAGAAATAATGGTAGAAAACTTCCCTAACCTGGTAAAGGAAAAAGTCAAACAAGTTCAGGAGGCACAGAGAATCAGAAACAAGAATAATCCAAACAGACCCATGCCCAGACACGTCATAATTAAAATGCCAAAATTAAAGGCAAAGAGAGAATCTTAAAGGCAGCAAGAGAAAAACAAACTGTTAACTACAAGAGAGTTCCCGTAAGGCTGACATCTGATTTCTCATCAGAAACTCTACAGACCAGAAGGGAATGCCATGAAGTACTCAAGGTAATAGAAAGCAAGGATCTGAGACCAAGATTACTATTTCCAGTAGGGTTATCAATCAAAATAGATGGTCAAATAAAGAGCTTCCCAGACAATAAATAAATAAATAAATAAAAGGCTAAAGGAGTTCATCACCACCAATCCAGCATTACAAGAAATGCTAATGGGATTGCTGTAAGGGATTGCTGAGAAGAAGAAACAGAGAGAGAAACCTAGGCATACAGAATTAAAATGGCTATAAATAAGCACCTCTCAATAATAACCTTAAATGTAAATGGATTAAATGCTCCAATCAAAAGGTGTAGGGTAGCTGAATGGTTACAAAAACATGACCCAACTATATGCTGTCTACAAGAGACCCACCTCAAAACAAAAGACACACACAGGATGAAAGTGAAGGGATGGAAAAAAAAATTGCCATACAAATGGAAAAGAAAAAAAATCTGGAGTAGCAATACTCATATCTGACAAATTACACTTTAAAATGAAGGCCATCACAAGAGACAACAAAGGCCACTAATTAATACTAAAGGGATTAATTCAACAAGATGATATAACCCTAGTAAACATTTATGCACCCAATAGAGCTGTACCTAAATATATATTTAAAAAAACTCTAGAGGACTTAATCAGAGAGACTGACAACAATACAATCATAGTAGGGGACTTTAACACCTCTCTGACTTCCTTGAACAGATCTTCCAGACAAAAACTTAACAAGGAAACAGAGACTTTAAAGGACACACTGGATTTAATAGACATTTATAGAACATTTCACCCCAATGCGTCAAAATATACATTCTTCTCAAGTGCACATGGATCATTCACAAAAGTATGCAGTTTTCTCAAAAATTTAAAAAATGGAACTCCCATTTGACCCAATAATTTCACTTCTAGGAATATATCCTAAGAAACCAGAAACACCAATCAGAAAGGATATATGCACCCCTATGTTCATAGCAGCACAATTCACCATAGCTAAGATCTGGAAACAACCTAAGAGCCCATCAGTTGATAAGTGGATTAGAAAACTGTGGTATGTCTACACAATAGAACACTATGATGCAGTAAAAAAGAAGGAACTCTTACCATTTGCAACAACATGGATGGACCTGGAGTGCATCATGCTAAGTGAAATAAGCCAGTTGGAGAAAGATAAATATCACATAGTATCACTCATTTATGGAATATAATGAACAACATAAACTGATGAACAAAAATAGAGCCAGAGGGGGAAAATATACTGGAATATAATAGAAGTCATACTGTTATTTGCAGATTTCTAATATTTCCTACAACTTTTGTGATATCATACTATGTTAATACAGTTTGGGTAATATTATTATACTTAAAATCCTTTTATTCTTGAAATATTAATGTTTATTGTATGCAATATTATTATATGTAAGATCATTTTTCTTGAATAATTGGTGTTTATTGCATGTAATATTATCATATTTAAAACCATTTTTCTTGATGTATTAAAAACAAACAAATAAAAAACTGTGTAGAAAAAAAAATGTGAAATGAAATGAAAAAGAACAGTAATCCTAAATGACTCACTAGGTCAGATGAACTGGAATATACATTCTTCTCAAGTGCACATGGGACATTTTAAAAAATAAACCACACATTAGGACACAGGCTAAGTCTCTACAAATTCAAGTTGATTGAAAACATATCAAGGATACTCTCAGATCAAAATGACATAAAATTATAAATCAACTACAATAAAAACAATCAGACTCATGGCAGCTAAATAGCATGCTATTAACCAATGAATGGGATACCAAATACATCAGAGAAGAAATAAAAAATATTCTGGAAACAAATGAAGATGAAAACACACCATCCAAAATATATGGGACACAATGAATGCAGTCCTGAGAGGGAAGTGCGTAGCACTACAGGCCTACCTGAAAACACACACACACACACACACACACACACACACACACACACAAGAAAAACTGGTAATAAGTTATCTAACCCTACAACTTAAAGACTTAGAAAGAGAGCAACAAGAAAAACCTGTAGTAAGTGGAAGGAAGGAAATTATAAAGATCAATGTGGAAATAAATGACATAGAGACCAAAAAAAAATTACAAAAGATCAATAGAACCAAGAGCTGGTTCTTTGAAAGGGTAAACAAGATTAATGAACCTCTAGCCAGGCTCATCAAGAAACAAAAATCAGAAATGAAAGAGGTGAAGTAACAACTGAACCCACAGAAATACAAGATTGTAAAAAACAAACAAACAAACAAACAAACAAACCACAAAACTACGCACAACTTTACGCCAACAAACTGGACAACCTCAGTTAAATGAACATATTCCTAGAAAAATACAAACTTCCAAAATTCATTAAGTAAGAATGAGAAAAACAGAATAGGCCGATAACTACCAATAAAATTAAAGAAGTAAAAAATACTTCCAGCAAACAAACACCCTAGTCTGGATTGCTTCATAGGGAAGTTTTACCAAACATTCAAAGAAGAACTACAACCTACCCCCTCAGACTATTCCAAAAATTCAAGAGGAAGGAACACTTCCAAGCTCTTTCTATGAACCCAGCATTACTCTAATCCCAAAACCAGATAAAGACACTACAAAGAAAGATTATTACAGGCCAATACCACTGATAAACATAGATGCTAAAATCCTCATCAAAATATTAGCAAATCGCATCCAACAATACATGAAAAAGATCATACACCATGACCAAGTGGGATTTATTCCATGGATGCAAGGCTGGTATAATATCCAGAAATCAATAAAAGTGATACATCACAAACAAATTGAAAGACAAAAATCACATGATCACATCAACTGATGCATAAAAAGCATTCAACAAAAATCCAACACCCTTTCTTGATAAAAATTCTCAGCAAAGTGGGAATAGAGGGATCATACCTAAACATAATAAAAGCCTTATTTGACAAACCTACAGCCAGTATCATACTCAATGGGGAAAAAACTAAAACCATTTCCCTCAAGTACAGGAACAAGAGAGGGATGCCCACTTTCACCACTCCTGTTCAACATATACTGGAAGTGCTAGCCATAGCGATCAGACAAGAAGAAGAAATAAAAGGCATCCAAATTGGAAAAGAAGTAAAACTCCTTATTTGCAGATAACATGATATTATACATACAACTATTCTAGCTGTCCTTGAGAATGTAATAAAATTCTTAATTCTTAATAAATACCTCCTCCCTAATTTACATATTATAAATAATTCAGTCCTACATTGATTATTAAATCTGCCAAGTTGTTTAGCCCAACCTTTGTTTGTTTTCCCTAGTGCCATTAAAAATTTTTCATGTTTGGGATGTCCTTTGAAAAATAGATTTCGTTTAGTCTGAAAACACCAAAAATTATCATTAATATGGTAAGCTCTCATTTCAGTATTTTACAAACTTCCAACAACTGTGATTTTGTTAAAAGTTTTATTCTTTCTATTAACATTTGTACCTGATTAAACTTCAATACAGGTAGCACACAGGGCATTGAATCACATTTTTATATTTTGTATGCAGATTAGTGACATGGGAATTTGCATAAATTTTTTATGCACTCCTGCAAAAATGAATGCTCAAGCAACATTTATTTTTATCTAATCAAATCACTACTTAATGAAAAATGACTGACTGCTTTCAGAGATGCACTGAGCTACACTCTGGGGATCCGTGCATTTACAATTCAGTGGGGGGTTCCCTGCAAGCATTTGACTCCAGTACCACTCAAGTACTGTTGAAAACTCGGCCCTATAAAACCAATCTGATCTAAGCTATTCATGGGGAGAGAGCTAGAGATGGATTTGTTTAAAATCCATTTACAGAATACAATCTGTAAAAGAAAGTCAGAGGGGGGTCTGTAGCAGTAGCATCAACAGTCACAGTAAAAGCACACTTGTAACTCTCAGAGAGGCTTAGTAATCACACTCTGTCCCAAAGCACATCAACTTTGATAAAAATGAATGAGAAACTAAAGGAAAGAAAAATTTTTGTTCGTTTTTGTTTTTGGTAAATTTTCATTTTTCACATTCCTTTGGATCCATCTAGTTGTTTCCATACCACTTTCTAAAGAAGGGAGAAAGGGATACAGTTAATATATTCTTCTTTATGAGTTGTTCATCATTGTCCCCTCAAAGGTGATAAGTGACCTCAAATAACAGGAAAACTACTGTGCATATATACACTACTTTATATTTTGTAAAGGGATTTCATATATTTATTTAATTTATTTATGTATAATTGATAACTTGCCTAATCCTAAGGAGACTTTGAAGTTAATTATACTGATTAAATCCAAATAAAGAAGTACAAAGTGAAGTTATACAATGGAATACTATGCAGCTGTAAAAAGAAGGAGTTCATTCTTTGTGACAGCATGGATGGACCTGGAGATTATTATGCAAAGTAAAATAAGCCAGTCAGGTCCAACCATCATGGCTCAGTGGTTGAGCATCAACCTATATACTAGGAGATCACAGTTCAATTCCAAGTCAGAGCACATGCTCAGGTTGCAGGCTCGATCCCCAGTGGGGAGCATACAGGAAGAGGCCAATCAATGATTCTCTCTCATCATTAATATTCCTACCTTTTGGTCCCTCTTCCTTCCTCTCTGAACTCAACAAAAATATATTTTAAAAAAATAAATAAGCCAGTCAAAGAAAGAAAAATATCACACAATCTCACTTAGATGTGAAACCTAATGAACAAACTAAACTGATGAACAAAATAGAAACAGAGTCTGGAAACAGCCCAAATGCCCATCGTTAGATGAGTAGATAAAAACTGTGGTACATTTATACATGTAATTCTATGCAGCAGTAAAAAAGAAGTATCTTTAACCCTGCGAGGCAGCATGGGGGGGCGTGGAGAGTATTATGGTAAGCGAAATAAGCCAGTCAGAGAAAGACAAGTTTCACATGATCTCACTCATATATAGAATCTAATGAACAAAATAAACTGATAAACAAAATGGATAAAGAGACATAGAAGCATGGAACAGATTGTCAAATCTCAGAGGGAAGGTGGGATGAATGCGTGGTTGGCAAGAGATCAACCAAAGAATTTGTATTCATATACAGTATACCTAAGTTATGGACACAGGCAATAGTGTGGTAAAGCCTGGAGCAGGGGCAAGCTAGAAGGGGTCAATGGGGAAAAATGGGGACATATGTAATACTTTCAACAATAAAGATTTTTTAAAAAGAAACAGACATATGGATGCATGGAAAAGACTGACAGGAGTCAGAGGGGAAGGAGGTGGGGGCGACTGGATGAAAGCATGTGAAGTGAAGGGAGTAGCCAAAGAACATATATTTATAACCCATAGAAACAGAAAACAGTGTGGTAATGGCCAGAGGGAGAAGGGATGAGGGATGGGTGAAGGGGAGCAAAGGGGTTTGGGAAATGGGGATATCTGTTAATATTGTCAACAATAATTTTAAAAAGGCAGAGAGAGATGGAGAGATTTGAAAGAGATATTTTCATAATATTTATTTGTTTTAAACATACAGAGTAGTGCTTAATAAATATTCTGAATGAATAAATTGTACTATGAAGTTCAGGGCACACATATTGGGCTATTTGTTGAGTGAATGAATAAGAAACTAAACAAATGGATAAACAAACAGCATACGCTGTTTAGTCTCATAACTAGTCTGAAAATAGATCTGCAGTTGAAAACACCTAAAAAGATAATTGATGAAGACCACAATGGAAAATTAACCTACTAGGCTTTTGAGAAGCCCGTCAATGCTGTCTGTATTGCCAAATCATTCCAAGAGAAATTTGCATAAACAAATAGATATGTAAATTAAATAAAGTTTGAGGACCATTCCTTTGATTTCCTGAATGATAATTGAAAATATCTAAATAATATTTTTATAAATATTTACATGTATTCAAAACCAACAGTAGCTCAAAATATTCTTCCTTCCCAAAATACAGTCAATTTTGCTATTTTCTCCCCATAACCATCAAGACTGCTTAAAATGAGATAATACCTCACACCTATTAGAATGGCTATTATCAGCAAGACAAGTAATAAGTGTTGGAGAGGTCATGGAGAAAATGGAGCCCTCATTCACTACTGGTAGGAATGTAAACTTGTATAGCTGTTATGAAAAACAGTAGGATTAGGGTCACCATATAACCCAGCAACCCCTTTTCTGAGTATCTACACAAAAAAATGTAAAACCATTTATTGACAAAGATATATGCACCTCTATGTTCATTGAAGCATTATTCATAGTGACCAAGATATAGAAACAACCAGAGTGTCCTTCAATAGATGACTGGACAAAGGAATTGAAGTACACATATAAAATGGAATACTACTCAGTCATAAGAAAAGATGGAATACTGCCATTTGCAACAACATGGATGGACCTTGAGAATATTGTGCTAAGCAAAATGTCAGACAGAAAAAGTTAAGACCCATACGATTTCACTCATACATGGAATATAAAACTGAAAGCAACAAATGAAGAAGTAACAAACAAAACTCATAGAAATAGACATCAGTATGGTGGTTACCAAGGGAAGAGTATGGGGGGTAGTAAAGGATAAAAGGGGTCAAATATATGGTGACAGAAGATGATCTGACTTTGGATGGTGGGCATACAATGCAATATACAAATCATGTATCATAGAAAAGTACACTTGGAACCCATATAATCTTATTAACGAACTAGAGGCCTGGTGCATGAAATTCATGCATGGGGGGGGGTCCCCTCAGCCCAGCCTGCACCCTCTGTAATCCAGGACCCTGAGGATTGGGCCTAAACAGGCAGTTGGACATCCCTCTCACAATCTGGGACTGCTGGCTCCTAACTGCTTACCTGCCTGCCTGTCTGATTGCCCCTACTGTCCCCCTGCCAGCCTGGTTACCCTTTACTTCCCCCCCCTGCCAGCCTGGTTGCCCCCAACTGCCCCACTGCCAGCCTGGTCACCCCTCACTGCCCCCTCTGCCGACCTAGTCGCCCTTAACTGCAAACCCCTGGCGACCTGGTCGCCTCCAACTGCCCCCCCCCCGGCTGGCCTGGTTGCCCCTCACTGCCCCCCTCTGCCAGCCTGGTCACCCACAAATACCCCCCATTCCAGCTTGGTTGCCCCTCATGGCCTCCCCTGCTGGCCTGGGTGCCCCCAACTGCCCCCTCTGCCATCCTGGTCACCCCTCACTGCCCACACTGCCAGCCTGGTTGCCCCTCATTGACCCCCCTCCCCACCAGCCTGGTCACCCCACACAGCCTGCTGTTGAGTCATTTGGTCATCCCTCACTAACCCTCCTGCTGGCCTGGTCTCCCCACACAGCCTGCTGTTCAGTTGTTTGGTCATCCCTCACTAACCCCCATGCTGGCCTGGTCACCCCACTCAGCCTGTTCAGTCATCCATTTGGTTGCAATGGCCCCTGGCTCTTTATATATATAGATGTCACCCCAATAAATTTAATAAAAATAAGAAGACTGCTTAAAATGTATTTAGCAGATAATTCCCCATCCACATTTTTCAATGTCTTACACTCTCCTGTCTCCTGACCCCATCTCCAGCCATTAATCCCTCTGTGTACGTACAGCAAATACACTCACTCATTCAGCCTCCCGCATTCTGGTTATCATCATAGAGTATTCCCCAAGCCAGGAACCATGCACTTGCCCTATGATTAGGTTAGTTTATTATCTGCCTGCCAGTAGGCATAAATGAAGTCAAAGCTGTATGCTTGCTTTGTGCATAGGTTGGATTTTTTGCTCTGTACCTCTGAACCTCTGTCATCAGCCATCAAAAAAAAAAAATGTGCCCTGGTGAGCACACTATAATCCATACAGATGATGAATTAGAATGTTGTATACCTAAAACTTATAGAATATTATTAACTAATGTGACATCAATAAAAAATAAAAAATATTTTTTAAATTAAAAATAAAAACATGTGCACTGAGTATAAAGATGCAGCAGATAATTTATCTGACCCCTGGAAGATGGGGAGGGAAACACACTTTCTACTGAAAGGAAGTCTATACTGTTACCTGTATATGAAAGACTTCACATACTGTGTTGCCTACAATTTTCTTTTGCCCACTATTTTCAAACCCAATGAAGCAAGCAGTAAGGATTCTTTTGCGCCTTAGGATAAAGAAAAGCTCAGAGGCTATTAAGTTTCCAGAAGGCACAGAGAAGTATGAAATGACCATAGAAACTCTCTTGCAGACCTAAAATTTTATGCTGTGTGACCAGAAAGCACTTGAAGTTTCTCTGAATTAATGATACTTTTTTTTAAATTTTAGCGGGTAATTATTCCTATATAAGCCAAAGTGTTTACTTTTGGCTCTACTGTGGTTTTCAATCAGAGAGGTGAACTCTGAGTTTGAAAAGTGTTCCATGTGTACGTCAGAGGAAAGGGCATGAGAGATCTCCTTGGGCTTTCTCCCTGAAATTTTAACAAGTTAATTAATATAATTCAACAAAGAATCCCCTGCTCAATACAGAGGCATGCCTAAGAGACCAGTGCATTGAAACATCTAAAGGTGGGCAACCTGGAATAAATGGGGAGACAAGAAGGGGAGAAAAGCACAGATGGACCATAGATGCAG
This sequence comes from Myotis nattereri, assembly GCF_964212035.1. NCBI lineage: Eukaryota > Metazoa > Chordata > Mammalia > Chiroptera > Vespertilionidae > Myotis > Myotis nattereri. The sequence continues at coordinate 94,447,654 of NC_138078.1, read as the reverse complement.
CCCTGCAGCTGGGACTGTGTGGCTCAGCCTGGAGAGGAGAGGAAGCCAGAGGTAGCAGGCACTTCCTTTGGTTGTGAGGAACAAAGAGCTGCAGGGGCAGTATAGCAAGGCAAGCAGCAAGCTGAGTGAATAGTGACTGAACCAGCAGATGCCTGACAGAGCAGGAGGTTCTGCCATGTGGCTCTCCACTGTTGGGCCCGGTGGTGGTGTTTTAGACAGGGAAAAGAAACCACAGAGCCCTGCTGCCACTTGAACTCCAAAAACATGCCTCCCATTGTCCTTACAGTCGGGTCAAGGAGCATATTATCTGTTAACCAAGAGCTGCTGCAGTAGAACCCTTGTTTCCTACAATGATTGATCCCCAGATGGGGTGCTTGTGGGGGAGTGAACCTCATGGAGATCAGGGGTTGGCATTATGGTGAGGGGGAAAAAATACATGGAGATTGAAAAACATACTACTAAAACATGACTGGGTCAAAGAAGAAATAGAAAGTTAGATCAAAATGTATAGAGGAACAAGTCAAAATGACAATACCATATATCAAAACTTCTGGGATGCAATGAAAGCAGTAATAAGAGAAAAGTTTAAATTATTACAGGCCTATCTCAAGAAACAAGAGAGAAATTCCAAGTAAACAACTTAACATCACATCTTAAAGAACTAGAAAAAGAAGAACAAATGCAACCCAAAGTCAGCAGAGGAAAGGCAATAATAAAAATTAGAGCAAAATTGAATGAAAGAGAGAACAAAAAGATCATACAAAAAATAATAAAACAAAGAGCTGGTTCTTTGAAAAGATTAATAAAATTGTCAAACACCTGGCTAGACTCACGAAGGAAAAAAATGGAAAAGACCCATATAAACAAAATCAGAATTGAGGAAGAAATCACCACAGGCATCAGAGATATACAAGGATCATACCAGAATATTATGAAAGACTATATGCCACCAAATTCAATAACCTAGAAGAAATGGATAAGTTCCTAGAAATCTATAACCTTCCTAAACTAAATCATGAAGAATTGGAAAATCTAAATAGACTGATCAGCAGTGAAGATATTGAAAAAAAAACATCAAAACCTCACCAAAAATAAAATCCAGGACCACAAGTAAATTTGGCTTCACAAGTGAATTTTACCAAATGTTCAAAGATTTAAAACTTATCCTTCTCAAACCCTTTCAAAAATTTGAAGATGAGGTAATAAATCCTAATACATTCTATGAGGCCATGATACGAAATCCTGGCAAATATGATAGAAAAAAGAAAACTAAAGACCAATATCTCTAATGAACATAGATGCAAAAATCCTAAACAAGATACCAGCAAGTGTTATGAATACTAACAAGTATTATGAATCAGGAGGTCATGGTTTGATTCCCAGTTGGGGCACATGCCAGGTAGCAAGTGGAATACAACACTACATAAAAAAATACATTATGATCAAGTGGAGTTCATTTCAGGGGCACAAGGATGAATCAACATAAGTAAATCAATCAATATAATATTAATTAATAAAAGAAAGGGTAAAAATCATTTGATATTATAAATAGATGCATAAAAAAACATTTGATAAGAAAAAACATCTACTTATGATTAAAACACTCAATAAAATAGGATTAGAAGGAAAGTGCCTCAACATAACAATGGCCATATATGATAAACCCTCAGCTAATATCATACTCAATGGTGACAAACTGAAAATCTTTCCTCTAAGATCAGGAACAAGACAACGATGTCCACTCTCACCACTCTTATTCAATATACTGCTGGAAGTCCTAGCCAGAACAATAAGGAAAGAGAAAGAAATAAAAGGCATACAAATAGGGACAGAAGAAGTAAAACTCTCACTTTTTGCAGATGATATGATTCTGCATATAGAAAACCCTAAAGACTACACTAAAAAAGCTATTAGAAACAATAAACAAATACAATAAAGTTACAGGATACAAAAATCAATGTGCAAAAATCCATTGTCATCCTGTTTACTAACAACAAAACTTCAGAAAAATAAATGAAAAAACAATATATTTTGCAATTGCAACAAAGAGAATAAAATATGTAGGAACAAACTTAACAAAGAATGTGAAAGACCTGTATACTGAAAATTACAAAGCATTATTTAAAAATATTTAAAAAGATACAAAGAAATGGAAATATGTCCCATGTTCATGGATTGGAAGAATCAACATAGTTAAAATGGCCATGTTTCCCAAAGCAATATATAGATTTAATGCAATCCCCATCAAAATCCCAATGTCATTTTTTAAAGAAATAGAATGAGAAATCATCAGATTTGTATGGAACCACAAAAGACCCTGAATAGCCAAAGCAATCCTGAGAAAAAAAGAACAAAGCTGGAGGTATCACACTACCTGACTTCAAATTATAAGGCAGAGCTATGATAATCAAAACAGCATGGTATTTGCCAAGAAAGAGACACAGATAAATGGAACAGAATAGAGAGCCAATCTATAAAACCACATGTATATGGAGAGATAATTTTCAACAAAGGAGCCAGAAACACACAATGGAGTAAAGACAGTTTCTTCAATTAATGGTGCTGGGAAAACTGGCAAGTCACATGCAAATGAATGAACTTAGATTACAGTTTGTCCCTGTGTACAAGAATTATATTCAAAATGGATCAAAAACCTAAATATAAGACCAGAAGCAATAAGTTGCATAGAAGAAAATACAAGTACCTTGGTTGTAGAAAACATTTTATGAACTTGACCCCAATGGCAAGGGAAGTAAAGGAAACAATAAATGATGCAACTATATCAAACTAAAAAGCTTCTGCACAGCAAAAGAAACTGACAACAAAACAAAGAGGCAGCAAACAGATGGGAGCTGATATTTGCAAACAGTAGCTCCAACAAAGGTTTAATTTCCAAAATATATAAAGAATTCATAAAACTCAACCCCAAACAAACAACCTAATCAAAAAGTGGGCAGAGGGTCTAAAAATACACCTCTCCCAAGAAGACATACAAATAGCCAATAGATATATGAAAAGATGTTCAACCTCATTAGCAATTAGGGAAATGTAAATCAAAACTACAATGAGATACTACCTCACACCTGTTAGAGTAGCCATTATCAGCAAGACAAGTGTTGGAGAGGTTGTGGAAAAAGGGAACCCTCATTCACTGTTGTTGGGAATTTAGACTGGTACCACCACTATGGAAAGCAGTCTAGTGATTCCTCAAAAAAAATTAAGAAAGGAGCCCAGCTGACATAGTTCAGTGGCTGAGGGTCAACCTATGAATCAGGAGGTCATGGTTTGATTACCAGTTGGGGCACATGCCAGGTTGCTGGCTTGATCCCAGTTGGGGGCATGCAGGAGGCAGCCGATCAATGATTCTCTCTCTTCATTGATGTTTCTATCTCTTTCTCTCTCTCTCTTTTCCTCTATGAAATCAATAAAAGTACATTTTAAAAAATTAAGAATGGAGCTACCAAATGACCCATCAATCCCTCTCCTGGGTATGTAATTGAAAAACTCAAAATCATGTATTTGCAAAGATATAGCCCCTTTCTTCATTACAGCATTGTTCATGGTGGGCAAGACATGAGAACAACCAAAGTGTCCTATGATAGAGAACTGGATAAAGAATATATGGTACATATACACAATGGAATACTACTCATCCATAAGGATGAAATACTGCCATTTTCAACAACATGGATGGACTTTGAGAATAGTATGCTAAGTGAAATAAGTGAGTTGGAAAAAGGTAAGAACCATATGATTTCACTCAGATGTGGGCTATAAAACTGAAGGGGGTCCTAAAGTAAGGTGACAGGAGAAGATTAGATTTTGGGTGGTCAGCACAGGGTGCAGTATGCAGATCTTGTAACACAAAACCCACACCTGAAACATATGTAATCATGTGGACCAATGTCTCGCCAGTAAATTTAATTTAAAAAATACATTTTTCTTAAACATCTCTCTAAACCAATTTCAATTACATTTGTACAGAAATAATGAAAATGTAATAAATAAATGAAAGGAAGAAAGAAAGAAATGAAAGAAAGAAAGAAAGAAAGAAAGAAAGAAAGAAAGAAAGAAAGAAAGATCTTAAAACCAAATTAGAAGAGGCAGGAAGAAAGTCTAAAGTGAACAAGTAGCCTCAAAGACTGAACATAAGAGCAAAATAACATTGAAAAATGTATTACTGTATATTAAAGAACATTGAAAATGGGCAATCAATGTAAACACAGCCCCTTAAATTGAGTGTAAACACACACACACAACTTACTGAATTTCAAGATCAATTAAATCTTCCAATGAACCATTCCAGCTACTGTTCAACTTTTTAATCTGGTCAGAAGCAGAATTCTAAACAGAAAGTAGGTTTTTTTTTTATATTTATGTAAAACTTATAGGCAGAATAACTGGCCTCATTTAAACTTACATATTCCAAGCAGTCAGCTGGATTCAGAATAGACACTTAGAATTGGCATTGAAAAGTCACTTTTTTAAAAAATTCAACTGCTATTGCCACATTCCCTACTTGTCTTTGAAATCTAAAAGTGAATTGTCCTTCCAGATTATACAGCCATATCAATAGGAGTTTCCCCCTTCCCCTTGCTTCATGGATACTCCATGGCCATGGATCAAAGCTTTTCCTTGGGGGTTAGAAAAAGCTAAACATCAACAATATGGGGTTAAAATATCAGGTGCACCTTCTGAAGTGGTGAGCAGTTAACCTAAATATGTGCCTTTGGAATGTCAACAAAAATCTGAAAGCACTGAAGGAATTGACTTACTATTAAAAACATCAACTATGATTGCTTTCTGACTATGGACTTGGAACTATCCTAGACATAATGAGGCTCATTTTCACACTGTTATTAGACACTGAGTGCCTACTATGACCTAGCCTAGTATTACTGTGAAATTCCAAATAAATAAATAAATAAATAAATAAATAAATAAATAACACCTGAGATTCTTGATCTTGAGGCATTTACAATTGGCCAAGGAGACAAAATTAAGTTGCATTTGTACAAACACACACAGCATGTAGTGAAGTGAAAGATTGCCTATGAGGCCTCACACTTCCTTTCCTTTAGGCCACTAAACCCTCTCACAGTTCTTTATTTCAAAATATATCCCAAATGTAAGGTCAGTGAAAGCCCTGAGGAAATAGCAGTAACTATTTCCAAATGCTTATAAAGCAAGAAAAATGTTTTCTAAAAATTAGTTGACCCTTCTTTGGACCTATTGAACAAACTGAACATAATTCCCCCTGCCAAGATTATGCTGGCAATAAACAGATTTTGCAGTTATCAAACTCAAAAATGTTGCTTCAGGTTTTAATCAAACAAAACTGTCATTAATTGCTTGGTCTCCTCATCCACCCAGAATATGACTATGTGCCTATAATTTAGTTCATAGATCTGTAAGTAGTGATAGAGAGAATGGGAAAACTCTGAACAAAATTAGAAAATTACCTCTTGCTGTTTCTTACCAATCAACTCCGTGGATCAAAAGAACCAGACAATGTCATGAATTACAGGTTTACAGGAATCTCACTATTTATCTGCCATAATATTTCATTATATGAGTGATTTTTTTTTTGCTGTATTGAATTTCAAAATTGATACTCTTAGCTAGTAGTTGACAGTTACTCTCATAACAGAATAATTTAGTCAGCAGTCATTTTGCTGATCCTCAGTGCTGAAACAACAAAAATAAAAGATTCCCCTTGATTTTGTTTCTTGGCTCCTGGTTGACATCTCATGTAAATCAACTGCCATCACAATCTGAAGCATGTATAAATCCTACAAATAAAAATTTATAGATATTATTGCAAATGAATGTGGAGAAACAGTAGATTCACCACATATCCTGCTATACATTCCCTTTAACTAAAATCCTATCTAATAAAAGAGAAACATGGTAATTAGCCATACGTCCGCTACCCTTCCCATTGGCTAATCAGGGCGATATGCAAATTAACTGCCAGCCAAGATGGCGGCCAGCAGCCAGGCAGCTTGAAGCTAACATGAGGCTTGCTTGCTTCAGTGATGGAGGACTACAACGTTCCCTGCCTGCCTTGCCAGACTCTGAGCTTGCAGTTTAAGAAACATTGTAACAAATATAGAAGCTAAACAAAACCCCAGAAACCTGCTTTCAGCCAGCCAGGATCTCAGGGCTGGAGTTGATACAGTGTTTTGATTATAGAACCTAAACAAACCAGATACCTGCTTTCAGCAGCAGAGGCCTCAGAGCTGGAGCCAGAGCTAAAGCTGGCCCAGAATAAAAAAAAAGAAAAAAATGAGTGATTGGGAGCTTCAGTTACCTGCCAGCCTGAAAACAGCCCTCAGCCCCTCACCCAGACTGGCCAGGCACCCCAGTGGGGACCCCCACCCTGAAGGGTGTGTGACCAGCTGCAAACAGCCATCATCCCCTCACCCAGGCTGGCCAGGCACCCCAGTGGGGACCCCCACCCTGATCCAGGACACCCTTCAGGGCAAACCAGCCGGCCCTCACCCATGCACCAGGCCTCTATCCTATATAGTAAAAGGGTAATATGCCTCCCAGCACCGGAATCAGCGGAGCTGCGAGGCCTCCCAACACCGGTATTAGCAGAGCCGAGAGGCTTCCCGGCACCAGGATCAGCGTGACAGGGGGCAGCGCCCAAACCCCCTCATCGCCCTGTGGCTCTGTGCGTGACAGGGGGTGGGGCCACAACCTCCCTATCCACCCTGCTCTGTTCGTGACTGGGGAAGGCGCCCCAACCCCCTGATCACCCTGCAGCTCTGTGTGTGACAGGGGGCAGCACCCCAACCCCCTGATTGGCCCTGCTCTGTGCGTGACAAGGGGCGGCGCCACAACCTCCCCATCAACCCTGCCTTGAGTGTGACAGGGGGCGGTGCCCCAACCCCCCCAATCGGCCCTACCCTGAGCGTGACTGAGGGTGGCATCGCAACCTCCTGATCCGCCCTGCTCTGTGCATGACAGGGGGCAGTGCCCCAACTCCGCAATCGGCCCTGCTCTGAGCCCGACCAGTTGCTGCACCTAGGGATTTGGCCTGCCCTCTGCCACCTGGGAGCAGGCCTAAGCCAGCAGGTCGTTATCTCCCGAGGGGTCCCAGTCTGTGAGAGGGCACAGGCCGGGCTGAGGGACCCCCCCTGCCCCCCCGAGTGCACAAATTTTTGTGCACCGGGCCTCTAGTAGTTAAATAATTAGTCAGCTAAAGGATGTAGTTTTTCATTTAAAAAATGAAGAGTATTAAGCCAAACACAAATATTCATCACACTGTGCAATAAATGCATTCCAAAAAAATGTGAGTCAAAACTGAATTTTATAAACTGAATAATTTCTCCATAGGTTTATTAGAAATTATTTGTTTCCATAGGCTTTATAGTACTTTGGCCTATTTTTCTCATACCTCCATTTTTTATTAATTGTAGATTTGTAAACATATTACAATGCACTAGGGGAACTCAAATTTAAAGAAAATCCATGCAAAATTATTTCCAACAAAGTGAACACTAGTAATGTGATCACTTGTACCACTAATAATCTATATGGTAAGTTGGGTCTTATTATAATGGCTTTTTTAGAAGGTAGCTACCCTACTAGAAAGATTGTTATATGTGAGATATATATAAGCACCTTCCAATGCAGTAAAGTCCACCTTTGGCCACATTACTATTAAAGCAGGAGAAGTGATCTTTTCATGCAGGCCTGCTTTCGAAAGAGTTATGCACAAGGGCACTCAACTGGACACTGCAGTTTAATAACCCTAGAGTCACTGTGCAGATGTCTACATTAACACAAGGTTTGAAAGAGAAGCAGATGGCTAGAAAACCCTTACTGAGATTCGCCAACAATTTCCAAAGCAAGTAGTGTTTATGTATAAATGATGTTCACCATATAGTAAAGCATGATTTAATATTTTATATAAAAATCAAATTATTATAGTTAGATTAAATAAAACCAAGACCAATTAAAAGTAGAGTTGAGTTTTCTTGATAAATAATCAATTAGGTTTGGAGCAGTAACTCTAAAGCAAGCTGGAAAAAAAGGAAGAAGAAAGAAAGGAAGAAAAAGTAGGTGAAATAAATGGGGTTTCGTAATATTAAAGTTTTTAATTTCTCAACTATTAATCCCAATTCCATTAAAGTTCTGATTATTGCTTTGAAAATATACTTTGAAGAGATAAATCTGACACATTTGTAGGCAGATTAAAGGTAATGTAAGATAGACACTAATATAACAGACAGCAATTTTCTGGTCTAACATTTGAGGTCCCATAAAAGTTGAAAATCATCATAATACAATTCCAGTGTATATTTCATATGAAGTAAGTAATAATTTTGAAAACATAGTCCCCAGATCCTGACTAGAAAATCAAATACATTGTCTACCCAATGACATCTCTGCCTAACAAGGGCCCAAACCACTGAAGTCACAGGTCGCCAATAACCTGCAGCCATATACCAGGGTTCTGTAAAGAGGATGTTTAAGTCACTGCTGCAGGCAATAATAGGTAAGCAACAGACAGAGTAAGTAGTGACTGGTCTAACTAACCAAGAGGGGAGAAAAATCTAGGTCCCCAGACAGACTGTTTACAATCTTCTTCCTGCCATTAGTTTCTAGTAAAATGCTACTTTTACCCATATTCTAAAACACTTCTATCAAGCAATTGAAACAGAAAAGTACAATGTTCCTTACCACCCAGCTTATCTAGCCATGCTTCACTATTAGTCATGGCAGGATAAAAGTGCATTGCATTACTTGACCTAATTAGATATGATACTCTATAATTCAGGTGGAATTCTACCTGAGAAAAAACCAATAAACATCCAAATAAACAAGATGGAAAAATTAGGCACCTGATATCATGAAAGATGATTATACATTTATTCAATTTTTTATCAAGTATGGATTGTAGGGAGTAGAACAAAAGACATGTACATTGTTACAAGCAGTGCTGTAGTTTAAATTCTGGTCCATGGACCAAAATTTCACACAAATCTCTTTCACCATAGCCTTTCTCTCCCAGAAACAAGAATATCCTTCCTATACATCCAACCCTCTCCACTACATAAAAGTTCCAGCTTCATTGGGAAATATCTATATGTTTAAGAGCTCCTTTGAATTCAAGATATATAAAAATCAGAGTAAAATCAGTGGTTCTCAAACTTTATAACCATATGGGAGATTTAAAAAATCTTGATGCCCAAGCCACACCCCATACACTATTAAATCCGAATATCTGTTGGGTGGGGTCTAGGCACCAGTATTTTTTAAAACTACCCAGATGATTACAGTGTGAAGCCCAGTTTGAGAACCACTGAGTTATATCTTAGGAAAATAGAGCCTTATTTTAAAAAATAATTTAAATGCACTTTTTTTTTTCAGAAACACATTTCCATGATAACAAAAAGAACCAGAATTTCCTGGGGATATTCAATGAAATGTTTCTACACTTACCACCTGTTATGCCAATTGTTGCTGCTGAAGTCAAAAAACTAAAAGGTCTGCTACCTGAGGATATGTGCTTCACAGAAGCCTGGCTGTTGTGTAGCCTAGCTTGATGTTACATAAATAGTGCCAGACTGGAGGCTAATGAATATCTCCTTCTACCTGGTCCTCCTTCCTAGTTACATCATTGCTCCCTCTTATTAACCATTTTAAAATGTAGTGGCTCAAACCTTCTACACCATTGTAGTTTTAGAAGAATGGAACTTTTCTCTTGATATTAAACTCATATTACTAATTCTAGATCTTACATTTGTCTATTAGTTTAGACCATGCTCACTCTTCTAGCTACATTGTTTCCTACTCCCTGCTGTTTATCCCTCTCCCTACTCATGATTTTCTTTTTGAGATCAATTCTGCAAATAGGTCTGAATTAGCCTGAGTTATGTACTAGTATCTAGGTTTACCCTAAAAAGAATTATATTTTTACATTGTTTTCTTATAAAATAGTTTAAAGACACAGAAAATGGAAGTGATTTTACATAAGCACTACCTAAAATCTGTCACTAACATTTTATTGCACTTGCTTTATCACATATCTATTCATCTATCCTCCTCCCTCTTACCATCTAGCATCCCATCCTATTTGTGGTTGCATTTCAAAGGAAGCCCAATATAATCATTAATGGCACCTTCTTTTACTCTAAAAAGTTTCCTTGTTTGGAAAATGAATTATACAGTGACCCTTTTATGGAGCAAATGTGGTGTGTATGATGTAGCTGTATATGTAGAGTGGTTGTAGCTACTGTGGAAGCATCAAGACAAATAAATGAATGAGTTTCAATATTCAATTTAAAGTCTACATGAAAGAAATAAGAATACAATGACTGAATGCTGATGGATATTTTACAGTCAAAGAAAACTAGAGGATCATAGCAAGTAGAACTTAGTAGATACTGGAATAATCAAATGACACTTTCTGGGAAAGTCAGACGTGTTGAACCTTGAAGGATGGGTAGAATTGGAGTGTTAGAAAGTGAAAAATAATTTGGAGTGGGAAAGGAGAACAACATGACAATGATGTAGAGTAAGGAGAAGGCTAGCAAGAGCAAGCCAAAGGATTCATGAACACTCAAACTTTGCCTGGTGTTCAGGAATAATAAGGAACTTCTCATCTTTACTTGTGAGAGTTGATAGTCATTTCACTGGCTGAAAGGTCAAGTCACTGACAGGTCCTAAGTGTCAGGCATTAATAGCAGAACATCATCTACAATAACTGTCATCTAACATGACTTTAGCCTTCAGATGGCCCATATTTCTATGCTGGAAGAAATTCTAAGACAAATTCAGTCCTCATGACAAAGTAATATCTTAATAAGCTATGATGATTCTTGTTATTTACAGCAGAGTTTGCCTACCTCTTTTATTTCTGACTTATTGGATGCTAATCAATTGGGCTGTGAATTGTATCAGACAGAACTTATATGCATGAATAACTTTTTATTTCAGCAGTATCAAAATCAATAGGTATTGGATTTGCTACAAAGTAGCAGCTCTGCATTCCAATTTACAATATATTTCCCACACTTCAAATAAGTCTTATACATATACAATGCTTGCTTTAGTCTTTCCTTACTCTGTTATTAGAATGGTCTTTTGCTAGAATGTAAGGATAATCTTTTTTTCTGTGGCCCTACTCTACTCACTCAGAGCACATTTGTAGGGAGTGGCTCTAGGGTTAAGCCTCGGACTGACCTGTTGGCAAAGCCACAAACAAGTCCCAGCTTAGAGGGCACAGTCCTCTTAGCATAATTAGGCTTGACCTTATGATGCTCCCTAGATCCTATCTGGGTAGCTAATGGGCTGAGGGAGATACAGCAAGTGCTGCCAAAACAAGTGAAACTCAGAACATTGTAACTATGGTGACCACTACCTTGTTTTCCTCTGGCTATAAAATAAAGGCTGCCTGCTGGTCTGGGTCTCTATCTGTGGCCTCAGCCAGGCACAGGAGATCCACCTAGATCAGCAGTTCTCAACTTGTGGGTTGCGACCCCTTTGGCGGTCGAATGACCCTTTCACAAGGGTTGCCTAAGACCATCCTGCATATCAGATATTTACATTACGATTCATAACAGTAGCAACATTACAGTTATGAAGTAGCAACGAAACTAATTTTATGGTTGGGTCACAACATGAGGAACTGTATTTAAAGGGCCAGAAGGTTGAGAACCACTGACCTAGAGCCAGCTTATTCTCTTTGTCTGTCTTTTCTAAATCCTTCGCTCCCCCCCCCCCCCTTTCAGGCTCACCGAATCCTTGGCTGTGCTGGCCTGGCACACAAATTAAGACACTTAGTCTGATTTTACATGTCCTTGAGCTGTCTTGAACTGTGATTTTTTTTTTTTTGTCCAAATGACAAGTAAATAAAATGGTTCTGAATGAAGCAAGCATTGATTCAAGTTAAAGGTATCCTTGTTGCTCTTTTGAGTACTTCTATGATTTCTGCTATCACTGAACATCCAGATCAGTTATCATCGCATTACCAGGATCTTGAATGCCTCGTTATACTGACTCAAACCTTTGAATGAACCTCTGAGTTTAGCCAAACACTTAACTCTCCTGATTTTAATCTCTTGTCCTCCCTCCATTACTGATCAACATTCACTGTTTTTGTTATATGCCACAAAGATTATGTTCTATATCTATAGTGACATATTATTCAAGGTAAGATTGCAAACATCATAATCACTACCAACACTATCATGATTTTTTTTGCATTTAAATAAATATTTATTATTTTCTTCTCAGGAAAAAGCAGTAAATTAGGGAAACACACTACATTTTACAGCCCATATTAATTTATAGTTGGTCCTAACCCCAATGGTACAGTTGTTAACAATAGCAGCTGTTTAACTAGAACCAAGGTGTCCACCCCATAGAATGTTACACTAGAGGACTGAAGGTTTTTCCCTGAGAGAAGCATAAGACAGAAGTTGCTGAGACAGCCATCTTTCCAAGAATTCCCTCCTTTCCTATTTGGGAGGATTTTCCTGAAGTATATAGCTAGTCAGCACTTAAAACAAGTGCCTCCTCCCTATAAAACCATCCACCCTTTCCCAAATCACTTGGGCACCCTAAGCCCTCACAAACTAGACTCAAAATATTAACTAAGATCCTCATTTCAGCAGTAACACCTAGTAAGTTGGCCATAAATGCCATCCACTTACATCTAGGCACTCATTTCCACAACTGGATATGGGGAGATAGGCCTTTTAGTCACCTTAACCAGATCTTGTTTAATTAAAAACTACATAAAGTGCTTTTAGGTCCTTAGAGACAGACATGATATAAATAAGTGGTTTATGATCAAGAATGATAAATACATAGGTAAAAATAGCTCTAGCTAGATGATCTTATGGCTCAGAGATGGGCAAGCAGGGCATTCTTCCCTAATACATTCTTAGTCATTTTATTCATGTCTATTTTTATCTGGAGTCCACAGACTAAAGATCATGTTCTGAGGCTGATGCTTTCAATTGACCCTAGTTCCAACATTGTTTTCTTTAGCTTAAGTAGTAGCCTTTATAGCACTCTGTACCTAGTTCTACCCCTATAGGAGCCCACAGATCTTTATCATTCATGAATTTTATCCTTGGTAGTACAATGGGTTCTGTGACAATAAGTCATAGTCATGAGGTGGGAGGAGTCCCTTTTCCTTGGACTGGTATCTTTTTGGTTTTAGCTTTTTCTACATTTTGCGGGGGGAAGGAAGGGAATTTCAAAAGTCCCCTTAAAAATTTTTAGAGGGGAGAATATCTTACATGACTTTCTCTAGATTACTTTGAATATGATCATTTAAAATTGTAGAACTATGTACAGAGTGCTATAAAGGCTACTAGTTAAGCTGAAGAAAGCATCATGATTATTATGCCATTTTCCAAGAAATTCTTGGCAAAAATTTAGTTAGATATTGTATTTGCTTATCCTTGAGGAGAGGTCTAACTGTATTTATGGACAAAAAACTTTTTATTTTTATTGCCTTGGGAAGTTACCTTTGGTTTTGGTATCCTAATGTTCTTATTGGATAGAGAGCACCAGAAAAATCAGATAAAGGCCTGGAATTGTATAATAGCTTCACTGTAGAGATACAGTTTTGGTCTCATATTGCTAAAATATACTTAATGATTGAAGAACAAAAGACACAGAGGAGAAGAAAGATTATGAGAGTAACTAATAAGAGTAACTTCTGGTTGTTTAAAACAGTGAAAAAATATTGGAATGGGTGTTCTAGTCAATCAGAAATGTTTACTGAGCAACTATCAAGTTCTACAATGAGTAGTAAAGAGATATGATACATGATCACTGCCCTGACAAGAGCTTATTTTATCTATTGAGGAAGAAAATACCAATGCATGTGAAATAACAGCCAACAATGGAAAATCTGAAATCACAATTATAAGTGCTGTAGTTCAGAAGAGATTAGTGAGGACTAATTTAGTCAAGGATAACTTCTTTCACTAGGGAGAATTGGGTTAGGTCTTACAGGGTTAAGAATAGTGTAGAAGATAGGATACAATCCTATCTATGGAAAACAAGACAAGAAATAATTCAGAGTGCTAATAGGAAAATGAAGAAGCTGGCCTAACTACAACAAATGATGGTGCATGATAGGAAATAATGATAAGTGAGTTTGTGTAAATAGGATGGGCCTCGAACATGGAGGGTCTTGGATACCAAAGTAAGGAGATTTGATTTATTGGAGGTGGAACAAATCACTGAAGATATTGAAAATGAGAACTTGACACAATGAAGGACTATTTAAGAAAGTTTAAACAGTTAGCAGTTATGCAAAGCCTTAGTCTGAACAACATACTCACAACCCCCTGACTACAATTTAATCATGTTTAAAATCAGAGATACACAAAAGTGGCAGTCCTTGCACTTTTGGTCAAATTGTCATTTCAGGCACAAGAGGTCAGTGTATACAAAAAGTGGCTATAGAAAACACATACCTTACTCATGGATTGGAAGAATTAACATCATTAAAATGCCCATACTACCCAAAGCAATCCATAGATTCAATGCAATTCCTATTAAAATTCTAATTGTACATTTTATAGATCTAGAACAAATATTCCAAACATTTATATGAAATCAAAAGAGACCTTGAATATCCTCAGCTATCTTGAGAAAGAGGAACAAAGTTGGAGGGATCACAATACCAGATATCAAACTATACTACAAAGCCACTGTAACCAATGCAGTCTAGTACTGGCACAAGAAAAGACATTTATATCAATGGAACAGAACAGACAGCCCAGATATAATCTCATGCTTTTATGGCCAATTAATATTTGACAAAGGAGGCAAGAGCATACAATGGAGTAAAAATAGTCTCTTCAGTAAATGGTGTTGAGAAAATTGGACAGGTACATTAAAAAAATAAAACTAGACCACCAATTCACACCATACAGAAGAATAAACTCAAAACGGATAAAAAATTTAAATTAAAGTCATGAAATCATAAAAATACTAAAAGAAAAGATAGGTAGTAAAATCTCATATATCATAGCAACATTTTTGCTGATATAGCTCCTCAGGCAACATGAATAAATAAAAACATAAATGGGCTAATGAAACTAAAGAGCTCCTGTACAGAAAAAAAAATCAAGAAAAAAAAGGGAACTCACTGTATGGGAGAGCATGTTAGCCAATGATACATCTGATAAAGAGTTCATTTCCAAAATATATAAAGTATGTATACAGCTCAACAACAGGAAGACAATCCAATTAAAAAAATGGGCAAAGGACCTGAATAGACACTTCTCCAAAGAGGACATACAGATGGCCAAGAGACATATGAAAAATGCTTACCATCACTAATCATCACAGAAATGCAAATTAAAACCACAATGAGGTATCACCTCACACCTATTAGAACAGCTATCATCAATAGCTCAACAAATGAGTGCTGGCAAGGATGTGGGGAAAATGGAATCCTAGAGCACTGTTGGTGGGAATGCAGAGTGGTACAGCCACTGTGAAAAACAGTATGGATTTTCCTCAAAAAAATAAAAATGGAACTGCCTTTTGACCCAGCAATCCCATTTCTGGGAATATATTCTAAGAATCCTGAAACACCAATCAGAAAAAAATATATGCAACCCTATGTACACAGCAGTGTTATTTATAATAGTGAAAATTTAGAAACAGCCCATGTGCCCATCAGTAGGTTAGTGGATACAAAAGCTGCACATTTCCACAATGGAATACTATATGGCTATAAAAAAGGAACTTTTACCCTTTGTGACAACATAGATAGATCTGGAGATTATTATGCTAAGTGAATAAAATAAGCCAGTCAGAGAAAGACAAATACTATATGATCTCACAATATGTGGAAGCTAATGAACAAAATAAATTGATGAACAAAACAGAACCAAAGGTTTGGATACATGGAACAGACCAACAGCTGCCAGAGGGGAGAGGAGTGGTGGGTACTGGATAAAAGAAGGTGAAGAAATTATCCAAAGAATATATCTGCATAGTCCATGGACACAGACAACAGTGTGGTGAAGGCCAGGGAAGGGCAATGAAGCACAAAATGCTTAGCATTAAATAGAAAAGAGCAGAAATGTTAAGGGTTGAGGAGTAAAGTATTTTAATCTGACTGAGAAGTCTATGTGAAGGAAGATAGAGGCTTGAGTTCTCACCTTAACTTCTACTAGAACCCAGTGCCATTCTACTGCAATTGTTACTAAATAATTTGTTCCAGCCACAAAGGGTGAACTATCTATATCGGTTTATTCTTGAAATGAAGGTTTAAAAAAATAATAAAAGTAAATTTGTGGGAAAATAAGTAATAGCTGCAATTCAACTCACAAATAGAATAAACTTTGGAGAAAATTAAAACTTTAAAATAGATTTTCTTAAAAAAAAATCATAGCCACAGAGAACAGATTGGTGATTTCCAGAGGTGGGTGGATAGGAGAAAAGGGCAAAATGGGTAAAATGGGTGAATATGGTAAAAATATACAAACTTCCAATTATAAAATAACTCCTGGGGATGTAATGTATAGCTTGATGACTATCCTATATAATAAAGAAGGATTAATCCTCACACCCTCACAAGATGGCTGCCTGTGACCAGGCCGGGAGGGGGATTAGTGAGGGACAACCAAACAACTGAAAAAGCAGGATGCTTGGGGCAACCAGGCTGGTGGGGGGGGGGCAGTTGGGGGCAACCAGGCTGGTGGGGGGCAGTAAGAGGCAACCATGCTGGCGGGGGGGGGGCAGTTAGGGGAGAACAGGCCAGCAGGGGTGGCAGTAAGGGGTGACCAGGCCAGCAGGGCAGGCAGTTAGGAGTGACTAGGCTGGCAGAGAGGGGACAGTTGGGGGCAACCTGGCCGGCAGTGGAGGGCAGTTAGGGGTGACCAGGCAGGCAGATAGGTGAGCAATTAGGAGCCGTCAGTCCAGGATTGTGAGAGGGATCGGGCCTAAACTGGCAGTTGGACATGCCCCTAGGGGTCTGGATTGGAGAGCGTGCAGGCTGGGCTGAGGGGACCCGCCCATGCATGAATTTCATGCACCGGGACACTAGTAGTTAATAATATCAATCTATCAAATCAAAGAGTAATACCCAAATCAACCATCACTCCATCACAAAGATGGCAGTGGCCATGGAGCTGGAGCGAGTGGGGGGCTTGGGTTGCCCCCATTGATGGAGGAAGCCAAGCTTTCTGCCTGCCCTGGCCAGCACTGGGCTCCGCTCAAGGCTACAAAGTTTCAATTATAGAAGATAAATAAATCCCAGATACATGCTTCCAAAAAAAAAAAAAAAAAGGAGAGGCCTGAAAATGGCCCTCAGCCCCTCACCCAGGCTAGCCAGACACCCCAAGAGGGACCCCCCCTCTTAAGGGGGTGTGGCCAACCTGAAAACAGCCCTCAACCCATCACCCAGGCTGGCCACAACCCCATGGGGTGAGGGTCCCCACTGGGGGGCTTAACCAGCCTGAAAACAGCCATCAGCCCCTCATCTAGGCTGGCCAGGCACCTCAGTGGGACCCCAACCCTGAAGGGGGTGTGGCCAGCCTGAAAACAGCCCTCAGCCCCTCACCAAGGCTGGCAAGGCACCCCAGCAGGACCCGCCACCCTGAAGGGGCTGTGGCCAGCCTGCAAACAGCCATTAGTTCCTCACCCAGGCTGGCCAGGCACCCCAGTGGAGACCCCCACCCTGAAGGGGGTGTGGATAGCCTGAAAACAGCCATTAGCCTCTCACCCAGGCTGGCCAGGCACCACAGCGGGACCCCCACCCTGATCTGGGACACCCTTCAGGACAAACCAGCCAGCCCCCACCCATGCACCAGGCATCTATTCTGTATAATAAAAGGGTGATATGCAAGTTGACCCTAACAGCAGAATGACTGGGAATGACTGGTCACTATGACACACACTGACCACCAGGGGTCAGATGCTCAATGCAGGAGCTGTCCCCTGGTGGTCAGTGCGCTCCCACAGGGGGAGCTCTGCTCAGCCCCAAGCCAGGCTGACAGCTGCCAGCACAGCGGTGGTGGCGGGAGTCTCTCCCACCTCCTCAGCAGCATTAAGGATGTCTGACTGCAGCTTAGGCCTGCTCCCCACTGGCAAGTGGACATCCCCCAAGGGCTCCTGGGCTGCCAGAGGGATTTCTGACTGCCAGCTTAGGCCCAATCCCCCGGGGAGCGGGCCTAAGCCAGCAGGTGGACATCCCCTGAGGTGTCCCAGACTGCGAGAGGGCACAGGCTGGGCTGACGGACCCCTCCCAAGTGCACAGATTTTTTTGCACTGAGCTTTAGTATATAATAAAATGCTAATATGCAAATTGTCTCTTCAACCAGGATTTTGACCAGGAGTTCAACCATGGGGTGGGGCTGGTCTGCCAACCACCCATCGCCCCTCCCCCTGGCTGGCCCCTCCTGTGATCAGCCCCCCCACCCCAATTAATGGCCAGACCATCCCACCAACCACCCATGGCCCCTCCCCCAGCTGGCCTCACCCCCAATTGGGCCCCCCACCCTGATCAGGGACTGGGCCTGCTGGCTAACCTCCCAAGTCCCCTCCCCCCAAACAGCTCAGCCCAATTGGCCCTGATCGGGGAGGGCAAGCCGGACCCCACCAGTGCATGAATTCATGCACCGGGCCTCTAGTTGAATTATATATTGGAAAGTTGTTAAGAGAGTAGATCTTGAAATTTGTCATCATAAGAAAAGTTGTTAACTATGAGAGTGAAGTGATAGATGTGAACTAGCCTTATTGTGGTAATAATTTTACAATATATATAAAAATTGAATCATTATGTCATACACATGAAACTAATATAATGTTATATGTCAATTATATCTTAATAAAAGTAATATTAGCCCTAGCTGGTTTGGCTCAGTGGATAGAGCATTTGCTTGTGGACTGAAGGGTCCTAGGTTCGATCCTGATCAAGAGCACATGCCCAGGTTGCAGGCTCAATCCCCAGTAGGGGGCATGCAGGAGGCAGCCGATCAATGATTCTGTCTCACCATTGATTTTTCTATCTCTCTCCCCTTTCCCTTCCTCTCCGAAATCAATGAAAATATATTTTTAAAAAAGTAAAATTAAAATAGAGTTTGTTTCCTACTTTATACTTTAAAAGTAGCTTTGAATTTTGGTAGTAAATGGAATATGACAATGAACCTTTGGTTATTAGCATGGATTATTTTATGTATCTAGTTGGTCCAAAATTGAGCATTCCATCCCATTAAGCCAACATTATAAGGAAAGAAAAAAATACTATACTACAGTAATACTGTTTCCCCAGAGTTTAAAAGAGTAGAATGGATACAAAGAGTGCAAAATAACTTCAAAAAATACTAGCAAACTAAATATAGCAACATATACACAGATTTATATATCATGACCCCATGGGATTTATGATGCAAGATTGGTTGGACATCTAAATATTAATTATTCTAGCACATTTTATCAATAGAATAAAAAATTCCCATGATCATCTCAATAGGCTAAAAAAAGCATCTGACAAAAATTGAA
The DNA here is from genome assembly GCF_964212035.1 of Myotis nattereri. Taxonomy (NCBI): domain Eukaryota; kingdom Metazoa; phylum Chordata; class Mammalia; order Chiroptera; family Vespertilionidae; genus Myotis; species Myotis nattereri. Next base: position 94,428,154 of record NC_138078.1, on the reverse strand, counting down.
CCCCCTTTACTGAAAAAAAGAAACACACACACACACACACACACATCAACAAACAAGAAATAGAAGGGAACTTTCTCAGTCTGATAAAGAGTGCCTATGAAAAACCCACACACAGATAACATCACACTTAATGGTGAAACACTGGATGTTTTCCCATGAAGATCAGGAATGAGGCAAATAGAGTAGTCTACCCTTATCTGTAGTTTTGTTTTTCAGTTTCAGTTATTTGCAGTCAATCATGGTCTGAAAATATTAACTGGAAAATTCCATAAATAAACAATTCATAAATTTTAAATTGAATACCATTCTGAGTAGCATGATGAAATCTCACACCATAATGGTCTACCTGACCCAGGACTAGAATCATCCATTTTTCCAGCATCTCCACACTGTATATACTACTTGTCCTTTAGTGAGTTAGTAACCTTGTTGGTACTCAGATTGACTGTGGCAGTATCAGAGTATTGCATTCAAGTAAACCTGATTTTACATTATAATGACCCTGAAGGGCAAGAGTAGTGATCCTGAAAATTCAGATATGCCAAAGAAAAGCTATACAGTATTCCTTGAAGTTAAAAGGTATGTATGTATAGGGAGGGAACATAGCATATAGCAGAGGCTGAATTCATGCATGGGTGGGGTCCCTCAGGGTATCCTGTGGAGATTGGGCCCCACCTCGTGCCCCCAGCCTCACAGCCCCAGCTCATGCCCCCAGTCTCACAGCTCCACAGCCCTGCCTGGCACTCCGCCTTGGCCTGGCACTGGCCCCTCACCTGCTCCACCATCCTGCCTGCAGGGAGATCAATAGAGGTCAGGCCCCCTGCCAGGCTCCTTCAGCACCTGGGAGCCAGGCGGTGGCCCTGCTCCCCACCACCACTGCTGGTCGCCATCTGTGGGGCAATCAGCAGGCCAATTGGCCCCATTTCGCACCCACCTTGGCTTGGCACCATCCACTCACCTGCTCCACTATGCTCTCCTGCTCTCATTGGAGCCCATCGGGGACTGCAGTGCCTCCACTGCCACCTTCTGCCAGCGCCGTGTTGCTGATGCCAGCCATGTTCCTACCACCACCTGGTCATGAGCCTATGTCATAGCGAGAGGTCGAACTCCCAGTCTCCCAGTTGAACTCCTAGTTGAATGACTACCCGAGGGGACAATTTGCATATTAGGCTTTTATTATATAGGATAGGATTCAGTGCCATCTGCAGTTTCAAGCATCCCCTGGGGGTCTTGTAATGTATCCCCCATGGATATGGGAAGGGGGCTACCATATTTCCATTCTCACCATTCCAATGTTGGAGGTTCTAGATAGGGCAATTAGAAAAGAAAATACATAAACAAAAGTTATCTAGATCGGACAAGAAGTAAAACTATCTCTATTCACATGAATTTTCATATAGAAAATGCTAAGGGATGTACTAAAAATAGTATTAGTACTTCTCCTTCTCCCTTCCTTTCTCTCTAAAAATCAATAAAAAACATATCCTCCAGTGAGAATTAAAAAAAACATTAGTACTAATAAATAAATTCAGCAAGAGAACACGATACAAGATCAATACACATAAATTAATTGTATATGTTATCAATGAACAATCAAAAAATTGAAATTAAGAAAACAATTCCATTCACAACAGCACTGAAAAGAATACAGTATTTCAGAATAAATTTAACAGAAGTGCAAAACTTATGCACTGAAAACTACAAAATATTATTGAAATAAAATTAAAGATCTAAATAAATTGAAAAATATCCCATTTTCATGGATTGGATTACAACATTGTTAAGATGGCAATACTCCTCAAACTAATCTACAGATAAGAGCAATCTCTATCAGAATCCCTGCTGGGTTCTTTATATAAATTGACAGGCTTATTCTAAACTTCATATGGAATTGCAGGGGACTCAGAACTGTCAAAATCATCATGGGGGAAAAAAAAAGAATAAATTAGGGCTTACACTTCCAAATTTCAAAATTTGCTACAAAATAAATAATCAAGATAATTTGGTACTAGAACAGGATAGATATATAGATCAATGGAATAGAGCATAGAATCCAGAAATTAACTGATGCACGAATGGTCAGCTTATTTTTGACAAGGGTGCCAAGACCATCAACAGGTAAAGAATAATTTTTTCAACAAATGGTTCTGAGACAAATGGATATCCATCCACATGCAAAAGAGTGAAGTTGGACTTTTACCTCACACAACATATAAAAATTAACTCAAAATGGATCAAAGATCTAAATTTAATTGCAAAAAGTATAAGACTTTTTGCAAGATAACTTGAGGGATAATTTTTTTCACAATCTCATATTTTGCAAAGATTCTTAAATATGACACAAAAAGTGTGAGCAACAACAACAACAAAAAAAGATAAATTAGACATCGTCAAAATTTAAAACTTTTGCCGGGCTGGTATAGCTCAGAGATTGAATGTTGACCCATAAACCAGGAGGTCATGGTTTGATTCCTAGTCAGGGTACATGCCTGGTTTGTAGGCTTGATCCCCAGTAGTGGGTGAAGGGGGCAGCTGATTGATGATTCTGATGATTCTCTCTCATTATTGATGTATCTCTCTCTCCCTCTCCCTTCTTCTCTATGAAATCAATATATAGTGAGTGGCCAGATTATTATGATCGCCTGATGTTTGTAGGCAAATTAGCTATAATTTCGCGCTGAAGTTGTGAGAGGGCCAAATCATTATAAATATGGAAGCAGGTTGTTTACTATGACAGTGATATTTTTCTGAAGATATGGGTAAACAATGCAATTTAACAGCCTTTGAACATGGGCTATATATTATGATGAGTGGCCAGATTATTATGACCACCCCATCAGTACTTCGTTGGGCCACGTTTGAATTGAATTGAATTGTATGGCATGTAAATTATAGCTCAATAAAGTAGTTTTTAGAAAAAGAGAACCAAATTAAAGAATGTAACATTGAGATGTCATTGTAATACCCAAATGAGAGCCATGTCTCCTTTTTCAGAGGAAGTGGGGTTTGGGGAAGAGATGCTGATGGTTTATAATGACATTTTTACACAAGGGGAAAAGCCTTCTTTGTATTACCCTGACTGAAGTGAGAACTTAAAAAAATATCTTAGTTTGTGAAGATTTGTCCTTTAAGGAGTTTTGCAAATGGATTGTAGGAAAAAATTATATATGAAAAGTTATCAAATAAAAATTGCATTTATAAACCCCTTTGTCTTCTTTCAGTCAAAGGCAAACAGCAAGTCACATTATTGTACCAAGTCATACTTCCAAACAGAACCTGCTCATAGGATGCTAATGACCCGATTTTTTTTTTAAATATATTTTATTGATTTTCCACAGAGAAGAAGGGAGAGGGACAGAGAGCCAAAAACATCGATGAGAGAGATCGATCAGCTGCCTCCTGCACGCCCCCCACCAGGGACGTGCCCGCAACCAAGGCACATGCCCCCGACCGGAACGGAACCGAACCCGGGACCCCTCAGTCCGCAGGCCAATGCTCCATCCACTGAGCCAAACCGGTTCGGCAATGACCCGATTTTTATTTTATCCATTAAAGCAGTGGGTGACAATAATATATTCTAGTCTTTGTATCTCTAATTTCTACTATATCTGTATTTTATCTCTGATATTAGAGTAACAGTGATTCCTTTCCTCAAGATAGCTATTGTTCATATAATTGTCAAGCCCAGACTTCTTTAACAAACACCATTCATATGCATCAGATAACGGGGACTTTTCAGTCAGAACAGTCAGAGGACGGGCAATAACATTAGCACTTACCATTTCACTTTTCAACAACCTGAGAGAACAACCAACATTTCCAATCACCCACTTGCCTCAAGAACTGATCAAGTTCTAACACAGACATAAGCTATAAATTAAAAATTACTTTATTTTCTTTCCATTGAGATCCTCCTTGTATTTATTTTTCAATTTTTTAATTTAAAATTTTGTCACATTTAGTAATGACATTAAAGCTCCATTTCTTTCCTCTCGCTAGGGAAAATATGTAGGCCATACATATTCTATGCTTTTATATGTGATTGCTAAATGAAAACAATATATAAATTTTTTTACTTTTACTTTACACACCTTAAAACAAAAACAAATGGCCTCATATTTAGGGTAACTGTATAATGTACCATTCAAACAAAACATTTTGAGAGTATCACTCTTGATAGTTCTATGAATTTACATGTATAGATGTAACCAAGACCACAATCAGGATACAGAACAATTCCCTCATCCTAAAACACAACCTCATGCTACCCCTTTATATTCATCCTCCTTCCACTCCTAAACCCTAGTAACCACTCTACCACTGTAGTTTTGTCTTTTTGAGAATGTCATATAAATGAAATTATAAAGTATGTAAACTTTTTTGAGATTGGTTTCTTTAATTCAGCATGCTGCCTTTATGAATCAGCGAAGTTGATCAAAAGTTCATTTTTTTTCTTATTAAGTAGTATGCCATTATGTGAATACTAGTGCCCCAGTGCATGGATTCATGCATATTGAAAGGAAATTAATTAGAAGGTGGCTGATAGGGTGGGATTGGGCTAGACTGGCCAGACATGCCATGGAGCCAACCTCGCACAGTCCCTCACAGGCCAGTGGCGCCTTGGCTCGAAGGGCGTCTACAGAGTGAGCGGGGACCCTCCAGCAGGTGGGATCCTTTGGCCTGGACTGCGGGGATTGGGCCAAAACCGGCTCTCCGACATCCCCTGAGGGGTTTCAGATTGCCAGAGGGCAGATCTTGGGTGATGCACCCCAGAATCGGGCTCCCTCCTCTCTGGTTCCCGGGGAACATCACCCAAGAGCCCCTCAGGAGCTCCTGCATTGAGCATCTGCCCCCTAGTGGTCATTGCAAGTCATAGTTACCAGTCAGATGTTCGGATGGTCACTTAGCCTTTTATATATATAGACTAGAGGCCCGGTGCACAAAAGTTTGTGCACTCAGGGGAGAGGGGGGGTCCCTCAGCCCGGCCTGTGCCCTCTCGCAGTCTGGGACCCCTCGGGAGATAACGACCTGCTGGCTTAGGCCTGCTCCTGGGTGGCAGAGGGCAGGCCCAATCCCTAGGTGCAACCCCTGGTGGGGCTCAGAGCAGGGCCGATTGGGGAGTTGGGGCGCCGCCCCCTGTCATGCACAGAGCAGGGCGGATCGGGAGGTTGCGATGCCACCCTCAGTCATGCTCAGGGTAGGGCCGATTGGGGGGTTGAGGCACCGCCCCCTGTCACACTCAAGGCAGGGTCGATGGGGAGGTTGCGGCGCCACCCCCTGTCATGCACAGAGCAGGGCCAATCAGAGGGTTGGGGCGCTGCCCCCTGTCACGCACAGAGCAGGGCCAATCAGAGGGTTGGGGCGCTGCCCCCTGTCACACACAGAGCAGGACTAATCAGGGGGTTGGGGAGCTCCCCCCTGTCACGCACAGAGCAGGGCCCATCAGGGGATTGGGGAGCTCCCCCCGTCACGCACAGAGCAGGGCGGATCAGGGGGTTGGGGCGTCGCCACTGACACACTCCCCGATGGGGAGGTTATGGCTCTACCCCATCACACACAGAGCAGGGCCCGTGGGGTGGGGGGGGGGTGGGGGCGCCGCACCCTGTCACAAACAGAGCCGCAGGGCGATCAGGAGGTTGGGGAGCTCCCCCCTATCAGGCACAGAGCAGGGCCAATCAGGGGATTGGGGCGCATTCCCCTGTCAGGAACAGAGCAGGGCCGATAGGGAGGTTGTGGACCCGCCCCCTGTCACACACAGAGCCACAGGGCGATCAGGGGGTTTGGGCGCTGAGCCATGTCACGCTGATCCCGGTGCCAGGAGACCTCGCAGTTCCGCTGATCCCGGTGCTGGGAGGCATATTACCCTTTTACTATATAGAATAGAGGCCTGGTGCACGGGTGGGGGCTGGCTGGTTTACCCTGAAGTGTGTCCCGGATCAGGGTGGGGGTCCCCACTGGGGTGCCTGGCCAGCCTGGGTGAGGGGATGAGGGATGTTTTCAGGCTGGTGGGTGACTGAAGCTCCCAACTGCTCCTTTTTTTCTTTTTCTTTTTATTCTGAGCCAGCTTTAGCTCTGAGGCTCCAGCTCTTAGGCCTCCGCTCCTGAAAGCAGGTATCTGGTTTGTTTAGGTTCTACAATTGAAACTCTGTATCAACTCCAGGTCTGAGATCCCGGCTAGCTGAAAGCTGGTTTCTGGGGTTTTGTTTAGCTTCTATTTTGTAACTATGTTTCAAACTGCCAGCTCAGAGGCCTGCAGTGGCAGGTGGGAAATGTTGGAGTCCTGCGTCACTGAAGCAAGCAAGCCTCATGTTAGTTTCAAGCTGCCTGGCTGCCGGCCGCCATCTTGGCTGGAAGTTAACTTGCATATCGCCCTGATTAGCCAATGGGAAGGGTAGCGATTGTACACCAATTACCACGTTTCTCTTTTATTAGATAGGAGATACTACAATATTTTTTATCCATCTGTTGATGGATATTTGGGTTGCTTCCAACTTGGCTTATTCGAAATAAAGCTTTCATTCATATACAGGTTTGTGTGAAAACATAAGTTTTCATTTCTCTAGGATAAATGCCCAAAAGTGCAATTGGTAGGTTTATAGAATTACATGTTTAATTTTATAAGAAACTTCCCAACTGTTCTTCAGAGTGGCTGTACCATTTTACATCGTCACTAGCAATGTATGTAGGTTTCAGTTGTTCTGCATTCTCACTGTGACTGATACTGCATTTTCTAAAAAAGTATTTAGTCATTCTTATAGATCTGTAGTGGCATCTCATTGTGGCTTTAATTTCTATTTCCTAATGTCTAATGGCATTGAACATATTTTCATGTATTTATTTGCCCTCTGTTAGTCTCCTTTTTGTCCATTTTTACATGGGTTGCTGGTTTTCTTATTGCTGAGTTTTGAGACTTCTTTTACACAGGATGGATACAAGTTTTTTATCAAATATGTGATTTGCACATGTTTTTCAGTCTATGGCTTATCTTTTCATTCTTTTCACAGTGTCCTTCCCAGAGCAGAAGTTTATAATATTGATGAAGAACTCTTTTCCCAACTTCAGGTTATGAAGATAAACTCCTATGTGCTATTCTAGAAGTTTAATGGTCATTTGTTTTATATTTTATAACCAGAATTACGTTTAAGTTTGTTTACCTGACTAGATTATTTGAAATTTTCTTTAAAGACAATTTGATTATGAAGACATTATAAATTATTACAAAGACAATCATTTTCTTAACAGTTTTGCTTTGTTTTCTTTTCCAATGATTATAACTTTAATTTTTATTTTTATACTGTTTGTTACATAGAGGCAATGATAGTGGGCAACATTATTTCTTTCCAAATATTTCTTAGTCAATAACATTTATTCAATTTTAATAGCCCTATTTTTATTCCTAGTTTGCTAGAATTTTTTAAATCATAAAATAATATTGAATTATATATTAAATTATTTTAACCTGTTGAAAAGGTTATACAACTCCTCTTTAAGGTGATCAAAAGCATTAATAAATTTTTAAAAGTTAAACTATTCTTTAATATATCTGACATAAATCCAAATTAGCATGAGGTGGTATTTTATTAATCAAATTCATTAATGAATTCAATTTGTTGATATATTTGATTTTTGTTTCTGATGGGGCAGAAATAGAATATTAAGGACCAGCTATAATTGTAAGAAATATTAATCATGCTCTATTAACCATGGTTGTTTTATTATAATTAAAGAAGGCACATTCTAACCTGGATGGGAATTACACTTGGGACCTGGGAGTTCACCCGGAAATGTGGCCCATCCTCTCCATCTGGGAGCTGCCTATGTCATGGAAAGATTAACAATCCTGTTGCAGAAACCAGAGGTGCCAGCCCTTTGAAGACCTCCAGCCTTTGCATACCCATAGGCCTTGCAAACCTCCAGCCTGAAATACCTGTAAACTGCCCATTTGGCATACACTTTTTCCTACTTCCCATGTAATCTTTGTCCTTCTACCTATATAAGCAGCCGGCTTATGGTGGAGTGCAGAGCAGATTTTTGTGGATGACCTGCTGCTCTCCCATACTGCCAGCAGTATTGGAATAAAAGCTCATATATAATTCAACCTTAACTCTGCTTAATTGGCTCAAGTAGTGACAGGCAGCACAGACCTATTGATAGTTCAGTTATATTTCCTTATACATAAGTGAATCCATCCTGTAATTTATCTTTTTCAAAGTATGTCTATCTAGCTTAGGTAACAAGATTTTATTAGATTCTAAAGATTAGTTGAGAGGAGGTTTCTTTCTTTTACTGCTCTCTGAAAGATTTTGCATACAAAAAATTATTTCTTTCTTGAAAATTTGGTAAACTGACATGAAATGCTCTAGACCTGATGATATTTTTTGTACTAAATTTTTGACTATTGACAGAATGTCTCTAATGGTAATATTTATCCAAGTCATTTATTTCTCCTTGAGATGGTTTTAATAAGTTTTATTATTGTATGAAGTGTTCATTTGTGTAATTCTCAGATTTATTTACAAAGTTATTCAAGGTATTGTTAGTGTGCTTTTTAAAGTTGATTATATCTATTTTTTCATTTCTAATATTGATCATTTGCCAATTCTTTGAAAAATCTATATAACCATAAGTATATTTTGTTAGTCTTCTTTACTATTCCTTTCAAAGGCTTGATTTTGCTTTTGTTGATCTTCTCTATTGTTTTCTTATTCACTGTCTCATTAATTTCTACTTCTAACTTCACTTCCTTCCTTTATTTTATCTATCATCTATCTATCTATCTATCTATCTATCTATCTATCTATTTATTTATTTTGGGGGTCAACTCTGTTGTTTGCTTTCTAACTCCTTAAAGTGGACACAGTCCATTAACATTGGTTTTCCTTCTCTTCTTATCTGAAGCTAATAATATGGCCGTAGGAGCATTCCACAAGTTTTGGTATGTAATGTCATCAATATTGTTCACTTCTCAATGATTTTATAATTTCCTACATGATTTATTTTCAACCAATGGATTATATTAAAGGGTATAAATTTTAAATTTCAAAGTTTTTAAAATTTACACACTTAAATTTCAAAATTCACTAGGATTCTAATGTCATTTTAGTTGATTTATATCTTTACTACAGTTTCTTCAGAGAAAATCATTTTTATATACATTTTTAAATTTTGTTGAGATTTTCTTTGTACAGTCTGACCATAATGCACCCCACCTCTGGCAGTTTTAGGTTTCTTTTTTTATTTCTGGTAAGTTGGAATTTCTTGCTTATTATATGTTATATTTTATCAGAATTTCTAGGGATTAGTAATAGGATATTTATATTTATCTTAAATAATTCTAAAAAAATGACCATAATTATATTTCATCCTCCATAGCTCTGGAAGCTAACCATATTAATTTTAATTGCTTATATAATTGATGATATCACTTTATACTTTAGCTTTGTTTTTATGTTCTTTCCCAAGACTCAATATAGTTGTTTAAATTAACACACATTTAAGCCCAAAGATTAGGAATGGGCACTAATAAATCAGAATAGTCCCTGGCTCAGTCAAAATGGATGTCAGCCATAAACAACTAGTATGCTTGTTCTTGTTCATACTGGCTGAATAATGACCTGAGGAGAAGGGAATGACTGTTCTTCCATTGCATGGCAAAGAAAGAAAATACATTTTCAGAGGCTTCCCTATTACTTACTTTCGCTTTTGTTTTTATTACCATTAATGTTAAACTTAACAATTATATTTTTGTAATCAATAGTAATAAACATTTTGGAAACAAAATATATCATTAGATTATATCCTGTGCAATTCATTACCATATATTCTTCTTCTTGTTGTACAATCCACTTAGTTCTCAAATTGTGCTTATGTCTGTGCATGTCCTGTGCCTGTACACTTAGGATTTACTGTTTAGTGATAATCATATATCATGTGATGCTATATGTAGGCTTTTATCATAAAATAATGCATGAGGAAATGCATGATATGCTTTACTACACAGTTTCTAAATATGTACTGTGCAAAAGTAATATAATGAAAGACAAACACAAACTTCCTTCTCTGGGGTTTTATCTTTTAAACATATGAACACAGTTACCTCCTTAAGTAAGGAAACATACAAGCACAAAACAAGACTGATATTCACAATATAGGAGCACTAGAAGTAAATAATATTGAGGGAAGTCAAAACATTGACCCTTCCTCCCTCTTGATACTTTCACCAACTATTAGGGGTCTGCAAACTATACTCACAGGCCAAACTCAGCCAACTCCATGAGTTTGTATGGCTCATGAGATAAGAATGTTTTTCAGATTTTTTAAATTTCTTTATTGGTTAAGGTATTACAAATGTGTTCTCATTTCCCATTAACCCTCAACCCCGCTCCCCACTCATGCTCTCATCCCCCTGCTGTCTGTGTCCATTCGTTTGGCTTATATGCATGCATACAAGTCCTTTGGTTGATCTCTCCCCCTTACCCCCTCTATCCCCTACTTTCCCTCTGGGGATTGATAGTCTGATAGGTTTCTCTGTCTTTGGATCTGTCCCTGTTCATCAGTCTATGTTGTTCTCTATATTCCACAAATGAGTGAGATCCTGTGGTATTTATCTTTATCTGACTGGCTTATTTCACTTAGCATAATGCTCTCCAGTTCCATCCATGCTGTTGCAAATGGCAATAATTCCTTCTTTTTTACCACAGCGTAGTATTCCATTGGGTAGATGTACCACAGTTTTTTAATCCACTCATCTGCTGATGGACACTTAGGCTGTTTCCAAATCTTAACTATGGTGAATTGTGCTGCTACAAACATACGGGTGCATATATCCTTTCTGATTGGTGTTTCTGGTTTCTTGGGCTATATTCTTAGAAGTGGGATTACTGGGTCAAATGGGAGTTCCATTTTTAGTTTTTTGAGGAAACTCCATACTGTTCTCCACAGTGGCTGCACCAGTCTGCTTTCCCACAAACAGTACAGAAGGATTCCCTTTTCTCCACATCCTCTCCAACACTTGTTGTTTGTTGATTTGTTGTTAATAGCCATTCTGACAGGTGTGAGATGATACCGCATTGTCGTTTTGATTTGCATCTCTCATATAATTAGTGACTTAGATCATGTTTTCATATGTCTTTCGGCCTTCTGTATGTCCTCTTTTGAAAAGTGTCTATTTAGGTCCGTTGCCCATTTTTTGATTGGATTGTTTATCTTCCTTTTGTTAAGTTGAATGAGTTCCCTGTAACTGTTGGAGATTAAACCCTTATCGGTGATATCATTGGCAAATATGTTCTCCCATGTAGTGGGCCTTGTTGTGGTTTTGTTGATGGTTTCCTTTGCTGTGCAAAAGCTTTTTATTTTGATGTAGTCCCATTTGTTTATTTTCTCTTTAATTTCCATTGCCCTAGGAGCAGTATCACAGAAGAAATTCCTTCAGCATATGTTTGCGATTTCATTGCCTGTGGATCCTTCTAATATTTTTATGGCTTCCCGTCTTACATTTAAGTCCTTTATCCACTTTGAGTTTATTTTTGTGTATGGTGACTTGGTGGTCTAGTTTCATCTTTTTGCATGTATCTGTTCAATTTTCCCAACACCATTTATTGAAGAGACTGTCTTGACTCCATTGTATGCTCTTGCCTCCTTTGTTGAATATTAATTCGGCATAGTGGTTTGGGTCGAGTTCTGGGTTCTCTATTCTATTCCATTGATCTATATGTCTCTTCTTGTGCCAGTACTAAGCTGTTTTAAGAACAATGGTTTTGCAATACAACTTGATATCTGGTATTGAGATCCCACCTACTTTGTTTTTCTTTCTCAGGACTGCTGCAGCTATTCAAGGTCTTTTTTTGATCCAGATGAGTTTTTGAATCGTTCGTTCTAGATCTGTGAAATATGCCATTGGTAATATAATGGGGATTGCATTGAATCTATAGATTGCTTTGGGTAGTATGGACATTATGATGATGTTGATTCTACCAATCCATGAACACGGTATATTCTTCCATCTGTTTATGTCTTCCTCTATCTATTTTTTCAGTGTTCTATAGTTTTTCGCATATAGGTCTTTTACATCCTTAGTTAAGTTTATTCCTAGGTATCTTAATTTTTTTTGGTGCGATGGTAAATGGGATTGCTTTTTTAGTCTCCCTTTCTGTAAGTTCACTATTGGTGTAAAGAAATGCCTTAGATTTCTTGGCAGTAATTTTTTATCCTGCTACATTGCCGAATTCATTTATTAAAGCTAATAATTTTTTGATGGAGTCTTTAGGGTTTTCTATGTACAGTATCATGTCATCTGCAAATAAGGACAGTTTTACTTCTTCTTTTCCAATTTGGATGCCTTTTATTTCTTCTTCTTGTCTAATTGCAATGGCTAATACTTCCAGTACTATGTTGAACAGGAGTGGTGAGAGGGAGCATCCCTGTCTTGTTCCTGTTTTTAGGGGAAATGGTTTTAGTTTTTGCCCATTGATTATGATGTTGGCTGTGGGTTTGTCATATATGGCTTTTATTATGTTGAGGTATGATCCTTCTATTCCCACCTTGCTGAGAGTTTTTATCAAGCTTGGGTGTTGAATTTTGTCAAATGCTTTTTCTACATCAATTGATATGACTATGTGATTTTTATCTCTCAATATGTTAATGGGATGTATCACGTTTATTGATTTTCGGATATTGTACCATCCTTGCATCCCCGGGATAAATCCTACTTGGTTATGGTGTATGATCTTTCTGATGTATTGTTGGATCCGATTTGCTGGAATTTTGTTGGGTATTTTGGCATCTATGTTCATGAGGGATATTAGCCTATAATTCTCTTTCATTGTGTTGACTCTATCTGGTTTTGGGATTAGGGTGTTGCTGGCTTCATAGAATGAGCTGGAAAGTAAGTGTTCCTTCCTCTTGAATTTTTTGGAATAGTCTGAGGAGGATAGGTTTTAGTTCTTCCTTGAATGTTTGGTAAAACTCCCCTGTGAAGCTGACAGGCCCCGGGTTTTTTTTTTTTTGCTGGGAGCTTTTTGATGACTGCTTCAATTTCTTCCATAGTTATTGGCCTATTGAGATTTTTAGATTCTTCCGAACTGAGTTTTGGAAGATTGTATTTTTCAAGGAATATATCCATTTCCTCCAGGTTGTCTAGTTTGTTAGAGTTATTCATAGTATTTTTTAACAATTCTTTGTATTTCTGTGGGGTCTGCTGTTATTTCGCCTCTTTCATTTCTGATTTTGTTTATTCGAATTCGCTCTCTTTGCTTCTTGGTGAGCCTGGCTAGAGGCTCAGCAATCTTGCTTATCCTTTCAAAGAGCCAGCTCTTGGTTTCATTGAACTTTTGTAATTTTTTTTGGTCTCTATGTCATTTATTTCTGCTCTGATCTTTAGTATCTCCTTCCTTCTTCTTACTCTGGGCTTTTCTTGTTGTTTTCTTTCTAATTCTTTGAGTTGTAGATTTATATGTTTTACTATCATTTTTTCTTGTTTTTTGTTTGTTTGTTTTGTTTTTGTTTTTGTTTTTGTTTTTATGTAGGCCTGTAGTGCTATTAACTTCCCTCTCAGGACTACTTTCATTGTGTCCCATAGATTTTAGATTGTTGTGCTGTTATTTTCATTAGTTTCCAGGGTGTTTTTAATTTCTTCTTTGATCTCATTGGTAACCCAATCATTATTTAGTAGCATGCTATTCAGCTTCCAAGTGTTTGAGTTTTTTAGATTGTTTTTATTGTAGTTTATTTCTAATATTATGCCATTGTGGTCTGAGAAGATGCTTGGTATGATTTCAATCTTCTTGAATTTGGGGATATTTTGCTTGTGAACCAATATGTGGTCTATTTTTAAAAATGTCCCATGTGCACTTGAGAAAACGTATATTCCGTGGTTTTGGGGTGAAATGTTCTGAAGATCTCAATTAAGTCCATTTGATCTAGTGAGTCATTTAGGATTGCTGTTTCTTTGCTGATTTTTCTTCTAGAGGATTTATCTAGTGATGTCAGTGGTGTTTTTAAGTCCCCTATGATGATTGTGTTGTTGTTGATCTCCCCCTTGTTATTTTCGAGGAGGTTTTTTATGTATTTGGGTGCTCCTGCATTGGGTGCATATATGTTTATCAGGGTTATATCCTCTTATTGTATCGATCCCTTCAGTATTATGAAGTGGCCTTCCTTATCTCTTGTTATGGCCTACACTTTGAGGTCTATTTTGTCAGATATAAGTATTGCTACCCCAGCTTTTTTTAATTTCCATTTTCCTGAAAGATATTTTTCCATCCCTTCACTTTCAGTCTGTGTGGGTCCCTTGTTCTGAGGTGGGTCTCCTGTAGACAGAAAATATTTGGGTCATGTATTTTTATCCATTCAGCCACTTGATGTCTTTTGATTGGAGCATTTAGTCTGTTTACATTTAAATTTATTGAAAGGTACTTGCTTGTAGTCATTTCTATTTTTGTGCCTGTGCTCTTTCTTACCTTTATTTTTCTTCTTTTTCCAGCATTCCCTTTAGCATTTCTTGCATTGCTGGCTTGGTAGTGATAACTCCCTTAGCCTTTTTTTGTTTGCAAAGCTCCTGATTTCCCCTTCAATTTTGATTGATAGTCTTGCTGGAGAGAGTATTCTTGGACACAGTCCTTTGCTTTGCAACACTTTGTATACCTCCTTCCATTCTCTTCAAGCTTGATGTGTTTCTCTTGAGAAATGATTTGATAATCTGATGGGGGAATCCTTTGTAGGTAACTCTCTGTCTCTCTCTTGCAGCCGTTAAGATTTTCACTGTCATGTACATTTGCCATCATTATTATGATGTGTCTTGGTGTGGGTCTTTTGTGGTTCATCTTGCTTGGGACTCTCTGTACTTGTGTAACATTTTTCTTCCCCATATTTGGGAAGTTTTCTGTCATTATTTCTTCAAATAGTTTTTCTAATCCTTGCTGCTCTTCTTGTCCTTTTGGCAGACCTATTATGCGTATGTTACTTCATTTCATCTTGTTCCAAAGCTCCCTTAGGCTCTCCTCCTGTTTTTTTAATTTTTTTCTCCAGTTGCTGTTCAGATTGAACTTGTTTCTCTACCTTATCTACTAACTCACTAATTTGGTCCTCTGCTTCTTCTAGTCTACTGTTGAAACCTTCCATGGTGTTTTTGATTGTAGCTATATCACTTTTCATTTCTTCCTGATGTTTGCATAGGTTGTTGATTTTCTCATCCATCCGGTGAATGAATTGTAAAACCATTACTCTGAATTCTTTTTCTGTCATGTTGCATGCTTCAATTTCATTAATTTCCTTTCTTGGCGACTCTTCATTTTCTTTCCTCTGCGCGTTGTGTCTTCTCCCCATTCTGATTATCTCCAAATGGTTCAAACGTCTAGTTGCGTGGGCCTGGGCCGTGTGCAGTGGGAGCTTCACACCACCCTAGTGTCACTGAAGTGCTCTGAAACTAAGATCTGTGGTTGTGGTGGGTTGGTGGGAACCAGGCTCGCTCAGAGTCAGCGTTACTAACGCTCAATGTGGCCTCATGTGCGCACTTAGAATCAGGGACCCCACCTGCACTGTGCTGAAACAGACACCCCTGGAGTGTGTTGAAAATCAGAGCTCCCTAGCGTGCACCAGGAGTCAGAGTTCCCCAAGAATCCAGTATCAGAGTCTCTGTTGCTTCATGCAGAATTGCATTGAGAATCAGGGTCCCTGTATGCACATGCACCAAGAATTGGAGTCACTGGCTCTTAGTATGAATGCACAGAGAATCTGGGATCCCAGGCACAGGCGATAAACACAGTCAAGTCACTGGTGCTTGATGTTGCCTCCTGCCTGGAGAATCGGGGTCCTGGGGCCTGTGCTGCGAGGAACAAGTTCCCAGTGTTCATGTGTTAGCTCCAAGGCCTAGGCTCCCCTAGCCTGTGCTGCGCTGGACAAGTTCCTGGTGTTTGTGCACTTCCAGGCCAAGGCTCCCCTTAGCCTGCGCTATGCGGGACAAGTTCCCGGTGTTCGTGCACTTCAGGCCAAGGCTCCCTTAACCTGCGCTGCAAGGGACAAGTTCCTGGTGTTCGAGCACTTCCAGGCCAAGGCTCCTGTAGCCTGCGCTGTGCGGGACAAGTTCCCAGTGTTCGAGCACTTCCAGGCTAAGGTACCTGTAGCAGCACTGAGGCCAGGGAAAGGGGTGGGTCTGTCAGTTACTATGGCACTGCCCACGAGCCTGAGGGGTGGGGGATGGGCTCTGTTACTCACGGATCTGCCACGGGGATTTCTGGACTCTTGGTGTCCATGGCTCGGTAGCTATGGTTGAAGGTCTCTGTCCCTAGTGGTTGCAGGGTCCTGATTTGCGTCTGAGACCAGACTGGATGCTTCTGAGGCCAGGATTCTAGTCTCAAGCAGCTCTGTTTCTCAAGATGGCATAGTCTCTGTTCCTGTGCTGGCTGCCCAGGTGTGTCCACGCTGGAAGTGGGGCTCCACCATCTAAGACTGCCTGGTTTAGCAGCCCCTTAGAAGACCTGTAGAATCTAACTGTCCCTAACTCATACACACACACACCACACGCACCACACGCATCCACACACTCCTCTATCATTCCCTCACGCTCTCACACTCTCTCCCTCCCTGCCTTCCTGTCATTCGCCATCTTCTCTCTCCAAATAAGCCACACTATGTCGTTTTTCACATTTTAAATGACCCAGAAAAAAATAATATTTAATGACACATGAAAATGACACGAAATCCAAATTTTGAGTTTATAAACAAAATTTTATCAGAATATAGCTATGCTTATTTGTTTACAGGTCATCCATGGCTATATTCATGCTATACTGGCAAACTTGAGTAGTTGCAATAGAGACTATATGGCCTGAAAATCTAAAGTATTTACTATTTGGTCTTTTATAGAAAACGGTCTTCTGAACCCTGCAATCAGGATGAGGATTAGGTAATGCTATGCTGGCAGGGCACTGAGCAAGGCACCTAGGAGCAAGGCAAGGAGATGCTACTGCCCGGATCTAGTCAATGACAGCTATTTCAGCAAGATATTGTGCTTTGTATACTGTCCAGAGAGAACAAAAGAAGGACCAGGTGTGAGAGTGCACCCCAATCCTACATAATCATGCTTATCAAATACATAGCTAAATTTCAAACCTATCCTTGAGAAAATCTAGATTTTATAACTAGCATATGGCCAAATTTTATTGTGAATAAGTTTCTAAGTCTTAAAGAAGTGTGCTTGTAAAATTACACAGTTCTGTGGTCATGTTTTTGTACAGGTAACTCCACTAAGTTATATTTCTATGCATATTTTTAAGCTCTTCCCAGTTCATTGGGAAATTAGGGTGAAAGTATTCTAAAACTGACCTGCTTGTAAGCTATAAACAAATAGCTGCAATAGGCAAAAAAAAATAGATTTTTAGAAAAATCCTATCTAATAAAGAGGGATTATGTTAATTGACCTTCGCACCATCACAAAGATGGCAGCACCCACAGCCCATAAGGAGGGAATATGCTAATTGACTACCCCGCCCTAAAAGATGGCAGTGCCCACAGCCAATAGCCAGGGAATATGCTGACTGCCCCACCCTCAAAGATGGCAGCTCCCACAGCCACAAGATGGTGGTGCCCAGTCCCCTCAGCACCGCCAGTGTGGCAGGCCTGCCTCCGGAGTCCCCCAGTCCCCTTAACCCGCCAGCCAGCCAGGGCTGGCCCGAGGCACAGGCAAGCCTCATATGGTGGCTTCCCAGCCACCCAGGGCTCCCAAGGCTCAGGTAAACAGGGCCGGCTGAGGCTTGCAGTGCCAGCAGTGGCAGCAGCAGAGGTGTGATGGGGTGTCACCTTCCCCTGATCGCTGGGTTGCCTCCTGCCTCTGAGGGCTCCTGGACTGTGAGAGGGGGAAGGCCAGACTGAGGGACCCCCCCTCCAGTGCATGAATTTTCATGCACCAGGCCTCTAGTTAAAAATAAAACACAAGCTTTGCTACATGAGCCATAGCGTGGCATGGTAAAAAGTATAGCAAAGCTGTTGTTTTTGCCACTAACCTACAAATTTAAGGAAACATCTAGAAAACATCTAGAAGGAATCTAGAAAACATCTTCATTTCCATTCATTATTCACTATAGATAGACCAGTTTTAAAATAATATAAACTTGTTTGTTTTTTTGTGGGTTTTTTTTGTGTTTTTTTTGTTTTGTTTTGTTTTCAGCTAGTAGCAATTTCTGTGAGCATTTATGATTGCTACAAATTGATTTCTCCTTTTATGAAGGGGTGTGTCTTTTCATTTGCCTTAAAGTTGTTGAGAAAAAAATATTTCTATTGGTTCTAATATAGTAGGATTTGGTGAATATGTTTGTGCATACATTCAATTCATTTATTATTTTACAGGCTTTAATGATATTCCTTCAGTCTTCATTTTTCCATATTTAAAAGTCCCAATATTTGCCCTGGGCAGTGTGATAAGTAGTTAGAGCACCAGCCTGCTCACTGAAGGATCTCAGGTTAGATTCCCTGTCAAAGATCCATACCTGGGTTGCAGGTTTAATCCCCAGGCACAGTTGGGATGTGTAAGGGAGGCAACCAATATATGTGCCTAATCATTGTGTCTCTCTCACATCAATGTTTCTCTTTCTCTTCCTCCCTCCCCCTCTCTCTCTTTCTCTCTATCCCACCTTCATTCCACTCTCTCTAAAAAAAACTATATAAAACTATGTGGAAAAATCCCAATATTTTAGTCCATCTTGGATCTCTCCAAATTACACTGGAAATTTTGAGGTGCTGTTACATCAATGACATTAATAAACCCAGTGATGTGAGTTTGCCTCTAATTCTGGAATTAGTAACAGATGAGCCTATTGTAATTTTCTCTGGAAATTCTTAATCTCTGATGAATTTTTGAGACATGGCAAACAAAAATGAGCATAGTATTTTGAGGTGTAAAAATAAAATACTATCAAAATGAGCCCATATTGAGACCTTAGAATGTAGCACTGGATATTAGCTTAGCTTTCTCTGTTTAGTCCCCTCACAACACATTCATTCCTTTGCAGTTCTTGTATACCTTAATTATGCCTAGTTTGGCTATCTCTGCAGGAATCCACAGAAATAGTCAATGAACTTTGTAACCACCATCCCTTCCAGCAGGAAATCTAATCTTCCCTGAGGCAACCTGGGGACTTCCTCCAGTGTCAAATTGGCTTTCAGCAAAAGTTGCAACATAGTACTCACATTTAAGGGTCTTTGGGTTGAGGTTCTTACTAATAATAAAAATCATTCTATGATGCTCCACCTCTTTCTAGACATATGCTACAATAAGTAACAACAGGATAAATACCAGAGTAAAAAGAGTTCATTATAGAAGGTAATGGGTTGCTTCTTCAATATTTATTCAGTTGTTTGAGGTAGGTGGTTTGATCCCATCCCTAGCTTCAGGAATGCACCCTGACTGGTTCGAGCTAGAGAAATAATTCTGTGCCCATGCCACCTTAATTGGTTTAAGAATAGATACAATAGAGGAAGCCCAGTGTTTTTATACAATGGCTAAGGGAAAGATACCCATTCTCTCTGGCAACCATTATGTCACCATGCGAGTTCCCAACCAGGGGACAAGGCTGATACTCGCAAAAAGGCAGTCAAAAGAGAAAACAAAAAGATAGACCTAGGGCACTGATGAAACTACACATGAAGACAACCTCTGAAATTTTAGTCAGATGGCTAATCCTATCTAATAAAAGACAAAAGGGGTAATTAACCGTACCTCCGCTATGCTTCCCATTGGCTAATCAGCGAGATATGCAAATTAACCTCCAACCAAGATGGCGGCCGGCAGCCACGCAGCTGAAGCAAGCAGGAGGCTTGCTTGCTCCAGTGATGGAAGAAGCCAAGGTTCCAGGCCTGCCGTGGCCTGCTCTAAGCTCCGAAAGCAACAATGTTTCAATTATAGAAGTGAAATAAAGCCCAGATACCTGCTTTCAGCCAGCCACGGCCTCAGAGCTGGAGCGAGCAGGACGCAACACAGTTTCAATTATAGAAGGTAAATAAATCCCAGAATAAAAAAAAAGAAAAAAAGGAGAGGCTGGGAGCTTCAGTAGCAGGTCACCCTGAAAATGGCTCTCAGCCCCTCACCCAGACTGGCCAGGCACTCCAGTGGGGACCCCCCACCCTAAAGGGGGTGTGGCCAGCCTGAAAACAGTCATCAGACCCTCATCCAGGCTAGCCAGGCACCCCAGTGTGGACCCCCACCCTGAAGAGGGTGTGACAAGCTGCTAACAGCCATCAGCCCCTCACCCAGGCTGGCCAGGCACCCAAGCGGGACCCCCACCCTGATCCTGGACACCCTTCACGACAAACCAGCCGGCTCCCACCCGTACGCCAGACCTCTGTCCTATATAGTAAAAGGGTAATATGCAAACTGACCCTAACAGCAGAAAGACTGGGAATGACTGGTCACTATGACACACTGGCCACCAGAGGGCAGACGCTCAATGCAGGAGTTGCCCCCTGGTGGTCAGTGTGCTCCCACATGGGGGAGCTCTGCTCAGCCACAAACCAGGCTGATGGCTGCCAGTACAGCGGTGGTGGTGGGAGCCTCTCCTGCCTCCTCAGCAGCGCTAAGGATGTCCGACTACAGCTTAGGTCGGCTCCCCGCTGGCAAGTGGACATCCCCAAGGGCTTCCGGGCTGCCAGAGGGATGTCTGATTGCCATCTTAGGCCCAATCCCCCAGGGAGAAGACCTAAGCCAGCAGGTGGTCATCCCCCAAGGTGTCCCAGACTGCGAGAGGGCACAGGCCGGGCTGAGGGACCCCACCCGCCTCCCCCGAGTGCACAAATTTTTGTGCACCAGGCCTCTAGTAAATTTATAATTATAAATAAGCAAGTTTGAGTTTTTTTCTGTTCCTTATGACCAAAAGCATGCTAACTGACAGGTTCAGGTATATATATATATATTTGTTTTTATTTAAATTCTTTATTGTTTAAAGTATTACATGTGTCTCCTTTTTCCCCTATTGACCTCTCCCAAGCTGCTCCCAAACCCCAGCATATGCCCTCACCCCTCTTCTGTCTGTGTCCATTGGTTATGCTCATATGCATGAATACAAGTCCTTTGGTTGTATATTTTGATATAAACTGAAAATAATTTATGAAAAATGATAAATTAAATATATCAAACCAAATTTTCCCACGGAATTATCTTACTATTTCAGAGCAGTTTTGTCTTTGTTTCTGATGGACCGTCACTGATTCAGTTTTTTAATTTCTTTGCTCAACTTATAGTGAAAAGGTGTATTTGAACTTTCTTCTTCATTAGGAGTTGCCACCATTTAAATCAGGAGTTGAAAACTAAAGCTCACTGTCCATTTTTGTAAAGTTTGATTGGAACATAGCTATATTTTTATTTTTTTGTTTGTCTTATTTACTGTCCATGACTGATTTCACACTGCAATGGCACAGTTGAGCAGTTGTGACAGGGACTGTGTGGCCCACAAAGCTAAAATATGCACTATCAGGTTCTTCACAGAAAAAGTTTGTTGTCCCTTGACTTAAAAGAATTCTGGCCCTAACCGGTTTGGCTCAGTGGATAGAGCATCAGCCTGCAGACTGAAGGGTCCCAGGTTCAATTCTGGTCAAGGGCATGTACCTTTGTTGTGGGCACATCCCCAGTAGGGGGTGTGCAGGAGGCAGCTGATCGATGTTTCTCTCTCATCGATGTTTCTAACTCTCTATCCCTCTCCCTTCCTCTCTGTAAAAAATCAAGAAAATATATTAAAAACAAACAAACAAACAACAAAAAAAAAAACTCTGTAGTTCCCTGACCAGGTAACTCAGTTGGTTGGAGCATTTTGCCATACTTCAAAAGGTTGAAGGTTCGATTCCTGGTCAGGGCACATATCTATGTTGTGGCTCAATCTCTGGATGGAGTGCATACGGAAGGCAACTGATCAATGTTTCTCTAACATAGACTTCTCTCTCTCTCTCCTCAATAAACATGTCATTGGGTATGTTTACCCTGCAGCAAATCATTTTTCTAAATTTGAGACTACATATATCATGAGCACTCATTATCTGTTTGTTGATTATTTACTCAAATATACACACCTGATTTATTTACTTTGTAAGTTTGGATTTTGTGTATTAATTTACCTTAAAGTACACTTTATAGATACCTGATTGAAGCTCCTTTTACTAAATTGAGTTTACTCAACTACTTCTTTCTAGGACCCTCAGCTAACTTCGCTTAAATCAGTTTTTAAAACTCGCAAATAAATAGGCCTGCCTTCCTCTTTTGTACAAACACTTTGATCAAGACCTTAAAGGAAGGAGTCAAAATTTTCTTAGGCAGACCTACTTAATACAGCTCGTCATATATATTTCTAGTATTTACCTACATCTAGTTATATTCCCCTTTTGGAAACAAGGAAAAATGTATTTCTCAGGTCCTCTCTGTCCCCATTAAAGTTGGGCAGGGCCAGGTAATTAGTTATGGTCCATGGCCTGTGAGGGGAAGTGAATGTATGTTAACTTGGGTATAGGGTTGAAAATATCAGATCAAAGAAATTTGAGTCACAGTATGGAAGTCAGGTGCCCTGAAAAGTCACCTGGACTCATAAAATTTACAAGAATGAAAAATAAATTTCTATTTGGTTAAAACACTAAAAATTTAGGGGTTATTACCACACATAGTCAAAGCTCAATTGACTAATACACAACTCAACTGAAATAACTCATTACACATCTACTTTTGCATATCCATAGATAATACGATGCAATGCTGTACAGAGGAATAGACTTCTTTTTAATTAAAATAATTTAAATTATAGTTGAAAACCAACATTATACTATTTTTAGATGTACAACATAGTGGTCAGACATTTATATAGCTTACAAAGTGACCCCCTGATAAGTCTAGTACCCATCTGGCACCATATATAATTATTTCAATATTATTTTAATAACTGGCACCATCCTATCGAATAAAAGAGAAACATGGTAATTAGCGTACGACCGCTACCCTTCCCATTGGCTAATCAGGGCAATATGCAAATTAACTGCCAGCCAAGATGGCGGCCAGCAGCCAGGCAGCTGGAAGCGAACATGAGGCTTGCTTGCTTCAGTGACGGAGGACTCCAACGTTCCCCGCCTGCCTTGCTGGCCTCTGAGCTTGCACTTTGAAACATTGTAACAAATATAGAAGCTAAACAAAACACCAGAAACCTGCTTTCAGCCGGCCGGGATCTCAGAGCTGGAGTTATACATTGTTTCGATCATAGAACCCAAACAAACCAGATACCTGCTTTCAGCAGCAGAGGCCGAAGAGCTGGAGCCAGAGCTAAAGCTGGCCCAGAATAAAAAAAAAGAAAAAAAGGAGCGGTTGGGAGCTTCTGTCACCCGCCAGCCTGAAAACAGACCTCAGCCCCCCACCCAGACTGGCAAGGCACCCCAGTGGGGACCCCCAGCCAGAAGGGTGTGTGACCAGCTGCAAACAGCCATCATCCCCTCACCCAGGCTGGCCAGGCACCACAGTGGAGACCCCCACCCTGATCCAGAACACCCTTCAGGGCAAACCAGCCAGCCCCACCCATGCGCCAGGCCTCTTTCCTATATAGTAAAAGGGTAATATGCCTCCCAGCACCAGGATCAGCGGAGCCGCGAGGCCTCCTGACACCGGGATCAGCGTGACAGGGGGCAGCGCCCAAACCCCCTGATCACCCTGTGGCTCTGTGTGTGACAGGGGGCGGTGCACCAACCCCCCCCCCCCCCCGCAACGGGCCCTGCTCTGTGTGTTACAGGGTAGAGCCATAACCTCCCCATCGGCCCTGCCCTGAGTGTGAGAGTGGCGGCGCCCCAACTCCCTTATCGGCCCTGCTCTGTGGGTGATAGAGGGCAGCACCCCAACCCCCTGATCCGCCCTGCTCTGTGTGTGACAGGGGGCGGTGCCCCAACTCCCCTATTGGCCCTGCTCTGTGCGTGACAGGGGGTGGCGCCGCAACCTCCCCATCGACCCTGCCTTGAGTGCGACAGGGGGCGGTGCCCCAACCCCCCAATTGGCCTTACCCTGAGTGTGACTGAGGGTGGCATCGCAACCTCCCAATCCGCCCTGCTCTGCGCATGACAGGCAGCAGCACTCCAACTCCCCAATCGGCCCTGCTCTGAGCCCGACCAGGGGCTGCACCTAGGGATTGGGTCTGCCCTCTGCCACCCAGGAGCAGGCCTAAGCCAGCAGGTCGTTATCTCCTGTGGGGTCCCAGACTGCGAGAGGGCACAGGCCGGGCTGAGGGACCCCTCCTTACCCCCCGAGTGCACAAATTTTTGTGCACCGGGCCTCTAGTATATAATATTACAATATCATTAACTATACTTCCTATGCTTAAGTGATCATGGATAGATGAAAGATGTGGTACATATATACAATGGAGTTTTGCTATGTCATATAAAAGAATGACATCTTATCATTTGCACATCTGCAAAAAAGAATAGATTTTTTTAAACTTGAATTAAGCCAAACCCCATCTTGCCTGTGGTTGAATAACTCTGAATATTGAAATAAGAGAGCCCCTCGGTTCAGAAACAAACTCTCAATACCCACTACTGATGGTTAAGTGACAATCCTATCTAATGAAGATGGAATATGCAAATTAACCATCATTCCATGACAAAGATATTGGCGCCCACAGCCAATAAGGAGGGAATATGCAAATTGATGCGATAAAGATGGTGATGGCTGAGCCATGACACTTGCGACGCAAGTGTTCGGTCCAACCCTGGCTGCTCCGGGCCTCTGGGCAGCGCTCATGTACAGGCATGGAGCAGCCAGGGCTTGGCAGGACACTTTCTCTGAGGGGGGTTGTGGGGGGTGGAGGGAGCTATAGGAGGGCGGCAGGACAGGAGCGAAGGTGGAAGGCAGTGGCCAGAGTGAAGGCCCAGATCCCAGGTGCCAGAGGGAAGCTGGTGCTGGCAGCCAGGGGAAGGAAGGCCTATTCTTGCACGAATCTTTGTGCATCATACCTCTAGTCAAAAATAAGATGGGAGGGATTACACTTTAAAACTTTTTAAGTAATGTAATTTTGAGCTTATATTCTTGGTATGTGTAGGTGGCTTATTAAGGAAGTTAATCACAAATTGCTTAAATTGGTTTGTATTTCTCTCATTTTCAGTGGGAAAGAGGAAGTAGAGAAGTATCAGGAGAGTTAGGTGATGGAATCACAAAAATGAAAGTGACCTTGGAGGGTCACTTAGTCCATTATTCTTTACCCAGGCCAGGTTAGAGCCATCATTAAACAGAAGAATACAAGGAAATTGTCAAAAGGTTCTCCAGCCTTCTTTAGTAACTAATTAGGATATTAAAAATTTCCCAGAACCAATCCAGTTAATTATTTATTTTCCAATAGTGACAACAGGACTAATATTGTAGGCAAGTAAGACATTTGTGGTCTATGACATCAGCAATGAAAGCTTAGGGAATTGGTCCAAACATACCTAATTTGCATTAGCAAAGTATTTTGAAGCTTTTGCCCAGGAATCTGTTTTTCTCATTGATCTGGAAAAATAAAAAGTTCCTCCCAATAAAATGTCTTTGCTTTTTTTTGCAGAGGTCAGTTGGCAATAGTTTTTTTTAATATATATACTAGAGGCCCAGTACACAAAATTCTTGCGGGGGGAGGGGGGGCTCAGCCCAGCCTGCACCCTCTCCAATTTGGGACCCCTCAAGGGATGTCCGACTGTGGGATCAGGCCTAGACTGGCAGTTGGACATCACTCTCGCAATCTGGGACCACTGGCTCCTAACAGCTCACCTGCCTGCCTGCCTGATAGCCCCTAATCACTCTGCCTGCTGGCCTGATCACCCCTAACCACCCTCCCCTGCCGGCCTAATTGCCCCTAACCACCTCTGCCTAGGCCCCCGCCACTGTGGCTTTGTCCAGAAGGTAGGACAGGGCGACCAGAAGATGTCTGATTGACCCAGTATAATTAGCATATTACCCTTTTATTAGTATAGAGAGAAATTAGATTTTCCTTTTTATTGAATTTATGGGGGTGATACAAGTTAGAAAAATTAAACAGGTTATAGGTGCATAATTCAACAACACATCTGTACACTGTATTGCGTGTTCATCACCCAGAGTGAAGTCTCCATCTATCACCATTTAGGCCCCCCCATACTCCCTTCCACCTCCACCTCCTCCCTCTCTCCCCAGCAATCACCATTTTGTTGTCCTGTCCATGAGATCTCTTATTTTTTTTTCTCTTTTGCTAAATCCCTCTACCCAACCCCTACCTAGCCCCACCCTCCCCAACAGCTGTCAGCCTGCTTTCTATGGGACTATTTTGCTTGTTAGTTCATTTTGTTCATTAGATTTCACATATGAGTGAAATCATATAGTACTTGTCTTTCTCTGACTGGTTTATTTAACTTAACATAATGTTTTCCAGGTCCAACAATGCTGTTGCAAAGGGTAAGATTTTCTTTTTTTTTATGCAGAATAGTATTCCATTTTATAAATGTAACAGATTACTTTATCCACTTATCTATTAACTAGTGGCCTAGTGCACTGATTCGTGCACATTGAAAGGAAATTAATTAGAAGGTGGCCAGTGGGGCGGAACTGGGCGAGACTGGCTGGACATGCCCTGGAGCCAACCTCCTGGGTCCCTCCCCAGCTGGCTGCAACTGGGGCAGCACTATGGCTCAAAGGGCAGCTGTGGTCACTGCAGCTTGGCAGTAAACCAGATTCAGGCTGACAGTGCCCCAGGACCAATATAACCCACAGCCGAAGGTGCAATCCCGCGGCCTCGTGAGGAATCGGGCTCCTTCCTCTCTGGTTCTGAGGTGCATCCCCAAAGAACCATCGCTGCCAAGTCACCACCCCCTGGTGGTCAGTGCATGTCATACCTACCAGCTGATCGGCCTGTCAGATGGTCACTTAGCTATATATATATTGGTCTATAGGCCAACACTCTAACCACTGAGCCAAAACAGCTAGGGCAAGTGTCCCCTATTCTCCACATCCTCACTAATACTTGTTGTTTGCTGATTTATTAATGATAGACATTCTGACAGGTGTGAGGTGATATGTCATTGTGGTTTTAATATGCACTTATCTGATGATTAGTGACCTTGAGCCTTTTTTTATATGTCAATTGGAAATCTGTATGTCCTCTTTGGAGAAGTGTATTCAGGTCCTTTGCCCATTTTTTAATTGGATTGTTTGATTGTTTTTGGTTGTACGAGTTGTATGTTAAGGTGTTAAATTGTATGATTTCTTTATAAATTTTAAATATTAACCTTTATTAGATGTATTATTTGCAAATATATTCTCCAATTCAGTGGGTTTTCTTTTCATTGTTACTGGTTTCCTTTGCTCTTAAAAACTTTGTAGTTTAATGTAGCCCAATTTGATTATTTTTTCTTTTGTTTTCCTTGTCAGATGAGATAGGTCAGAAAAAGTATTGCTATGAGAAATGTCTGAGATTTTACTGCCTATGTTTTCTTCTAGGATTTTTATGGTTTTGAGTCTAACATTAAAGCATTTAATCCATTTTGAGTTTATTCTTGTGTATGGTGTAAGAAGGTGGTCTAGTTTTTTTTTTGCACGTATCTGTCCAATTTTCCCAACATCATTTACTGAATAGACTATTTTACCCTATTGTATGTTTTTGCCTACTTTGTCAAATATTAATTGACCATAGAGTTATGAGTTTATTTCTAGGCTCTCTATTCTGTTCTATTGATCTATTTGTCTGTTTTTATGCTAGTACAATACTGTTTGGGTCACTATGAACTTGTAGTATAGTTTGATATCAGATAGCATGATTCCTTCAATTTTGTTCTGTCTCAAAACTTCTGTGGCTATTTGGAGTCTTTTGTGGTTCCATGTAAATTTTTGGAATATTTGTTCTAGTTCTGTGAACTATTCAATTGGTATCTTGACCAATAAAATTTCTTGAAATAACTGATCTTACCAAAATGCCTTCTGCTTCAGCCAATGTCTAACTCTCCTTGTATATTTTTAATAGAAGATCAAATTATCTGTCAAAGGGGGCTTGGTAGAGATGCCCACAGATCAGGTGTCATTACAAAGACTAGCAGAATAAAGTTATGCCAACAAAAATTTCAGAGTTTGTTATGGGTAGTACAAACCTGGGTATTATTGCTCTCAGCTATGCAACAAAATACTGATGTTTGAAATGTTCATGCAGTAAGAATCAAGAAAAAAAAAACCATTGGTTTATTCCCAACCCCCTATTATGTTAAATCTATATTGTATTTAATTCCTTATTTGGTTGCATATTTATTTAAGGGCTAGGGATTTGCAAAGACCATAGGATGGAAATAAATATCTCAGAGAGGCAGGGAGTAATTTTCCCATTTTTTTGACCCTACAGACATACAGGTTTAAAGGACATGCCAGCCAGCAGAAATTAATTATCTTCAGAGACCCACAAGCTTCCATTTAAACCCAGTCTTAACTCTTCGCTTTACTCTTTCCTTTCTATTATTTCTCTTGTCTAGCCTTGGAGGGAAAAACACATTAGTCATCAATTTATTCCCTGTGGTAAACCTTTGCCCCTCAACCCCACTAATCCATTAAGTAAACCCCCAATTTAATTGGTCCTCACATCACAAAAATGGCAGGCTGCCCCAGGGACATGGTAGACTTATAACACTGCCAGGGACAATCAAACAGTAATGACAAGTCAGAGAGAAGGGGGGACTTTCTCAGTTACTCTCCCTTCACTCATGACCACACTATCTGGTCTTGTGAGCCTGTCTTTCATCAATTGATCATTTATAACTTCACAAACAATCTTCTTCAAAATTCAAGCTCTTTTGGTAAGACTACAGTCCATGGACCAAGCTGGGGTAGCCTGTAAATATAGCTACCAGACATTCAAAGCTGGCAGGATGTCCCTCATTCATCTACCAATACTACAGGTCCCTGCAATAGTCAGACCTGGCATTTTCCCTCTGCTTTTCAGAAAATATTTTTCATAGTGAAGTACTGAAGTGGAAATTTGAATTTCAGAGATTTAATGATTATGTTTACTCTGGAGATTAATTTGAATACAAACACATCCACATTTGTTCTTTTTCCCTCTCCTAGCATCTCTCCTCCTGCTTCATAAATCCCTGTTGAACATGGTTGAAATGCAGACTATTCACCAAAAACCTTTTGTTTTGTTTTGTATTCAAAAGGCCAGGTCAGTGCCCTCAGTCCTGCTTATCTGTTTTTTCTTTCCGTTTTTGGTTTTCTAAAGAAAGGCCACTATATGCTCTAGCTCATCTTTCAGCACATAGACAAATCCTGTGAACTGACCTCATGTTGCCAAATTTGGCATTCATTATTTTTCTGCCCATGCATACATTAACGATTTTGGCTTTTCTTATATTTGTGAAAGGTGCAGGTAGGTGTTACTTTAACTGTATTTCTTAGATTTCACAAAGTATCTTGGGATTGGGTTTTTCTTCCTATTAGATGCTACTGAATTGTCCCCGTACCCCCCCATGCATATGCACACAAAGTGAGAATCACATGAAGGTAAAGTGCAACTTGATGTCAACAGTTTTAGGGGTATGTGTATACATGTACTGGTGCATTTGAGAAATATCAGAGTTTGGATATTTAATTTTTAAATTAAGAATCTGAAACATAAATTTAGAAAGTATACCACAGATAGATATAGATAATAGATATAAGTTACTGAAGCAAAATGTGCATAAGATGAAACTAACCATTTTAAAGTGAACAATTCAGTGGTATTTAGTATATTCACAATGTTATGCAGCCGCCACCTCTGTCTAGTTCAAAACATTTCCATTACTCCCAAAACAAACCCCATAGCAATTAAGCATTTTCTCTACTATTTCCCCTTACCTTAGAACCAGACACTACTAATATTATTTCTGTCTCTATGAATTTTCTTATTCTGGATTTTTCATATAAATGTATCATACAATATGAGGCCTTCTCTGTATGGGTTATTTTACTTACCATAATGTTTTCAGGGTTCATTCACATTTAATGGATCAGTACTTCATTTCTTTTTATGGCTAAATATTCCATTGTATGGACATACCACAATTGGTCCATTTATCCATTTATGGATATTTGAGCTGTTTCTACCTTTGGCTATTGTGAATAGTAATGCTATGAACATGCATATACATCTATTTGTTAGAGTTTCTGTTTTTAATTCTTTTGGGTATATATCTAGGAGTAGGATTGCTGAGTCATATGGTAATTCTAGGTTTAATTTTTTTGAGGAACTGCCAAAGTGTTTTCCACAGTGGCTGAACCAATATCCATTCCACTAGCAATGTACAGTGATTCAAATTTCTCCACATCTTTGGCAATGGTTTTTATTTTTTATTTTAATTATAGCCATCCCATTGAGTGTGAAATGGCATTTCATTATTATTTTGAGTTGAATTTCTCTCATGAATAATGACATTGAACATCTTTTTATGTAGTTGTTGGCAAGTTGTCATTTCTTCTTTGGAGAAATAACTATTTAAGTCTTTTTCCCATTTGTAAAGATTGGGCTGTTTATCTTTTTGTTGTTAGGTCATAAGATTTCTTTATATATTCTGGATACTAGATTCTTATCAGATGTATAACTTGCGAAGATTTTCGCCCATTCTGTCAGTTGCCTTTTCACTTTCTTGATCATGTCATCATGTCCTTTGAGGCACAATTTGTTTTTAATTTTGAAGAAGTCGACAAATATTTTAACTATACTCTGATTTAATACTACATGCACCAAAATTAGAGGATGAGGAGGGATAAAAGAGATACAATGGGATCAGAAGATGGGGAGAGAGGAAAAGACAATGCACAGAAAAGGAATGGTTAAGAGGCAAATGGGAGGGAAGACACAGAAATAGTACAATAACAGAAAAGGGTGAGAAGAGAGATTCAGATACAGAAAGTGGCCATGCCTATGACCATTGAAGCAAGGTGTGAGGAAGAGAGAGAGAGGAATTTAGTTTGTTCAAAGGTTTTAAATAAACTACTGCTCTCCATGTTCTGCGTTGTAGTTGGTAATCAGCTTTGGAACTTCAGCAATCTCTTAGCACTATCATCTGAAACACCATTTAGTAAATGTGCCATTATTCAGAACTATTAATTCTTAAAGTTTCAGAGTGCCTCTCTGAATGAGAAAGCCAAGCAGCCCACCACAGAAAAAAAATAATCATTATCTGAGCTGTTGTAACCACAAATTAACATTCCAATTAATTGATAAAAAGGCTATGCATTTTGTTTGTTTTAAGGTTGTAGCCAACCTTGTATCTTAAGAGTGTGTAAATAAAATCTAGTGTTATTCTTTCTTATGTAGCCTTTTTTTTTTTTTTTCAGTTTAAAAGGAGGCTCTTTTGGGGAGAAAGGAAAGCTGGCCTGGGGCAAGCCTGGAAAAATCCACAGTTGTCCTCAATAAAACTACAAATTCCTGTTTGGAGAGATAATGCAGAAGCAGGAAGAGAAAACCTTGAGAAACTATACTCCCTCAGCTCCTTCCTACTCCTTACTCCTGGGAAAGATGGATTGCCCACACCCCTCCCCCTGGTCTCTTTCTTTTACTTTCCTTCTCTCTTCTTATAAAAATCTCTGCCTGCACTGAGATCTGAAGATGGGGTTTTGAGGACTGGGAAAAGTCCCCCATCTTCTTGAGATGCTGGCACTCGAATAAACTTCTTTCCTTTTACCAGCACCTGACTCAGTTTGGAGTTTGTTTTTTGTTGCAGCAGGCAGTAGAATCCAGATTTTTGATTTTTGGTTACTCTGCCACAGCAGTATTGAAAGCTACAAGTAATTTCTCATGATCACACAGCCAGAATGTAGCTGGGGTTTAAATTCAGTCTATCTGACTCCAAAGCCATATTCTTAAGCATTATGCTATAGATCTTCCCTGTGACATGTAAATTCATTGCATATATTTAACCTGAAAGAGTAGATAATCTAAAATTTATCATGTATTTTATGATTTTTTAAAGATTTCAATAGCATATATTCCACATCCATTAAATTTGGTAGGCTAGTATTAAAATTAGTCAGTATTTCCCAGGCACACACCAATTGGGAAGGCAGCCCAAGAGTGTGCTAGAAAACCAAAGAGAAAGTAACCTGAGTTTGAAAATCTGCCAAAGATAATATACAGAATGGATAATTGAAGTTGGTTGTAACTTGAAGACCAATGCTCCCCGATTCCTTGCTCAGATGCTAGCAATCCCTTAATCTTGTGCTCTACAGCATTTTCCTTGCTTCCTACATCACTTCCCCTCTCAGTCACTCCACAGCACAATAGCCTGTGCTATGCAGGAAGCAACTAATGCAGTAACAACCCACACATCAAACTTTGATGCTCAGATTCTAATTTAAATATCAAATAAGTATAAATAGGTTAATTTTTATTTCATATTGTCCTCAATTCATTTTCTACTCTGTGGGTCAGTGACCACTGACTGACAAAAATGTCTTTCCACTTCAGTGACAGAGGCTAGAAAGAAATGCCATCAAACAAAGGGCCCTCTTGCAAATATCAGAAGCATGCAAGTGACTCAGTCATCCAAAATAAATAAACAAAAAGGCCTGAGAGACAAATAAGGTGAATCAATCCCAAGGGTAAAAGGATTACAAGACCTAAGGCTAACCAGGAGGACCAGATAGAAAAAGACCAAAGAAAGGTATTAGCAATTATTTTATGACATAAATGCCAATAGATAAAAAGGAACAGAACAGTTAAACTGAATTTGATAGGGAATTTATGGATGAAAAAGTCAAAGTTTAAAGAATCTGAAATTCTGTCAAAATCATAGCAATCAAGGATGTTTGCACAGCTAAGATTGGAAAAAAAAATACTAATCCAGACGATTCCTCATGAGTCATTTATTCTTGACTGCTGCTTACAATGGCAAGACCTATCATATTCCTTTCCTTTCATGGATAAATGAATAAAGCTCCCCAGTACACATATGCCCAAATAGTGGGGAGAGTGACAAGTGATTATAAAGAAGCTAAACAACATTGTTAATATTTGCACTACTGCGAAATGAAATTCAGATAAAAAAATATAGCTTTGAAGCCACTTAACTATAGCAAATCTTAAAGTCAAATTATGAGTCAAATATCATTATTTACCTTGAAAGAACACCCCCATGCAATATTTACATTCACTGGTTTTTTCAACCCAAATTATAATAATTCTTCTAAATATCATTCAAAAGTTTAAGAAATATTAGCATACTAGAAACTCAATTCTGGAATGAGCAGTATTATGATCAGTTAATATCTATAAACACCTTCATTCATGATCAACAAGATTAATTAATAAAGCATTAATAATGAAACAATATTTACTGTACAATAAAAGTATCTAATCAGCAATATGTAAACTGGTTATTAAAAGAAATCAAAACTTAGAGCCAGGCTCTTTCAATCAATTAAAAGAAGGGGGCAAGGAAACACCTTCTGTCTGTATCTCAGTTAGTCATTCTGCACACTTATTTATGTAATGCCTACCACTGGAACTCTTTCATACCAGCTTTTCTGGCCACCCCATAAAGAGCTAATGCATTTAATTAGTTGATCGGATATGTCAAGTACCCTTTCTCTTTTGATAGATTACCCCAAAGAGTAGGCTAACAACACCAATTTGCTGACTAATTGAATTTTGATATATTCTCCAAAGCCGCTTTTTTTTTTCCTGACTAATTGAATTTACAAGCAGTTAAATCTGACAAGTTCAGTAATATCTGCCAAAGTCCCTTCATACTTCATTAAATTATGGAAACTTAGCCAGTGTGTCATGCCCTGGGGAAATACAGTACATTTAAAGAGCCATTCCCAAGGGGAGAGGGCCGAAGTGGTAAGGGAATATGATTTGACATAATATATGTTAAAATGTCCAGTAGTATATTTGATATTTTGTCATTGGATATATCAAATAATTTTAATATTATAAATGGGTATATGGGCAGGTTTCTATGTTCATAATGTAATATCTGCACTAATATGTATGAATCTACATTAAAGCAAACGGGGATGTACTTTCTATTGTTAGCTGAAATAGAGATAGCTCAATTAGAACATGGATTTCATTTCTAGCTCAGCTAAAAAGTATAACCCCTCATAATCTGCAGAAGCTTCTAGCAGAGCAAATGCATTTTCTTTACCTAAAAGCCAAGGCTCACTACAGAACAGAAGAAAGCCTCATTAATTAAGACCACAGAACGTAAAATTCTTAATAAGTCAACTTTGGCTAGCTTGAGATTTGGAAATGAGTTTGCTGAGTAAATTAACAATCAAATACAATTGAAGGAGAGATATTTGAGAACATAAGGGAATAAATGTTTTGGTTTTCTTAAGCAGCTTGGAAGCATTATTTATATAGGTAATTACTATGTGAAAAGAGGTGTGCTAACAGGAAAAAGGACAGGATTTGAGGCAAAAGATGTAATCAGTTGTAGTACAAATTACTTCCTTGATCTGAGCCTGAGCCTTGGTTTCTTCATCTGTAAAATTGATGATATTTATTTCACAACATTGTGGGAGGCCGAAATGAGATAATGTACATGAGTCCTTGTAAATTCTCAGGAGCTAAATAACTATTGGGTATTTTTATTATGTTCACAAAATAATAAGCATATGAATAAAAAGAATGTTAGGAACAGTCTACCCTCTACTTTTTAGAGTTAAGACAACTGGGACACAGCATAGTCAAGTGACTTGGCCATGGACACATAGTTAGTAAATGGCAGACTTAGAACTATTACCAATATCCCTATTTGTTAATCATAGCAGTTCCTCTAAAGGGCCACTATGCTTCCTTGACTTGGTTTTCATAGCCCGAATTACTTTAAAAGATAGCTATTAACAAAAACAGTGTGTTTTTTTATATTGATTGATTGATTTTAGAGAGGAAATGAAACAGAAGGAGGGAGAGAGAGGGAGGGAGGGAGAGAGAGGGAAAAAGAGAGAGAGAGAGAGAGAGAGAGAGAGAGAGACAGACAGACATTAATTTGTTGTTCCACTTATCTATGCCTTCGTTGGTTGATTCTTGTATGTGCCCTGATGTGGGATTGAACCCACAACCTTGGTGTATGCAGACACCAAAAAGGTGTTTCTTTTTAAGTATTCTTGTTTTTAAAATTTTACACTTGAATGTTTCATAAACATTTACTGAGAACCTAATATATGCAAATCACTGTATTAGGTGCTAGAAACAAAAACCAAGACATGATCCTTGCCTTTAAAGAATTCTTATTTATAGAATTTCCACTCCAGCCTCCCAAGCTCCCATTGCTTTTATTCTGGCTTTAGGCTGCCAAAGGTACCCCTCACTGCCCCTAAACATCCATACCCAAAATAGACTTCCCTCTCCCCTCTAACCTACCTGGAGCTCTCCAGTATCAAGAAACGTTATTAAAGCACTTCATTTTTGGTTCATGGTACACAATTCATTCTGAACTCAGGCCAAGAAATTATTCCCAGTGGTCAATTTCCTACAGCTGGAGAGGAGTAAAGGATAAGTTACTATGGGGTATCAGGCAATAAGCAGGGATAGTGGGAGAGATGAGAGACTAATTTTTCATTTTTAACCTTAAGGCTATTCAACTGGTGACATGTTCATATTCTAGAGTTAGAAAGGCTACCTGGTCACCAAGTCATACATAGCTGGGTCTTCCTCCCTGTTAGGCCCTAACTTCCAAATTGAATATCCACTTGCTGGTTGAAAACCCAAGAGGCAAAAAGAAGCCAAATGTTAGGAAAAGTGAGAATTGGGCAAAGGGGAATCTGAAAAGGGACAACTTAATAGGCAGAGAGAATTATTGGGTATTTTATTTCTGCTCCATAACTTAACTAGCTATGTGATCTATGTGATCTTAACTATCTGAGTCTCAGCTTTCTCATCTCTAAAATGGTCATAAATAGCACCTACCCCAAATAGTTGTTGTGCCAGTTAAATGAGTTAATAAATGTAAGATGCCTGACTCTTGGTAGGCATTCAATAAAAAATAGTTCCCTTCCATTTGTGGCCAGGTCTCCTACCAGCACACCCTCTCCTCCAACTTAACTATCTCTGTGGAGAAAACTACAAAATGTGGAGATCTTCTCACCACCACACCAGAAAAAAAAGGAGTCCCAGCTTCCCAGTGCCTCATGAGTTTTATGAATCCTGGAGTATTTCAAGAATCCTTTCCTACAAACCTCAGGCTATCTCATTAGAGTCTAACAAGGGAGTCAGATGATTAACCATTAGACGAATAATTTATGTAGATTGTAAATCCAAAAGGAAAGTGGGAATTAAGTGGTTATTTTATTAAGTTGTAATTAGTTACTAAAGGTTTCAACACACCTAGTTATTCTATGAAAGTATGTTGAGTTTAATCTCATTTCATTTAATTATGTGTATATATACCTACATCTATAGCTATGTATATAATCTTGACGCAAAGTCTTTATCCTGAATTTTTCATGAGTGCCATGATCTTTGGGAACATATTCTGAGTATAAATGAGGGCTTGACTACACCCTGAAATTTTCCTAGAACACAATCCATCATAGCAGGGAATCCAACAAAGGGGTCATCATTAATATATTCAAGGGATTTACTTCACTGAAAGCAGGAGACAATCTCCATTTATTATCATTTCTTCATTCATAATGCTGTTCCACCACACTAGCCCTGAGTTCAGTGGAGATTCTTAATTAGTTAATATCCCTCTCTCTAGGCTTATCTAGTGTCTCTGCCACTCGGTCCTTGTGCTCCAGCCACACTAGCCACCACTGCACTAGTATTAAATATGCCAAGCTCATTCCCATGTCAAGACCTTCATAAAATATCCCTCTGCCAGGAATATTTGTGACCCATTCTTAGTAGGTCCAGATCCCCAACATCAGGAAAATAGACCAGTCTATTTTCACATACATACAGAATCTGATGAGGGAGAATTATAAAACAACCATTTGAACCAAATAACGCAATGCCACAGAAGTCTCTTCCAGCACTAGCATTCTTGTCCTCAAATTAAGAGTAATCTCTGCCCTTACAGAAGAATATTTGATGTCAATAGTAAGTCCTCAGATTTCTGGAATAATTTGAATTAAGGTCTATTCTAATGTGAATATAGATCATGCCCAGAAAACTAAAGTCACTCTAACCTCACCATCAGGCACGCCAAGCTTATTTGGTTCTCACAAGTCTGACATTGTAACAGGCAATGTAGTGGTGAAGGTTTGGAAACTGATATCCCTAGGTTTGAATCCTTACTCCAAAACTTATTAGTTATGTGTCTTTGGGCAAATAACCTTTCTGGCCCTCAGTGTTCTCATGTATAAATCTGGATAATAATAATGCCCCATTGGATGGTTATCAGGATTAAATAATATAATTCATTTTGCTATTCAATACAATGCCTGGTACATAGTAAGTGCTCAGTAAAGGTCAACTATTACTAGTGTGATTATCTTCACCTTCATCTTTGGGCCTGGGCCACAATTTAGGCTCATTCATTCATAGAACATTGGTAGATCACTTACTTTAGGTGCTGGTAATATAGAGGAGAAGACATGATCTTATTCTTAGTTCACAGTCTAGTGAGGGAAACAGCCATATAATCAGCTAACTACTAGTTGCATAAAAAAACTATTTTACCAAGTAAAATGAAAACCATCCTGTGGTAGAGGGGACATACAAAGAGCTGTGATCACAGGACCAGACAGAGTACTTGTCATAAAAGAGACCAAGTGATAAATAGAAGGCCAAAATGTCCATCTGTTCATACAGATAAACTATACAACCCCCTGTCCTGATAATATATTGATCAGTGTACCTACATGCTCAAATGTCAGCAATGAATGCCATGATTTAAACTAGTATTAAGAGAAAAAAATGGCGGAGGTATAAGGGGACGTGTCCTGTGCCTTGTCCTGGAGCAGATAAGGGTGAGCAGCTGAAACGGGTAACATTCAGCCCGAATAGGTAGAGGATTTTCAGCTGAGAGATTGTCTGCAGCTAGGAAAGACTGAGAACCCCCCAGGGAAAAAAAAGGACGGTTGGAGACTGCGGCTGAAGCCTCTCCTGGTGCGCCAGCTAAGCAGCGGAGACTGCGCCATCTTGGGTGATTGTTGCCGGCATCCAGAGACCAGCTACTAACCTGGAAACAAGGGATCTCAAGCAGCGTGACTGCGTGAACTCAGACGAGCACTGCTTCTTCTCACGGAAAGGTTGGACATCCCCTAAAGGTGCGGTTTGAAGTTCGGGTTGGAGGGAGGACCGAGCTCGCGCGCGCGGGGCGGAATCTGCGCCCCACAGAGTCCGCAGCCGCTGGGACCAGCGTGACCCGAGAGTGGGGAAGGGGCCCCACAGGGCTGCTGGCAGAAGGGAACGCGAAAAATGAGCCCATAGCTGGACTGGATGTAAAGAAGCAGCCTTGGACTTTGCCAATCTGCTGGCTGCTTGGTGCCAGGGGCGAGTGGGCGAGCGGAGACTGCGCGCGCGGAGACTGTGCGCAGACCTGGAAGGTGGAGGCTTGCGAATTCGCACAACTATCAGGCTCTTGTTACAGTTCCCCTTAGATCCGTGCATTTGATTATTAAACCCAGTGCATGGGATTCCCCAGTTGGGGTCATTCGCAGAGCCTGTAGGGGAAAGTTCTTTTTGGGGAGCCTGGGAAACAGCGGACAGTGGCAAGGAACCAGCTCTGGGCAGTGGTCTTTCCCGAATCAGTTTCAAATACCATAGAGGACAAAACCCTACTGATAGAGAGGACTTAGAGCCTCGGTGGTAAATCCAGACACACTGCCACCCAGAGGCAGAGCCACGAACTGTCTCTTTTGCGATCACAAATAAAGGCAGTCTGGTAAAAAAATACAACCTGCCTTAAAATCAGGTCTGTGGTTTACTGCACGGAGGGACAGTGTATCGCAGGGAAGTTCAACACTCCCCTGAATGCCTGGCAGGACTGAGGCGTGCCAAAAAGAAGAGTGGAAGATCTGAAGCACCTCCACTTCCGAATATTATTATATATATATTTTTTTAATTCTTTTTTCACCATTTCATTAAGAACCTATTTTATTTTTTTTTTATTTTTTATTTTTTTTCATCACCTGATTTTACCTTTTTAATTACTACATTTTTTAACCAGTATTACTGCTATCCTTTTACCATTTTTTCAAGTGTCATTTTATTTTTTATTATTTTTTTTTATTTTTCTTTATTTTATTTTGGGATTAGTGTTCTACACTCTATTTTCATCGTTCCTTTAGCATCATTTCTCTCTATTTCACATTTACCCTTAAGCCAAAACTCTCTTCCTCACTTTTCCCCTTTTGTTGTCCTGTTTCTCTTACCCTATTCCTGCTTTGGATTTTACCTATTCCTTCTTTCTACCCACTGTCTAAATTTCACCCTACTTATATATCTAATTTCCAATCCCTCACTCTCCCCATACAAATAGCCTCTTCCCCACCTCTATTTCATTCTCTTAATTTTTTTTTTTGTTTGTTTTTGTTGTTGTTGTTTTTTTTGGTTTTTTTTTTTTTTTGGTCTTTTTGTGGGTTTTTTTTTTTCTCTCCCTTTTCCCAATCTCATTTCAGCACTTCTTTTTGTTTTTTATTTTTCTCTCTAATATTTTTCTCTTTTTTCTTCTTTATCCCCTAATTCTCTTCGCTCGGGGGGGTCACCTTTATTTGGGGTTATTAATATTGTGAATGCATTTAGTTCGGTGCCTTGTACGTTGTGCCTTGTTGTGTTGTATTTTGTGCCTTTGAATCAGCGCAACAGAGAGAGATCTACATAACCAAACACCTTGAGAAGAGAAATCATGGTGAAACAAAGAACCAACCCAAATATGAAAGAAAAACAGGCATCATCAGAAAAGGAAGTAACCGAAATAGAGGCAATGGAGGCAAGCAACCTGTCAGAGAAAGAATTCAGAGTAATGGTCATAAGGTGGATGAAAAGAATGGAAGACCAATTCAACAA
Source organism: Myotis nattereri (assembly GCF_964212035.1). Taxonomy (NCBI): domain Eukaryota; kingdom Metazoa; phylum Chordata; class Mammalia; order Chiroptera; family Vespertilionidae; genus Myotis; species Myotis nattereri. The sequence continues at coordinate 94,388,225 of NC_138078.1, read as the reverse complement.
TATGTATAGGAACCAAGAGGAAATGAAGAAGAACCAAGAGGAAATGAAGAGAAACCAAGAAGAAATGAAAAACGACATCACTGCCATAAAGAACTCAATAGAAAGCATCAACAGTAGACTAGAAGAAGCAGAGGACCGTATCAGCGAGCTAGAAGACAAGGTAGAAAAAAATACCCAAACAGAACAGCTTCTAGAAAAAAAAATTAAAAAGCAGGAAGAGAGCCTAAGAGAACTCTGGGACAATGCTAAACGAAACAACATCCGAATAATAGGGGTGCCAGAAGGAGAGGAAACTGAGCAAGGAATAGAAAACCTGTTTGAAAAAATAGTAACAGAAAATTTCCCTGATATAGGGAGGAAAAAACTCACACAAATCCAAGAAGCTCACAGAGTCCCAAACAAAATGAACCCGAAAAGACCGACACCAAGGCACATAATAATTAAATTGGCAAACACCAACGACAAAGCAAGAATCTTAAAAGCAGCCAGAGAGAGACAGAAAGTTACCTACAAAGGATCCCCCATCAGACTAGCGACCGATTTCTCAACAGAAACACATCAGGCAAGAAGGGAATGGAATGAAATATACAAAGTCATGCAAAGGAAGGGTCTGAATCCAAGAATACTATACCCAGCGAGGCTATCAATCAAAATTGAGGGTCAAATCAGGAGCTTCACAGACAAAAATGGTCTACGGGAGTTTATTACAACCAAACCAGCAATGCAAGAAATGCTAAAGGGTCTGCTGTAAATAGAAAAAACAGGAAACAAAGAAGGAACACAGCGGTAAAGAACAAAAATGGCGACTAACAAGTTTCTATCAATAATAACTTTAAATGTAAATGGATTAAATTCCCCAGTCAAAAGGCATAGGGTAAATGAGTGGATAAGAAAACATGACCCATATATCTGCTGTCTACAGGAAACCCACCTCAGAAAAAAAGACGCACACAGACTGATGGTGAAGGGATGGAAAAAGGTTTTTCAGGCCAATGGAAGTGAAAAAAAAGCCGGGGTAGCAATACTTATATCTGACAAATTAGATCTCAAAGTGAAGGACATAAAAAGAGATCAAGAAGGCCACTTCATAATACTAAAGGGAGCAGTCCAACAAGAAGAAATAACTCTGGTAAATATATATGCACCCAATATAGGAGCACCCAAATACGTAAGAAAGCTTCTGGAGAAGATCAAGGGAGAGATTGACAGCAATACAATCATAGTAGGGGACCTTAACACCCCATTATCGCCACTGGACAAATCCTCTAAACAGAAACTCAGCAAAGAAACATCAATCCTAAATGACTCACTAGATCAGATGGAATTAATTGACATCTTCAGAACATTTCACCCCAAAGCCACAGAATATACATTCTCCTCAGGTGCACATTTGTCATCTTCAAAGATAGACCATATATTGGGTCACAGACAAAGTCTCTTCAAATTCAAGAAAATTGAAATCATATCAAGTATCTTCTCAGACCACAAAGGCATAAAACTGGAAATCAACTACAACAAAAATAATCCAAAAAAATCAAACACATGGAGACTAAATAGCATGCTGTTAAACAACGACTGGGTCACCAGTGAGATCAAAGAAGAAATAAAAAACATCATGGCAACGAATGACAATGAAAACACAACAATCCAAAACCTATGGGACACAGCAAAAGCAGTCTTGAGAGGGAAGTTCATAGCTCTACAAGCCTACTGCAAGAAACAAGAAACAATGAGAATAAATGACCTAACTCTACAACTCGAAGAATTAGAAAGAGAGCAACAAAAAAAGCCCACCGTAAGCAGAAGGAAGGAAATAACAAAGATCAGAGCGGAGATAAACGACATAGAGACCAAAAAAACAATACAAAAGATCAACAAAACCAAGAGCTGGTTCTTTGAAAGGATAAACAAGATTGATACACCTCTAGCCAGGCTCACCAAGAAACAAAGAGAGAGGACCCAAATAAACAAAATCAGAAATGAAAGAGGAGAAATAACAACAGACCCCATAGAAATACAAAGGATTGTTAGAAAATACTATGAACAACTCTACTCCAACACACTAGACAACCTGGAGGAAATGGACATATTCCTAGATAAATACAACCTTCCAAAACTTAACCAGGAAGAATCTAAAAATCTCAATAGGCCAATAACTATGGAGGAAATCGAAGCAGTAATCAAAAAGCTTCCAGCAAACAAAAGCCCGGGGCCAGATGGCTTCACAGGGGAGTTTTACCAAACATTCAAGGAAGACCTAAAACCTATCCTCCTCAGACTATGTCGAAAGATCCAAGAGGAAGGAACACTTCCCAGCTCATTCTATGAAGCCAACATCACCCTAATCCCAAAACCAGATAAAGACAATACAATGAAAGAGAATTATAGGCCAATATCCCTCATGAACATAGATGCCAAAATCCTCAACAAAATCCTAGCAAATCGGATCCAGCAGTACATCAAAAAGATCATACACCATGACCAAGTAGGATTTATCCCAGGGATGCAAGGATGGTACAATATCCGCAAATCAATAAACGTGATACATCACATAAACAAATTGAGAGAAAAAAACCACATAGTCATATCAATTGATGCGGAAAAAGCATTTGACAAAATCCAACACCCTTTCTTGATAAAAACTCTCAGCAAGATAGGAATTGAGGGATCATACCTCAACATAATAAAAGCCATATATGACAAACCCACAGCCAACATCATAATCAATGGGCAAAAACTAAAACCATTCCCCCTAAAAACAGGAACAAGACAGGGATGCCCCCTCTCACCACTCCTGTTCAACATAGTACTGGAAGTACTAGCCATTGCGATCAGACACGAAGAAGAAATAAAAGGCATCCAGATTGGAAAAGAAGAAGTAAAACTGTCCTTATTTGCAGATGACATGATACTGTACATACAGAACCCTAAAGACTCCATCAAAAAATTATTAGACTTAATAAATGAATTCGGAAATGTAGCAGGATACAAAATTAATGCTAAGAAATCCATGGCATTTCTTTACACCAATAGTGAACTTACAGAAAGTGAAACTACAGAAGCAATCCCATTTACCATTGCACCAAAAAAATTAAAATACCTAGGAATAAACTTAACTAAGGAGGTAAAAGACTTATATGCTGAAAACTACAGGACACTGAAAAAAGAGATAGAGGAAGACATAAACAGATGGAAGAATATACCGTGTTCATGGATTGGTAGAATCAACATCATCAAAATGTCCATACTACCCAAAGCAATTTATAGATTCAATGCAATTCCCATTAAATTACCAATGGCATATTTCACAAATCTAGAACAAACGTTCCAAAAATTCATCTGGAATAAAAAAAGACCCCGAATAGCTGCAGCAATCCTGAGAAAACACAAAGTAGGTGGGATCTCAATACCAGATATCAAACTGTATTACAAAGCCACTGTTCTTAAAACAGCTTGGTACTGGCACAAGAACAGACATATAGATCAATGGAATAGAATAGAGACCCCAGAAATTGACCCAATCCACTATGCCCAATTAATATTCGACAAAGGAGGCAAGAGCATACAATGGAGTCAAGACAGTCTTTTCAATAAATGGTGTTGGGAAAATTGGACAGATACATGCAAAAGGATGAAACTAGATCACCAACTCACACCATACACAAAAATAAACTCAAAATGGATAAAAGATTTAAACGTAAGACGGGAAACCATAAAAATACTAGAGGAATCCACAGGCAGCGAAATCGCAAACATATGCCGAAGAAATTTCTTCTCTGATAATGCTCCTAGGGCAATGGAAACTAAAGAGAAAATAAACAAATGGGACTACATCAAAATAAAAAGCTTTTGCACAGCAAAGGAAACCATCAAAAAAACAACAAGAAGACCCACTACATGGGAGAACATATTTACCAATGATACCACCGATAAGGGTTTAATTTCCAACATATACAGGGATCTCATGAAACTTAACAAAAGGAAGATAAACAATCCAATAAAAAAAGGGGCAACGGACCTAGATAGACACTTTTCGAAAGAGGACATACAGAAGGCAGAAAGACATATGAAAACCTGCTCAAAGTCACTAATTATACGAGAGATGCAAATCAAAACGACAATGCGTTATCATCTCACACCTGTCAGAATGGCTATCATCAACAAATCAACAAACAACAAGTGTTGGAGAGGATGTGGAGAAAAAGGAACCCTTCTGCACTGCTGGTGGGAATGCAGACTGGTGCAGCCACTGTGGAGAACAGTATGGAGCTACCTCAGAAGACTAAAAATGGAACTCCCATTTGACCCTGTGATCCCACTCCTAGGAATATATCCCAAGAAACCAGAAACGCCAATTAGAAAGGATATATGCACCCCTATGTTCATAGCAGCACAATTCACCATAGCTAAGATTTGGAAACAGCCTAAGTGCCCATCAGCAGATGAGTGGATTAGAAAACTGTGGTACATATACACAATGGAATACTATGCTGTGGTAAAAAAAAAGGAACTCTTGCCTTTTGCAACAGCATGGATGGAACTGGAGAGCATTATGCTAAGTGAAATAAGCCAGTCAGAGAAAGATAAATACCACATGATCTCACTCATTTGTGGATTATAGAGAACAACATAGATTGATGAAAAAGGACAGACCCAAAGACTGAGAAACAGCGATCAGGCTATCAATCCCTAGAAGGAAAGTAGGGGAGGGTGGGGGTAAGGGGAAGAGATCAACAGAAGGACTTGTATACATGTATATAAGCCAAACCAATGGACATGGACGACGGGGGGATGGGAGCACGAGTTTGTGTGTGGGGGGGAGGTTGGGGGTTAAAGGGGGGGATGAGGACACATTTGTAATTCCTTAACTAATAATAAAAAAAAAAAAAGGAAAAAAAAAAAAAAAAAAAAAAGAAAAAAAAAAAAAAAAAAAAAAAAAAAAAAAAAAAAAAAAAAAAAACTAGTATTAAGAGAACAGGAATGAGGCACAGCAAAGCTGACTCCTTAGGACAGTGGTAGGCAAACTCATTAGTCAACAGAGCCAAATATCAACAGTACAATGATTGAAATTTCTTTTGAGAGCCAAATTTTTTAAACTATATAGGTAGGTACATTGTTATTAACTTAATTAGGGTACTCCTAAGGCTAAGGAAGAGCCACACTCAAGGGGCCAAAGAGCCGCATGTGACTCCCGAGCCGCAGTTTGCCGACCATGGCCTTAGGACATTCTGAGGCTGGGCCAGCTTTCTTAGAGCTAGAAATAGTTGGGTCAATTATTTGGCTGAAGCTGGGACCAGGGGTAGCATATAACTATGATCACCAGAATATTCCCCATAAAGCTTCCAGATTTAGAGAACACTTGCCCACATGCTTTCTATTAAATACCTAAATTTATAAATTTTATTGATCTCTTCTAAAATGCTTCTACATCTTATTAAATTCAGGCTTGTCAACCCTCCTTCATAATTTATGAGTTGAAGCTAACATTGAGCTGGTAATTCCTTTGCTTCAATTTCAAAGCTTTACTTTTTTCTTAAACAGGTAAACTCTTATGACAGCTTTTTTGGATAATAAATCAGGGGTCACACAAATCTCAGCAGAAGGGGGTCAGCATTACTAGAGAAGACACCCCCCCACACACAAACTACTTCCTTGGCCACTCCTTCACCTGACCAAAAAAGTGGATGATGCCCTAGCACTTTCTACGAAACATTATGGCAACTTAAAGTAGGAATCAAGCACATCCAAATCTTCATATATTCTTTTCAAGAAACAAATATAGGATGACTTTATCCTTTATTTACAAAATACTCTTGAACAACCTTAGTCAATCTGAAGCAATCAGAGTGGGCTGAAAAAAAATCAAATAAAGATTTTTTGTTTGTTTCATTCTTGTTTTGTTTTATGCTTTTTGTTGCAAAAACTACAAGTGCTTTCTTTGCCTTCTTCCTGGCATGCCTTTGTGATTAAGGAAATTGAGAATTCTGAGTCTTCACCTACAACAAGCAGATGTTTGTGTTCTTTAAAGGCAGTCAGTCAACATCATTTACTGCTCACCTTACTGTTCAACTTCTGTTTGCAAAGGCCCTTCCTGATATCATGAAGACAATTCTGTCTATATAATGTGAAAAAACAAACATACATGGAATGACTTAAGACCAGTTAGAGAAAGCATGTCTGCAAAAGCAAATGTCTGTATGAACTGTGTCTAGAAGTATTGAGGGCACATAGGGAGGGAATAGTGATGGTTAGATGTACCTAAATTGGGGCTGCATCCCTAGAGATGCATTTTGAACCAGGTGTTAAAAGAGGGTTTGAGCACAATTTAATATAGAAGTAGAATAAAGGGAGGGTAGACAGGAAGGGGGAGTGCATGCAAATTTTGTAGACCAACTGTTACATTTGTAACCTAAATATATTTTTAACATTTTTGTCATCATTTGTATACCAGGAAAGACCATTCTGACATTAGTTGTATATTGATGTAACATTGCATACCATTGTAAATTTTCATACATTTTAAAGACTTAAACTCCATATTACACACACAAAAGACATAATAACTGGACTATTTGTGGTTGTACAATGAATCCATGCTAAGAAAAATCAACTCTCTGTATTTACCAAAATAATGTGGACTATTTATGCTAGATACTAAATACTTATTTAGACAACTCTAGAAGCACATTTATTTATTCGAGAGACCTTCATGGCCCCACAGTAATATTTTAAATTTATCATTAAAATGTATCAATAACCATTTTTAACACACATGGTTCACTCGATAGACTGTCAGTTTTCCAAGAGGCATCAGTAGCTGGTAAATACAGAGCTCTTGGAGCATCCTTGAAAATAGTTCATGAAGAAAAAAAGGCATGGAAAACAGAATTCCAGCCTCTGTCACTGAAGAACTTTATGTATGGTATAATCAAGTGTTTTATAAACTGTGTGGGTAAAGTTCCTTGTTCTGGAACTAAACCACCTGATCTTGAACACTGGCTTTGCTACTTACTAGTCAGGTGACGTGGGAGAAGTGATTTGACTTCTGTGCTTCAGTTTCCTCAATTTTAAAATGGAGGTAACACTGCACCTACATTTGTAGCATTAGTGTGAAAATTAGATAAATATATGTACAGTACTCACTACATTGCCTGCCACATCATAAACATTCATTCCTACAATGGAGGAGTGCTTTGAGGTGAAAATCGCTGCTAAGGGAAGAGATAAGATGAACACAATGAAATAAGAAGTTATAAACACAACTTTCTTGAAGTTCTAAGAAAGGCATAGCTATTATACTCACTCCCTATATTGCAGCTAAATCCATCATCAGGTTGATGTTAAGCAACAAATTGTAACTGCCAGCTGGTATCTACACTGGGGGAATCTTTATACTTCAAGGATTGTTTTTAAGAAATAAGTACAGTGGAACCTCAGTTCTCAAACTTAATTCACTTCAGAAGGCTATTCAAGAAGCAATTTGTTCAAAACTGTATCATGTTTTTCCCATTAGAAATGATGTAAATTGAATTAATCCACTCCAGACCCCCAAATGATTTCCTGTTTGAACTTTTCTTATATACTGTTTAATCTATAAATAGGCACTTTAAAAACAAAAAGGACACAAGATGTAAATGAAAATTTAAAAAGGAAATGAAATGTACAGTAAAAAATGAAAATTTACGTACACACTAAAATTTACTATTAATGTTGAGAACTATTAATGACTGAATATGGAGAGGAGGGATGGAGTGATGGAGGGATGTTATTGCTTGGAAGGGTAGTCCACCTTCATAAAAACATCTGGTAGCTGTCCTTCTGGGGTTCTTTCTCTCTTTTGTCTCTTTGTTCCACTAGAACTTGCTTCAGGCTCAATGGAACTCTGTTTCACTAGAAACCTATCCAATGATGTTTGTTTTTGCCTGTGTTTTAACACTTGCCTAAAGTGAAACATTGCATTATCATTGAATAAGTTTATCACAGATTTGCTATTCTTTGCAGGCTGATATTGCTCAATGAACTTTTCATTTCTCCCAACTAAGACATTGCACCCACCACCCTCAACCTCTGGTGAACAATTTGGTCAAGAACCAAATTATTGAATACTAGAGGCCCGGTGCACAAAAATTTGTGCACTCAGGAAGGAGGCTCCCTCATCCCGGCCTGTGCCCTCTCGCAGTCTGGGACCCCTCAGGAGATAACGACCTGCTGGCTTAGGCCTGCTCCCAGGTGGCAGAGGGCAGGCCCAATCCCTAGGTGCAGCCCCTGGTCGGGCTCAGAGCAGGGCTGATTGGGGAGTTGGGGCGCTACCCTGTCATGCACAGAGCAGGGCGGATTGGGAGGTTGCGATGCCACCCTCAGTCACGCTCAAGGTAGGGCCGATAGGGAGGTTGTGGCCCCGTCCCCTGTCACACACAGAGCTACAGGGCGATCAGGGGGTTTGGGCGCTGCCCCCTGTCACGCTGATGACAGGCCTCGCGGCTCCGCTGATCCTGGTGCTGGGAGGCATATTACCCTTTTACTATATAGGACAGTGGCCTGGTGCATGGGTGGGTGCTGGCTGGTTTGCCCTGAAGGGTGTCCCGGATCAGGGTGGGGGCCCCCACTGGGGTGCCTGGCCAGCCTGGATGAGGGGATGATGGCTGTTTGCAGCTTGTCACACACCCTTCGGGGTGGGGGTCCCCACTGGGGTGCCTGGCCAGTCTGGGTGAGGGGCTGAGGGCTGTTTTCAGGCTGGCGGGTGATGGAAGCTCCCAACTGCTCCTTTTTGTCTTTTTTTAAAATTCTGGGCCAGCTTTAGCTCTCAGGCTTGGCTCCAGCTCTTAGGCCTCTGCTGCTGAAAGCAGGTTTCTGGCCTTTGCTTACCTTCTGTATTTGAAACAATGTTGCGATCCTGCTGGCTGAAGCCCGGGACTAAAGCAGGTTTCTGGATTTTGTTTAGTTTCTAAATTTGTAACATAGTTGCTTAGAGTTGCAGCTCAGAGGCCAGCAGCGGCAGGCGGGGAACGTTGGAGTCCTCCATCACTGGAGCAAGCAAGCCTCATGTTCGCTTCCAGCTGCCTGGCTGCCAGCCGCCATCTTGGCTGGCAGTTAATTTGCATATCGCCCTAATTAGCCAATGGAAAGGGTAGCGGTTGTACGCTAATTACCATGTTTCTCTTTTATTAGATAGGAAGGGAGACATCTGAGAATCAAGGTTTGACTGTAATGAAAAGCACTGATGATACTTTGCTCCTTTGTAGATAAGAGTAGACTGACAAGCTTTAGTTATGATAGATAAAAAGATTCACATCAGGCTGGAGGAACCAGGAACGCTGGTACTCGCTGCCTCCCACAACCACATCAAAATTACAACTAAAATACAGAACAACCATTATCCAGAATTGCCAGAAAGCTGGCTGAATGGAAGTCCTACAACTAGAGAAGTAAAGAAGAAAGCACACAGAAACCTGTAGGAGGGGCAGAGGCATGGAATGGGTAGGTCCTGCACCCATATGGGCCACTCTCACAATTGGGAGGAGATCATCCCTGTGGAGACCACCCAGAGGAATAAAAGGTCTCAGCCCTACACCAGATGCCCAGTCCAGGGTCCCAGAGCTGAGAGAAGTCACCATGACAGTAAGAACTGCAGACTGTAAAAACCAGTGCAGATTGGGGTTCAGTGACATACAGGCTGCTAGAGACCCAGCTTCTTCTCTTAAAAGGCTGACACCACTAACTGAATTTGTAAGTTCCCACTTCCTCTTAGCTCCAGCACCAGGGTGAGGCTTTCGGGGGCACAGACACATATGAGTAGGAACTGGATATCCTGGCATCAGGGCAGGAACTCAGGGGGCAGCTTTCTCCCAGATAGAGATGCTGGCAGGTATCATTGTTCCTGTGCTGGGACCTCACCTGTCACAGGGCTGACTGGAAGCCATTTCTGTTTGCTCCACCCTGGTGATTCCCTAAGACCCCATCCCATCCAATTTACCACCCCATCCAAGCTGTGTGCAGCACCTTTTGCATATGGATGGCTCATCCTTGCTCAGGCTAAAATCTCTCAAATAACCTGCAGCTGGGCCAGTTGCCCCAAACCTATCAATAAAAGGCCCAAGACATGGCACAAACACAGCCTGCCTTGCTTTAAAGATGGGCCTCAATTGGGCACTTCCAAACCTGATACAAAGAGGAGGAATCTGCAGATCTCCCTGTAGATGCTGCTGGGTGACCCCAGGCAGTGGCTGACTTTGCACCTTCCTGGAGACCCAAGAGCAATGTACCCAGTGGTCAGTGTCAGACCATACAAGATTATAATTCTACACATCCATAAGTCACACACTCATGGGGCAGACTCAGTGAACACCAAAGCCCCACTGAAGCAAGTCCTGCTCCATAGAGGTGTTTCTTGCATAGCAGCTCTCCCACTGTAGTTGCAAATGGTCCTCACAGTGACACCAACAGCAATCAAGTCTCAACTACACCAAGACTGTGCTCAAAGCCCATAAAAGGGATGCACCTAAAATGTCCACCTCAGGTGACTGGGGAGGCTGAGCCACTGGGCCCTATAGGATAACTACTACACAAGGACACTCTACCAACACAAGAAGACATAACACCTTTACCCAATACATAGAAACACACACAGGGAAACAGTCAAAATGCAGAGACAAAGAAACATGTCACTAATGAAATAAATGGGAGAAAGAAAACTATTGGATATAGAGTACAAAACCATGGTTATAAGGTTACTCAAGAATCTTCTAGAAACCTCCAAGAGACTTAGTGAGACTTTCAAGGACCTTAATGAGAATGCAAAAAAAAAAAAAGGAAAAGGACCAGTCAGAAATTAAGCATAAAGTGACTGAAATAAAGAGTAATATACTTTTTCTTCCATATTGGAGCCTGTGGAGGCCTGCTGGGAACAGGACTTCTATAAGGACAAATATGTCTGAAAGGCTATGGTCCAAGGCCATTTTTGCTCTCTATAAGCAGGGTCTCCAGAACCAGAGGGAGCACACAGCTCTTCTTAAAATTGAAGGTGTTTATGCTCGAGGTGAAACAGACTTCTATCTAGGCAAAAGATGTGCTTATGTGTACAAAGCAAAGAACAACACAGTGACTACTAGTGTCAAACCAAACAAAACCAGAGTAATCTGAGGAAAGGTAACTCATGCTCGTGGAAACAGTGGAATGGTTCATGCTAAATTCCAAAGCAACCTTCCTGCTAAGGCTATTGGACATAGAATTTGTGTAATGCTGTACTCCTCAAGGATTTAAACTTACTGAAAATAAATAAAATGGATTTGTTTTTCTGACCAAAAAAAAAAAAGAGTAATATACAGAGATTCAACAGTAGAGTAGAGGATTCCGAGAATCAAATCAATGATTTGAAATATGAGGAAGCAAAAAACAACCAACTGAAAGAGCAAAAAGTAAAAAGAATTCAAAAATATGAAGATAGCATAAGGAGCCTCTGGGACAATTTCAAGCGTACCAACATCTGCATTCTGGGAGTGCCAGAAGAAGAGTGAGAGCAAGATATTGAAAACCTATTTGAAGAAATAATGGGTTTTCAGAAGATGGTGGCTGGCAGGATGGAAGTGAGGGAGAGAGTGTGAGTGAGTGAGGAGTTGAAAGGAGAGTGTGTGGATGTGTATGGCATGTGTGTGAGTGAGTGAGGGACAGTTAAATCCAGCAGGAGAAGCAGGGTCTGGCAGACCAGGCTCTCCTGGATAGGGAGCACCTACCACCACTTCAGGCATTCCCCAGGCTATGGGGCTCTGGCATGGAGCCCACGCCATCTTGAAGGAGAGAGCGGCCTTTTCTAGGAACTCATCAGCACCACCACCCAGACTGGCCTTGGACACTGCCCATGACCTTGCAGACACTACAGCCAAAATCCTGCTGCCCCATCCGCAGACCTGCAGACCCTAGGACATCCACCTCCAAGGGTGCACGGCTCCCACAGCAGTAAGTGCGACTTCCCCCTTCCCCAGCTGCTGACCTCTGGACACCTCAGTTGCACCTCCTCATCGCACCACCCACAGGCCGCTCTTGGGTGCTGCTGTAAGCCCCCACTGGGCATGCTCTTACCCAAACAAGGGTGAAGAAATTCTGAATTCCCCCTTCCTGGCTGCCTGCCCACAGACACCTTGGTCATGCAGCTTCAGCGCCAGGGCCCCTCTGAGTGTGTTAGTGTACTGCCCTGGCAAATGGACCCCAGGTGCATCTGTGAGCTGCCACTGGGCACGCATAAATCCAACCAAGGACGCAACACCCAGCAGCAAAAACTGAGTCTTCCCACTCCACAGATGCTGACCTCCGGATACCACAGTCATGCCTTTCCAGCACACAGGCGTCCTGAACCTACCAGCCCAAAGGTGGCTCTAGGGTGCTGCTGTGAGCCACTGCTGGGCATGCTCATATCTAAACAAGAGTGCACAGCCCCAGTAGTTGGAATTCTGAATCCGCTCTTCCTGGCTGCCTGCCCATAGATACCTTGGATGTTTGGCTTCAGTGCCAGAGTCTCTGAGCGTATGAGTGTGCCACCCTGGCAAACAGACCGCAGGTGCCTCTGTGAGCTGCCACTGAGTGCACACAAATCCAACCAAGGGCACTAGGCCACAGCAGTAGAAATTTGGACTTCGCCCACTCCTGGCTGCCTGCCCACAGACATTTCAGTCACATGGCTCCAGCCCAAGGTCCCCTCTGAGTGCACCACTGTGGCAAACAGCCCCCAGGAGCCTCTGTGAGTGGCCACTGTGTGCACAAGAACCTAACCAAGGGTGCAACACCCTGGCTGCAAAAACTGAGCCTTCCCACTCCACAGCTACTGATCTCTGGGCACAACAGTCTCACTTTTCCAGTGTGCAGGCCGCCTAAGCCCATTGCCCTAAAGGTGGCTCTTGGGTGCAGCTGTAAGCCCCACTGGGAGCGCTCATATCCAAACAAGGGCGCACTGCACCGGCAGTAGAAATCTGGATTTCCCCACTCCTGGCTGGCTGCCCACAGACACTTCAGTCATGTGGCTTCAGTGCCAGGGCCCTCCTGAGTGTGTGAGGGTGCTGCCCTGGCAAATGGCTCCCAGGTGCCTCTGGGAGCTGCTGGTGTGCACATGTAAATCCAACCAAGGGTGCAAGGCCCCAGCAGCAAAAACTGAGTATTCCTCCTCCACAGCTGCAAACTGCTGGATACTGCAGTCGCATCTTTCCAATGCGCAGGCCTCCTGAGCCCCACCACCCCAACAGGTGGCTCCTGGTGCCTCTGTGAGTGCCCCCTGGACATGCATGAATTCAACCAAGGACGCAGCAAAAATTGGGACATCCACCTCCCCAGCTGCTAACCTCTGGACACCACAGTTGCATCTTTCCAGCACGCAAGCTTACTGAGCCTGCTGCCCCTATAGGCGGCTCCTGGGTGCCTCCTTGGGCACCCACTAGGTGTGCTCGTATCCAAACAAGGGTGAATGGCTGCGGCAGTAGAAATTCAGACTTCCTCCTTCCCAGCTGCCTACCCACAGACACTGTGGTCACGTGGTTTCAGCACACAGACCCCCTGAGGCCCCTGTCCCATCAGGCAACTCCCAGGTGCCTCTGTGAGGTGCCATTAGGCACATTTGTATCTAACCAAGGTCATAAGGCCCCAGCAGCAGAAACTCAGACTTACCTCTCCTCAACTGCCAACCTCTGGTCACTGTAGTTGCATCAATCCAGCGTGCAAGCCCCCTCAGCCTCCTGCCCCAGCAGGTGGCCCCTGGGTGCTTCTCTGAGCCACCACAAGGCACAACCCAGGCTGCTGGCATCCAATTCCCATGGTAGCGCCATTTCAGCATAAAGGCCCCATGAGCCCACAGCCCCAGCAGACAGCTCCTGGGCAACTCTGTAAGTACCCACTAAATGCACATATCCAACCAAGGGTGCACATCCCCCAAAGCAGAAACTGGGACTTCTCTCTCCATGGGGTTGCTGGCACACCACAATCACTCTAATCCAGCGTATGGGCCCCAAGAGCATACACACCTTGCAGATGGCTCCTGGGCCCCTCTGTGAGTTGCCACTGGATGTGTACCTTTCTAACCTGCACAGCTCCCTCAGCAGGATTCACGATATGCCCCTCTCAGCTACTTACCTCTGGACAGCTTGATGAATTGCTGAGGACTTGCCTCCCTGGACAAGGTCACATTGTTTCAGCTACAGACTCTGAGATTCCCACATCCCCAGCTGCTATATCCTGAAACCCCTCATAATTCAGAGAGGGATCACTTTGACCAGAGTCCCTCTGCCTTGACCACCGATTATGAGACACTGGCCCCCCCCACTGTAATGGGCTATGGACCACTCATAGTGAGGTACAGAGTGACACTAATCCAGCAAGAGTCATACCACACCAGCCAAAGTCACAGTACCTGAGCTTCAGGCCATGACACTCCTTCCTCCCAGGCCATGGACTCTGGGAACCCACAGTGAACATATAAGAATGAGACCTCAGACAAACTTTTCTACAAGAGCCAGAACATAATCACATCCAAAACAGGTTACACAATGAAGTTGGGGGTGAGTCACATTGACAATCCATGATGAGACTTCATCCACGAATGAGAAACTAACATTCAAGATCCAACTACATCAAGAGAACGCAAATAGCTCAAGTAGGAAGCCCTGCTAGATCACCAAGCAAATGAGACCTGAGAGACTGCACCACTAGCACTACCTCCAAAAGAAACTGTGTAGCAAAGCAGTTGGATCTAAGACAAAGAAAAAATTAAAATATTACAGCAAAAAATGGAGAAACAAAAAAATTATTCCCAATGGAAAGAAAAAGAGAAATCACCAGAAAGGAAATTAACATGAAATGGAGGCAAGTAACATGTCAGAGAAAGAATTTAGAGTAATGGTTATAAGGATGCTCAAACAGTTATATGACAAATACACACAACTCAATGAGAATTGTAAGGAGCTGAATGAGAATGTCACCACCATAAAAAGGAACCAAGCAGAAATGAAGAATGACCTAGCTGCATTAAAGAACACAATGGAAGGCTTAAACTGTAGACTATAAGAAGCTAAGTATCACATCAGTGAATTAGAAGACAAAGTAGTACAAACACAGCAGCAACAGGAAAGAAATACAGTAGGGCCTTGACTTACGAGTTTAATTCATTCCGAGGCTGAGCTCGTTAAGGAGGTCATTAAGGAGCTCGTTAACTCAAATTACTCTATCAACTCAATGCAAAAAATTGGCCAAGAGACATCTGGTATCTCAAAAAACTCCTTAGCCGGGATACTTGTAAGTCAAGGCCCCACTGTATTAAAAAGCAGGAGGAGAGCCTAGGGGAGCTTTGAGACATCATGAAATGAAACAACATCCGCATAATGGGAGTACCAGAGGAGAGGAAGCAGAATAAGGACTAGAAAACCTGTTTGAAGAAATAATGACAGAAAACTTCCCTGATGCTTGCAAGAAAACACGTAAGTCTAAGAAGTACATAGAGTCCCAAACAAGATGAACCCAAAAAGACCAACACCAAGAGACATCATAATTAAATTGGCAAACATCAGTGACAAAGTAAGAATCTTTCTCAAATATTCTTTCTTTCTTAAAACTTCTTCCTGATCTTTTTAACTATTATGATTGAGATGATGAAGGCGAGGGGACTTAATAACTAGAGTAGTTTTCTTGTCAATCCGGATAATCCTAAAACAATATACCATAGACTAGAGAGGCAGGGACACCTCATGACAAATTTTCAGTTTTAGTAAGAATGAAACCAGGAAAATGCAACAAAACTATTGAGCAGCTTCACAGGAGAACATTTTTGTGTGGTAGGCAGCTTCTAAAACGGCTCCCAATAATTCTTGCTTCGTAATATTTACATCCTTAAGTAATCTTCTCCCCTTTCCCTTTAGATGTGAGCTTCTTCCTTTGAGTGTAACTGGACCTAGTAACTTGTTTCTAAAGAGAAATATATGATGAAAATGATGAGATGTCATTTCTAAGATTAATTTGTATAATACTATAATTCTATTTTGCTGTTACTCTCTCCCACACTTACTCACTTTGACAAAGCCAGCTGCGATATTATAAGCTGCCCTATAGAAAGACCCATGTGGCAAGTAATTGAGGGTGACCTCTTACAATCAGCAAAGAACTTATGCTTACAGTCTAAAAACTATGAGAAACTGAGTTCTGCCAATAATCATGTGAGTGAGCTTAAACATGTTCATTACCCAGGTAAGCCTTAAGATGACTGCATCCCTGGCCAATACTTGGATTGCAGCCAATGAGAAACCCTGAATCAGAGTACCCAGCTAAATCATAACCAAGTGCCTGGCTCACAGAAACTGTGGAATAATAAATATGTATTTTTAAAACACCATTTTGGAGTAGTTTCTTAGCACAAACAGATAGCTTGTACAATTTCTATGAATTTCAGCTGGTTTGGGTCATAAGCACTTTTTCTATGCTACCATGACATCCTAGTCTGGTTAACCTGGCTGCATCTCACAACTAGACTATGAGCCACAAAAGTATAGGAAATGTATATGCCTTGATCATTATTTCATCCCCAATCCTGTCAAAGTGACTATTGACAATGTTGGCTGAATGAATGAACAAGTAAGTAGGTGAGTGGGTGAGATGGGTGAATGAAGCCACAGAGGTAATTGACACCATGTGTTTTATGAAATGTTGCTTAGGGAGCCTTGTACCAAAATAACAAAACTGCCTTTTTATTTCAGTTTCACCCCTCAAATTCCAATAAATATCAGTTCAGTGAGGTCATATGTTCAGTTCAATGGTCCATGAAGAATTAAAAGTATAAAATAAAAGAATTGAAAGAGACCTAAAGTCAATATTATATTTTCCAGAAAGTACCTCTCTTGTCTTTTCAAGGACGGTATATAGCAAAACCTTATATATCCCTAATTCAGAAAATATCAAGAACACTTTAATAGGTGTTTAGGTAAATGATCCTGGCACATGCCAGGACACCTCACTTATATTGTGTATCCTTCTATCTGGCTCTATTATTAACAGTGACAAAAAATGTCTTAAATGTCTTTCGGGAGTTCATTATTGAAAGGAAACATATAATAATAATGAAGTATGGTTCCTATTTGCTTTGTTTAACAATGGACAGGTTACTTTGATTTTCTAAATTGTATAAGTCATCCCATTCGATTGAATGCCTTATTGATTGTAACGTGACTATCCCATTGATTGTGATCTTACTGGTTATCGAAGCACATTCTTCTGTACCTAGGAAACAGGACAGCACAGTTATCCTAAATTGTTTTAGTGGCCACAGATAATGCGATCCAGTTGACTCAGTGGTCCCAAGACCAGGACAGCGCAATTACTCTAAATTACCTCGATGGCTCTAGATAATTAGTTCCTAGCAACCCAGTGGTCTCAAGACCGGAGGGCTCTAGATAAGGTGTTTCTGTCAATTCAGTGACCCCAAACTGTAATTAATATGCTTAATTCTGCTTCTGTAAACTGCTTTTTGCAAACCAGGTTCCTCATTCCAAACCTTGAGAAGTAATCAATACCTTTGTGATCTTTGCCTATATACGTCCGGTTTTGCCACCATCTTATCACTATGAGATTTGGGAATGACCCCTCATAGTCCTGGATTGCAATAAATGTGACTCTTTAATTTGACTTCTTGAGGCGTCCTTCTGTGATTCGCGGGATACGTTACAACAATAAGTCCTCTAACACAACAAATTACTTAGTCACATGGTCCATAAATATAGATTTCCATACCTTTAACTTTCACTGTTTTATAAATCTAGATATTTATGTATCAGGTTTACTTAAAGCAATGAAATCTGTGATTTCCCCAGGAAAGAGAAGCTGAAAGGTCATCTAGAGAATATGCCAAATCCATTATTTAACCCTCCCTGTTGGAATCACTATAAAGTCAGACACTTTATAACCAGCTCTGCCCTTAGCAAATAAATAAAAGACACTCCAAAATGAGGTCTAGCTGGTGGTCTTGCACTGTCTATATATCCCAGTCCCTCATCTATGAAAAGTTATAGCACAGAACTTCAGTTTCTGTACAGTCCCATTTCCTAACCTCTGAACTTCAACATTTCCAGTGATGGTCAACTACCCAAACCCCTGTGTTTCCTGTTATTTAAACCCCCTCAATTCCTACCTCACCCTTTTAAAAATAGATAATATGATGTAGTCTCTGACTTTGGCTAATAGTGAAGCAGGAATTTTGGGGGAACATAGGCAGGCTTAGGGATTTTTTAGAATTGGGGTCCATGGAAAAGTGCAAGGGCTGCAGACTGGGAGAAGGTACATTTCCATAACACAAGGAAGCCAGGTGCAGTTACATCTCCATAAGACAAGGGAGAAGCAACAGTGGCATTTACATAAGACAAGGGAACTGGAAGTAGCCATGAAAGGTCTATATTTACAAAATAAAGGAGAAAGAAAGCCCAGAAGGAATTGGAGAGCAATGAGGGAGAAGAGCAATGAGGGAGGAGAGCCTCACATGTCCCATGTGAGGTTTGACCTTTGAGCTCAGGGGTTTCTATAGTGACCAACTGGAAGGGGAATATTGACCAACCAGAGGGGATATCAGGACACAGAAACTTCAGCTTTTATAAGCCTTAGAGAAAAGGGACTCAGTGCGACCTTTTTCCCTCTCCCCACGTGGGAGTCTGTACTTGTTCTTCAATAAATCTCCATCTTTGCTATACCACTTTCTGTCCATGGATTCATTCTTTGGTTCCAGTGGACAAAGGATCCGGGTTCCAGTCCAAAAATTAGGTATCAGTAGTAATTTGGCTAATAGTTCTATGCCATGTATTGGTGGTAATAAGGTATCCCTATTGTTTCTCAATCTTCAATGTTTATACAGATGCAGATTCAGATTCAACTGATCTGGGGAGGGTCCTGAGAGCCTAACTTTCTAATAAGCTCCCAAATGATACAGTGTTGCTGATATTTTGAGTGCCAAGAGTGTAGTTACAAAATAATATCTTACAGACAGAACATCTGAGTTCTTGAGTAAGTTAGTTCCACTAGCTGTTTAACCTTGAGCAATTTAATAAACCTCTCTATATTTTAAAAATAGAGATGATAATTCCATTGTTGTCATTACAATTAACTGCTAGGATGTAAATTATAGCTCTTCCATTCATTAGCTCTGTAATTTCCACTCCTCCGTGGATAAAAGCAATACCTATTTCATAGGGCTGTTGTGAGAGTTAAATGAGTTAATACAGATAAAGTAATAAGAATAGTGCCTGAAGCACACTAATCCCTAATTATTATTATCCCTGCATGCCTCTCATTCAGATACTTCAGCTCAATATCATACTGAAACAGGAATTTTAGTGGAATATAGACAGGTTTAGGGAATTTTTAGAACTGGGATCCACAGAAAAAAACATAGGCTACAGATTTGGAGAAGGCACATTTCCACAACACAAGAAAGCCAGGTGCAGTTACATTTCCATAAGTCCAAGGAGCAGCAACAGTTGCATTTACATAAGACAAGGAAGCAGCAACAGATATATTTCCATAAGACAGGGAACTGGAAGTAGCCAAAAAAGGTCTATATTTACAACATAAAGAATAAGAAAGAAAGCCCAGAAGGAATAGGCAGACAATAAGGGCAGAGGGTCTCAGGAGTCATTATAGTAACCAATTCGAAAGGGAATATTGACCAATCAGAGGGGATATCAGGACACGAAAAACGACAGCCTTTATAAACCATGGAAACAGGAAGTTGGTGGGACCCTTTTTCCCTCACCACGTGGGAGTCCATTCTGTGGGACTCTTTCCCTTTCCCCACACGGGAGTCTGTACTTATTCTTCAATAAATCACCTTTTCCATACTACCCACTGTCTGCAGATTCATTCTTTCACTCTGGCAGACAAAGAATCCAGGTTCCAGTCCAAAAATTCCATATCAATTCCCTTACTTTGAAAAGGTGTTTTCCTCTCACATGATATCTTACCTGGTCCACCTTGTTGCTACCCAGACCATGGTTCTGATGCTAGGCCACATGTTAGATTGATCACAAATACCATGGTCCAAAGCCCACCATTTTTTATTTTATTTTTTTATTTTTTATTTATTTATTTTTTTTATATTTTATTGACTTTTTACAGAGAGGAAGGGAGAGAGATAGAGAGTTGGAAACATCGATGAGAGAGAAACATCGATCAGCTGCCTCCTGCACATCTCCTACTGGGGATGTGCCCGCAACCCAGGTACATGCCCTTGACCGGAATCGAACCCGGGACCTTTCAGTCCGCAGGCCGATGCTCTATCCACTGAGCCAAACCGGTTTCGGCAAAAGCCCACTATTTTTTAAATCTCAAAGTATTTCCTTAGTTTTATATATATTCATTTCAGATAGACCATTGAAGTATGGTAGCAAAGATTTCAGGTGAAAACTGTAGTTTAACTCTAACCCTGTTGTTTGGCTTAACAATATAAAAGTTACTTTGATTTTCTAAATTGTATAAGTCATCCCATTCGATTGAATGTCTTATCGATTGAATGACTATTCCATTGATTGTTATCACATTGGTCTTAGAGAGCACATTCTACTGTACCTGGAAACAGGACAGCACAATTACCCTAAATTGTTTTAGTGGCCACAGGTGGTGCGTTCCAGCTGCCTCAGTGTCCCGAGACCAGGACAGCACAATTACTCTAAATTGTCCTGACAACTCAGTGGTCGGGAGACCCAAGGGCTCTAGATAACGTGTTTCTATCAACTCAATGATCCGGAGACCCAAAACTGTAATTTAGATAACATGCCTAAGTTTAACCCAGGTTACCCAAGGGCTCTAGATAATGTATTTCTGTCAATTCAGTGACTCCGAGAACCAAAACTGTAATTAACATGCTTAATTCTGCTTCTGTAATCTGCTTTTTTGGGAGCCAGGTGCCACGTTCCAAACACTGGGATGTATTCAATACCTTTGTGATTTTTGCCTATATAAGTCTGGTTTTGCCACCATTTTATTGCTATGAGATTTGGGAGAGCAAGATGCCCCCTCATAGTCCCGGATTGCAATAAACGTGACTCTTTAATTCGACTTCTTGAGGCGTCCTTCTGTGATTCGCGGAGTATGTTACAACACCATTAGTCATACATGAGCACATTTCTGTTATGATGGAAGGTTCTAACTCCTCAGCTAATGTTGTAATGTACCCCGCGAATCACAGAAGGATGCCTCAAGAAGTCGAATTAAAGAGTCACATTTATTGCAATCCGGGACTATGAGGGGCCATTCCCCAAATCTCATAGTCCCGGATTACTAAGAAACACACATACACATACACACACACACACACACACACACACACACGACAAGGGAATCCAGACTTTAGAGAGAAATAATATTTTCTGATTTTCATCTTAGTTAATTTAACTCAAGAGAATAGAATATTTTCTTCACATAGGGCTCAAGACTATCTTCCCTCAGAAGCTCCCAAAAGTCCAGAAAGACTCATGCCTTTCTGCCAATTAGCACTAATAGTTGGTGGTAATGTTGGGGGTAGAAATATAATATTGGGGACCAGTTATAATTATGAAAAATATTAATCATACTTTTGTTAACCATGATTGTTTTGTTTTGATTAAAGAAAACACATTCTGGCTGGGAGTTGCACATGGGACCTGGGAGCAGGGGAGCTATCTATTATCATGGAAAGATTAACAACCTTGTTGCAGAAACCAGAGGTGCCAGGCCTTTGAAAACCCCCAGCCCTTTGCATATCTGCAGGCCTTTGCAACTCCCCAGCCTGCATTACCTGTAAACTGCCCATTTTGCATACCCATTCTTATTCCTTTTGCCTACTTCCTCTTTTATCTTAGACCTTCTACCTAATATAAGCAGATGGTTTATGGTGGAAGGCAGAGCAGATTTTTGTGGATTACCTGCTGCTCTCCCATACTGTCGGCATTATTGGAATAAATGCTCATATATGATTCAACCCTGTCTCTGCTGAATTGGCTCAAGTAGTGACAGGCAGCCCAGACCCATTGATTGTCTAGTTAGAGTAACATAAACTAGGTCCCTGCCATGGCTTTCAAGCAAAAGAATCATTTCACTACAGACTGTCAAGCCCAAATATTACCACCTAGTATATTCCTTGGAGGGTAGGAGCAGCATATAATCTCAGAAGCAGATCAAAAGCCAATCAATGGATTAATGGGTGACATTAAGAGCTCAGCTAAGGCTGGACACTATCAATTTATAATGGCACCAACTCATATTGTTGTGGGATCAGGGCTACATAAGGCTGCTCTGATTAAAGCAGTTTGCTATTGAAGCTTTCAAGCTTTTTAATATATTCACTTTGTGGCAGAATCATTTCAGTGTAGCTTGTCTAGCCCCTGATGTTAGAAACAATCAGTCTGGGGAAGGAGACTATGTAAACAGGGTATATTCTAAATTTTAGCTACCTTTTCAAGCTCTAGTTTTCATATTCCCTTGTCCCTCAGCTGACTGACCTTACCTCAAACTTAATTTACAAAATGGAAGCCACCTTGACTTCCATTTTCACCAAAAATTGCCTAAACTGTATCTGGCCTCAACTTTTTGTCCTTACCAACTGTTATAATGAAAGAGATGTCTCTATTCTTTTTAGTCCGTCTTCCTGGGTTCTTGATCGAGCCTATTCCCTTCTGTTATCTCAGGGTACTTTATCCCTCTCATTCCTGCATATTCAAAATCTCCCTCCCATCTTAAAACATTCTCTGAGGTATGAGTAGGAGTAAAACAGGGCTGGCTAGAAGAAAACGGGACTAAGTGTCTAGCAGGTCAGAAAATGTTCAGAAGGTACCTGAGGTCTAGAAAGGTAAGCAGAGACATCAACTAGAATAGATGATACAGAACAGTCCAGAGTGGCAAAATACTTAAACCTCAGGTCAGAGCATTTCATCAATCTTAGCAGCAAACAGGAGTAATGAATGGTCAGGCTATTGGCCCTGTGCCCTTTTTATACTATCTGGTGGTAGATGGTATCTCTAAGTCCCTGGTGATAATCACAGTCTGAAGAGATCAAATACCTGTAAATTAATTATACTTTTGAATAAGTGGGAGGGAAGACGGAAGTTTTCACCAATTTCTTATTGACAGATTCTGAAGACTGAAGGGAAAGCTTGCAAAAATCACAGATCCTGGCAATTGTGTGTGCAAATATGCCTTTGATATACATAGTTTGGCAACATATAAAATCATGGAAAGTAGTGTTCTCTTTTCCATAAAGATGCATATGATATTCTTCCTGAGTATAAATATTCTCAAAAGTGTGAGAACAGTAGAAATATAAAAATTGAAAGGCAATTTTAGCTTTGGTAAGCTTGATTAGACAGTTCTTTCAAAGTCATTATGAGCCATTAGTGTCTGTATTACAGAAACAGTCCACAGAAGCCAAGCTTTAGCCACTTAATTAGTACATATGGAGACTCTAATATTGAGGTAGTTATGCTATCAAGGGAGTTAAATAAGAAAAAAGGGTGCCCCCATCTCAACCCTAAAAACTAGATGGTTGAATGTCCTATGAGTTAGTTAATATTTTCAAAAAAAAAAAAATTTACCCCAGTAAAAGGATGACCTGGATTCATTTTTGCCACAACATGCTTTTCATAAACAAAGTGTGGATGAAAGGGGCCACATGCTGAAGCATAGTAGTCCCTCCTTTTGAAAAATTGCTGTTTAAAACTGCTGTTTGAACTACTCTGTTATTTTTAGATAGTCTCTTATTCTATAAAATAAAACTTTTTTTCTTGAATAGAAATGATAAACTTAATTGTCTGACCTTGCAAGCTAGCCATCTAAAGGGGCTGATACACTATATTAATTCACATATTTTGCCAAGTGTTTGTTCAAGGTTACAGGTCTTTGATTAGATATAATATGTACTCAAAGTTACAAGTTGTCTGTATAGATATGTCAGGTGTATTCAAGGTTACAAGCTGTCTCACACAAAGAACTAGAAGGATATAAAAAGAAAATACTCCCTCCTGTGGTTGTTCAGAATTTGACAGAGGCAATCTGCTCTGAACCTGTGCGCAATAAAGATAACGCCTAACTAATTGGCTCATTAGGCGTCTTGTCCAACTCGCTGATTTGCGATACAACAATTCTAACATGGCAAGCTCAGGGAAGGCCCGCATGGTGGTCTTGCAAACTCAGAGACCTAAAATAACCACAAGGGATGGTCTGAACTAAAAGAAGTTATGGTGGGTAGTTATGCCCTAGGGCCTAGGCCAGTGATGGTGAACCTTTTGAGCTTGGCGTGTCAGCATTTTGAAAAACCCTAACTTAACTCTGGTGCCGTGTCACATATAGAAATTTTTTTATATTTGCAACCATAGTAAAACAAACACTTAAATTTTTATATTTATTTTATATATTTAAATGCCATTTAACAAAGAAAAATCAACCAAAAAAATGAGTTTGCGTGTCACCTCTGACACGCGTGTCATAGGTTCACCATCACTGGCCTACGCTGATATCTTCACTGACAAGGTCAACCTTTACCTTAACTGAGTCTACCTGTCTTTTTGCATTTATAATAACATACCCTTGAAATGTCTGGGTAATTTGTAACTTCCCTTTTTCTGGACCCCTTGGGGCACAACCTAATATGTTAGGTGCCAAGACAGATACCACAAATTCCTTCATTATTATCATGTTAATTGTTCCTGCACCCACCTAAGTATATGTCTAACATTTTACTTTTTATCCAATCCCAGGAGCCGCCCTCCCCCACTTTACTTTCTCCCATCTCTCTAGTCCAGTGATGGCAAACCTATGACACACGTGTCAGAGGTGACACACAAACTCATTTTGGGTGACACGCATCGACAGAGACAAAAAATTGCATAATTCAAATATTTGTCTCTCATAACGGCCAGAGTTGGGTATCACTCGAGTAATAATATTACTCACATTACCCCTGATCAATAATGCAATTCTAAAACTGGATGTAAACATGTACATCGGTGTTGCGTAGCAAAGATACACAGTGAAAACATCCAAGATACATTGTTCCAATATTGACATTAATATAAAAAGGTTAAGAATTGCACTATAAAGAGATTAATCTTTACTCATGACATTTTATTTTTACTCGAGTGACAAAATGCCCAATTCTGGAAACGGCCTCATTATTGTCAACATGTGCCTCAGGTAAGCTTCCCTTGCATTCGGTGCATTAGGCAAACGGTTGCACTTGATCGCCATGTTTCTTAGGAGACAGGAGTGGGAGGGTTAGAAGAAAAAGATATACAGTGCAACAGTGCTCGATGAGACATTCTGGGTGTCGGATAATTGATTACAGCACCATATATTTATTGGTTATACATACTATCTTTGAATTGTTTTGCACCAGGAGTCAGTGCAACAACACTGCAAAAAGTTAATAGGTAAGAAACCTATCAACCTTTTATAAAAAACGCCATAATTTATATTTATTTATTTTTGCAGCCTTGTGATGGAGAATCAAAAAAAAAAGCAAGATAATCAAAAAAATAAAAAAAGCACGATTAAATGATAAAGGAAATGGAAGTAGCAGTAGCCGACCCTTTCAAGACATATGGACCGAGATGTACGGGATTGTCGACAGAAACAACAGATCATTGTGCATACTGTGTAATGAAACGGTAGTAAGCAGAACGTGGAATGTAAAGAGACATTTTGAAACTAATCATTGTCAGCTCTTGAAAAAAAGTATCGATGAAAGGAAGGAATACATTTCTAGGCAGCTACACCTCTATAAAAGTCAATCAAATTCCATCATTAAATTTGTAAGATGCTCTACAAATTTAACATCAGCAAGTTACTGTATTGCTCACTCCATAGCTCAGCATGGAAAAGCCCTCAGTGATGGAGGAATTTATTAAGGAAACATTTCTAAGATGTGCACCAGCTCTATTTCACGATATGAAAAATAAAGATGATGTTATTAAAAGAATTTCTGAGTTACCACTCAGTAGAAATACTATCAAAGACAGAATAATAGATCTTAACAAAAATGTACAACATCAATTAAAAAAAGACTTAGATAGTTGTAAATATTTTTCGATTTCTCTTGATGAAAGTACTGATGTCACATCAAATGCTCGGTTGGCCATAATTGCTAGATATTCTGATGGTCTCACAATGAGAGATGAGTTGATAAAGTTAGAATCGGTGCCAATAAGTACATCAGGAAACGAAATATGTAAGGTTGTTATAAAAACATTCAGTGACCTAAACATTGATATCTCTAAAATTATGTCAGTCATGACAGATGGGGCACCAAATATGGTGGGAAAAAATGTGGGATTCCTGAAATTGTTTATGGAAGCTATTAGACATCGACTTGTACCTTTTCATCGCATTATCCATCAGGAGGTGTTGTGTGCCAAATCAGGATTCTCAGAATTGAATGATTTAATGTCAGTTGTAACAAAAATTGTGAATTTTATAGCTTCTTGACCCCTTCACAAGCGAGAATTTTCTGCACTTTTACAGGAAGTTGATTCAACCTACAGTGGACTACTGATGTTCAATAATGTGAGATGGTTGAGTCGAGGTAAAGTCCTTGAGAAATTTGTGGAGTGCTTTGAAGAAATTACGGTATTTATTGAGAATAAGTATCTGGCAAACTTTCCTCAGATCAATGATCATAAGTGGGTCAGCAATTTGATGTTTTTTACAGATCTCTCTGTTCATATGAATGAACTGAACTTAAAATTACAAGGTTTTGGCAAAAGTATTGACGTTATCTTTGAATACGTCAAATCTTTTGAAAGTAAACTTAAAATTTTCAAGTGAGATATTGAAACTAAAACTTATAAGTATTTTCCACGGATAAAAAAGTATTTCGAGAAGGCCACTACAACGAGTGTAATGGAGTCCATACTTATGTACCAGAATATAGTAAACTCATTATTTGAACAGTTCAGCAAAAGATTCGACCAATTTAGAAGCCTAGAACAGACCATTAAAATAATTAAGTATCTGGATGAAGTTGTTTACAGTACTTTGGAATTAAAGGATTTCCAGTGGATGCAAATTGATGATTTAGAGATGCAACTTGCAGATTTTCAAGGTAGCATTTGGACTCATGTGTTTGTTGACTTAAGGTCGAAACTTGAAAATCTAGAACAAAATCGTTTGAATAATGAAGAAGAGTGCAAGTACGAACAAGAAATGTTGAGTGCTTGGAACAGAGTACCTGACACGTTTAGCTACATAAAAAATCTAGCGATGGCTTTGCTAAAAATTTTTTGATCAACATATTTTTGTGAGACTTTGTTCTCAGCATTAAATAATATTAAAACGAACAAAAGAAACCAGCTAACAGATGAAGTTAGTGGTGCTTGCTTGGCCTTGAAGTGCACCAAGTATGAACCTGCAATCAA
This sequence comes from Myotis nattereri, assembly GCF_964212035.1. Lineage (NCBI taxonomy): Eukaryota > Metazoa > Chordata > Mammalia > Chiroptera > Vespertilionidae > Myotis > Myotis nattereri. Next base: position 94,360,842 of record NC_138078.1, on the reverse strand, counting down.
AGAGTTAGCAGACAAACTTCAGCACCAAAAAGTCACTAATTTCTAGTTTTCGTACCAGTTGATTATCATTGTTTTTATTATTATTTTTTCCTAAATATACATTGTTTTTCTGTTTTTGTTCATTTTATACATATTTTTGGTTGATTTTTCTTTGTTAAATGGCATTTAAATGTATAAAATAAATATCAAAAATATAAATCTTTTTTTTTTTACTATGGTTGCAAATATCAAAAAAAAATTATGAATATTTCGATATTTGACATGGCACCAGAGTTAAGTTAGGGTTTTTCAAAATTTTGACATGCCGAGCTCAAAAGGTTCGCCATCACTGCTCTAGTCTATCACCAATGGATTTCATGTAACCCACCTAAGTCCCTTTCCTTTTATTGCAATATATAAATACAGATGTAACCTGCCATTTTCCAGAGCATTATCTCAATTCATTGAGGTTTTGCTTCCCAGCATATGTCGACAGTTTGGCTCAAATAAACTCAAAAAAATTCTTTACAGGTTTGAATGGTTTTTTAAAGTTAATAAAAGTAAATCCTCTGAATACAGGGAATTTAAGTATATGATTAAAGAACAGCTCACAGATCTGTGTGCTTTATTTCAGCCAAGATATCACCATGTGTCAGTCCCTTTCTACACAAATGCCTATCATTGAAGGTGACCCATCATGCAGCAAACCCAAGCCCAGTACTTGACAAGTAGTTTTAGAATGAGGGTTAGTTACTGAAATATCTTATGTCCTGTGTGCATTTAAGACTCTCTACAGACAGCCTAAATATGAACTGATTGGTCCTTCAAGTAGGGCCTTTAAAAAGGAAACTAATATTTATAGAAGGAGAGAGGGTTTCCAAGTAGAAGTGACAGAGGGAGCAAAGGCACAGAGAAATGAGATATTCAAAAGCATCTAGCCAACCTTGCCAGTTTTTCATATGGCTTACTTGTTCCTAGCACACATATAATGGCAAGGACATAGTCATGCTGAGCACTAGATGATGATGAAATAGAAATGGAAAAACTGTATGTTTACATACAATTTTCAAAAAGTTTTAGAGTATACGAATGCTAAGCTCCCTACATATTTCTTCAAATGGCTCAAAAGAGTTTGACAAAGTCTGCCTCCACTATAACAATACAATCCTCTCACAGCATTTTGTTTTAAACTCTGAGAGTACTGATTTTTATTGTAATTTTTCTATAGCAAAATACAGTGCATATCTCCACATATGGACTACATCTCTTCATCTTTTTAATGCCTAGACTATTTTATTTATTTAGTTAGTTATTTAAAATTACAGTTTACATTCAATATTATTCTGCATTAGTTTCAGTTGTATGGCATAATGGTTATAAAATAATGTATTTTACAGGCTGGTCCCCCTATCTTTCAAATACCCACCTGGCCTAATACATAGTGTGAACCCTGAGGGGGAAAAAGACACCTACTAAGAAGGTCTGCTGGTGCAAACTGGGCTTAAATTTTTAAAAAACAGATCCTAACCGCCATTTCTGCACAGATTTCTCTCACACAAATTGCACTTCATGGAGAAGCCTCTACAATAATCTTCCTGTCTCTGCACTGAACTGCCTGCCTACATTGTTTCTGCCATCTGAACCAGACCTTATAAAGATTCCTTGGAATCTTATTCAACCAGTAGGATTTAGGCATTCCCCATCCAATTGGAGCTGTGCAGCTCCAAGCAATCAGAGTAGCTATATTCTGACCAGTTTGAACAGTGCCTTTGGACCAATCAAACTGTAAGTAGTCAGAGTCCTCATTTGCATGAGGATGGACCAATCAGGAAACAGGGGCATGGACTTCTATCCATATAAGCCAGCTCCTCTCTGCTATAGAGAGGACACTTTCTATCAAAGACTGAAGACTGTGTTTTCCTGGCTAAAAGACATCTCACCAGCCATCACAGAGAGAGCTGTGTAGCCAGAGAGCAGCCTGCCTGGCCACAGGATTGTATGGCCCCAGTGCTGTTCAATGGCCATGCCCTTTTCACAGACATGCTGCATCACTGTTGAGCTGTTTGCATTGAAGAAAGTTTTCTTTTTAACTGCACCCTAAATTTGGGATTTCTGTTGGTGTTGAATTGGCACTGAAGACCATCAGTTGACAATAGTTATCAAAATTGACCAATAGTGAACAAAATTATTGACTATATCCCCATGCCTAGACTATTTTGCTGAATGAATTAGTGAAGAAATGATGTCATTTGTCCCAACTGTATAAAGGAGAAACTGAGGCATAATACATTTAAGAGAATTCCCCCAAGGTAAGGAATAAGAGAATATTAATAAATCTCCAGGATAGTAACGTTTAACCTGTAAAACATAAGAAAGAGAGCAAGATTTCACTGCTAACTATGGAGTGGCCCTGCTCAGCTACTTAGCCTCAATAGACATTGATTTCCTTTTCTGTAAAATAGGGCCATCTGGTACTTGAGAAAACCTAGCTGTTCAGTTACTTGTTCTTTCTGGATGAATGTGTCTGGCTCTTCAATGTATCATTACCATTCAGACATAAGTGACTCATACAGACTACCACTAAATAAAAAGGGTAGAGGCAAAGACTTAGTGTTATATATTTTGGAATAGAATTCATGGTGTCAGAGCATAACAGTGGTGTCCTTGTTTCAACTCTCACTGGCAAAAACGAATTACTTTCAGAAGACTCAGTACAGATGTTTAAAAGTCATTTTGGTTTTGAGAGAAAAATAATTACTTAATGGTGTTCCTCTGTCTATAAAGCCAAAACAAAGTGCATGGACTAGTTTATTGTATAAAGGTTTCTGTTGTCTTATTAAGGTTAAAACTTAATGGGGAAGAATATCACTAAAATTTGCAAATTTACACAGAGATTATATTTATTTGTCTTGTCTGTCATTTAATAATAACCTAGTAAAATTCCAACAAATAAATGGACTAAGGCCCTTGGAGTTTAACCAAAATGGCCATATGTCTGAGGTATAAATGAGCTTATTTTTGACTTTGAGGTCACATTGAACATTCCACATTATAGAGCTTTAAAGTAATGTTTTTCCATACTGATTAGGCTCTGGTAGAGGAGTTAGAGAAGAAAAACTAACAGGAAGAGGATTAGTGGGAAAAGGCTTCATGGAGAAGCCAAACCCTGAAGTGGAAAGAGGTAGCATATACTTTAAGAACTGTGCCTGGCTGGTGTGGCTAAGTGGTTGAGTGTTGAACGAGGAACCAACAGTTCACTGGTTCAATTCCCAGTCAGAGTACATGTCTCATTGTGGGCTCAATCCCCAGTGGGGGGTGTGCAGGAGGAAGCTGATTAATGATGTTTTTCTCTCATTGATGTTTCTATCTCTCTATCCCTCTTCCTTCCTCTCTCTAAAAAAATCAATAAAAAGATATTAGAAAGGGTGCATATCATCTGGAGGACCTCATCAGATATTGAGGTTGGGGGTTATGGTTAAACTGACTTAGCAGGGTTCTTGCATAAAGTAAAATTTATAAGGAAGTTCTCTGCTATACTAGAAGAAGATTCAGGAAACTGAAGTTTGATATAGCAAAAATCTTTATCAAAGGATATAGAAAAAACTGAATAAAGGCGAGACTGGCTGCTATCAGAAGCACAGCCTTACCTTCAACCAGAGAGACCTCATATACCTCCTGGGACACTACAACCACAATGCCCAGGGACCAGCTGCTTCAGCTGTGAATCCATGAACACTGAGACTCCAGCCGCCCCCCCCCCCGACCACAGATGCCTAGAAAGTCTGTACAAGGGGAGACAAAGCAGCGCCTAATATACAGACAAGCCTGTGACTTCTCACAGAGCAAATAGAAGTAACAGCTGAATTGAATAACATCCACCTGGAATTGGCATATTAAACACAGCTGGTGAGGCAATCCCTGGATGGAAAGGTCAGATGTTGCCTGGAGAAAGCTCTGCCTCCTCAGATTCACCTGGGTGTTTGTTGTATGGGTGTTTGTTTTTTGCATTTTTTTATTGATTAGTTGTTTATTGTTTGCATTCATCTCTGGGTGTTGTTTTCATTTTTTGGATTAGTTTTTGTTGCTTTTTTTGTCGTTTTCTTCCCATATACATATATTCCTCCCCCTCCTTTTTTTTCTCTTTCTTTTCGCTCTTACATTTATTCTTTTCTCAATATCATCTTTGCACTTTATTCTCTTTCCTAATTCTCTTTTCTCTGGTGGTCACTTTTATTTGCAGTTATTAGTATTGTGAATACATTTATGTTTGGTCCCCTGTGTATTGTGTCTTGTTGTGTTGTATTTTGTGCCTCTAAGTCAATGAAGGAGAGAGAGAGCTACATAACCAGACATCCAGAGAGGAGCAAACATGGGGAGACAAAGAAACAGCCCCCATACAAAAGAAAAGGAGAAATCACCAGAAAAGGAAGTAAACTAAATGGAGACAAGCAATATGACAGAGAAAGAATTCAGAGTAATGGTCATAAGGGCACTAGAAAGGATAGAAGACAAATTAAACAATATGTGGAAGAACCAAGAAGAACCAAGAAGCAATAAAAAATTATATTGCTGCTGTAAAGGACTCAATAGAAAGCATCAATAGTACACTAGAAGAAGCAGAGGACCGCATCAGTGAGCTAGAAGACAAGGTAGGAAAAAATTCCCAAGCAGAGCAGCAACTGGAAAAAAAAACTTAAAAAACAGGAGGAGAGCCTAAGGGAACTTTGGGAAAACACAAAACGAAACATCCGCATAACAGCAGTGCCAGAAGAAGAGGTAACTGAGCAAGGAATAAAAACCTGTTTGAAGCAATAATGATAAAAAATTTCCCTGATATCAGGAACAACTCACACAAGTCCAAGAAACTCACAGACACCCAAACAAGATAAACCCCAAAAGACTGACACCAAGACACATTATAATTAAATTGGCAAACACCAATGACAGAATCTTAAAGGCTGCCAAAGAGAGACAGAAAGTTACCTACAAGAGATCTCCCATCAGACTACTGACTGATTTATCAACAGAAAAACATCAGGCCAGAAGGGAATGGAATAAAATATACAAAGTAATGCAAAGCAAGAGTCTGAATCCCAGAATACAGTACCCAGCAAGGCTATCAATCAAAGTTGAGGGTGAAATCAGGAGCTTCACAGACAAAAATGGACTAAGGGAGTTTATCATCACAAAACAAGCAATGCAAAAAATGCTAAAGTGTCTGCTATAAAAAGAAGAAATAGGAAGGGAAGAAGTAACACAGGCATAAAGAATAAAAATGGCGACAAACAAGTACCTATCAATAATAACCTTAAATGTAAATGGATTAAATGATTAAATGTCCCAATCAAAAGACACAGAATAGCTTAGTGAATAAGAAAACATGACCCAGATATCTGCTGTTTACAGGAGACCCACCTCAGAACAAAGTACTCACACAGACTGAAGGTGAAGAGATGAAAAAAGGTTTTTCAGGTGAATGGAAATGAAAAGCAGGGGTAGCAATACTTATATCTGACAAAATAGACCTCAAAGTGAAGGCCATTACAAGAGATAAGGAAGGCCACTTCATAATACTAAAGAGAGCAATTCAACAAGAAGATGTAACTCTGATAAACATATATGCACCCAATACAGAAGCATACAAATACATAAAAAACTTCTGGAAGATATCAAGGGAGAGATTGATAGCAATACAGTCATAGTAGGGGACTTTAATACCCCACTAATACCACTGGACATATCCCCTAAACAAAAATTCAGCAAAGAAACATCAACCCTTCTCTTTCCCCCTCCCCAACGTGGGAGTCTGTGCTGTAAGAATCTTTCCCTTTCCCCATGTAGGAGTCTGTACTTGTTCTTCAATAAATTTCCATCTTTGCTATACTACCTTCTGTCCGTGGATTCATTCTTCAACTCTGGCGGACAAAGTACCTGGGTTCCAGTCCAAAAATTCCATATCAAAATCAGAAGGAAATATAAAGCACACCCTCTCTCTGAGGAACAGCAGCTGTGAAAGAAGCCTCCCCCACCCCCATCAACCAGAGGAGCCACCACGGCTGCGAACAGCACCCACCAGAGGAGCTGCTGCCAACTGAGGAACAGTTGCTACCACAACCGCCCGAGGAGCAACCATAGCCTGAGGAGCCACTGCCACCCAAGAAGCAGCCCCTGAACGAGTCAACATCTAGATCTGTCATTGAGATCAAACATGGGTAGACAAAGAAACACCTAAAGGAAAGAAAAGGAGAATCGCCAGAAAAACAACTAAGTGAAACAGAGGCATGAATATGTCAGAAAAAAAATCCAGAATAAGGGTCCTAGAGTTCTTGAACTGGATGGAGGAAAAAATCAACAACTTATGCAAGAATCAAGAAGAAACGGATGAAAAAATCAACAAATTATGTAAAAATTAAGAAAAAATGAAGAGTGATATAGCTGCAATAAAAAACACCATGGAAAATTTCAACAGTCGACTAGGAGAAGCAGATGACCGAATTAGTGAATTAGAAGACAGGGAAGCAAAAGACACCCAAACTGAACTGCATTGGAGAAAAAATTAAAAGACAGGAGGAGAGCCTAAGGGAGCTATGAGAAAGGAAGCATGAAACAAAGTAACATACAAATAATAGGGGTGCTAGAACAACAGGAAGAGGAACAAGGGTTAGAAAACTTTTTTGAAGAAATAATGTCCAAAACCTTTCCTGATGTGGGGAAGAAAAAAGTCACACAAGCACAGAAAGTAACAAACAAGATGAACCTGAAAAGACCCACACCAAGACACACCATAATTACCATGGCAAATGTTCAAGACAAAGAGAGAATCTTAAAGGCTGCAAGAGAAAGACAGAAAGTTACGTACAAGGGATCCCCCATTAGATTATCAAATGACTTCTCAACAGAAACACATCAGGCCAGAAAAGAATGGAAGGAAATTTACAAAGTGATGCAAAGCAAGGGACTGAATCCAAGAATACTCTATCCAGCAAGGCTATCATTCAAAATTGAAGGGGAAATTAGGAGCTTCACAGACAAAAAAAAAAAGGCTAAGGGAGTTTATCACTACAAAGCCAGCAATACAAGAAATGCTAAAGGGACTGGTATAAAAAGAAGAAATAAAAAGCTCAGAAAGAAAACAGCCACACACAAAAAGAAATGGCTACAAACAAGTACCTTTCAATAATAACTTTAAATGTAAACGGACTAAATTCTCAAATCAAAAGACATCGAGTGGCTGAAGGGATAAAAAAACATGACCCATATATATGCTGTCTACAAGAAACCCACCTCAGAACAATGGACCCACACAGACTGAAAGTGAAGGGATGGAAAATATCTTTCAGGCAAATGGAAATGAATAAAAAGCTGCGATAGCAATACTTATATCGGACAAAATAGACCTCAAAGTGAAGGCCATAACAAGAGATAAGGAAGGCCACTTCATAGTACTAAAGGGATCGATAAAACAAGAGGATATAACACTGATAAACATATATGCACCCAATGCAGGAGCACCCTAATCCATAAAAAAAACTCCTGGAAGATATCAAGGGAGAGATTGACAACAATACAATCAAAGTAGTGGACTTTAATACACCACTGACATCACTGGATATATCCTCTAGGCCAGTGGTTCTAAAACTTCTGGCCCTTTAAATACAGTTCCTCATGTTGTGACCAAACCATAAAATTATTTCCATTGCTACTTCATAACTGTAATGTTGCTACGGTTATGAATCATACTGTACATATCTGATATGCAGGGTGGTCTTAGGTGACCCCTGTGAAAGAGTCCTTTGACCACCAAAGGTGTCGCCACCCACAGGTTGATAACCACTGCTCTAGACAAAAAAACAGGAATCCTAAATGACTTATTAGATCAGATAAACTTAATTGACATCTTCAGAACATTTCACCCAAAACCACGGGATATACGTTCTTCTCAAGTGCATATGGGACATTTTCAAAAATAGACCACATACTGGGTCACAAGCAAAGTCTCCCCAAATTCAAGAAGATTGAAATCATAACAAGCATCTTCTTAAACCAGAATGGCATAATATTAGAAATAAACTACAATAAAAACAATCCAAAAAATTCAAACACTAGGAAGCTAAATAGCATGCTATTAAACAATGATTAGGTCACCAAAGAGATCAAACAAGACATTAAAAAGAACCAGGAAACTAATGACAATGAAAACACAACAATCCAAAAACTATGGGACACAATGAAAGCAGCCCTGAGAGGAGAGTCTACAGGCCTACGTCAAAAAAAAAAAAAAAAAAAAAAAAAAAAAAAAAAAAAAAGAAAGAAAGAAAGAAAAAATGGTAGTAAATCATCTAACTCTACAACTCAAAGAATTAGAAAGAGGGCAACAAGAAAAGCTCAGAGTGAGCAGAAGAAAGGAGATAATAAAGATCAGAGCAGAAATAAATAACATAGAGACCAAAAAAACAATACAAAAGATCAATGAAACCAAGAGCTGGTTGAAAAGATAAACAAGATTAATGAACCTCTAGCCAGGCTCACCAAGAAGCAAAGAGAGGGGACCCAAATAAACAAAATCAGAAATGAAAGAGGCAAAATAACAATAGACTCTACAGCAATACAAAGGATTATTAAAAAATACTATGAACAACTCTACTCCAACAAACTTGACAACCTGGAGGAAATAGACATATTCCTAGAAAAATAAAACCTCCAAAAACTCAACCAGGAAGATTCTAAAAATCTTAATAAGCTAATAACTATGAAAGAAATTGAAGTAATCATCAAAAAGCTCCCAGCAAACAAAAGCACAGGGCCAGACAGTTTCACAGGGGAGTTTTACCAAACATTCCAGGAAGAACTAAAACCTATCCTCTTCAGACAATCCCAAAATATTCAAGAGGAAGGAACACCTCCAAGCTCACTCTTTGAAGCCAGCATCACACTAACACCAAAACCAGATAAAGACAACACAATAAAAGGGAATTACAGGCCAATATCCCTCATGAATATAGATGCCAAAATCCTCAACAAAATTCTAGCAAATCGGATCCAACAATACATCAGAAAGATCGAAAACCATGAGCAAGGAGGATTTATCCTAGGGATGCAAGGATGGTACAATATCCGAAAATCAATAAACGTGATACATCCCATTAACATATTGAGAGATTAAAACCACATAATCATATCAGTTGACGCAGAAAAAGCATTTGACAAAATTCAATACCCTTTCTTGATAAAAACTCTTAGCAAGGTGGGAATAGAAGGATCATTCCTCAACATAATAAAAGCCATGTATGACAAACCCACAGCCAACATCATACTCAATGGGCAAAAACTAAAACCATTTCCCATGAGAACAGGAATAAGACAGGGATGCCCCCTCTCACCACTCCTGTTCAACATAGTACTGGAAGTACTAGCCATTGCTGTCAGACAAAAAGAAGAAATAAAAGGCATCCAAATTGGAAAAGAAGTAGTAAAACTATCCTTATTTGCAAATGACATGATACTGTCCATAGAAAATCCTAAAGACTCCATCAAAAAATTATTAGACTTAATAAATGAATTCGGCAATGTAGCAGGATAAAAAATTAATGCCAAGAAATCTATGGAATTTCTATACACCAATAATGAACTTACAGAAAGAGAGGCTAAAAAAGCAATCCCATTTACCATCACACCAAAAAAATTAAGATACCTAGGAATAAACTTAACTAAGGAGGTAAAAGACCTATATGTGAAAACTACAGGACACTGAAAAAATAGATAGAGGATGACATAAACAGATGGAAGAACATACCGTGTTCATGGATTGGTACAATCAACATCATCAAAATGTCAATACTACCCAAAGCAATGTATAGATTCAATGCACTTCCCATTAAAATACCAAAGCCATATTTCACAGACCTACAACAAACTCTCAAAAATTCATCTGGAATAAAAAAAAAAAGACCCTGGTAGCTGCAGCAATCTTGAGAAAGAAGAATAAAGTAGGTGGGATCTCAATACCAGATATCAAGCTGTATTACAAAGCCACTGTTCTCAAAACAGCCTGGTACTGGCACAAGAACAGACATATAGATCAATGGAATAGAATATATAACTCAGAAATCGACCCAAACCACTATGCTCAATTAATGTTTGACAAAGGAGGCAAGAACATACAATGGAGTCAAGACAGTCTCTTCAATAAATGGTGTTGGGAAAATTGAACAGATACATGCAAAAAAAAAAAAAAAGAAAGAAAGAAAGAAAGAAAGAAACTAGACCACCAACTCACACCATACACAAAAGTAAACTCAAAATCGATAAAGGACTTAAATGTAAGATGGGAAACCATAAAAATACTAGAGGAATCCACAGGCAGCAATATCTCAGACATATACCAAAGCAATTTCTTCACTGATACTGCTCCTAGGGCAATGGAAACTAAAGAGAAAATAAAAACATGGGACTACATCAAAATAAAAAGCTTCTGCACAGCAAAAGAAACCATCAACAAAACATCCACTGCATGGGAGAACATATTTTCCAATGTAATCACCGATAAGGTTTTAATCTCCAACATTTACAGGGAACTCATACAACTAAACAAAAGGAAGGTATACAACCCAATCAAAAAATGGGCAATGAACCTAAATATAAACTTTTCAAAAGAAGACAAAAGGAAGGCCAAGAGACATGAAAACATGCTCAAAATCACTAATCATCTGAGAGATACAAATCAAAATGACAATGCATTATCATCTCACACCTGTCAGAATAGCTATCATCAACAAATCAACAAACGACAAGTGCTATTGAGGATGTGGAAAAAAAGGAACCCCCGTGCACTGCTGGTGGGAATGCAGACTGGAGCAGCCACTGTGGAGAACAGTATGGAATTTCCTCAAAAAGTTAAAAATGGATCCTCCATTTGACCCAGTGATCCCACTTCTAGGAATATACCCCAAGAAACTAGAAAGGCTATATGCACCCCTATGTTCATAGCAGCACAATTCACCATAGCTAAGATCTGGAAACAGCCTAAGTGCCTATCAGCAGATGAATGGATTAGAAAACTGTAGTACATCTACACAATGGAATACTATGCTGCTTTTAAAAAGAAGGAATTCTTACCATTTGCAACAGCATGGATGGAACTGGAGAGCATTATGCTAAGTGAAATAAGCCAGTCAGAGAAGGATAAATACTACAAGATATTACTCATTTGTGAAATATAATAAACAACATAAACTGATGAACAAGGACAGATACAGGTACAGAGAGACATCGATCAGACCATTGGGCCTCAGAGGGAAGGTAGGGGTGGGTGGGGGTAAGGGGGAGAGATCAACCAAAGGACTTTTGTGCAAGCATATAGGCCTTACCAATGGACACAGACAAAAGGGGGATGAGGGCATGAGTGGGGGGGGGGGGGATGAGGGTAACGTGGGGATAAGGACACATATGTAATAACTTAATCAATAAAAAAACTAAAAAAAAGAAACATCAATCCTAAATGACTCACTAGATCATATGGAATTAATTGACATCTTCAGAACATTTCACTCCAAAGCCACAAAATATACAGTCTTCTCAAGTGCACATGGGTCATTTTCAATGATAGATCACATATTGGGACACAGGCAAAGTCTCTTCAAATTTAAGAAGATAGAAATCATATCAAGCATCTTCTCAGATCACAATGGCATAAAATTAGAAATCAACTACAACAAAATATAATAAAAAAAAAACAAACCCTTGGAGGCTAAATAGCATGCTATTAAACAATGATTGGGTTACCAAGGAGATCAAAGAAGAAATAAAAAGCCTCATGGAAACAAATGACAATGAAAACAAAACAATCCAAAATCTGTGGGACACAGTGAAGGGAGTCTTGAGAGGGAAGTTCATAGCTCTACAGGCCCACCTCAAAAAGTAGAAAAAATGGTAACAAATTATCTAAACCTACAACTCGAAGAGTTAGAACAAGAGCGACAAAAAAAGCCCAGTGAAGTAGAAGGAAGGAAATAATAAAAAATCACAGCAGAAATAAACGATTTAGAGAAAAAGAAAAGTTTAACAAAACCAAGAGCTGGTTCCTTGAAAGGATAAACAAGATTGATGAGCCTCTAGTCAGGTTCACCAAGAAGCAAAGAGAGAAGAACCCAAATAAATAATATCAGAAATGAAAGAGATGAAATAACAACCAATACCACAGAAATACAAACATTATGAAGAAATATTATAAACAACTCTATTCCAACAAAATGGACAAGCTAGAGGAAATAGACATATTCTTAGAATAATGCAAGCTCCCAAAACTCAATCAGGAAAAATAAAAAAAACCTGAATAGGCTGATAACTACCTAAGAAATTGAAGGAGTGATAAAAAATCTTCCAGCATACAAAAGCCCTGGTCCAGACAGCTTTATAGGGAAGTTCTACCAAGCATTCAAAGAAGAACTAAAACATATCCTCCTCAGACTATTCTAAAAAATTCAAGAGGAAGGCACTCTTGCAAGCTCTTTCTATGAAGCCAGCATTAATCCCAAAATCAGATAAAAACACCACAAAAAAAAGAGTACAGGCCAATATCCTTGATGAACATAGATGCTAAAATCCTCAGCAAATTCTAGCAAATCAGATTCAGCATTACATTAGAAAGATCATACACCATGACCAAGTGAGATTTATTCCTGGGATGCAAGGATGGTACAATATCCGCAAATCAATAAATGTGATACATCACAGAAAAAAAAATGAGAGACAAAAATCACAAAATCATATCAATCAATGCAGAAAAAGCATTTTAAAAAATCCAACACCCTTTCTTGATAAAAACTCTCAGCAAAGTGGGCATAGAGGGATCAAACCGCAACATAATAAAAGACTTATATGACAAACGAACAGCCAACATCATACTCAGTGGGCAAAAAACTAAACTCATTTTTCCTAAGAATGGGAACAAGAAAGGGATGCCCACTTTCACCACTCCTGTTCAATATAGTACTGGAAGTGATAGCCATAGTGATGAGACAAGAAGAAGAAATAAAAGGCATCCAAGTTCGAAAAAAAAGAAGTAAAACTGTATTTTCAGATGACATGATGCTATACATAGAAAACCCCAAAGACTCCATCAAAAAAATACTAGACGTAATAAGTGAATTCAGCAATATAGCAGGATACAAAATTAAAGCCAAGAAATCTATGGCCTTTTTATACCCCAATAATGGACGCACAGAAAGAGAAACTAAAGAAACAGTCCCATTTACCATTATACCAAAAAAATTAAGATACCTAGGAATAAACTTAACTAAGCATGTAAAAGACCTGTACTCAGAAAACTATAGCACACTGTAAAAAGAGATAGAGGAAGACATAAACAAATGGATGAACATACCATGTTCATGGACTGGTAGAATCACCATCATTAAAATGTCCATACTATCCAAAGCAATCTACAGATTCAATGCAATCCCCATTAAAATACCAAAGGCATATTTCAAAGATCTAGAACAAACTCTCCAAAAATTCATCTGGAATGAAAAAAGCCCCGAATAGCGACAGCAATTCTTAGAAAGAATAACAAAGTTGGAGGGATCACAATACCAGATATCAAGCTATATTATCAAGCCACGGTCCTCAAAACTGCCTGGTATTGGCACAAGAACAGACATATAGACCAATGGAACAGAACAGTGAACCCAGAAATCAACCCAAGCCATTTTGCTTGATTAATATTTGACAAAGGAGGCAAGAACATACAATGGAGTCAAGACAGTCTTTTCAATAAATTGTGCTGGGAAGTTTGATCAGATACATGCAAAAAAATGAAACTAGATCACCAAATTACACCACACACAAAGACAAACTCAAAATTGCTAAAGGACCCAAATGTAAGATGGGAAACCAAAAAATCCTATAAGACTTCATAATTAGCATAATAGCAGACCTATGTCATAGCAATATCTGTACAGACACAGCTCCTAGGGCAATGGAGACTAAGGAGCCAATAAACAAATGAGACTACATCAAAATAAAAAGCTTCTGCAGAGCAAAAGAAACCATCTACAAAACAAAAATAAAGCCCACTGCATGGGAGAACATATTTGCCAATGATATTTTCGATAAGGGTTTAATCTCCAAAATTTATAGAGAACTCATACAACTTAACAAAAGGAAGATAAATGATCCAATCAAAAAATGGGCCAAGGATCTAAATAGACACTTTTCAAAAGAGGACATTCAGAAGGCTGAGAGACATATGGAAATATGGTCAAAGTCACTAATCATCTGAGAGATGCAAATCAAAACAACAATGAGATACCATCTCACACCTGTCAGAAAGGCTATTATTAACAAATCAAAAAATGACAAGTTCTGGGGAGGATGTGGAGAAAAAGGAACCCTAGTGCACTGCTGGTGGGAATGCAGACTGTGTGGCTACTGTGGAAGACAGTATGGAGTTTCCTCAAAAAGTTAAAAATGGAACTCCCATTTTACCCAGTAATCCCACTTCTAGGACTATATCTCAAGAAACCAGAAACACCAATCAGAAAGGACATATGCACCGCTCTGTTCATAGAAGCATAATTTACAATAGCTAAGATTTAGAAACAACCTAAGTGCCCATCAGCAGATGAGTGGATTAGAAAACTGTGGTATATCTACACAATGGAATACTATGCCGCTATAAAAAGGAAGGAACTTTTACCATTTGCAACAGCATGGATGGAACTGGAGAGCATTATTCTACGTGAAATAAGCCAGTAGGAGAAAGATAAATATTACATGATCTTACTCATATGTGGGATATAATGATCCACATAATTCGATGAACAAGAATAGATCCAGAGACAAATGGCAGGGGATGGGGGAGGTTAGAGAGTAACCAAAGGACTTGTATGCATGCGTATTAGTATAACCAATGGACACAGACACTGGGCCAGTGGTGCTTGCCCGGGGTGGGAATGGCTTGGTGGGGGGGGTGTCAATTGGGGAAAAAGGAGAGATATGTAAAATTTTAGACAATAAAAAAAGTTTTAAAAAACATATTTAAAAAAGAAAATAAATTCTCAGCATTGTTATTTAAAAGATAGTGAAAATCCTGAAAATACTGATTACAGATCTTATAACCTATCAATCTTGGTTGGGGAAATATGCAATATAGTGAAATTCCATTATTGCACCTTACTTTCTGGCCTTTTAAATACCTCTACCTCTGGACTTTAACCAATTACAAATGACCAAGGGATATTGTATTGCCATAGTACTACTCTTCTAAGCAACAGGCATGGAAAGCAGCCTGTCTTAATGTCTTCATGTCAGTGTTTGGCTCTACTCCAAGACACATTTCCCAATTCTATTTATGTGAGAAAATGTTGCACTTCACAAAAGAAGTAAAGGTCTTTCCCATAGGGAGCTTCTTATCTAAATAAAACTAAAAGGAGCCCTAGGAATTGATACTAAACACTTCAACTGGCTGCTTTCACTGAAGATACCCCAAACTGGGATTTCTAAGGTGGGAAATGAATAAGAAAAGGGAATCTTAAAGCATGGACAAGGTAAAGAAAAGACATAAGAGTGTGATGTCATTAAAACTCATTGCAGTCTTCAAGTTGCTTCTTAAGAAAGACAGGTTTGCTGAAAGAAAGGAGATACAAGATTTAAAAATAGCAGGCATTATCACTTGGGGCTTTTGCAGTAGCTTGACAAGTATGGAATAAAATAGAGCTAGTAAATTGGCTGCCAAATGCATTGTCCTATTTGAAGTATAGTCATGCCATTTCTGATGTCACTACTGGCTTGCTGTCAGAGAAACTCAAGCATATTTATGAAACATTTTAGTATGAACATCTTCAGCGAGGGCCTTGGAGATATTGGTATAATTTATTAACAGGTCACATTTGAGAAAGCATTTGACAAGAAAGAAAAAGAACTAGTCAAATACAATTCCAAATAAACATTTATTGCATTGGGCTTGGAATCATTTCTCCTTCAAGGCAATTATCCTTGGATAAATGAGTTACTGAATAAATAAAGCCATTATTATAAGTCAATTCTTCCTATAGAGTATTTTCATGAAGCAAATTATTTTGAATATTGATCATAATCCATTATTTATATAGAATTTGAAAACTGTAGATATTATCAGGAAAATTCATTCTCATAAATAAATGTACCAAATTACATACAGATAATAAAGGGAATAAGAAACAAGTCATGGACAGTTAGGATAGGTTTGTCTTATTAATATAGTTCTTTTCACATATATTTAAATATCTTTTAGCACATTACCATCTGTGTGTATTCTACTAATGAGCTGCAGCCTCCACAAAAGTCAGTCACTTAGCATTGATTAGTTAGCTGGAGACTGCTTAATTTCCAAGCCATTAATGAGGCACACTCTCTCATTAGGTTTACTCTTCCTCTTCTTAGCGCAAATAATATATTAATGAGCCTTTATCATATCTTGGTGAAGCCTGCTTGCCAATGAAATCGAAACATGGCACAGAAACTAAACACAAGCTGTACTGGCAACACTATGTCACTTGGATGTAACTGATAATAAGTAACACATACGAATAACCTTCTGAGGAGTTCCCTTTGTCTGCACCTTTCCACCATGGTTTTTTGCGGGGATGGGAAGCAGAAGTGCACTCTTCAAGGAATTGCCCTTCTCAAAGAACTAACACAGGGCAGCTTTCTCCATCCAATCGCCATGAAGTGACCTTAGGGGCTATACACTATACCCTTTTCTCCTGCTAGCTCTTCCTGCACCATCCCTCTCCAAGAGGCATAGGAGACTCACAGAATTAGGCAAGAAAGTGCCTTATTTGGTTTAAAAATTCAGTTAATGCACCCCAAGTTATGATTTCCATGGCCACAGGGTCCAGTAAGTTGTTTTGTTCCACAGATAACAATTGTGCTCCTAATACTACTTGGTAGCAATAAAAATGTGTTCCATGTCACGAGAATCAGATGAAATAATGTGTGTAATAACACCACTATCTTACATAAAAAGCTGCCAACACATATTTATTCATGCTGTGGTTTTTGGGTTTGCAGGCTCAACATTCATTAGGCATTTCCTTCTTTCAGGGTACTCAAGCCTACTCTGTCAGGTCAGATGCTACCAGGCTCACAAGGGGCTTGGACTTCATGACCTAAGGAAGGCTTCCCACACGTATGGTTAATTGGGAAACAAAAGCAATAGTGCAATATTTTGCTTTTTTTACTTTAAACTAGAACTTTAAAATGTTTAAATCTAAAGATACATTTTAAAGAATTATTTTGAATAAAAAAATTTTAAATACTAAAGAATTTATATAAAAATTTTAAAATAGTAAATAATTTAAAAATATTAATTATTTAAAAATATAAGCCCAGCTGGCATGGCTCAGTGGTTGAGCATCAACCTATGAACCTGGAGGGCACGGTTCTATTCCCAGTCAGGGCACATGCCCGGGCTGCAGGCTCGATCTCCAGTGTGGGGCTATGCAGGAGGCAGCTGATCAGTGATTCTCTCTCATCATTGATGTTTCTATTTCTCTCTCCCCCTCCCTTCCTCTCTTAAATCAATAAAAATATATTTTAAATATATATACATTTATACACACACACACACACACACACACACACACGCCAGGTATTGCTATCACTAACCATCAATTTCTACCAGTCAGTGCTGAATCTAATTCTAGCTTTCCCTTCAACAATGATCTGGCTTAAGTAAGATGGGAAAATTTTGAGTCGGAAGAGATTATATCAAATATATTAAATCATTCAGCAGCAGTTTTACTATAAAACAGCAGTCAAGCAGCACTAAGAACCCTTGAATTTCTTAACTCATTCAACAAATGTTTACTGAACCCATACCATGTGCTAGGCACTACATTAGGCACTGGTGGTATACATCACTGGCCAATAGGCATGATCTCTGCTCTCAGATCTCACAAATTCTAGGGAGATAGCTATTAGACAAATAAACATATCAAAGGCTCTGAGAAGTCATATTGTAAAGGAAACCCTTTAACCCAGAAAAATTGGGTGCCCTAATTTTGGTGGTGGTTAGTGAAAAGTATCTGAGAAAGCACAATTTAAGCAAAAAATGAAAGGTGAATAGGAGTAGCAAGACAGGTGAAAGGACATTCCAGACAGAGGGAATAGAATATGCCCTGAGGAGGAATTAGCCTGGAACAACAGAAGAGTTGAAAGTAGTTGGAGCAGAGGAAGCCCATGGGGGAGAATGGTAAGCAGTGAGGCTGCAAAGATTGGTAGGATTCAGACCATGCAAAGCTTTGTAGGCCACACTAAGGTGTTAGTTCAAAGTACAAAATGGAAAGTATTCATTGATTTTTGGTAAAATAATAGTGTAGTGCTTTATATGTAAGTATTTTATTGATTTCAGAGAGGAAGGGAGAGAGGAGAGAGAGATAGAAACATCAATGAGAATCGTTGATCGGCTGCCTCCTGCACGCCCCCTACTGGGGATCAAGCCCGCAACCCAGGCATGTGCCCTTGACAGGAATCTAACCTGGGACCCTTCAGTCCCCAGGCCGACGCTCTGTCCACTGAGCCAAACAGGCCAGGGCATGTGGTGCTTTTTTTTTTTTTTAAATAACTGGCTGGAGTATGGATAATAATTTAGAGGAAAATAAGAAGGGGGGTTGGAAGACCAGTTAAGATACTATTACAGTAGTCTCAGGGAAAGATTATGGTGGTTTGGACTTGGGTAGATTGGGAGCACAGTTTTCCAGGGGACAGATATAAATTCACAAGTTATTTTAAGATTAGGTATTGTGGATTACTGAGGGACAAGGCAAGGCCAGGGCAACGACAGAACCTGGTCCAGTTTTCAAGGATAATAAGCATGGATTCCACAAGAAACCCATAGGACCACATGTCCCAAAGGACATTCTATGCTCCCACACAGTTGGGAAAGGAGCATCCTCTAAGTCCCTCTTAGAGTACATAACATGAATTAGCATATTAAAGGCTCTGATAAATGTTGCAGTAAAAAAATGCCTTTCATCTTTTTACCCAGAATTTTTGAACTTTCTTTTTCTTTACCCATAGACCCTTTTGTTTTATGTAACATTTATTATAGAGATTTTGTGACCATTAAGTGCTCAGCACAGGATCTGGCACATAGTATCATTGACTGTTACAGTTGTTGTTGTTGGAATTATTTTTATTGCTTACAGAAACAAGTCATAACATTTAGGACCAGACTGAAGAAGCATCAATTATCCTAACTCCTGAGAACTTTGAATTATGCATTAGGAAAATTCAAAACCAACTGTTCAGTTCTGCCTTGCTTGATCAGCAAGTTTGGAAGTGTGTTTTATGTCCGTCAGCAGGGCTCCGTCCTCAGTAAGAGTAAACTCTCAGAGATAAAGCATTTGGGAAAGCCTTGAAGACCAGCGCATACCACCTCATTCCCAGGAAACTCCAGGCCATAAGTGTTTGAAGCTCTGAGCAAGCAAACGAATTCTAAAATATTGAGCCAAACTTCCAGTTCCTCTTAGATCAATGGGTTTGTAAATGGGATGCCCTTCTTGGAGAATTTTTTGGTGCCAAAACCAAAAGTAACTTCTCTCACCTCTTTTTAAAGAATTGAAAGGAGACAAAAGATATAAACTTCCAGTTATGAAATGAACGAATCATAAGGATGTAATAATACTGTATTTGAAAGTTACTAAGAGGGTGGATCTTAAAAGTTCTCATCACAAGAAAAATGATTGTGTAATTTTGTATGGTGACAGATGTTAGCTGACTTATTGTGGTGATCATTTTGCAACATATACAAATATCCAATCATTATGTTACATGCCTGAAACTAATATAATGTTGTAGGTCAATTATACCTCAATAAAAATAAATTTAATAAATAAAACTTTCTTTTTTTAAAAAAAGCATTAACTAACATCCTACACAAAAACTAATAAGCTTTAGAGATATGCTTTAAAGACCTCTACTTGGCAGGATTAAAAAATAAGGTCAGTATTTGTATCTATGCTCAGTTATATCTTATTCCAGTTACCTATTTCATATATTGGGTAAATAATATTTCATGAAATGACATGATTATTTCATTATACCTTAAACACTAAAGAAAACTATAGGTAACCACTAGTTATTAAAAAGGAGAGAAATAATAAAACCTACTACTACCCTCTAAACTTAAATATATAAAATATTTGTCCAGAAGAGAAGAACCAAAGGCACTTCCTTGGGGCTGCTATAATTTTTATTTTGTCTACAGTAACTAAGAAATATATTATCTATGGAATATAACAATAGCAGTAACAACAAAACAACTGCCATCTATTAAGCGTAATACATTGAAGCCCCATATTTTCTCCAATTCTTAGAGTAACTCTTTTTTAAAAATTTATCTTTATTGTTGAAAGTATTACAAATGTCCCATTTTTTCCCCAATTGACCCCCTTCACCCTACTCCTTCCCTCCACCCAGGCCTTCACAGCACCATTTTCTGTGTCCATGGGTTATGCATATATGCATATAAGTTATTTGATTAACCTCTTCCAATTTCCTCTTCCCTCTGAAATACATCAATCTGTCACATGCTTCAATGTCTCTGAGATTACTTTATTTAACAGATAAAGCGCTGGTGATTTAGTAATGCACTCAAGGTTTAATAGTTACCTATTTCATATATTGGATTTAAACCCAGATTTATACAACTCCAGAACAAGGCCTCTTTCTATATACCTCTTCCTAAGTAGTTTACATAACTTGGCTGAACAGGTGTCTGCATTAGAGAGAAACAATGCATGTATATTATACAGTTATAAATGGATAAAATTATATCGTATAGCAAGAAGAGAACAAGTTTTAATGATTAAGAAGGAATAGAACAGGAATAAGTTGCCACTGCTCAATTAGTCATGAAATTTTCTTGAAAGAGGATTATGGGTAACATCTGAGTAGACATTCAAGATTGTCCCATTTCTGTCTGTTAATAGAACCAGAAGGGAATATCCTTTTCCTTCTTGCATGTGTCTGGCAAACAAGTGAGTGTTCAATGCAAGCTTACTCAACAAATAAACCTAGAAGCTTGAATTCCATATAGCAATTATTAATCCTATATATAATCTCTTTCTATGTTCACCTTTCTTCTGCTGCTCATTTTTAAATGATCTTAATGTTTTTGAGCCAAAAGAATGATTATCTTGAGTTGAAGGGAAATATAGAAGCTATTTTGGCTGCCAAAACCAAGTATCCATAACTCCAAACACAGACCTTCCCTAACTTTTGGGGGCAAATCAGAGTGTGGAAGCTGCATTGTCAGGTGAACTCTGAATGCAATCCATCCCTATAGGAAGGCCAAGATGCATTTTATTAAAAGAAAACTAAATAAAGCAATTTTTGGTGAGTCTCTCTTCTATACCTGGACACCCAACTTTTGATGCTTTCTTAAAAAATACTCCGTATGTTTTTATTGGCTTTTTAGAGAGAGAGGAAGGGAGGAGGAGGAGGAGGAGGAGAAAGAGAAACATCAATAAGAGAGAAACATCAACATCACAATGTTAATTGGCTGCCTCCTGCACGCCCTTCCCCACCCCCAGGGATTGAACCTGCAATCCGGGCATGTGCTCTGACCAGGAATGGAACCTGCAACCTCTTGGTGCATGGTCTGATGCTCAATCACTGAGCAACACCAGCCAGGCAACTTTTGATTCTTTTAAAATGAACAATGTCAATAGTTGTCATGCCAAATATCCCCATTGACAAGTTTTCCACAGGAAGCCTAAAGCATATGCTGCTTTGTTCTCATGTCAAGCCACAGAGGGAGCTCTTCTTTGCCCTAAAGATTAGGGCAAAGCACCAGCCACACTTTGGCATTTTCTAGTAAGGCCTTCAACTAGCTTTATTAGGACTGTACAGTGTCCCTGCAGGAGAAGAATGGAACCAGTGAGAGGATATATGTAAGGGCTTATAGAAATTTGATGCTGGTAAACTTCACCTCTGCCATAAATTTACCATGTGACTTTGGGCCAACTCACTAGTTCCTCCTTGAACCTCTGGCTCCTCATCTGTGAAGCTGGAATGAAAGCAGTGACCATCCACATGACCCTTAACCACTGGGTAAATGGAAAATGCTACACACAGTCAGTGCTAAATACTTAGAATAAAATTTAAGAAAAAAGGCAGGTCATTTCCATTGAGAACCCATCACAGCTTGAGCCACAGATCAGTGAATACTTGAAAATAAAACACACATTTCAGACCACAGTATAATTTCCCCTTTCCTAGTCCATCTCTAGAGTATAATATGTCTTCCCATCAACCTATTAGGAACACTAATGATGCTTCTTATAGTGAAGGATCAATTGGGTTTGAAAGGCTGAGAGATTTAAAAATGATAAAATGTCACTCTTGGGGTGACTCTGTTACTTGGATTAATTCAGTTTTCACTATGTAGGCAGGCAATCATTTAAATGAAGCCCATCTCTAGGCCTTGAAAGGGAGGTGAAGAGGGGAAGAGGGTGTGTTAATAGAACTCCATCTAGTCCTGCCCAGAACTATTTAACCCCTACCACAATCTCTACAAGAAGGAAAATGATCCTCTTATTCTCCTACTGGGTTCATAATTTCCACATCTTTAATCTAAAACTACTGCTGAGTTTATCTGAATAGAGGCAACCTGGTGGCCAACGAGATAGTCCCTTACAGCAACTGATCAGATTGTCACATGGTCAATTCAATTCATTCATCAACACCAAAAACCAATACTATTGGGCCATGAAACAGTAGGTAGAATCATTTCAACCAGGTTAATGACTAAATTGCATCTACAATGCACTCTCAGTATGTCCGTGAATATAGTTTTCAAACAAAATCTTTCAGGGAAGCACAGCATATCAAACAAATAAAAGTGAAGCTGCTGTGGTTGAAGTAGAGTGGATGAACCCAGAGTCCCCCTTGTTCTGCCTCTGATTCCAGTATTAATCCATGAAGCATCTTCAATGAATCCCTAGGAATTCATAAAACACAAATTGAAAACAATTGGCACCTACCCCAAACCCTTCATTATTTTTTAGATGAGAACACTAAGAACCAGAGAAGGAAAGTGACTCAATCACAGCACCATAGAGTCTGAGTAATATATTGCCAGGACTAGAATCCAGGTGTCCAGATTCCATCTCTAGCACTTGACCCTAGATGGATTCTTCATGTGTGACCAAAGTATATCATGTATTTGTTCCCTGTGAATAGCTCTTTTGATTAGGGAGGAAAGTGGGCAGAAATGTGCACTGGCCATCACACGGGAAGTGCAGATATTGAGGAGCAAAGTGCACATCTAGCACAAGTAGCTCCTTACAGAAGCAATACCAGGTCAAACTGTTCAACACAGTACTTGGCAATTAGAAGGTACAAGAACAAGAAACAATCACATTTGAATTTGGTTCAGTTTTTTAAATGTCTGAAAAGATAGAAAAATCTTTATATATTTATTTATAGAAAACTGTAATCCCAAATATCAGAATGCTCAAATAACCAGTTACTTCCTTTACCCTACCCCACAGTTTTGAATAATTATTAACATTTACTAGCAGCCTGATGCATGAAATTCGTGCACGGAGGGGGCGTTCCCTCAGCCCAGCCTGCACCCTTTCCAATCGGGGACCCCTTGGGGGATGTCCGACTACTGGTTTAGGCCTGATCCCTGTGGGCCTGATCTTGCAATCTGGGACTGCTGGCTTCTGACTGCTCACCTGCCTGCCTGCCTGATCACCCCTAACTGCCTTGCCTGCCTGCCTGATTGCCCCTAACTGCCCTCCCCTGCTGGGCTGGTCTTGCCCCCAACATCCCTCCCCTGCCAGCCTGATCTTGCCCCCAACTGCCCGCCCCTTCAGGCCTAATCTCACCCCCAACTGCCCTCCTCTGCTGGCCAATTTGGTTCTGAATGGTCAGTTTCTATGCCAGTCAGTGTTAAAAGCTCTGCCTCCTAGGCAGCCATTGGCTCCTCACAGCTGACCCAGATTTGGTTCTGATTGGTAAGCTTCTATGCCAGTCAGTGTCAAAAGTTCTGTCTCCTAGGCAGCCACTGGTTCCTCATAGTTGACCCAACTTTGGTTCTGATTGATCAGTTTCTATGCCAGTCAGTGTCAAAAACTCCGCCTCCTGGGCAGCCATTGGTTCCTCACACTTCATCCAGATTTGGTTCTGATTGGTCAGTTTCTATGTCAGTCAGCATCTCTGGGCCTATCAACAGGGCCTGATTAGAAAGGCGGGGCTGATCAGCAGCCCCTGTGGAGGCCTGGAGAGTATGGAGGTGCAGCTGCTGGCCAGACTGGGAGAGAAAGAGAGAGGCAAGTGCTGATCAAAACCTGCCACAGAGACAACGGATCAGTCCCTGCTTCTCTCTTCAGGCTCTCTCTGGCCCTGATTCACAGCCCCTTCAGCAGTCAGTGCTGGGGCACTGTTCCTACAGTGAAATAAGTGCTGGGTTGCCACGGCAAACCCAGCACTGACTGCAGGACTGACTTCTGGTTGGTTGTGCCTTGGTCATTACAGGTCGTTACAACCCAGGGTTTTTATATATTAGGATGATTATAATTTTGAGATGCTGTAACTTCTGGAAGGGTCTTCCAAATCCATAAACATATTCATATACTTATTCATTCAATGAATATTTATTGAGTTCCACCTATTTATTAGGACCTGACCAGGCATTTAGGAAAACAAGCTATTTTTAGGAGTCTATTAACAGTCTTCCTGGAATATTTCAACAGAAAATAATAGAGGTGGAAGTAAGGGCATTAGGCAAAAGGGTCCCTAAGGGATTCCAAGAATTAATATTCTATGATTCTATGACAGTATTTTATTAATTGACTATATATGTATATTATACTATTTTGAATTCTGAATGTGTATTTTCATTTTAGTCTGGGTACCCTCAGATGATGTCCACCTGCTTGCTTAGGCCCACTCCCTGGGTGATCAGACCCAAGCTGGCAGTCAGACATCCCTCTGGCAGCCTGGCAGCCCTCAGGGGATGTCCACTTATCAGCAGGGAGCAGACCTAAGTTGCAGTTGGACATCCTTAGTGCTGCTGAGGAGGTGGAAGAGGCTCCTGCCACCACCGCTGTGCTGGCAGCCATCAGCCTGAGCAGAACTCCCCCTGTGGGAGCACACTGACCACCAGGGGACAGCTCCTGCATTGAGCATCTGCCCCCTGGTGCTCAGTGTGTGTCATAGTTACCAGTCATTCCCAGTCATTCTGCTGTTAGGGTCAATTTGCATATTATCCTTTTAGTATATAGGATAGAGGCCTGGTGCACAGGTGGGGGGCAGCTGGTTTGCCCTGAAGGGAGTCCCAGATCAGGGTGGGGGGGTCCCACTGGGGTGCCTGGCCAGCCTGGGTGAGGGGCTGATGGCTGTTTGCAGGCTGGTCAAGCCCCCACCCCCCAGTGGGGACCCTCACCCCATGGAAGTTTGGCCAGCCTGGGTGAGGGGCTGGTGGCTGTTTGCAGGCTGGCCACACCCCCTTTAGGGTGTGGGATCCCAACTGGGGTGCCTGGCCAGTCTGGGTGAGGGGTTGAGGGCTGTTTTCAGGCTGGCCAAGCCCACCAGCGATGGAAGCTCCCAGCCTCTCCATTTTTTCTTTTCTTTTTTTTTATTCTGGGATTTATTTACCTTCTATAATTGAAACTTTGTAGCCTTGAGTGGAGTTTAGAGCCGGCCAGGGCGGGAGGGAAACTTGTCTTCCTCCATCGCCAGGGGCAACCCAAGCCTCCTGCTCGCTCCAGCTCCAGGGCCACGGCTGCCTTAAAGCAGGTATCTGGGGTTTATTTATCTTCTATAATTAAAACTTTGTTGCCTTGAGTGGAGTTCAGAGCAGGCTGCAGCAGGCGGGAAGCTTGACTTCCTCAAACACTGGGGCAACCAAGCCTCCTGCATGCTCCAGCTCCGTGGCTGCCGGCCGCCATCTTGGTTGAGTTAATTTGCATATAGTTGCTCTGATTGGCTGGTGGGCATGGCTTCAGGTGTAGCAAAGGTATGGTCAATTTGCATGTTTGTCTTTTATTAGTGTAAATAATATATATATGTATGTATATATATATATATATATATATATAGCCTATCTAATAAAGAGGGAATATGCTAATTTACCCTCACACCATCGCAAAGATGGCAGCACCCACAGCCAATAAGGAGGGAATATGCTAATTGACTGCCCCACCCTCAAAGATGGTGGTGGCCAGAAGGGGAGGGCAGTTACGGGCGATCAGGCCAGCAGGGGAGGGCAGTTAGGGGTGACCAGACCAGCAAGGGAAGGCAGTTGGGGACAACCAGGCCTGCAGGGGAGGGCAGTTGGGGGGCACCAGGCCTGCAGGGGAGGGCAGTTAGGGGTGACCAGGACAGCAGGGGTGGGTAGTTGGGGGTGATCGGGCCAGCAGGGGAGGGAAGTTGGGGATGATTGGGCTGGCAGGGGAGTGGTTAGGGGGTGATTAGGCTGGCAGGCAGAAGCAGTTAGAGGCAATCAGGTAGGGAGGTAGGTGAGCGGTTGAGAGCCAGCAGTCCTAGACTGTGAGAGGGATGTCAGACATCCCCTGAGGGGTCCCAAATTGGAGCGGGTACAGGCTGGGCTGAGGGGCACCCCCGCCCCCAGTGCACGAATTTTGTGCACCAGGACTCTAGTGTTAGTGTGTGTGTGTGTGTGTGTGTGTGTGTGTGTGTATACTTATTTATATTTAATATCTCTATCTCTAATTGTACCACCCCATCAGTCTGGTTGCAAACCACAACATGATTTTCATCAACTGTGAGATCCATTAAATTAGATTCTGTGAAACTCCAAGAGGCAGAACTAGGACCCAATGGTGGAAGTTTACAAAAGCCAAATTTTGGCTTCCTAACAAAATATTTTTAAAAGTAAAGAGGCTTATTTTTTAAAAAAAGAGGCTGCTTTACTAAGCACTAGATTTTGAAAATAAAACTGTCAACTGGACCATCGTCTGCATGGTATGCTCTACAAAGTATTCCTATAATGGTGAGAGACTGAAATAGATAACCTGTCTACTTCCTTTTGTGAATTTAAACTGTAAGAATTTCTATACCACAGCTCCTTTTTTCTCACTCCATTTTCTGATAGTTTGAATATACTTTTTTCTTTCTTGATTTATTTTATTTCCCTTGACAAGGTCTTTATCTTCCTGAATGTCAGGTTTGTGTAAATTAACCTGTAACCTATGGGTTTCTATAAAATCAACATATGAATTTTATACAAAACTAGAGGCCCGGTGCACAAAATTTGTGCATGGGGGGTCTCTCAGCCCAGCCTGCACCCTCTCCTATCGGGGACCCCTTGGGGGATGTCTGACTGTCTCTCACTATCTGGGACCACTGGCTCCTAACTGCTCACCTGCCTGCCTGCCTGATTTCCCCTAACCCCTCTGCCTGCCTGATCACCCCTAACTGTCTCTGCCTCACCCTATACCTGAGACCCAGGACTTCCCTCCCTCTGGCTGGCCCTCATTTGTGCCTTGCTGGTCCCCATTCCTCTCTCACAAGCTCATTTGTGCCTGGCTGGTACCCATTCCTCTCTCACGAGCTCATTTATGCCTCGCTGGTCCCCAATCCTCTCTCCCCAGTGTTGAGTGTCTGAGCAGTTATGGCTAATATTTGCATATTAGCTCTTTATTATATAGGATGATGCAAAAATCAATCCTCCAGTATCCTCCAGTTTCTTCAGTGGGGAAAAAAACTGATTGTCTTCCCGAAATGGACAGTCAGAGAAGCATCAATAATCAAGGATGTGAAAATGGCATACAAAGCTTTCAATAAAAAACAACAAAAAGAGCACCAAGTAAATGTGAGGGGGAATATCCAAGAAGACTGATGATACATGACCTTTCTAATGAAACCCCCATGAGGTCAGAGGATATGACAAGCCTATCTTAAAATTCATGGAATAAAAGTACAGAAGCGAATATCCTAAGACCACATTATAAAAGAGAAATGATAGATTGATCAGGACATGAAAGTGCTCATTCTCTTCCCTGTTCTTGTATGTACATGAGGTAAACCTAACATCCTGGGCCTCAAAACTCTAGGGCCAAAGTTCACAACTTCTAAGAATGGAAAGGGCATCTTCTGACTAACTGAAAAACAACTGCAAAAACAAATGTCATTCTAGCAACAAATTGTCAAAGCCTCTAAGGATGTTTTTGCTCTAACTTCATGATCATGACATTCACCATAAATGATGTGCTCCCTGTTCATTTTTCTAATCTGCAGAATAAGTCAATGAACCACATTTTAGTGCCACTCAGGGGTTCTACTCCAGAACTTAAAGTGACAACTAGAAAAGGAGGGGACAAAGGTACATGGCTAGGTAATGGATTTTAAAAAAATATATGTCCTAAGGGCCCCTTCCTTCACTGAACAGTTTGAATTTTTATGACATTAAAGTTCCAATCAGGATCTAAGGTATATTTCTTAAATGCAAAAAAAAAAAAGATTTTAGATATTTTCTTACTAACTGGTTGGCTCTTTAAGAAAATGGGATTAATTTCAAGTAAAAACACAAGCCAAAATGAATAGCAATAGCTTTGGCCAAGCGGCAGTTAGGTGAAACATAAAGGATGTGAGAATAACACCTAGGTATTAAATAAAATGCAAAAAAATACAAGAGGTCCAGGGTCTGATATCAAAGAAGAAATTAGAGATTGAGGAAGAGCTCAAGGAGTTGGAAGACTTTGCTTTGAATGAAAGTAAAAAGGAAGGATAAGATGCAGAGGCTCTCTAAAAGGCTAAAATGCTGACTTTGACCTGGTCCATATATAAGTGTGCTGATAAAACTAGGCTTTCTTTTTTTAAAATACATTCTATTGATTTTTTAGAGAGAGAAAGGGAGAGGGGATAGAGAGTTAGAAACATCGATGAGAGAGAAACATTGATCAACTGCCTCCTGCACACCCCCTACTGGGGATGTGCCCACAACCAAGGTACATGCCCTTGACCGGAATCGAACCTGAGACCCTTCAGTCCGCAGGCTGATACTCTATCCACTGAGCCAAAGCAGTCAGGGCAAAACTAGGCTTTCTTACTCCACTGGCAATTGAGGGTCTAGTTCAGGGGTGGGCAAACTTTTTGACTCGAGGGCCACAATGGGTTCTTAAACTGGACCGGAGGGCCGGAACAAAAGCATGGATGGAGTGTTTGTGTGAACTAATATAAATTCAAAGTAAACATCATTACATAAAAGGGTACGGTCTTTTTCTTTTTTTTAGTTTTATTCATTTCAAACGGGCCAGATCCGGCCCGCGGGCCGTAGTTTGCCCACGTCTGGGACTCTAGTTCCTTTATATTGTCACTAGAGGCCCAGTGCACAAAATTCATGCAGGGGGGGGGGGGTCCCTCAGCCGGGCCTGCACCCTCTCCAATCCAAGACCCCTTGGACATCCCTCTCTCAATCTGGGACTGCTGCCTGCCTGATCACCCCCTAACCACTCTACCTGCCTACCTGATTGTCCCTAACTACCTCTGCTTGCCAGCCTGCCCCCCCAAATGCCCCCCTGATGGCCTGGTTGCCCCCTAACTGCCCCCCTGCCAGCCTGGTCTCCCCCTAACTGTCTGGAAGGAAGTCAGACATCCGGAAGATGTCCAGTTGACCTGGTCTAATTAGCATATTACCCTTTTATTAGAATAGATTCCACTGGATATGCTGTGTAAGGGGGTTGAAAACACTATCAAAATGTTTGTACAAGTGTTTAAAACATGCTTGCTGGCAGTTTCGCCATTGGTGTGTTTTTGTCTATTTTGCAGCAAAGGGATAAGTGGTCTATATGGCAGAAAGCGACTTAGGCTTTTCATTTATATAACAATTTATTGAAGCTCTTTTTAATTCCAGGCCACATGGATGGTACTGTTGCTTAAGAAAATTAAAATTGAAAGTGATTGGTCTGTCCCTAGCAAGTCAACAAGACTTACTTACTCTCCCATGTTGTGTCTTTAGTTAGTCCACACCACATGAGCCATAAATACATCAAGTCACTGAACATTGAGGAGACTGGGCTTAAATAGGTGGTGTTTGTACGTTAAAATCTCACTAGATACCATAAAATCTATGTGAATGTGGGCTCTACATATGAGGATAGAGCTACAAAGAGCTCTGATAGCACTTGATACTATTAAATCCCTCTCGTCCAAACAGCAGAACCTGAGGGTAGATAGTCTGTGTTCTGGTTATAATCCCAAACTGAGAGTTGAAATACTTGGTAATTCAAGGTTGCTCAATGACTTCCTGTCTAAATTATACTGTTCATCCAATAAATATTTATAGATCAACTACTATGTACAGGGCAGTCTTCTAGGTACAGAAAATATATAGAAACAATTCTTGCCCTTGAATAGTTCACAGGTATGGTGGAAAAGACAGACATAAAAATACCTAAATCACATATGACCGGTTCCCACATAGAAATACATACAAATGCTATAGGAACATAGAAGAGGAACAATTAATCCTGTCTTTAAGAAATGGGTGGGTGGGGGAAATCCAGGGAATGCTTCACAGAGAAAATAACATTTGAAATGGGTCTTCAAAGATGAGTAGGATTATCAAAAGGCAGAGAATATGGGAAGTGTTCACAAGTGAAGGAAAGTATACTAGTAAGATAAAATGTTCAGAGATGGGAAAGTGAAGAGTTTTATTTTTGGAATGATGAATAACCCAGGATGGCTTGTGTGTGGCCTACTTAATTGTTGAGTGAATAAATGAATTAAGAAATAAACTAAGCTCTAACTGGTTTGGCTCAGTGGATAGAGCATCAGCCTGCGAACTGAAGGGTCCCAGGTTCGATTCCGGTCAAGGGCATATACCTTGGTTGCGGGCACATCCCCAGTAGGGAGTGTGCAGGAGGCAGCTAAATTGATGTTTCTCTCTCATCAATGTTTCTAACTCTCTATCCCTCTCCCTTCCTCTCTGTAAAAAATCAATAAAATATATATTAAAAAAAGAAATAAACTAAGAAGGAGCTTGTCTACCACAAAGTGTATACCAGAAATTTAAACTTTATCTTGTATGCAGTAGGGAGCCAGAGGAGTTTTATTTTATAGGAAAACGACATATATATAAAAGCAAAAAAAACTAGTAAAAATACCATCTGCAAATATTATGGAAAATGGGTGAGAATGTAGAAGGGACTGGACACTGAAGGCAAGAAAACCAGGTAGGAGGCTTGTGCAATCAGTCTTTAGGAGGAAAATGCTAAAAGGCTGAACTCGGTCAGCGGTAGGTTGGATGAAGAGATGTGGGATGAATTTGGAAGATTATTTTAGAAGTAGAATTAGTAGAAGTTGGTGATTGCTGGATATGGAAAATTATGAAATATTTAGAGATTGTACCATATATTCTCTTTCATAAAGAATGACAGTGCCATTATAACCAAGATAGAATACACAGGAGGAAGGCTGGAATTTGAAGGGAGCAGATTAAAAGTTTAATTCTGAACAAGTTAATTCAAAGTACCTGAGGGACAGTCAAGTGAAGATATCTAGCAGGAAAATAGTAGATGTAACTCAGAAGGGACATAAAAACTTGATTGCTAGATCTAGAAGCTTCAAAGGTCAGGGGTTCTAATCCTTGGTTGCACATTAGAATCACCTCAAAGTTAAAACAAAAACAAAAAAACATCTACTGATGCCTCTGCTTCACTCCAGCTTAAATAAATCCATATATATGAGGGTAAGACTTATACAAAAAAATATTTTTTAAACTCCACATGTGACTCTAATAGGCTATCAGCTATTAGTTAGTACCAAGGGAATGGAAACTCAAGAAAAATATAGAGTGGTTTATAAAGGGCATATTAAGGAGAAAAGGCTGGTGGAAAATACCTTTTTAGGGATAGTTAGAAGAAAATAAGGTAAAGATGAAGATTGAAAGAGTTGCCAGAAAGATATGGAGAGACTCAAGATAAAGTGGTGTCACTTGAGCAAAAGGGAAGAGAGTATCAAAATGAAAGGTTTGTTCAAATAGCATCAAATGCTCAATAGTGTCCCAATATACCAGCCTTGAGTATACTGATGAACAAGCTGTCACCTATTAAAGAATAAGATAGTTAGTTCTGAGTAAAAGAGAGATAGTTCAAGAACATTGTGAATCATTTGGATACTGTTAAGCCTTGATGATGGCTAGATGCCCAAGAAAGAAGCAAGGCTATTAGAATGGCTGGGGGAAGTGCCAAAGAAAAAATCTGCCAGCCTCATAACTTTTCCCTGCCTTCAACATCTGAATATTTAACTGAAGAACTGTTTGATAAGTAACTAGAGCTCTGCCTCATAGTCATCTTCTTTGGGAAAATTGGAAAGATCCAGAAGTAGAGCAGCTCTCACAAACTAGATAATAAGAATCAGAGTGCTTTGGCCATGTGTGCTGAGAACAGCCCAAACACACACAATATGGTGACTAGAAAAGCTGCTATTCCTTGTTATGTTGGAGTCCAAAGACAGCCATAGGTTTGTAAAACACTACTTCAGAGCTATGGAAGGAATGTGTTACAGTGCCACCTGCTGGTAATAAGACCAGAAGCAAGTTTCTATTTTTTAAAAAATCATAAATTCCCTGAGGCTGAAGATTGAAGAATACAGATAAATAAATTTCATTCTGATTTATAATTGAGGGTGATGCCTCACTAAGTAGTTTATTTCATTCAAAATACATTTTCATAATTGAAAATAGAGCTCTGATTGGAGCTCATTATAGCAAATGGAAAGCATGTGTACAGAAACACTAGAAGCCCAAGACTAGAATGTCCCTGAACCCTGCCCCTTGCCTTCCAGTCTAAGGCACTTCAACCCACATTTCCTTTCCAGAACCTCAATATCTTTTTATGTTTTTAAAAAGTAGGTATATGCTCAAGACACCATCTTTCTGCTTGTTTCTGTGCAAATATATCTCTTCATCTAGTTGAATAGTAAACTATCCTACAGCCAATCTGGGCTACTTAATACTAAAAACATACCCTGTACTTTATATATCCATACATTTGATGCTGCTGTTCCCTCTGCTAAGAATGATGTCCCATCACTATTCCCAACCCAGTCTTCATATTCAATGTCAAATGACACCTCTCCCCTTATCACCCTCACCTCCCAGCTAGAAATAAAATCTTTTCTATCTGAACTGTATCTGTGTGTCTTTTATGAAACTTATTTTATACCTTTTATAAGAGTTGTAAACAAGATATATCCATGGTGTAGTAAAAGGAGCATAAACTTTGAAATCAGTCCATGGTACAAAACCTGGATTTGCTGTTTAATAGTTGGGAACCTTAGTTAAACTCACCCTCCCTGAGCTTCAGTTTTCTCATCTGTAAAATTACGATAATGATGCCCACACAAGGGGACAGTATGGCAGAAAATTTAGGAGAAGAACAATTGCATCAGTTATAGCTGGGTTTAATTCCTGGTTTTGCCCTTATATAAAAGTGCTCAAATTATTTATCCACTCAAAGTCTCAATTTCCTCATCTGTAAAATGAGACAATAGTTTGACCTACCTACCTCAGTGCCTTTATGAGGAGATAATGTATATAAAATGCCTGACATATAGCTTCACTCAATGCTTATTACTTTCTCCCTTCCAATATGATTTACTAAATTCCTTGGGAACAAAAATCATGCTCTGTCTATTTCTGATCACCTAAAGGTGCCCAGCACAGGGCTTTTAATATAGTGTGCTTATATGTTTGGTAAATTAATAAATGTCACGATTATATAATATTTCCTAGCAGAATTTAGTTCCAGGCAACCACTGTCTCATTTCTCCACAAAGCAGTGATGCCAAATATGTGTCATGCATCTCACATGTTTAATGGGTGCCTCTTAAACCATGCGTTTCTTGTCTGTAGCCCTTTAGGGAGAATACACTTATATACAGCTCTCCTAAGTCACATCCACAGAGAGTATCAGGGCCTGACTCTTCTTAGCCTGAGGGAAGGTCATTGAATTTCAAGGCATTTCTTTTTAGAGAAGTTCAGTTCTGATGCAATCCTCACAAAGCATTGTGTTTCTCTATGATAGTTTCAGATAAATATATGGCAGCAAAAATAGGGCAAGACTCAGAATATGAACAAAAGTTTAAACCTGCATATTCAGTATTCCTCTAATGGATTAGGGGTGTCATGCATATTTTAAGAAATCTCTGGATGCCAGCTTTCTCCAGGGACCAAACTAAATAGGCAGTAATGGTGTACTTTTGCAGAGCACATATTTCATTTAGAGCAAATTATACCTGTAGAAGTCAACAGAGCCACAAGGGATGCACTTTAGCCTAACATACCTACATGAGTTGGATTATTATAGAAACTAAACTAGCAGAGATTGTATGCATTTAAAGCTTCTCTCCACTCTGGCATATACAATATCCTTTCATTCCAAAACAGAGTAGAAAGGAGCCCATTCACTACAGTTCTTGGCAGTTCTTGTTGATATGCTAAATTACAACATCAAAATTAATAGAATGCTCAATTTATTCTTACTTCTCTCTCACTCTTTTCCATTACAGACAACAATGAATCCAACACAATACCAAGCTTGGCAACTTCTTTCTGTATTTGGGCAATGCTTCAAAATTGGACAAGATCCCTACATGGAATTGTTTTCAGACTTTCCTGCTTTTAAATTCATTAAATATTTTAGCTTAATTACACACACATTTTCATTTAAAGAGGGTCAATATCATAAAGGACTTCAATATTTCATTCATATCAGATGGTCTTGATATGTACAGCAAGCAAAATACTGAACTCAGGTCTTAATTCACATGCTCTCCTCTTCCTCTGCCATTCTTTGTTGCCCAAACTCTTAATGGAATGGCTAGAGATTTCCCCTTCCAGTTTGCTTTGCTGCTTTGCTAATCTCTCACGCTCCCTCTCTCAACCTCTCTCCCTTTCTCTGGTTATCACGGTTTTCTCCAGCTAGTCTTCAACTGATAATTCAGATGGTCTTTCTTTCTTTCTTTCTTTCTTTCTTTCTTTCTTTCTTTCTTTCTTTCTTTCTTTCTTTCTTTCTTTCTTTCTTTCTCTCTCTCTCTCTCTCTCTCTCTCTCTCTCTCTCTCTCTCTCTCTCTCCTCTCTCTCTCTCACTTCCAATGTTCTTTGAATCCAAGACACATACTCATCATAGCCAAGATGGGGATTTTAATAAATAATGAGGTGTTTTTCATTTGGATTTAGATTGACAAATATTCTTTAATCAAGAATATTCACTTAGTAAATGTGTAATGAGAGAGGGCTCTGATCTTTTCTTGGTTGGAAATATAGGTTTGGTACAGTGACTTCAGTGGACAATTTGTTGCATCTTTCAAAAATTTAAATAAAGATTCTATCCAAATTTTTATATTTCTCCCTAGACACAGGTGCTTCACTCCCTGCCATCGTCATTTCTTGCACTGTGCTCCTCCTTTCTTACTGAAAATGTCCTCCTCCCTTGTTCCTCCTCACTCTGAGTCTATCTGCTCTCAAGGCTTGCTTTAAGCCCCTCATCTTCTACATTAGTCCAATATTCACCCTGCCTTTCTCTGAATCCCCTAGCTTTCGAGGCCTGTATTGTGCAAGTTTAATACTGAATTAAATTATCTTGTATTATTCTACAGGAAATTAATATGTGAAGCATCCCCAGTAAGAATATTTCCTCCCACTTAAATATATCTCTTTTTATCATACATTTAAGCAATCTTTGTAGAAAAATATCATTTAACTGTACATACTAAACATCATTCCAATTTTTTTATTTTGATTAGTGTAAATGCATATTTTTATCATCATTATGATCTGGATTTTGTTTTATTTATGTTTTGTTTGTTTGTTCTTATCCTAACCCAAGGACATGCTTATTGACATTAGAGAAAGGGGGAGGGAGGTAAGGAAGGAGAGAGAGAAACATCAATGTGAGAGAGGAACATCAATTGGCTGCCTTTCTGTATTGCCCTGACTGGGGATCATACCCACAACCTAGGTATGTGCCCTGACTTAGAATCAAACCTGAAACCTTTTGGTATATGGGACTATTCTCCAACCAACTGAGCCACACCAACTAGGGCACAATCTGAGGGTTTTTGCTTAATATATTTATATTCACATTTCTGTGTATGGATTTGGTCTAAATACTGGTCATTTTAATAGTTATATAGTGTTCCATCAGGTTAGCATAATTTGCTTAGCTATTTATTTATCCCAATGAGATTAAGTATTATGGAACAAGGGAATTTTTATTTATTTTCTCTCCCTGCTCCCCCCACCACAGAACTAGTGGAATGCTGTACATACAGTAAGTTCAATAGTATATCATGCCTGGCTATGCCTTTGGCCACATAAAAGTTAAAGACCAAGAATCCTAAAATTATTTGCCCTTCTACTTCTTCAATATATGTGAATTTCATTCAGCTCTGTTTTGGACATAAGTTCTTTCCGACTAATCTCTCTCATCCCTGACTACTTCTTACATGCTGTAAACTTTGTCCTATACTCCAAAGTTTAATATACTCCTTACCATTTCCAATGGCCAGGCCAAGCCAATCCTCCAATACCACTTTCCTTTCCTTCCAAGATCTAGTGTCTTTTATGGAATTCAACATAGTTATAAAGATAAAAATATCAAGACTTAGATTATCACTTTCAATTAAAAAGAGATCATGTGATAGTATTTTCCTCCTTGAAGTTTGCGTTATTAGAATAAATTTAGGAGATGAGATTCAGTAGCACTTTGTTGATCTTCTAATCTAGTGCTCTTGCACTCCACAGCTAAAGGCACAATGTAAATATTTTCAGAGAAACATTACTTTTAACAACCATTTTAAAATAAAACATTTTATCTCCTTTTTAAGAAGTCAAAGCAGATTTCATTTTATTTTTAATTATATAACAATCAATTTCACAAAAAGTTATTTTGTTTATACTTGGAAGTTGTTTGAGAAACATTTTCTAGCTTTTGCCAGAAATATACTCATATAAACTCTATTTCTGCCTTTATGGTCTTCTTCAGTCATCTGATTGGAAATTCTAAAACCAAATTTCTAGTAAGAACAAACTGCTATCCTCTCATCACCAATCAGAAAATTTCATAAGTCTATAAACCTGTAAGTCAAAGCCTCAGGTAAAGCTATTTTTTCATTATATGGAATTGAATGTTTCTGTTCAAGTTGATCCAAAATGTATCTATAAGTACCTACTGTGTGCCATCAGGCCTTCACATCCTCCTTACCAGTAGAGACTATATTTTTCTAGTTGATTTAGATATTTTTGTAACTGCAATTTTCCTTCAAACACAAGATCACTGAGAAGTTGCTTTGTTATGGTCATCCTCCAGATGTACTGACTGCAAGATGACCCAATTTGAGTTCAGAGTTAAACATACCCTCTCATCAAGCTGGTTATCCTATTCCTTTCTCCTCTGACATGGAGATTTAGGCTGCAAGAACTGAATACCACAATTGCATTAACACAGTTCACATTTTCCTGTTGCTGCAGCAGTAGCAGCAACAACAAAAGTCAGAGAAAAGTGAAGGTGACAGTTCAATGACCCTCCCCCAATAAAATCCAGGTATACTCTGGGGACATGATTTTTTAGGTAAAAAGAAATAGGCAAATACAAGCGCTTGGGTGATCTCTTCTTGAAGGAAAGTTATTTATTCTACTCATCCTATTAAAAATTAGTTTTAGACACCTGTCATTAGCCTTTGTCAAGCAACAAATTAGCCAATTATCTACTATAAAGAATGACACCTTTAAGTAATATAAACCTATTGTTCATAGAGTAGACTGAACTTACCTATTAGTCCTAAATTTAGGGAATTCTGATGCTATAGGACCTCATGAGTACTCTGCAAAGAAGATAACAAGCCCACACTTGCCAATCAGCTATAGTTCTTAAAATTAGATGCTGTGCATTTTGGTATATTCTAATGCAGCCAGGCCCTAGATGGAATCTCAGAGCCAGCTTTGCTGTTTCTCTAGCCAGGGTTGATGGTTGGGCTTGCCCAGTATGAATGAGTATTACCTAGATATATAGCCTGTGATGCAGCTTCTAAAAAATGTGTACTACTGGAAACCAAGAGGTTTGTTTCAATATATGCCCAGACCATATTTTTTAAAAACCTGAGTGTTTTATTTATTTATTTTCTTTGATTGACAATTATAGAAGAAGAAACTTGCATCCCTTGGTCCTTTGTCTTGTGCATAGGGAGGCCCTTGACATCAGTATTTTTAGGTATCTTAGCAAAAAGGAACCCTGTCTGTAATGAAATGCACAGAAATAATTATAATTGGCTTCACATCTGGCAGTTATAAATGTAAATGAGTAAAGGGAACATTCTTCATTTTTCAACTTGGAAGAAGGGAAGGAGGGGAGAAAAGTAAAAGTTCTGAGTCCCATTGATGATTCCAAGAACAACTATGCAAGCTTGAATATGTATCTCTTCAATTGGCAAAGGCCAAAGAACCTCACAGACTATATAAAACAAAATTTTGTACAACAGATCTGCAAAGTGATTTTTAATATTCTCCATGAGGAATCCTATCTAATAATAGACAAACATGGTAATGAACTGTACCTTCGCTACCATCGCCATTGGCTGATCATTGTGATATGCAAATTAACCACCAACAAAGATGGCGGCTAATTTGCATAATGAGGCAGGGTGGGACACCGGGAGCCACCATCCAGGCCCCCATGTGCGACCCCAGGAGCTGCTGGAAAGCCAGGCTGCAGGCAAGGCGGCCTCCTGGGACCCAGGAGTCGCCTTGCCTGTGGCCTGTGATCGTGATTGGAAAGCCGGGCCGCAGGCATGGCGGCCCCCTGGGACTCAGGAGCTTGCTGGCGAGGTCTGCAGGCGAAGCAGCGATCAAGCTATGTGGGGGAGTGTGGGGGGTGGTAGGAGCTACAGGAGCAGCTCTGGCCGGAGACTGAAGACTCCAGCCAGAGCGGGGAGCAAAGACTGAAGGCTCCAGCCACAGTGAAGACTGTGTACAGAGCAAAGATGGAAGGCGGTGGCCAGAGTGAAGGTCTGGGTCCTGGGTGCCAGAGGAAAACTGGTGCTGGCAGCCAGGGGAAAGAAGGCCTATTGCACGAATCTTCGTGCAATGGGACTCTAGTATCATAATAAGAGGGCAAATAATCTATTTTCTGCATAAAATAATATAGCAGAAATGTAGGGTCTTGGAAGGGGGTTATGATGAAAGTGGCTATATAGAAGGGAAGAGTAAAAAGAACTGCTCCAAAGTACCCCCCCCCTTTTCATCATCTATGGGCAACTTAGGGTGTCTTTTATTCACCCATGCTTTTTTTTTTGTTACTGTATTTTTAAATTGAAAAACAAATACCATACAGAGAGACATGCACAGAACAACATCATGCTATTAGTCTTCCCTGCCTACTCCATGTACACCATAAATAGAAGCAGAAAGGCATAAGAATAAAGACCAATTACATTCAAATCATCTCTACTTCCAAGACCTATAAGAAAAGTTTTGTTCCAATATTATAATTTCTATTGTCCTAGTAGGTATGTGGGGGAATGGAGACTAAAATCATTCAAACACATTCACTCTTGGGTATATCTGTACAGGTAATGTTTCTTCACTAAAGCTCACTGCAAATATGACACTACTTGGGCATACTAAGAAGACAAAGTTGAGAACCCCTAGAAAGTCACAGTCTCACATTTCATAACTAAAAAATAAAGGAACAAAGCATTAAAAATTGATCTTTTAACTTTCTCTATGTATATACATTTTAACAGCCTTTTTCTTCATAAATAATAAGCAAACCAAGAAAACAAGAATATGTTGATAGCAATTGTGCTCATTTTTTTCAGTTTGGATTTTATTAGAATTAAGCTACCATAATATAGATAACTTTTAAAAGTCTCAATCCTTTTATTTTTTTTCAGGCTCTGATACATACATTATAATGCAACAAAGTGAGAAAAATGGTGTCTGGCCCAACAAATTACATTTGCTAGTAAGTAATAATATCCCCAAGTATTTTATTTTAGCAATAATCAATCTGAACCAAGAGAAAAAATGAAAATGTGACTTCAAAAGTAAGGTAAGGAAAGGGAGCCACATAAAATATGGCAAATTGAAAATAATATAAGTAAAATGTTACACACAAATACAACTGAAAGAAAGTCAGAAAATACAATAATATGTTAAATACATACATAAGTGTTTAAGTGGAGAAAAAAAAACCCAATATATTGCCCGACCTTTACCATTCCAGAATCCTTTGAACTTCAGCTTTGTTCTATTTTAAAACATGTGACACACTTTTGTGAAAGACTAATATCTATCAACTGAAGAACAATACTATTCTTTAGCTACTTCAATTAGCAAGTACTCTCACCACAGAAAATAGACATTAACCAAACTCCAGGCTCCAGTCAGCATTTACTGCTTTGTAAAATAGGCATGTACTTTATTGCCTGGGTTTTATACTAAATGAGAAAGTAAAGAACATACATTTAATTCTAGGAAATAACTGAATTAGAAGTCAACAGAAAGCCCCATTGCAGTTTTTTTTTGTTTGTTTCCATATTAATAATACATTCCTCAATGTCTTACTAGAATGATTACACACAGAAAATCGATTCTTAAAATCACATGCATGGTTTGTAATTATAGCTAGAATGTATAATCAAAACTAAAAGACACATATATCTAAGTGTTATTAAACAATGATTAAGCTTTGATTGGAATATCTCCTGGCTATAACTAATCTCTTAGTTTAATCATGACTGCCTGCCACACCCCCATGTTCTAGGAATAGATATTTTTTCTTAAGAAATTCCTCTTTAGGCTATTAGCTAATATATCTGAACTTGGAGTCGTTAAATCTCTAACTGTTAGGAATTTTATACAAATGTAAAATGTGAGGAACTAAAATGCACTGATATTTGTCAAAAGCTTTCATTTAAACTGTAATGCTGCACACTCAATTAGGAGGTAAAGGATATATATTTTTAAAGGTTTCCTATCTTTTCATTTGCAAATATTTGCTCCCAGGTGTATATTCACTTGCAAATTTAATCAATCCTAAGTAGGCCCTTAACATTTCATTGTCCACTGAGGATATACTGTAATTGAATTTGAACAAAATTCCACTGGTTTCCCAACATTTTCTCAGTGGTAGGCTAAAATCTTGTTTTCATTTTGGCTACTTTGCAACATGGCTGGAATACAAGTCCTTCTGCTTAAAGATAGTCATAGTTAAAGGCAAAGATACTCTCTGGATGTTCAAAAACCAAACTATTTTAAACCAAAAAATGTGGAAAGTTGCCAGCAACTTACCAGAGTTTCTCTTTGATACCATCTTCAAATTTTTGCTGAATACAGAACAGATCACAAGAGCCAAAAGAAATGGTGGCTTCATGGTTCACTTCCCTTGGCAGCTGAAAAGTAAAATAATAATAATTAATAATAATAATAATAATAATAATAATAGAAATAAAAATAAATTAAGTTTTTGAATCACAGATCTTGGTTTCAACAAATAGCAGGCATAATTTCACATATCTCAAAGACACATTACAGAAACAATGCCATTCTGGTGACTTCTAGTTTATTTTTATGAAAATGGAAGAAAACATTAATGTTAACAGTTGAATTATGACAAATCTCCCTGCTTAGAACTTTCCAGTGGCTTTCCACTCGATTTACAGTAAAATCTGAACTTCTTCCATTAGACTTTCAACTGCCTGCAGGTGGGGCTCCAGTTATGTGTTGTTGTTTCTTTAAAAAAATTGTATTTCCAAAACTTCCCTCCTTGTTGGCTATGCTTCAGCCACTATGGACATTTTATTTGTCCCTGGAGAGTACCAAGGTAATTCCTTCCTCATGGCCTTTGCATTTTGTCCTTCTCCTGGGATATTCCTTCCCACTCTTCATGCATTTAGTTCCTTCATCTTACTGATTTCAGTCCCACAAAAAGGCCTTTCCTGACTACCCAATCTTAAAATCTCACTCTGCCATTCTCTAGCTCACCTACTTGCTTGTTTTATTCATAAGACTGATCAGCACTTAGCTGTTTTGTTTATTTATGTGAAAGGAAGCATTTCACTAAACTTTAACAGACATTTTTAAATAAACAGTACTGAATCTTAAACAGTGGGAATGAAACTGTTCCAAAACCAAAAATATCTGAGAGTACTGAATTGGACTGAGATGTTGTTAAGCACCTCTTCCCCAACCCCTCGTCAACTATAACAGAGAAAGGGGTTGACTAAAGGACCATAAGTAGCCATTTTGGGGGAAAAACAAAACCATTTTTAAAACAAAAAACAGCCCAGCTGGTGTGGCTCAGTGGTTGAGCATTGACCTATGAATCAGGAGGTCATGGTTCTATTCTGGGTAGGGCATATGCCCGGGCTGTGGGCTTGGTCCCCAGTGTGGGGCATGCAGGAGGCAGTCGATCAATGATTCTCTCTCATCATTGATGTTTCTATCTCTCTCTCTCCCTCTCCCTTCCTTTCCGAAATCAATAAAAATGTATTAAAAAAAACAACATTTGTCCCACTGAGTTAAGACTTTTCAGTCAGTTGGATACTTATATGGGGACTCATCTAGGATCCTTTCAGAATTAGAATATAAGCACTATAGAGGTACATTGTGTTCATCATAAACATATAAAAATGGCAAAAGATAACATGAAGGTGAAACCTCAGTGACCCCAGAAATAACAGGTAGAAGCAAACCCAAGTGGAAAGGCAAGAGCAGCCTCTGAATAACATTTAAAGATCCAGAATTCCATGTAAAGAATTGTTTCTTGAATAATTGGTTTGTTCCTCAAGGTCCAGAGCCTTACCCAGAATGTAAAAGTAACAAGATGATATGAAGTGTTGGGTGGAATCCTCTTTTCCCAGAATTGATCGCAAAGATCCACTTGATATCCTAAATTCAGAAAACTTCCAGTTTGGTGCTGAGGCCACCAGTTCAGCTACCCAATGCAGCTAGTTTCTTATCATCCCACCCCCATTGCATCAATAGACAAAGAGGGTTTTGAAGGAGGAGGAGGTCATCTTTTAATAAAGAAGACAGGCTTTCTTTTGCCAGTTGACATTCTGAACTTCCCTTGTACCAATGGAACAGGATAAAGAACCCAGGCTGACCTTGTCATTCCCTTGCAGTACTTCCTGGGATCACCTCCTAAATAAACTACTTACATCCAAATGCTTTGTCTTTGGGCATGATTATGGAAGAACCTAAACCAAGACTGAAAAGGCCATGATAAACTCCATGCAGTTCTTTGTTTTACAGAAACTTTAACTGTCTGATTTTGATCTCAGAAGACTGTGTAGGCTCTGGACTTTGAAAGATGGCTTATTATTCAAAATCTTCCTGAACCACAGACACATTGTAGCTCTTCTATCTTGTGTCTCTGTTTAGAAGTTATATCACCCCCAGTGATTTTGATAAAAATATGGGTTCATATAATTTAATTCTTCCTGCTGTATTCACTCAGTTATCAAATGAACCTTGCTGGTAAGATACTAAGAGTGTTCCATGTGCTCCTTACCCTCAGCCTATCCAAACCATGATCATACCTTCACTATATCTGTCCAAAAGCCAATGGTTTGTAAGAACTGCAATTTGCCAAAAAAAAAAAAAAAAACCAAACAGAAACAAACCTCAGTTTAAGGATTTTAATATTTTATAAATGGTAATAAAATTAAATAAAAGATTAATTGAGAAAGCCTTTAAAAAACCCTGTTTTAAAAACCTAATACTTATAATTTTCACCCAAAACAAGAACTATATTTTATAACTGATATCCAATGGACACAAAAATATTTCTACTTCCCTATTTAATTGACCCCTTCCTTTCTGAAATGAAATACTTATTATTTGACTTTAACCAGTGAAATAATCATTGGAATTGAATCACTGGAATTAAATCACAGAATTATTTCATACTAGAGGCCCGGAGCATGAAATTCATGCACTGGTAGGGTCCCTAGACCTGTCTGCTGATCAGGGCCGATCTGTGGGGCAACCAATGGGGCGATCGGGGCCCCCACTCACACCTACCTTGGCTGGTGGCCTGGTGCCACTGGCTCGCCGGCTCCGCCCCCCACCACTGCTGGGTGGCAGGCTGGAGGCAGCTCCTGCATTGGGAGCAGCTCCTGCATTGAGCATCTGCCCCCTGATGGTCAGTGCATGTCATAGCGACCAGTCGTTCTGCCAGTTGTTCTGCTGTTTGGTCAATTTGCATATTAGGGTTTTATTATATAAGATATTACCATTTTGTCCATTAAAATCAGTGAGGATTATTAAAACTGGACATATCAAGTTTTCAAATCTATATTTTCTAAACCTGTTCCACAAGACAGTTAATTATTTCAACAAATTTTGAAGAATAACTGTTATCCTATATAATAAAAGAGAAACATGTAAATTAACCATCCCTCTGCTTTGCTCACCAGCCAATCAGAGTATGCAAATTAACCTGACAAATATGGCGGGTTAATTTGCACATGCAAGTGTCAAGCACCCCAGGAGGCAATGGCGGCTGTGGGCTCCCAGGACCATTGCTGGCCCCGGAGGTGAGGCCAGCCATGCCTAGCCATGCCTGCAGGCTCCCAGGACCTTTGCTAGCCCCAGGAGGCAAGGCCAACCATGCCAAGACATGCCCGCAGACTCCCAGGACCTTCGCCACTGGAGAGCAGAGCAGGAGAGCAGGCGGAGAGTGGGAGGTTTGGAGGACTTGGCAGAGCAGGAGGCCACTGGACATAGAGCAGAGAGAGAGAGAGGGCAGCTTGGAGTGTGTGGCTCCCTCTGTCACCCCAGCTTCCTCATCACAGCTGTGGAAACTGACAG
The DNA here is from genome assembly GCF_964212035.1 of Myotis nattereri. Taxonomy (NCBI): domain Eukaryota; kingdom Metazoa; phylum Chordata; class Mammalia; order Chiroptera; family Vespertilionidae; genus Myotis; species Myotis nattereri. The sequence continues at coordinate 94,316,030 of NC_138078.1, read as the reverse complement.
CAGGGAGGAGGAAGTCCCACCCCCACAGAATTAGCCAGAATCAGCCGTTGTTCAGATAGCTCTCAGTGGCCTGACAGCCAGGACTCTCATTCACCTGCGTCTCAGACCATGACAGTAGACAGGTGGGACTATATCTAAAGAACAACTGTTGATACAACATAGCTCTGCAGCTGAAAGATGCTGGCATTATCGACAGAAAATGTCTGAAGAGCAACGTGTGTCTGATATTGAAGAAAGGTGGTGCCTGCGACAGAATGTATCTGAAGTCCAGCTATTGGAAAAATGTCGCTCTGAAGCCAAAAAATACCAGCATCATTGGCAGAAAATGTCTAAAAACCAACATGCCTTTGAAGTTGAAAGAAGGCGGTGGCAACAACAGAATATGTCTAGAGAACAGTCATCAACAAATACTACCAATACCGGTAGGAACTGCCTTCTCAGCAAAAATGGAGTACATGAGGATGCAATCCTCGAACATAGTTGTGGTGGAATGACTATTCGATGTGAATTTTGCCTATCACTAAATTTCTCTGAAGAAAAAAACATCCGATAGGAAATTTACTCAATGTTGTAGCAAAGAGAAAGTCTGTCCAAATATATAAATTTTACAGATTACCCAGCATATTTAAAAAGATTAATGACAAACGAAGATTCTGACAGTAAAATTTCCATGGCAAATATTCGTTCCATAAATAGTTCTTTTGCTTTTGCTTCCATGGGTGCAAATATTGCATCACCATCAGAATATGGACCATACTGTTCTAGAACACACGGACAAGTTTATCACCATACTGGAACTTTACATCCTTCAGATGATGTTTCTCAGAAGTTTGCTCAACTCTATATTTTGGATACAGCCTAAGCTACAAGTAAAAGATTAGCAATGCCGGAAAACCAGGCTGCTCAGAAAGACTCATGATCAACATCAACAACCTTATGCATGAAATAAATGAATTAACAAATAATACAAGATGCTACATGAGGTAGAAAAGGAAGCCTCATCTGAAGCAGCAGCAAAAGGTATTGCTCCCACAGAGGTAACAATGGTGATTAAATATGATTGTAACAGTGACCCAGGTAGATATAATTCTCCCCATGTAACCGAGGTTGCTGTCATATTCAGAAACGAAGATGGAGAACCTTCTTTTGAAAGGGACTTGCTCATTCATTGTAAACCAGATCCTAATAATCCGAATGCCACTAAAATGAAACAAGTCAATATCCTGTTTCCTACATTAGATGCAATGACATACCCTATTCTTTTTCCACATGGTGAAAAAGGCTAGGGAACAGATATTGCATTAAGACTCAGAGAAAACAGTGTAATCGACAATAATACTAGAGAAAATATAAGGACATGAGTCACACAAATGCAGTATTATGGATTTCATCTCTCTGTGCAGGACACGTTCAATCCTATTTTAAATGCAGGAAAATTAACTCAACAGTTTATTGCGGATTCATATTAAAAAATGGAGGCCAATTGGATAAATTTCATCAAAGCAAACCAATCTAAGTTGAGAGTTGAAAAATATAGTGGTTTGATGGATTATCTTAAATCTAGATCTGAAAATGACAATGTGCCGATTGGTAAAATGATAATACTTCCGTCATCTTCTGAGGGTACTCCCAGAAATATGCAGCAGTGATATCAGGATGCTATGTCAATTGTAATGAAGCATGGCAAGCCAAATTTATTTATAACCATGACATGCAACCCCAAATGGGCAGATAACAGACCTTACTTGGTAGCCAGAGTTTTTAATATGAAACTGAGTGCTCTTTTAAATGATATATGTAAATTCCATTTATTTGGCAAAGTAATAACTAAAATTCATGTCATTGAATTTCAGAAATGCGGACTGCCTCATGCTCATATATTATTGATATTAGATAGTGAGTCCAAATTACGTTCTTCTAATTAATTCCCTTTCAAAGTGCACGAATTTCATGTACCAGGCCACTAGTATTCTATAATAATAGTAATAATCCTATCTAATAATAGAGAAACATGGTAATTAACCATAACTTCGCTACCCTTCCCATTGGCTAATCAGCGAGATATGCAAATTAACTGCCAGCCAAGATGGCGGCCAGCGGCCAGCAGCCAGGCAGCCGAAGCGAACATGAACATGAGGCTTGCTTACTCCAATGATGGAGGAAATCAACGTTCCCCACCTGCCGCAGCTCAGCTCTGAGCTCCGGATGAAACAATGTTGCAATTATAGAACCTAAACAAACCCCAGAAACCTGCTTTCAGCCGGCAATGGCCTCAGAGCTGGAGCCTGCTCTCAGCTCCAGTGACAGCTATAGAAGGTAAATTAATCCCAGAATAAAAAAAAAAGAAAAAAGGAGAGACTGGGAGCTTCAGTCGCCCACCAGCCTGAAAACAGCCCTCAGCCCCTCATCCAGACTGGCCAGGCACCCCAGTGGGGACCCCCACCCTGAAGGGTGTGTGACCAGCTGCAGAAAGCCATCATCCCATCATCCAGGCTGGCCAGGCACCCAAGCAGGACCCCCAACCTGAAGGGGGTGTGACCAGCTGCAAACAGCCATCATCCCATCATCCAGGCTGGCCAGGCACCCAAGCAGGACCCTCACCCTGATCCGGGACACCCTTCAGGGCAAACCAGCTGGACCCCACTCGTGCACCAGGCCTCTATCCTATTTAGTAAACAGGTAATATGCAAACTGACCCTAACAGCAGAAGGACTGGGAATAACTGATCACTATGACACACACTGACCACCAGGGGGCAGACGCTCAATGCAGAAGCTTCCCTCTGGTGGTCAGGGCGCTCTCACATGGGAGGAGCTCTGCTCAGCCACAAGCCAGGCTGATGGCTGCCAGTACAGCAGTGGTGGTGGGAGCCTCTCCTGCCTCCTCAGCAGCGCTAAGGATGTCCGACTGCAGTTTAGGCCTGCTCCCTGCTAGCAAATCGACATCCTCCGAGGGCTGCCGGGCTGCCAGAGGCATGTCTGATTGCCACCTTAGGCCCAATTCCCTGGGGAGCTGGCCTAAGCCAGCAGGTGGTCATCCCCTGAGGGGTCCCAGACTGCGAGAGGGCACAGGCCAGGCTGAGGGACCCCCCACACCCCATGAGTGCACAAATTTTTGTGCACCGGGCCTCTAGTCTTATATAATAAAATGCTAATATGCAAACCGTCCCCACGGGAGTTTGATTACTCACTATGACATGCGCTGACCACCAGGGCATGGCGTGGAATGAAGGAAGGCTTTGGCCAGTAGCCAGCAGCCAGGGGAAGAAAGGCCCTGGCCAGCAGCCGGAAGTCCCTGATTGGCCCTGATCACCAGCGAGACCTAGAGACCCTAACCATGCATGAATTTTGTGCACCGGGCCTCTAGTAGTAATAATAATAATAATAATACCGTTTGTAATACTTTAAGCAATAAATTAAAAAAAAATGGCAAAAAAAACCCAAAAAAAACAAACAAACACAAAAAACAAAGACTTAGATGGAAATGGAAATATAACTTTCTTTTATTTCATACTAGAGGCCCGATGCACAAAATCTGTGCAAGAGTAGGCCTTCGCAGCCCTGGCGGCTGCCTTGGCCCTCACAGCCCCAGCTTCAGTCGGGAGGTTGTTCTGCTGTTCGGCCGTTTGGTCAATTTGCATATTATGCTTTTATTATTATAGATCACATGATTTTATTTGAATTTGTTTCGGCAAGCGCAGTTACCTGTGTGAATTTTGTAATTAAACATGAAATATAGACAGCAAAAAAAATGATGATGATAATAATAATAATAATAATAATAATAATAATTTATTGAGCATTTTGTGTGTGCCAAACACTACGCTAAACCATTGTATGGTATTTTTCCTCATCAATGACCTCGTGAGGTATTATAATCCTCATTTCACTTTTCAAAAACTGACACTTATAACTTACCAATGGTCACAACAATAGTAAATCAAGGGGAAAAAGGAGTTAAATTTAGGTCTGTGTGACTAGAAAGCCCTAGCTCTTAACCACTACTAAACTATTTTTTACCTGAGAAGTTAGATTCTATGGAAGTCATAAACCAAGTCTAGGATTATAAAACATTACTACTTGCCTTCAAAGAGCTATAACTAAGTGCAAAGATGCATGCATACTACAGTGCTTAGTCAAATGCAAGACAGTGAAGAACAATCTATTATGTCAAGTGCTAAGGGAATATAGAGTAAGAGAAGTGTTTTGTAGCATTTTCAATAGTTGATTCAGGTTTCCCACTGAAAGGGAAATTCTGCCATAATGACAATTCAAATATTCACAAAGAAAGGCCAGTGCAATCAATCAGCAGTGCTCAACTGTAACAAACAGCAATCCACCTGAAATATTATCATTGATCAAGGAGTATCTCAGAATTGTGACCACTGAGTTCCTAACATATGGTTCCACACATCTGTTTATTTTATTTTATTTTTATTTTTTTTAAGAACAAGGCGACTTTATTTTTTTAAATATATTTTATTGATTTCTTACAGAGAAGAAGGGAGAGGGATAGAGAATTAGAAACATCGATGAGAGAGAAAGATCGATCAGCTGCCTCCTGCACACTCCCTACTGGGTATGTGTCTGCAACCAAGGTACATGCCCTTGACCGGAATTGAACCTGGGACCCTTGAGTCCGCAGCCTGATGCTCTATCCATTGAGCCAAACCGGTTAGGGCTCCACACATCTGTTTAAATGCTAAAAGTGTCAGAAGCAGCTCAAGTTATCCCCTGGAAATCTTATACTGAAATTTTAGTCTATTACATTATAACTTTTTCCTCTTGGTGATTTTACAACCAACTTACTGTTATGTGAAGAAAGTGTACAGGAGTAAGTATAATATATTATAAGAATAAGATGTCAATTATGATACCATTCAGTTATTTCAAAACTATTTTTTTTCTCAAAAAGAGTCTTTCCCCTACTGTGACTGTAAACATGTTAAATACTCTTGAAATTTGTATTTTCCTGAGGGCTTTATGTTTACTAATTCCCTAAGGTCAGTATGTAAACATCTCATAAGACTACATGAGGAATTCTAAAGACTGAAGATGCTGGCACAATGGCTAATGAAGCCATTAGTATTCCTCTCCTTAGAGTATCAAAACCTGATATGAGCAGGGCAAACTTGACAATAGCTTTTTGGGTTTTTAAAAATGTTTTTATTGATTTTAGAGAGAAGAAGTGAGGAGAGAGACATAGAAACATCAATAATGAGAGAGAATCATTGATCAGTTGCCCCATGCACACCCTAACTGGGAAATGAGCCGTGACCTCCTGGTTCACAGGTCAGCACTCAACCACTGAACTACACCATCCCAGCTTGACAAGAGTTTTTAAAAATGTAATTGAACTAGATTAAAAAATGTTGACAGAGTAAGTGGAAGCTACACTGATACAAACCCAGGACAAAATTAGAATTGTAATTAAAATACTGAAAATCTATCCAGAATAATCAACTGAAGATGAGCTGAAGAGAACCCTGATAACTAAGGATGGAAAGTGGAGACAGCATAGAGACTAGTAGAAAGTGAAGAGGCACAAAGGGCTGGCTGTGTTCCCACATACAGCAGCTGAAGTTACAGAGGGATATCGCAGCTGGAGCGGGGGGGTTCCAACTGAGAACTCTGGGGTCTAAACCTCAAGCTTTGACTCCCAGCCCAGAGAACCAGAACTGACAAAGGTGCCCACACAACATCTGGCAGTGAAAAGCAACAGTGTTGCTGTCTTCCAGGGAGAGACAGCTGAAAATGCAGGCACACACTTAAAGGGCCAACACACAAAATTTCATGTGCAGCTTTCCATTCACCTTGGGCTCTGGCAGAGGGAGGACAGAGTAGACTGGAGCTGTGTGAGCAGAAGCCAGGGTATGGGCTCTAGGATTAGAGCTCAAAAGGCAGACACCAAGGTTTCCTGTGCTGAATCATTCCCTCATACTGCAAAGCACATCTTTCTCCTACAGACTTTTACCATCCAGGCAGCTTTGCCAGGGGGTTGGGGGGAAGCAATTGCACGACCCTATTGGAAAACCCCTTGCCCCACCCTGTGGAGTTTCTGAGGCACATTAAGAGACAAAGAATAACAATAATCCTGTAGACAGAAGCAACTTACCCACCCTGTAACCTCTCACCCCACCCTGTGGTCAACAGCCTAATCAAGACTGAATTAACAATCAGAAGGCAGGCAGAGGCAGGCCTCTGGAGGCTTTTAGTCCTTGCCTGATTTAATTCTGGACCTGGGGCTAGGAAAAGCAAACCTTGTACACATCTTGGTTCTTTACAAAGACACCAAGCCCCAGCAGAGGGAGCCACAAGCTGTGGATGGCAGATAGCTCCAAACAGGGTACTCAGGGCCAGTCAGAAACAGCGTCTGACATTGTCCTGCAGTAGAGATTGGGAGTCATAGCAGATCCACCTAATACATAGACACAAACCCAAACAGGCAGATAAAATGAGCAGACAAAAAAACAAGCCCCAAATGTAAGAATAATTCTCCAGAAGAAGAGATAAATGAAATGGAGATAAGAAATTTATCAGATATTGAGTTCAGAATAATGATGGCAAGCATGCTCAACAGCAGGAGAAAAGATATAGTAACTATGAAAAAAGACCTGTCAGAAATAAATAATGACATAGCACTAACAAAGAACACATTGGAAGGAATATACAGCAGATTAGGAGAAGCCAAGGATCAGACCAGTGAATCAAAAGACAGGGTAGAGAAAATCATTCAGAGAACCAAAAATAAAAAATAAATTAAGAAAACAGGAGGACAACTTAAGGGAGTTGTGGGACATGAAACATAACAATATTCACATCATGAGAGTACCACAAGGGTAGGAAAGTGGCCAACAGATAGAGAATGTGTTTGAAGAAATAATGGCAGAAAGTAACCTAACCCGGTGAAGCAAAAAGTTACACAAGTTCAGGAGGCACAGAGAGTCTCAAGCAAGAACTCTAATAGGCCCACCCCCAGACACATCATAATTAAAATTCCAAAAGTTAAAGATAAAGATAGAATCTTAAAGGCAACAAGGGAAAAACAATCTGTTACAACAAAGGAACTCCCATAGAGCTGTCAGCTGATTTCTCATCAGAAACTCTACAGGCCAGAAGGGAATGGCATGAAGTATTCAAGGTAATGAAAAGCAAGAATCTCAAACCAAGATATCCAGTATTGCTATCATTCAAAGTAGATGGTGAAATAAAGAGCTTCCCAGAAAAAAAGGCTAAATAAATGCTAAAGGAATGGCTGTAATTAAAAGAAGAAATAGAGATAGAAATATAGGCATACTGAATTAAAATGGCAATAAATAAGTACCTATCAATAATAACCTTAAAGGTAAATGGATTAAATACTCCAATCAAAAGATATAGGTAGCTGAATGGATATAAAATATTGACCAATTATATGCTAACTACAAGAGACTCACCTCAGAACAAAAGATTCACACAGGATGAGAATGAAGGGATAGAAATAAATTTTCCATGCAAATGGAAACAAAAAAATGGTGGGGAGCAATATTCATATCTGACAAAATAGACTTCAAAATGAATGCCATCACAATGAAGGGCACTACATAATACTAAAGGGATCTATCTAACAAGAGTGTATAACCCTGGTAAACATATATGCACCCAATATAGGAGCACCTAAGTATATATTTAATAAAACCTTTTAGAAGACATTAGGGAGAGATTGACAGCAACATAGTCACAATAGGGGACATTAACACCTTGTTGACTTCACTGGATAGATATTCCAGACAAGGAAACAGAGAATCTAAAGGACACACTGGATCAGATTAATTTAATTGACATTTATAGAACATTTCACCACAAAACTGCAGAATATATATTGTTCTCAAGAATACATGGGTCATTCTCAAAGATGGACAACATGTTAGGACACAAAATAGTCTCTATACATTCAATAAGATTGAAATAATATCAAGCATCTTCTCAGATAACAATGGGAAATTAGAAATCAACTACAATATAAACACTCAAAAACATTCAAACACATGGAGGCTCAATAACATGTTATTAAATAATAAATGGGTTACCAATGAGATTAAGAAATAAATAAAAAACTTCCTACAACAAAATGAAATTAAACACACAACAACCCAAAATCTATGGGACACAGTGAAAGCAGTCCTGAAACACAAGTTCATAGCACCATATACCAACCTCAAAAAATAAACAAGAACATTTAATAATAAACTATTTAACCTTAACAGTTAAAGAATTAGAAAGAGAACAAAAAAAGCCCAAAGTACAAAGAAGGAAATAATAAAGGTTAGAGTAGAAATAAATGACATAGAGACTAAAAACAATACAAAAAAATCCTAACACCTATCCTCCTAAAACTATTCCAAAAAAATAAATAAATAAACACAAGAGTTGGTTCTTTGAAAGGATAAACAAGATTGATGAACCTTTAGCCAGAACCATCAAGAAACAAAGAGTGAGGGGGGAAAAAAAACACATAAAAGAAATCAGTTAAATAGCAACTGACACCACAGAAATATGAAGTATTTATAGAAAATACTATGAACAACTCCATGCCAACAAGCTAGACAATGTTGAGAAATGGACAAATTCCTAGAAAAATACAATCATTTAAAAAAAAAAACAGGAAGAATCAGGAAACCTGAAAAGGCCAATAACTGATGACATTGAGGAAGAAATAAAAAATTCCCAGCAAACAAAAGCCCTGGTCCAGATGGCTTCACAGGGGAGTTTTACCAAACATTCAAGGAAGAACTAACACCTATACTCCTCAAACTATTCCAAAAAATCCAAGAAGAAGGCATACTTCCAAGCTCTTTTTATGAGGCCAGCATTATCCTAATTCCAGAACCAGACCAACACACTACAAAGAAAGAGAATTACAGGCCATTATCACTGATGAACATAGATGCTACAATTCTCAACAAAATATTAGCAAATCAGATCCAGCAATATATTGAACAGATCATACACCATGACCAAGTGGGATTTATTCCAGGGATGCAAGGCTGGTACAATATTAGCAAAGCAATAAACATGATACATCACATAAACAAATTGAAAGACAAAAATCACAAGATATCAACAGATACAGAAAAAAGCATTCGACAAAAATATAGCACCCATCATATATCATAAAAGCCTAATATGCAAATTGACCAAACAGCAGAACGACTGGTCACTATGATGTGCACTGACCACCAGGGGGAAGATGCTCAATGCAGGAGCTGCCTCCAGCCCACAGGCACTAGGCCAGCCAAGGCGGGTGCGAGCAGGGGCTCCCCTGATCACCCCGCTGGTAACCCCACAGAGGGAGGTGACTTGTGGTGGCAGTGGGAGGCGGGGCCAGCGAGCAGGCAGCAGCAAGCTGGCTCAGGTGGGTGCGAGCAAGAGGTGGCCCCCAATCATCGTACCAGTTGCCCCACAGATCAGCTCTGATCGCTGTCCAGGCCTAGGGACCCTACACATGTACGAATTTCATGCACTGGGCCTCTAGTTTTTTATAAAAGCTCTCAGCAAAGTGGGAACAGAGGGATCATACCTCAACATAATAAAGATGATATAACACAAATTTACCACCAACATTATACACAATGAGCAAAACCTAAAACTATATCCCCTGAGAACAAGAACATGACAGGTATGTCTGCTTTCATGACTCTTATTCAATAGAGTACTGAAAGTTGTAGCCACAGTGATGAGACAAAAAGAAAACAAAGCCCTAGTCGGTTTGGCTTAGTGGATAGAGCGGTGATGGCGAACCTTTTGAGCTCGGCGTGTCAGCATTTGAAAAACCCTAACTTAACTCTGGTGCTGTGTCACATATAGAATTTTTTTGATCTTTGCAACCATAGTAAAACAAAGACTTACATTTTTGATATTTATTTTATATATTTAAATGCCATTTAACAAAGAAAAATCAACCAAAAAATGAGTCCGCGTGTTACGTCTGACACACGTGTCATAGGTTCGCCATCACTGGGATAGAGTGTCGGCCTGTGGACTGAAGGGTCCCAGGTTCAATTCCAGTCAAAGGCATGTACTTGGTTGCAGGCACATCCCCAGTAGGGGGTGTGAAGGAGGCAACTGATTGAGGTTTCTCTCTCATCAATGTTTCTAACTCTCTATCCCTCTCCCTTCCTCTCTGTAAAAAATCAATAAAAAATATTAAACAAAGAAAACATAAAGGCATCCGAATTAGAAAGAAGAAAGAACAACTCGCATTATTTGCAAATGACATGATATTGTATATAGAATATTCTATAGACTACACCAAAAACCTACTAAACTTAATAAAGGAATTTGGCAATGTAGCAGGATACAAAATTAGCACCCAGAAATCTATGGCATTTTTATACACCAATAATGAATTCTCAGAAAGAGAAACAAACAAACAAACAAACACAATTCCATTTACCATTGCAAAAAAATTAAGATACTTAGGAATAAACTTAACCAAGGAGGTAAAAGACTTGTACTTGGAAAACTATAGGACGCTGAAAAAAGAGATAGAAGGAGATATAAACCTGTGCAACAATATCCTGTGTTCATGGATTGGTAGAATAAACATCATTAAATTGTCCATACAACCCAAATCAATCTGTAGATTCAATGCAATCCCTATTGAAGTACCAACACCATATTTCACAGTTCTAGAACAAATACTCCAAAACTTTATATGGAACCAAAAAAGACCCCAAATAGCCACAGCTAACTTGAGAAAGAAGCACAAACTTGGAGGAATCACAATACGAGATGTCAAGTTATACTAAAAGCCACTATAATTAGAACAGCCGGGTGCTGTTACAAGAACTGGCATATAGATCAATGGAACAGAACAGAGAACCCAGAAATCTATCCAAGACATCACACTCAACTAATATTTGACAAAGAAGGCAAGAGCATACAATGGAGTCAAGACAGTCAGTTTAATATATGGTGTTTTGACAATTGTACAGATACATGCCAAAAGAAAAGTGAAAATAGACCAAGAATTTGCACCATCCCAAAAGTAAACTCAATATGGATAAAGGACTTAAATATAAGTTATGAAACCATAAAGATCCTAGAAAAAACCATAGGCAAAAAAATCTCAGACATCTCTCATAGCAATATGTTTGGGGATATATCTATTAGGGCAAAGGAAATTAAGGAGAAAATAAACACATTGGACTGCATCAAAAAAAAAGCTCCTGCACAGCAAAATAAACCATCATTAAAATGAAAAGGGAGCCCACTGTATATGAGAGCATATTTTGCAATCATACAAATGATAAGGGGTTAATATCCAAAATATATAAAGAACTCATGCAACTTAATAAAAGGAAGACATATAATCCAATTAAAAATGGACAAAGGAACTAAATAGGCATTTCTCCAAAGCAGACATACAAATGGTCAAGAGGCATATGAAAAAAATGCTCAAAGTCACTGATCATCAGAGAGATGCTAATCAAAATGACAATGAGGTATCACCTCACACCTGTCAGAATAGCCAACATCAACGAATTAACAAATGACAAGTGCTGGCAAAGATGTGGAGAAAAGGGAACCTTAGCACTGTGCTGGTGGGAATGCAGACTGGTGCAGCTAGTATGGAAAAAAGTATGGAGTTTCCTCAAAAACCAGCCTAAGTGCCCATCAGCAGATGAGTAGATTAAAAACACTGTGGTACAGCTACAGCCCGGCCTGCCCAACTCTCACCTGAGCCCGACCCAGATAGTCCTGGCACCATGCAGAGGGAATTTCAGTTCCAGAAGTTTATTCTAAAGAAATAAAGTGGGAGGACAAAATGGTGGAGGAATAGATGGACGTGTCCCAAGCCTTGTCTCAGAGAAGATAGAATGAGCAGCTGAATCGAAGAACATCCACCCCAAATTGGTGAAGGAGACACAGCTGGTGAGACAATTCACAGCCAGGAATGGCAGAGGACACCTGGAGAAAGGCAAAATCAAGGATCTGGGCTGGAGAGAACTGCAAGATCTCCAATCCCAGAGGGTCAGAGGGAAACCACAAGGCACCAAGCTGCGTCCCTTGGGACAGGCACAGAGTCTGACTGTGGAAAGGAGGTCGCAGGACTGCTGGTGGCAGGGGATTCTAGATCTGGGTGCACAGTCACGAGAGACTGAGCCCAGAAGGGGCAGCCTAAAGGGCTTCCCAAACCACTCAGTGCTGGCAGAAGAGGGGCTCACAGAGGCGCAGCTTTCCCCCCTCTTTGTGGCCTTTGCTTTTCTTCACTGAACGTAGTTCATAGGACCTTTCGGATACGGACACTCACCTGTGGCTAAGGTGCAGGAGAAAGTGCAGACTTGAGGAGTCTGGGGAGAGGCTGGGGTGAGGAGAGGGCCCAAGAGAAGTGGCCGCAAGTCTGGAGCTGAGTCATACCTGAAGCACAGGACCTAGGTAGCCATTTTCTCCTGAAGATATAGCTCCTCTCTGCAGTTTCCAGGCAAACAATACAGCCACAGCCAGACTACACCGTGAGTGGCACAAAGGACACACAAAAAAATATGAATAGTCCCTGAGAGGCCACAGGGACTAGCCTAAAGAGAAGCCTTCCCAGCAACAGGAAACTGAGAAGCCATAGACAGTAGAGAAGAGTGGGATCTTAAGCCAGTCAAAGGAATGACACTTCAATTTTTCATTTTTATTTTATTATTATTTTGTTATCTTTTTTCTTTATTTTCTTTCTTTCATTTATTTCTTTATTTTTTTATTTCATTCACATTATTTTTCTTTTTTATATAAGATCATTTATTAACTTATAAGCATCACCAACATAATTATTGTTAACAAAATAGAATGCCTCACACTAACAGTATTATTAATATTGATGTGCTGACATTAAAACAATAATAACACAATTGCTACTTCTAATGCCATCTTAAAGGGCTATGTTTTCTCTTCCACTCAAAACAATACATTTTAGCAACTAAAATCTCAACTCCTGGAATCTAAATGCTAAGCATACATCTTCAGGCTACCCAAGTCATATCAAAGAAATAGGCCACATAAATGTAATATATTCAAAATAAATATGTTATGTGAAATATAAATATATATTTACTATAGATAGACAATTGCTGAAATTGCAAGTTTCTACCTCTTCATTCCCACTTGCAGAAGCTTGAACTTGAGTGCTACAAGTAGGTTTCAAGAGGTTTTCTGGGAGTGGCCATTTCTAAGAACACAGAGATTTGAAGCATACAACACTGATTGCAAAAGAAGGATGCAGTTGAATATGTGGAACCCACAGTCTACAACTTGGATTGTCTTCTAAGCCAACCCCTGTGAACCACACTTCAATTTCATCAAATAAAATTATTTTTCATGACATTTGAAATTTTAGGATACAACAGATAAAACCCAAACTTTACACAAGAATAATAAATTATATGTTGCACATAACTGAAGAAATATGACATACGTTTACTTGTGGTCCCTATTCTAATATTCTGACTTAAAACTAAAAATCCACGTGCAGTGTATTCAAAGAGCATCCAGCATATATGCTAAGTATACAGAGATCCATAGTCACTATGGCCACTCACCCCTTAGTTGTTAGCTTATATGTAAGATCTATGTATATCTAAGCATGAATAACATGCGTTTATGTAATAAATGTGTGTGATTATTTATATATCATATAAATTGTTCCACCATTTAAAGTTCACATTAAAAAGATACTGGCTTTTCTGTATCCACATGTGGAGAGCAGAGGTACAAATCTAATAGAAACTTCCATGATGAGAATTTTTAACCAACTCTCCTCACACTTACCAATTCATCATGGAAAATCATATATTCTAGTCATGTTGTAGGTACTCTTTTTTTTTATTGCTTAAAGTATTACAAAGAGTATTATATATGTCTCCTTTATTTTTCCCCGCCCTTGACAATCCCCAGGCCTCCCCTACCCCCCAGTGTCTTATGTCCATTGGTTGTGCTTATATGCATGCATACAAGTTCTTCGGTTGATCTCTTACCCACCCCCCTTGTGCCCTCCCACCCTCCCCGGCCTTCCTGCTGTAGTTTGACAGTCTGTTCGAGGCAGCTCTGCCTCTGTATCTATTTTTGTTCATAAGTTTACAATGGTATTTATTATCCAGAAATGAGTGAGATCCTTTGATATTTTTCCTTCATTGACTGGCTTATTTCACTTAGCATAATGCTCTCCAGATCCATCCATGCCGTTGCAAATGGTAAGAGTTCCTTCTTTTTTACAGCAGCATAGTATTCCATCGTGTAGATGTACCACAGTTTTCTAATCCATTCATCTACTGATGGGCACTTAGGCTGTTTCCAGATCTTAGCTATGGTGAATTGTGCTGCTATGAACATAGGGGTGCATATATCCTTTCTGACTGGTGTTTCTGGGTTCTTGGGATATATTCCTAGAAGTGGGATCACAGGGTCAAATGAGAGTTCCATTTTCAGTTTTTTGAGGAAAATCCATACTGTCTTCCATAGTGGCTGCACCAGTCTGCATTCCCACCATCAGTGCACAAGTGTTCCTTTTTTTCGACATCTTCTCCAGCACTTGTCATTTGTTGATTTGTTGATGATAGCCAGTCTGACAGGTGTGAGATGGTACCTCATTGTTGTTTTGATTTGCATCTCTCTGATGATTAGCGACTTTGAGCATGTTTTCATATGTCTTTTGGCTTTCTGAATGTCCTGTTTTAAAAGGTGTCTATTTAGGTCCTTTGCCCATTTTTTGATTGGATTGCTTATCTTCCTTTTGTTGAGTTGTATGAGTTCCCTAAAAATGTTGGAGGTTAAACCCTTATCAGTGATAGCATTGGCAAATATGTTCTCCCATATAGTGGGCTTTCTTATTGTTTTGTTGATGGTTTCTTTTGCTGTGCAGAAACCCTTTATTTTGATGTAGTCCCATTTGTTTATTTTCTCTTTAGTTTCCAATGCCCTAGGATCTGTATCGGTGAAGAAATTGCTTCGGCATATGTCTGAGATTTTGTTCCCTTTGGATTCATCTAGTATTTTTATGGTTTCCCGTCGTATATTTAAGTCCTTTATCCATTTTGAGTTTATTTTGTGTATGGTGTAAGTTGGTGGTCTAGTTTCATTTTCTTGCATGTATCTGTCCAATTTTCCAAACACCATTTATTGAAGAGACTATCTTGGCTCCATTGTATGTTCTTGCCTCCTTTGACAAATATTAATTGAGCGTATTGGTTGGGGCTGATTTCTGGGCTCTCTATTCTATTCCATTGATCTATATGTCTGTTCTTGTGCCAGTACCAGGCAGTTTTGAGAACAGTGGCTTTGTAATACAGCTTGATATCTGGTATTGAGATCCAACCTACTTTGTTCTTTCTCAGGATCGCTGCAGCTATTCGGGGTCTTTTTTTATTCCAGATGAATTTTTGAGAGTTCATTCTAGGTCTGTGAAATATGCCATTGGTATTTTACTGGGAAGTGCGTTGAATTTATAGATTGCTTTGGGCAGTATGGACATTTTAATGATGTTGATTCTACCAATCCAAGAACATGGTATGTTCTTCCATGTCTTTATGTCTTCCTCTATCTCTTTTTTCAATGTCCTGTAGTTTTCTGAGTAGAGGTCTTTTACCTCTTTAGTTAAGTTTATTCCTAGGTAGCTTAATTTTTTTGGTGCGATGGTAAATGGGATTGTTTTTTTAGTCTCTCTTTCTGCAAATTCACTATTGGTATATAGAAATGCCATAGATTTCTTGGCGTTAATTTTGTATCCTGCTACATTGCCGAATTCTTTTATTAAGTCTAATAGTTTCTTGATGGAGTCTTCAGGGTTTTTTAAGTATAATATCATGTCATCTGCAAATAAGGACAGTTTTACTTCTTCTTTTCCAATTTGGATGCCTTTTATTTCTTCTTCTTGTCTAATTGCAATGGCTAATACTTCCAGTACTATGTCGAACAGGAGTGGTGAGAGTGGGCATCCCTGTCTTGTTCCTGTTCTTAGGGGAAATGGTGTTAGTTTTTGTCCATTGAGTGTGATGTTGGCTGTGGGTTTGTCATATATGGCTTTTATTATGTTGAGGTATGATCCTTCAATTCCCACCTTGCTGAGAGTTTTTATCAAAAATGGGTGTTAAATTTTGTCAAATGCTTTTTCTGCATCAATTGATATGACTATGTGGTTTTTTTCTTTCAATTTGTTTATGTGATGTATCACGTTTATTGATTTGCTGATATTGTACCATCCTTGCATCCCTGGGATAAATCCTACTTGGTTGTGGTGTATGATCTTTCTGATGTACTGCTGGATCCGATTTGCTAAGATTTTGTTGAGGATTTTGGCATCTATGTTCATGAGGGATATTGGCCTGTAATTCTCTTTCATTGTGTTGTCTTTACTTGGTTTTGGTATTAGGGTGATGCTGGCTTCATAGAATGAGCTTGGAAGTGTTCCTTCCTCTTGAATTTTTTGTAGTAGTCTGAGGAGGATAGGTTTTAGTTCTTCCTTGAATGTTTGGTAAAACTCCTCTGTGAAGTCGTCTGGTCCTGGGCTTTTGTTTGATGGAAGCTTTTTTGATGACTGCTTCAATTTCTTCCATAATTATTGGCCTATTGAGATTTTTAGATTCTTCCTGTTTAAGTTTTGGAATGTTGTATTTTTCTAGGAATATGTCCATTTCCTCCAGGTTGTCTAGTTTGTTGGAGTAGAGTTGTCCATAGTATTTTTTAAAAATCGTTTGTATTTCTGTGGGATCTGTTGTTATTTCGCCGCTATCATTTCTGATTTTGTTGATTTGGGTCCTTTCTCTTTGCTTCTTGGTGAGCCTGGCTAGAGGTTTGTCAATCTTTTTTATCCTTTCAAAGAACCAGCTCTTGGTTTCATTGATTTTCTGTATTGTTTTTTTGGTCTCTATGTCATTTATTTCTGCTCTAATCTTTATTATCTCCTTTCTTCTGCTCACTCTGTGCTTTTCTTGTTGCTCTCTTTCTAATTCTTTGAGCTGTAGATTTAGATGATTTACTACCATTTTTTCTAGTTTGTTGAGATAGGCCTGTAGAGCTATAAACTTCCCTCTCAGGACTGCTTTCATTGTGTCCCAATGGTTTTGGATTGTTGTGTTTTCATTGTCATTAGTTTCCAGGATGTTTTTAATTTCTTCTTTGATCTCATTGGTAACCCAATCAATATTTAATAACATGCTATTCAGCTTCCAAGTGTTTGAGTATTTTGAGTTGTTTTTATTGTAGTTTATTTCTAATATTATGCCATCGTGGTCTGAGAAGATGCTTGGTATGATTTCAATCTTCTTGAATTTGGGGAGACTTTGTTTGTGACCCAATATGTGGTCTATTTTTGAATATGTCCCATGAGCACTTGAGAAGAACATATATTTTGTGGCTTTGGGGTGAAGTGTTCTGAAGATGTCAATTAAGTCCATCTGATCTAGTGAGTCATTTAGGATTGCTGTTTCTTTGATGAGTTTTTGTCTAGAGAACTTATCCAGTGATGTCAGTGGTGTATTAAAGTCCCCTACTATGACTGTATTGTTGTCGATCTCCCCCCTGATATCTTCCAGGAGTTTTCTTATGTATGTGGGTGCTCCTGCATTGGGTGCATATATGTTTATCAGGGTTATATCCTCTTGTTGTATTGATCCCTTTAGTATTATGAAGTGGCCTCCCTTATCTTTTGTTATGGCCTTCACTTTGAGGTCTATTTTGTCTGATATAAGTATTGCTACCCCAGCTTTTTTTTCATTTCCATTTGCCGGAAAGATATTTTTCCATCCCTTCACTTTCAGTCCGTGTGAGTCCCTTCTAATGAGGTGGGTCTCTTGTAGACAGCAAATATATGGGTCATGTTTTTTTATTCATTCAGCCACTCGATGTCTTTTAATTGGACCATTTAGTCCATTTACGTTTAAGGTTATTATTAAAAGGTACTTGTTTGTAGCCATTTCTATTTTTTTGTGGCTGTTTTCTTTCTGGGTTTTTTAGTTCTTTTTTACACCAGTCCCTTTAGCATTTCTTGCATTGCTGGCTTGGTGGTGATAAACTCCCTTAGCCTTTTTTTGTCTGTGAAGCTTCTTATTTCCCCTTCAATTTTGAATGATAACCTTGCTGGATAGGGTATTCTTGGATTAAGTCCTTTGCTTTGCATCACTTTGTAAATTTCTGTCCATTCTTTTCTGCCCTGATGTGTTTCTGTTGAGAAATCATTTGATAATCTGATGGGGGATCCTTTGTAGGTAACTCTCTGTTTCTCTCTTGCAGCCTTTAAGATTCTCTCTTTGTCTTGTACATTTGCCATCATTATTGTGACGTGTCTTGGTGTGGGTCTTTTGGGGTTCATCTTGCCTGGGAGTCTCTGTACTTGTGTAACTTTTTTCTTCCCCATATCTAGGAAGTTTTCTTACATTATTTCTTCAAATAGATTTTCTAATCCTTGCTGCTCTTCTTGTCCTTCTTGCAGCCCTATTATGCGTATGTTACTTTGTTTCATGTTGTCCCTTAGCTCCCTTAGGCTCTCCTCCTGCTTTTTAATTTTTTTCTCCAGTTGCTGTTCAGATTGAGCTTGTTTCTCTGCCTTATCTTCTAACTCACTAATTCGGTCCTCTGCTTCTTCTAATCTGCTGTTGAAACTTTCCATGGTGTTTTTGATTGTAGCTATATCACTTTTCATTTCTTCCTGATTCTTGCATAGGTTGTTGATTTTCTCATCCATCCAGTGAATGAATTGTACAACCATTATTCTGAATTCTTTTTCTGACATGTTGCATGCTTCAACTTCATTAATTTCCTTTCTTGGCTACTCCTCATTGTCTTTCCTCTGGGTGTTGTGTCGTCTCTTCATTCTGATTATCTCCCGATGGTTCAAACGTCGAGTTGCGTGGGCCTGGGCCGTGTGCAGTGGGAGCCTCCCACCACCCTAGTGTCACTGAAGAGCTCTGACACTAAGATGTGTGGTTGTTGTGGGTTGGTGGGAACCAGGCTCGCTCAGAGTCAGTGTTGTCAGCGCTCAATGTGGCCTCGTATGCGCCCTTAGAATCAGGGACCCTGCCTGCACCGTGCTGGAACAGAGACCTCCCTGAAGCGGGTTGAAAACCAGAGCCCCCTAGCGTGCGCCAGGAGTCAGAGTTCCCCAAGAATCCAGTATCAGAGTCTCTGTTGCTTTGCGCGACCTTGCCTTGAGAATCTGCGTCCCTGTGTGCCCTTGCACCAGGAATTGCAGTCACTGGCTCTAGTATGAATGCACAGGGAATCAGGATCTCAGGCGCAGGTGATAAGAAACACATTCAAGTCACTGGTGCTTGGTGCTGCCTCCTGCCCAGAGAATCGGGGTCCCTGGGCCTGTGGTGTGTGGGACCAGTTCCCAGTGTTCGCGTGATTGCTCCCAGCCCAGGACTCCTAAATCCGGCCCTATACGGGATCAGTTCCAAGGTGCTCATGCACTTCCACGCTAAAGTTCCTGGAGCGCTGAGGCCCCGGCAAGGGGTGGGCCTATCAGTTAGTTACTCTGGTGCTGCTGGCAAGCCTGCAGGAAGGGGGGATGGGCTCTGTTACTCACGGATATGCCACGGGGATTTCTGAACTTTTGGTGTCTGCAGGTCTGTAGCTGTGGTCACAGGTCTCTGTCTCCAGTGGCTGCAGGGTCCTGGTATGTGTCTGAGATCAGACTGGGTGGTGCTGAGTCCAGGATCCTAGTCTCAAGCAGCTCTGTTTCCCAAGATGGTGTGGTCGCCGTGCCTGTGCTGGCCACCCAGGAGTGTCCCTGCAGGGAGCGGGACTCCACCGCCTAAGACTGCCCGGTTTATCATCCCCTTAGAAGACCTGCAGAATCTAACTGTCCCTAGCTCATACACACACACCACACACGTCCACACACTCCTCTATCACTTCCTTGCGCTCTCACACTCTCTCCCTCCCTACCTTCCTGCTGGTCGCCATTTTCAAGATTTCTCCATTCACATTATTTTCCCATTATTCCAATTTATTTTATTTTTTATCCCAATTTTAAAAAAATATTATTATTCTATGACCCAGGAGGTCACGGTTCGATTCCCGGTCAGGGCACAGGCCTGGGTTGCGGGCTCGATCCCCAGTGGGGGGCGTGCAGCAGGCAGCCGATCCATGGTTCTCATCATTGATGTTTCTATCTCTCCCTCTCCTTTCCTCTCTGAAATCAATAAAAAATATTATTATTATTATTATTATTATTATTATTATTATTATTTTATTCTATTCTCATTCTTCTTATCCACTCATCCTCTTTCTACTTCCTCTATACTGAACTGAGGTCCTCCCCATATTCATCCAATTCTTAACCTTAATTTCTATATATAATATTCTGCCCCACCCTCTTTACTGGGAATTGGGTGGTTGTATGTTTTGGTTTACTCTTTTTCTTCTTTTTCTTTTCTTTCATACCATTTTTTCTCTCTTAGATATCATTCGTGCCCTTTTTTCTTTCCCCTACTTCTCTTTTCTCTGGTGGTCACTTGTACTGGTGTTATCGGTGTTGTGAGTAAATTTATGCTTTGTTCCCTTTGTGTCATGTCTTGTCGAGGTGAATTTTATCCTGTTTGGCCAATTTGCTAGAGAGCAAGCCACATAACCAGACACCCGGAGAGGAGACTCCATCCATGAATGGGTCAATAACACTACTGACCCAACTACAGAGGCAAGAAGGTGGCAGTAAGGGAGAGAGCATGAATAAGGGAGCAAAAGAGGAGTGTGTGTGTGTGTGTGTGTGTGTGTGTGTGTGTGTGTGTATGTATGTGACTGAGGCACAGTTAGATCCAGAAGGCCTTTTAGGGGAAGGCTAACTGGGCTTGCTTAACTAGCCAGCCTCTTCTACCATTGCAAACAGTCCCAGAGAGGCCAGCTCTTCTTCAGAGGCCTTGAAATTTTGAAGGGAAGAGCTACTGTGACTGGGAGCTCAGCCTCACCTCTGCCCAGGGTGGCCTCAGATAACACCTGGGACTCTACAGCCACCCCTTCCAGGGACCTGCTACCTCGGCTGTGGTCCCACACTCACTGAGACTCCAGCCACCCCAGGTGCAGGATCCTGTGAGTTCCAAAGCATGTTACCCTCTGACCAGCACAATGCTTTAGCCCAGGGCACTGTGACCACATGAACAGCAGAAACGTTGAGCAGCCTGCTCCTTTCCGAGGAACAGAAGCCCCACAATCAGCCCACCCCAGGCCGAAGAGCAGCAGCATCACATGGCCTGCTCCTGTCCAAGGAGCAGAAGCAGTGTGAGCGGCCCACCCCCCATCCGAAGAGCAGCAACCACATGAGCAGCCCTCTCCGATCCAACAAGTAGCAGCTGCGTGAGCAGCCCATCCTAGATCCGAGAAGCAGCAGTTGCACAAGCGGCCAACCCTGGTCCAAGGATCAGCACGCCGCTGCCCAAGGCACAGCAGCCACAGGAGCAGCCCACCCATGATTGAGGAGCAGCAGCTCCACGCAGCCCTCCCCCATTCCAGAAACAGCAGCGACACAAGCAGTCTTCCCCGGTGCAAGGAGCAGCAGCCTCAAGAGCAGACCGCCCATGTCTGAGGAGTGGCAGCCCCATGCAGCTCACCCCTGTTGAAGGAGCAGCAGCTGCATGCAGCTCATTCCTGTCTGATGAGCAGCCCACCCCACATCTGAGGAGCAGCAGCCATGTGAACAGCTTGCCCCCATATGAGGAACAGCAGCCCTGTGAGCAACCTGCCTCTGACCAATGAGCAACAGCCATACGAGCAGCCTGCCTCTGTCCAAGGAGCGGCAGTCCCCATGAGAAGCACATCCCATCCAAGGAGCAGCAGCTCCTGAGCAGCCTGCCCCCATCCGTGGAGCAGCAGCCGCACGAGCAGCCTTACCCTCTCTGACGTGCAGCAGCTGTGTGAGCAGCCCACCCAAGTGTGAGGAGCTGCAGCCCCGCACAGCCTGCCCCCGTCTGAGGAGCAACAGCCCCGTGAGCAGTCCGCCCCCATCAGAGGGCAGGAGCAATGCGAGCAGCCCGCTCCTATCTGAGAAGCAGCAGGTGCAGGCAGTCCACTACCACCACAGGAGCAGCAGCTGTGCGAACAGCTTCCCCCCACTAGCCAGAGAAGCCACCACTGCTGTGAGCAGCACACACTAGAGGAGTCACTGCCAGCTGAGGAACAGCCACTGCCGTGACCGCCTGAAGAGCAACCGCCACTCCTCGGGAGCGACCACCACTGCCACCCAAGGAGCAGCCCCTGTACAACTCGAAATCTATATCCTTTGGTAAGAACAAAAATAGGTAGGAGGAAACTAAGATGGCGGCATAGATAAACACCGAGAAATTGTTGCCTCACACAACAATTGAAAAATACCGCAAAGGACAGAGCAAACATCATCCAGAACAACAGGAAGGCTGGCTGAGTGTAAATTCTACAACTAGAAGGAAAGAAAAGCACGCTGAGAGCCAGAGGAGCTGCGGAGGTGAACTGCAGAGGTATGGCGGCTCGCGCACGCGCGGAAAGGGGGTGGCACCTGAGGACGCAGCTGTTTTTTTTGAATCACAAGCTCCCGACTGCTCTGAACTCCGGTTCCAGCAAGTCTCTGGGGACCCAGGACTCATACGGGGAGAAGCTGGTCTGTCGGGCAGCGGGCGAACTTCAGTGCGGCTTTCCCTCAGAGGTGCTTGCAGCCGTTACCGGGTCACTGAGACGTGCGACTCCGGGCAGAGAATCACCATAGCTGCTTTCTCCTCCCTTTGACTCCCTGAGACCCCGCCCCACCCAGGCTGCGGCAGAAGCTTTTGCATGTGAATGTACCTAACTGCAGCCGAACCAGGAAGACCCGGAACTTCCAAGAGAAGGCCCAAGGCCCCGCAGCGGCCTGCATTGCTTCACAGCTGAGCCTCTTCGTGGCTCCTGCTGTGTGGCCTCAGGCAGAGGCTGAATTAACACCTCCTTAGATCCAGGAGCCACTGTACCCGGTGGTCAGAGGGGGACCATCCAGATTGCAACTCCTCAGATCCATAAGGGACACACTCAGGGAGCAGACTCAGTGAGCACCAAAGCCCCACTGAAGCAAGTCTTGCCCCAGAAGGGTGTCTTCAGCACAGAAGTTCTCCCACTTCAGACACAGCTGATTCTCACAGCCAATTGGCCTGGAGGTCAATTCCTCCCAGTGATCCTACAACAACCAAGGCACCAAGAGTGCACCAAGAGTGTCCACCGCAGGTAACTGGGGAGGCTGAGACACTGGGCCCTACAGGACACCTAGCACACAAAGCTACTCTATCAACACAGGGAAGCAGCCAAAATGCGGAGACAAAGAAACAGGTCACAAATGGCAGAAATGGAGGAAAGCAAATGACTGGATATAGAGTTCAAGGCCACGTTTATAAGGTTTTTCAAGAATTTTATGGAAACCGCCGATAAATTTAATGAATCCCTCAATAAGTATAGTGAGACCATGGAGGACATGAAAAAGGACCAACTAGAAATTAAGCATACACTGACTGAAATAAAGAATAATTTACAGAGATCCAACAGCAGACAAGAGGATCCCAAGAATCAAGTCAAAGATTTGAAATACAAAGAAACAAAAAATACCCAACCGAAAAAGAAAAAAGAAAAGAGATTCCAAAAATATGAAGATAGTGTAAGGAACCTCTGGGACAACTTCAAGCGTACCAACATCAGAATTATAGGGGTACCAGAAGGAGAGAGAGGGCAAGGTATTGAAAACCTTTTTGAAGAAATAATGACAGAAAACTTCCCCTTCCTGGTGAAAGAAATGGACTTACAAGTCCAGGAAGCACAGAAAACCCCAAACAAAAGGAATCCAAAGAGGACCACACCAAGACACATCATAATTAAAATGCCAAGAGCAAAAGATAAAGAGAGAATCTTAAAAGCAGCAAGAGAAAGACAGTCAGTTACCTACAAGGGAGTACCCATATGACTGTCAGCTGATTTCTCAACAGAAACCATGCAGGCCAGAAGAGAGTGGCAAGAAATATTCAAAGTGATGAATAGCAAGAACCTGCAACCAAGATTACTTTATCCAGCAAAGCTATCATTCAGAATGGAAGGTCAGATAAAGAGCTTCACGGATAAGAAAAAGCTAAAGGAGTTCATCACCACCAAACCAGCATTATATGAAATGCTGAAAGGTATTCTTTAAGAAGAGGAAGAAGAACAAGGAACTCTTACCATTTGCCACAGCATGGATGGAACTGGAGAGCGGATAAATACCACAGGATCTCACTCATTTGTGGAATATAATGAACAACATAAACTGATGAACAAGGACTGATCCAGAGACGGAGAGGCATTGATTGGACTGTCGGGCTTTGGAGGGAAGGTAGGGGAGGATAGGGGTAAGGGGGAAAGATCAACCAAAGGACTTATATGCAAGCATATAGGCCTAACCAATGGACGCGGACAGCGGGGGGGTGAGGGCATGAGCGGGGGGCGTGGTAGAGGGTAACGTGGAAACAAGGACACATATGTAATATCTTAATCAATAAAAAATATATTTAAAAAAAGAACAAAAATAGGTAGACAAAAACCCACATAGGAAAGAAAAGGAGGAATCTCCAGAAAAGCAGCTAAGTGAAACAGAGGCATGCAATATGTCAGAAAAAGAATTCAGAATAATTGTCATACAGTTCATAAACCAGATGGATGAAAAAAATCAACCACTTATATAAGAATCAAGAAGAAATAAAGAGTGATATAGCTGCAATAACAAACACCATGGAAAGTTTCGACAGTAGACTAGAAGAAGCAGAGGTCCGATTTAGTGAATTAAAAGGCAGGGAAGAAAAACACATTCAAACTAAACTGCAATTAGAGAAAAAATTAAAAGACAGGAGGAGAGCCTAAGGGAGCTCTGGGACAACATGAAATGAAGCAACATACAGATGACAATGGTGCCAGAATGACAGGAAGAAGAACAAGGTTTAGAAAACCTATTTGAAGAAATAATGTCAGAAAACATCCCTGATGTGTGGAAGAAAAAAGTTATATGAGCATAGAGTCCTAAACAAGACAAACCCGAAAGATCCACACCAAGAAACATCATAACTATGATGGCAAATGTTCAGGACAAAGAGAGAATCTTAAAGGCTACAAGAGAGTGACAGAAAGTTATGTACAAGGGCTCTCCCATTAGATTATCAAATGATTTCTTAACAGAAACACATCAGGCCAGAAAAGACTGGAAGGAAACTTACAAAGTGATGCAAAGCAAGGGACTGAATCCAAGAATACTTTATCCAGCAAGGCTATAATTCAAAACTAAAGGTGAAATAAGGATTCACAGACAAAAAAAAAACTAAGGGAATTTATCACTACCAAGCCAGCAATGTAAGAAATGCTAAAGGGACTGGTGTAAAAACAAGAAATAAAAAGGTAAGAAAGAACACAGGCACAAAAAATTGAAAATGGCTACAAACAAATACCATTCAATAATAACTTTAAACATAAATGGACTAAATGCTCCAATCAAAAGACATTGAGTGAGTG
The DNA here is from genome assembly GCF_964212035.1 of Myotis nattereri. Lineage (NCBI taxonomy): Eukaryota > Metazoa > Chordata > Mammalia > Chiroptera > Vespertilionidae > Myotis > Myotis nattereri. The sequence goes on along the minus strand of NC_138078.1, from coordinate 94,290,555 downwards.
AATGGATAAAAAAACATGACCTATATATATGCTGTCTACAAGAGACCCACCTCAGAACAAGGGACTCACATAGACTGAAAGTGAAGGGATGGAAAAACATCTCTCAGACAAATGGAAATGAATAAAAAGCTAGGGTAGCAATACTTATATCTGATAAAATAGACTTCAAAGTGAAGGCCATAACAAGAGAAGTAGTAAGGCCACTTCATAATACTAAAGGAATTGATACAAGAGGCTATAACCCTGATAAACATATATGCACCCAATGCAGGAGCACCCAAATACATAAAAAAACTCCTGGAAGGTATCAAGGGAGAGATTGACAACAATACAATCATAGTAGGGGACATCAATGACGTCACTAGATAAATCCTCTAGACAAAAAAACAAACAAAAAAACCCAACAATCCTAAATGACTCACTAGTTCAGATGGACTTAATTGACATCTTCACAACATTTCACCCCAAAGCCACGGAATATGCGTTCCTCTCAAGTGCACATGTGACATTTTCAAAAATCGACCACATATTGGGTCACAGGCAATTTCTCCCCAAATTCAAGAAGACTGAAATTATATCAAGCATCTTCTCAGACCATAATGGAATAATATTAGAAATAAATTACAATAAGAACAATAAAAAAATTCAAACACTTGGAAGCTGAATCGCATACTATTAAACAATGATTGGGTTACTGAAGAGATCAAAGAAGTAATTTAAAACATCCTGGAACTGAATGACAATGAAAACACAACAATACAAAATCTATGGGACACAATGAAAGCAATTCTGAGAGGGAAGTTCTTAGCTCTACAGGCCAACCTCAAAAAACAAGAAAAAATGGCACTAAATCATCTAATTCTACAACCCAAAATACTATAAATAAAGCAACAAGAAAAGCCCAGAGTGAGCAGAAGGAAGGAGATAATAAAGATCAGAGCAGAAATAAATGACATAGAGATAAAAAAGAAATACAAAAGACCAATGAAACCAAGATCTGGTGTTTTGAAAGGATAAACAAGATTGATGAACCTCTAGCCAGACTCACCAAGAAGCAAAGAGAGAGGACCCAAATAAACAAAATCAGAAAGGAAAGAGGTGAAATAACAACAGACCCCACAGACATACAAAGGATTTTTAAAAAATACTCTGAACAACTCTATTCCAACAAACTAGACAACCTGGAGAAAATGGACATATTTCTAGAAAAATACTACCTTCCAAAACTCAATCAGGAAGATTCTCAAAATCTCAATAGGCCAATAACTATGGAAGAAATTGAAGCAGTCATCAAAAAGCTTCCAGCAAACAATAGCCTAGGACCAGACGGCTTCACAGGGGCGTTTTACCAAACATTCAAGGAAGAACTAAAACCTAACCTCCTCAGACTACTACAAAAAATCCAAGAGGAAGGAACACTTCCAAGCTCATTCTATGAAGCCAGCATCACCCTAATACCAAAACCAGATAAAGACAACACAATGAAAGAGAATTACAGGCCAATATCCCTCATGAACATAGATGCCAAAATCCTCAACAAAATTCTAGCAAATCGGATCCAGCAGTACATCAGAAAGATCATACACCATGATCAAGTAGGATTTATCCCGGGTATGCAAGGATGATACAATATGCACAAATCAATAATTGCTCTACAGGCCGACCTGTTTATGTGATACCAAACACTTTGTAGAGCAATTCGGAGTTTAAAGCAAAGCATATAATGGCTTGCTTCTTTGAAAAAATAGAAAGAGGACTATAACTTTATATAATGTAACATAGACTCCTTTGAGTGGAAAGAGGAAAATATATCAGTCAATGAAATAAGGAAAATAAATATATATGTATGTACACATACCCCCATATATATATTAAGCACTACTGTGTGTCATATACCACACAAGGTGCTTTAGAGTATCACTGTATTACGGTATAATTGTACAACTATAGTCAGATTGCCTTAGTATCAGTGTCCTGGATATGTCATTTGCTAGCTCTATGCTTTGGTCAAGTTATTTAATTTGTTTGTATTTGCGTGTGTTTGGTTTTGTTTTTTTTTATCTGTAAATGAGATAACAATAGTACCTTGTTCATGTAGGTTCTATTACATAAGGCATTTCATAAATATAAAGAATTTAGAATCACACCTGGCATATAGTAAGCAGTCAATAAATATTGTAAATATTAATTGCTATCATCACCATCTACCTCTTATAAGGGTAGTAGTGAGTGAAATATTATCATAAGTTTATAGATAAGGACACTGAAGCCCAAAGATTAATCATGTTGCCCCAAGATCACATAACAAGAAAGAGGTAGAGCGGGGATTCAAAATCAAGTATTTTGGACTCCAAAGTCATGTTCTTTTCTCTTCATCATGCTACTAAGAGTCCCAGGAACTCTGGGTGAGAATTTCAGCAATAGCTAAAACACCAACCACAGCCTAGCCCTCTCTTGTTCTAGGCAAGGGGCTAGAACAGGGAAAGGCCCACATTTCCTGATTGATTCTCTCTGCTCTAACTACAATTATCCTCCTTTCTGGTTCTGTCCATTCTTCGCAAGGTCAGTACCTTCTAATTGTGTGCTCTACTTATACACCTTCCCATCTTGGTCAAATGTCCCAAATTATGAAATTAGCCAGGTTAGATTACCTCATATGGATTTATTCTAAGCCTAGCACAAAAAGACAAAAAGCAGAAGAGAGAACAGAAGGAGAGGAAAAGAAACACATGAAGGGATACACTTGTTATTAGTTTTATGCTATTAATATTATAATATAACTAGGGGCCCAGCGTGCGGAATCACACGAGACCCAGGACCCAGAGTCCTATGGCTTGGCGGGACCCAGAAAGAGTCCTGCAGCAGCTGCCACAGAAGGTGAAACCCAGAAACCCGCCCACCACCCTGGCGGGACCTAGAAACCCATCTGCACCTCTGGTCAAGTCCTCCAGAGTCAAGTCCCTGCATAAACATGCGCACCTTGGTGCACACGCAGCCCAGCCCACCCACGCACGCAGCCTCCCGCTGATGTGTCAATACAGCATGATGGTGTGATGACCACAGGCTTTTTATATAATAGACTAGAGGCCCAGTGCATAAATTCATGCACCGGGGGGTTTCCTCGGCCTGGCCAGCAATTGGGCCGATCAGGCTGTCTCCCCCAGTTCTGATCGGGGCAATCAGGGCAGCTGTGGGGAGGGACCGAAGGAGGTTGGCCAGCTGCAGGAAGTTGGCTGTGGGATCACACAGACCACCAGGGGGCAGCTCCTGCATTGAGCATCTACCCCCTGGTGATCAGTGCACATCATAGCGACTGGTCATTCAGTTGCTTAGGCTTTTGTATGTATAGATAATCTCTCTCTCTCTCTCTCTCTCTCTCTCTCTATATATATATATATATATATATATATATATATATATATATAAAGTGAGAGACCATAACGCCATCGTGACCATAATGACCTAATGATCAGTCGCTATGACATCCACTACGGCCAGCGAACCGGCCTGATCTGGGCTGGATCGCCCCCAATACCCCAATCAGGGCAAGGCCAGCTGGCCAACTACCTTGGCTGGCAGAAATTTGGGGTCCAGGGACCTTGGAGTTGTTCAGTCTCAGTCTCAGGCAGTTGCGCAGGCAAAGCTCTCCTTTGGCGGAAGTGGACCCAGGATCAGGGTGCTGGAGTCAGGGATGGAGTGGGGAGGCTTTCCTGGTGGACACAGCAGTCCTGCTGGCCACACAAAACAACTGGGCATCTGGCTCCAGTTGGAACAGTGGCAGGAATAGAGGGCACAGGGTGCAGGGGGCAGCGGCACACAGGAGCCAGGATGTACAAGGCCCAACGTGGGCTCTTACCCTGCCCACTGGGCCCAGCAGCACCGGAAGGTGGGCCATGATGTGCAGTGAGGCACTGGGCCACAGATGGGAGGGTATGCAAGCCAGGAGGGCAAGGTTCTACACCAGACAGAGCCCCAAGTGGCCTGGGCAGGGCTAGAGCTGGAAACCCTGGTGGGGTGGGTGGGGCTGCAGCCCTGAACCTTTTCGGCCTTGGCCTTGGAATTCAGAGGTCAGCCCCACTTCGAGAGAGAGGATGTGGTGGAAAGTGGCAAGGCCACAGAAGGGATAGGAAATGTTGTGGCCATCTTCGGGAAATACAGCTGTCACAGTCTTCAGTAACTATGAACAGATAATCTTTGGTCTCAGTTCTACAGAAGAGGAAGCTGAAACTCAAAGAAGGGAGGCTTCCACAACACCTCACCCACTTCTCAGACCTGCGTCTGTGCAGCATTGTTTTCATTGAAAGTAGAGGATCCAAAATGTTTTTAGATCTTTGCTATTTTATACAGGAAAGAATTTAGCACAGGGAATTGGTGCTTGGGAAATCATTGGAAATCTAGAGGAGTGGGTATTAGGCTGGGCCCCCAGGAAAGACTCCCTGGCCAGCGGGAGGGGCTGCTCCCCCAGCCACAACTGAATTCTAGGACACTCTGGCACAGCTGTGACCTGGGGATCAGGAAACTGCTGTCTCCCCAAGTGCCCTCCAGCTCCCACAAACCAGGTCACTGGGCACTGCCTCTGCCACAACTGCCTGTGCACAGCCTGGATTCCGCTGCAGAAAACCTCCGCATCTCTGCAAACATGGTCACCAGCAGCAAACAGGCCAAACTGCGAGAAGATGCCTCTGCCCCACTTCTGCGTTCAAAATATCATGCAAGTGCATCCATTCAGCAGAAACGAATTCATATACAGAAACCTAGTTGCAAAGGAATTTGGGCAATTTCAGATTTTCATCTAGGAGTGAGATCTTGCCAATGTACCGCATTTGCCTGGTATTGATAAAAATGGGGCTCTGCTGGTGGGGCTCACTGGTTGAGCATCTATCTATGAACCAGGAGGTCATGATATGATTCCTGGTCAAATTTCAGGCTTGATCCTCAGTAGGAACATGCAGAAGGCAGCTGATCAATGATTCTCATCATTGATGCTTCTATCTATCTCTCTTTTCCCTTCCTCTTAAATCAATAAATATTAAAAAATAGGGTCATGATGTATATATGTATTATAACGAGTTTTTCACTTCATATATCACTGATGTCTTTCCTTTTAAAACCATACTTAGAGAACATTATTTATTTATCATTCATTTTAATTGATCTCAGAGAGAAGAAGGGAGAGAGAAACAATGTTCCACTGTTTCCTGCACTCACTTGAATGGGTATTGAATCTGCAACCTGGGCATGTGCCCTGACTGGCAATCGATCTACCACTTTCTGGTGTATGGGACAATGCTATGTTGGTAACCTGACCCCAAATTCCAGTCTCCAGAACTGTGAGAAAAATACATTTCTGTTGTTTAAGCCACACAAATTTATGATATATTGTTATGGCCATCTGAGCTGACTAATCTATACTAATAAAAGGGTAATATGCTAATTAGACTGGGTCAACCAGACATCTTCCAATCATCCTTCCAGACAAAGCCATGGTGGCAGGTGCTGAGGCAGAGGCAGTTAGGGGCGATCAGGCCAGCAGGGGAGAGCAGTTAGGGGCGATTAGGCAGGCAGGCAGAGTGGTTAGGGGTGATCAGGCAGGCAGGCAGGTGATCAGTTAGGAGGCAGGGGTCCAGGATTGTGAGAGGGATGTCGAACTGCCAGTTTAGGCCCGATCCCGGATTGGAGAGGGTGCAGGCTGGGCTGAGGGACCCCTCCACCATGCACAAATTTTGTGCACTGGGCCTCTAGTATTGTTATAAGAAGCATGTTATTTAATGGTATAAAATTAATTACTACAACAGAAACTCTTAACAGTGGTTGCCTCTGGAGAATGAGACTAAGTTGCAGGGTTGTTGTTTTTGTACTCTTCTCTAACTGTATCCTCTTTTGTTTCTTTATATTTACTTATTTGTTGTTTTTTTCCAAAAGCAAGCATTGCTTCTATAATTTTTAAAAGAAAATAGTTTAAATAACTAAGCAAAAAATAATTTGTGGGATATGTAGGTGAATAGATAAAAAGTAATATCTACTTATTATCAAATATTCAAAAGCTAAAAATTATGTCTAGTGAAGAGGGTTACCTTTCTTTCTCATACTACCTTTTCACAATCAAGAGCGGTAACTACTGTCAATTGTTTGAGATGATTCCATCCAGAATTTTATATACAATATAAATAAAATAATGCTATAATGAATACCCTTGTGTGTATGTGTATGTATGTGTGGTGTATGCATGTATACTTATTATGTTAATATACAGATATTTCTGTAAGATACATTCTCAGAAGTAAGAATGTTGGGGCCAAAGCTAAATGGATTTCACTTTTTGAAAGCTAGTACCAAATTTTCATCAATAAACATAATACCAATTTATACTCCCATCAATACCATACTAGAGTGTTATTTACTTCAAACTTTCAACCAACATTGATATATTGTTGTAATTTGCATTTACATTTTCAATTACGAATGAGATAGAGCATCTTTTCACATATGTATTGACTACTTATATTTCCTTTTTTTCTGTATATAGCTTTGTTCCTATCTTTTGTCCTATATTCCATTCACGTGTTTTTCAAATGATTTGCAATGAAATTATTCCTATGTCTATTATATGTGTTGTAAATATCTGTACCAGTAAAAAAGTTTTAAAGTCAAGAACTATTCCAAAGTGTTCTGGAAGTCAAAAACATTAACTTCCAAGTAGGATGAATGTTCATTCTAAAAATGAAAGCACTAAAGCCCAGGTGTCTCAGGCATTATTCTGGAAAAAAAATAGGAAGTCCTTTTTTTGTCAAAACGAAAAGAAAGAAAAAGTACAGTTTACGGAAATTGCCATCTTCAATATTACTGACTATTTACAGTGGTTTTATGATCATTAAGCCAAGAGAATCTACAGAGAAGGGATATGCATGCAATACATCAGCTCCTGCCAGGGATCTGAACCACTTACAGAGTATACTGAAGTTGAAGACTTCTTTTGTTCCTCTACTCCTTTGCCATGAATGGACAGGAAGATACTTATTTGGTAAATTGTTCCAGCAACAAAAGATTCCACATTTCTTATTTACACTAAATGACTAGCACCTGCAATCAGTCTGTTAGAAAACATTGCTGTGAATGCAATAAACTGAATGGCAAAGCTGCTGAGTACTGTTCATATTCTATATTGCTAATGGGTCATCTTTTGCTTTATTTTTTTCTCTGTTCTCTTCATTTCTGTATTTATCCAATTTTGGGAAAGAAATAAATTACCTCTTTCTCTTGATTGGCCAATACCCACTCCAAATGAGAACCAACATCTCCTAATTTATATTTTCTTATTAAAATGGAACTGTAAAGTCAACCCAGCCAGAATCTCTTGAGGTACTTGTTGTTTAACAATCATTAATTGGTTCCAACAGTTCATGGAATACAAATGGATTATTCCACATCAAGGTCTGGTAAGCACAGATCAATAGTCAACCATGGGTACTAACCTCAGTAACAAAAATTAACTAGCTACCTACTACTGTCTTCAAAGTGCACCTCAACATCTCTCTTAATGCATTTATCATCAATCATTTTATGTTTTTAAAACTTTTCATGGCTTCCCATTGTCTTTAGAATAAAGACTAATATCCTTACTATGGTCTACAAGGCCACTCATAATATGAATCCTGGCTTACTCTCCAGTCTCACCTCCATACTTCTCATGATTTCCTGTGCTTCTGCCACACTGAGCTTCATAAGGTTCCTAGAATATGTCATGTTTTCTTTCATCTCCAGGACCCTAACCATGCTCTCCCCTCAAACTAGAATACAAGTATTTCTTCACCTGGCTAACTTTTCTCATCTTTCACATCTCACTTAAATATACAATTCCTCCAGAGTGTTTCCTCTGATTTGCAGGTCTGACAAGCTCCCTCACTTTAACACTTTTATTACACCCTGAACCTCTCCATTACATGCTCAGCACACTTGTAAATATTTCTTCGATGACTGTCTTTGCTTATTTTCCTCTTTTTTTCTACAAATGTAATATCTAATACAATATTACAATATTGTAACACTGTAGTATTTAATACAATATTACACATACAGAAATTGGTCAATAAATGCATGTTTGTTGGTAATACTTAGATCATCTTCCTTGAATAGTAACATAGATAACTGCTCCATGGTTTGTATATTATATCCAAAGCCTAAGTTAACTGAAATTCTGTAATGAAATAGAATTTTACTATTATTCCTACTTTTGAATAGGTACAGTGAAAGTGCTTTTATCATTCTATTATCACAGCATAAAAGCTGATTTACTAATAATCTGGACAGAATTGCAGCTTCTAGTTCTGTACTGTTGCTGTACATATATTTATTAAAATAAGACCAGACTTGATGGCAGTTTCCCATCGTTAGTTTCATTTCAAAAATACCTCTAGGAAATCCTGACCACAGTGGCTCAGTTGGTTGGAGCATTGTCTCATGTCCTGAAGGGTTGCCAGTCCTATTCCTGGTCAGGGAACATGCTTGGGTTGTGGGTTTGATCCCACATGAGCATATTTGAGGGCAGCCAATTGATGTTTCTCTCTCACATCTCTCTCTCTCTCTCTCCACCTCCTTGGGTGAGAATTTAAAAAGATGTGTTGAAAATGGATGGAAAGGCAAATAATTACATATTATTTTAAAAATACCTCTAGGAAATAAATTACTGTTTTCTACATAAAGCATGAACTGGCACAAGTAATCTTTTGTCTTTTTTAAAATTGATTTTATTTTTTCCATCACCATTTATCCCCTTTATGCCCTCTTTCACCTCCACCCCTGCAGTTACTACACTGTTCTCATTGACCATGAGTTCTCTCTCTTTTTTTACTTTTTTGCTCAATCCCTCTACCCCCAAATCCCACCCCACCCCACCCACCCCTAGAGCTGTCTACCTGCTCTCTATATATTAGTCTGTCTTTATTTTCCTTGGTGATTCCGTTAGCCCTGTAATGATTGCATTGCCTATTATGCTATTCCACACTTTTATGTGGTATTTAATTTGAATTTCAATTTCTATCTTGTCCCTGCCTATGCTCCCAACAAGCTTGTGCTGCAGGTCACCAAAAGGGTTTTGTTCACATTTTCATTCTCTCTCTTACTGTTGATTTCTTTTAACGTTAGTTTTCCTTCCCAGATGCTGTTCTAATAGACTTGTTACCACAGCATTTCTATTAACATTCACTGAGACTAGTCAACATTTTAAAAAACAAACAAAACATGCAAAATAACCTCACATTTCACACAGAGATGAATGGACAACCTAAAGACTCCTCCATCAGCACTACCTGCATGAATCATAGAACTTTCTTCAATCTGGAGTGCACTGAGGAATAGGTACAGTGAAAGTGCTTTTATCATTCTATTATCACAGCATAAAAGCTGATTTACTAATAATGTGTTTTCATTTTTGCCAAATTCACTGGATATCTCAACCAACCTCTTTAAATGATTTTATATATACACACACACACACACACACACACACACACACACACACACATATATATATACGTACTACAGGCTTGGTTCATGAATTCGTGCATGGGTGGGGTCCACCCGGCCTGCCCAGATGGGGGCCAATTGGGCCAGGCCGGTGGGGGGAGGGGATGGTGGAGGTTGGCTGGCTGACCCTGCCCCCGATTGGGGTGGAAGGGGCCTATTAGGGGTGGAGCTGGCTGGGGGTAGGGGCCACAGGCGGTTTGCTGGCTGGCCCCCCAATCTTCAAAAATCACTCATCTGTTCTCCTTCACTAAAGCTTCTACAAATGAACTCTGGATATATCTACTTCTACTCACTATTCCCTCAGCCTTTATAAATGAACTGGAGACCCAGTGCATGAAATTCATGCATGGGTAGGGTCCCTAGGCATAGCCAGTGGTCAGGACCAATCGGGGCCTTCTGGCTGCCAGCTGAGGCCTTCCTTCATTCTGCACCAACCCCTGGTGGTTAGCACACATCATAGCAAGCTATCAAACTCCCAGTCTTCTGTCGAACTCCTGAGGGGACACTTAACATATTAGATATATATTTTTTTCTTCTTTATTTGCTGAATATCTTTCACATGTGTATTATATTAAGAAATGTTAAGAAAGACCATTATGCCTCAACTAACATGCTACATATTGTCCCTTTTATTAGAGTGACTCCTTTAGGTTAAATATTGTCCCAAGACCTCTCTCAAAATGTAATTGTTACCTGGAAGTTATAGTATATTTATATTATTTTTATAGTACATTTTAAACCATGGGTTTCTATAACTATGCACATAGAGTAGTTATAAACTCTATACTAATAATAGCCTAGGTGATTATCACGCCCTGACACCGTGATGTCCTCACGCTGTCACAAGATGGCTGCACACACAGCAGAGGTGGGGCCCAGTGGCCACTTCGTGCGGCGAGGCCTGGGGGTTCCGTGACTCCACACAGCATGGAGGAGGTGGGTTCCGGCATCTCCACCGCCACACGCAGAGGAGGCGGGTCGCAGTGGAGTGTCCCCTCCACCTCACGTGGGAGGCGGGTTCAGGCGGAGGTGGCGGGTCCTGGCAGAGAGTCCCTGCTGCCTTGTGTGGAGAAGGCGGGTCCTGTGGCTCTGGCCTACCTCTGGGGCAATCCATCGAAGAGCCCCAGATGGGTGGGTGGGGCCTACCTCTTTGGGGTGATGGATTACAGGGCTCCCACACTGTAAGAGGGCCCAGGCCAAGCTGCCCCCCCCCCCCGCCCCAAGTGCATGAATTTTTGTGCCAGGCCTCTAGTATAGGAATAAGAAAATTGAATCATGGAAGAAGAAAGATCAAAGGAAAAATGCCTACTAGAGAGTACAAGTCTAGGCAAGATGCTTAAGGGGGATCTGTGACCCAATCAGGAGCTAATACAAAAGCACCAAGTAGAGGGATTTGAAATAGCCAGACAGAGGAGAAAAGAACACCAAAGACAAACATTACTGCCCCCACATTTTTGTTAAAAGTCAATTCTGCATCCCACTTTCACAGTAAAATTCTCCCCTAATCCCAGACCAAAAACCTGAAAGGACAATTAATATGGAGATGGCTGCAAGTAGCCTGCTCCCTTTGTGTCACTTGCTGAGAATGGTTTGCAAACCAAAGAGCTATTGTAAAAACTAGCTGCATACCACTTCTGCTGCTTCTTGTTCCTACCCTACCTATAATCTTGTCTTTTAGCAGTCATGATTGAAAGGAAAGTGGAGAGTACAAAAACTGTCTAAACTCTTGGTATAGGAAGATAAGCCTACTGATATTCGCCATTGCCAGAATACATTACCACACGTGTATGAAGGATTTTTTTAATCCAGAAGGAATACCTATACAACTATAACTCTTTGGAGAACAGATATTGGCTGACATTTCATTAACAGTTACTAAAAGAGCAATATAATGCCTAATCCTATATACTTATGAAACCTAATTGTTCCATAATTTCTGTGAAGGCAATCTATTAATTTCTAAACAAAAAGAATGTTTTACATCATTTACCTAAAGGATTACTATGAATAATGGTAAAAATGCAAACTACAATCATTTGATGCTCAATAGGTACTTAAACTCAGGCTATGCAAAACAGAACTAAAAATCTCCTCCAAAAATCTGCTGTGCCTTTCATGGTTGGTATATTTTAAGATACTGATTATTATGTTTTTAGCATTTCCATTCACATGAACACCAAAGCTAAAACCCTCAATGTCACCCCAAACTTCTCTTCTTAGTGGAACATATCCAAATCTGTCATTACTATCTCTCATATGCGTGCCCTCTTCTCTGTCCCATGCTCATTGCCTTATTTCAGAGAACCATATTTTTCTCAATTGAGTTCTTACTAAAGACTCAGAAATGGACTTCCTTCTTCCCATGCATCCTTCATTTTGCTTGCAGATCTATTTTCAGAAGAAATACACTTTACCATGTCTCTCTTCATTATAGAGTTTTCCTCTGCCTTCCTACTAATTCCATTATGAAATTCAAACTCATACATGCAGTTGAAAGACCTTCTATGGACTTTGGCCAACCCACCTCTCCAGATTCATCTTTACCTCTCCACTCACCCATCCTTGGCCTCAGCTACTTTGAACTTCTTACTGTTTTTAAATACCAGTCTTTTATGACTGTCATTGCTTCACATGCTAATACCTCATCCTACAATGTCTCTTTCCATCTTGGAAAATGTTCCTTCTTTAGAGCTACAAAATAGTAACAATCTAAGCCAGTGGTTCTCAACCTTCCTAATGCCGTGACCCTTTAATACAGTTCCTCATGTTGTGGTGACTCCCAACCATAAAATTATTTTCGTTGCTACTTCATAACTGTAATTTTGCTACTGTTATGAATCGTAATGTAAATATCTGATATCCAGGATGTATTTTCATTGTTACAAATTGAACATAATTAAAGCATAGTGATTAATCACAAAAACAATATGTAATTATATATGTGTTTTCTGATGGTCTTAGGCGACCCCTGTGAAAGGGTCGTTCGACCCCCAAAGGGGTCGCGACCCACAGGTTGAGAACCGCTGATTTAAGCTCTTCTTCATAGCTATGCCCTGGAAGAACCCAGATGCAAGAGGAGGGGACCATAACAAGAGTGTGCAGACACATCTGCCCAGGTACACTCAGGGGCATTTCAGCCAAACCAAACAAAAACTGGACAATGGAACGATGAATGTTTTGGTCCATGACTCCTCTTTTAATTAATTACATTAATGATACCAAATATTGAGGCTCTCTGCCTGCATCCCTTGATTTTGTTCCTCTATTATCTCAAGCTCGGCATCTTTATTACATCCTCATTAGTCTCTGCACTACTTGGTCACAAACTCCAAGCCAAGGATTCTAAGCCTAGTGTCTGAACTTAGATGAAAAAATTCATTGTACCATTCTTTTCACTTACTTCTGATGGCAATTTCTCATTCCTTTTTATTATGAATCTAGACAACAAACCACAGTACTATTAACTGAACCTGTAACTTTGTCACTAATAGAAATCACAGATAATTTCATATCATATTATAATTATGGCAGATTTCTCAAAATATTATTTACACTCTTCCATCACTTCATATTATGGTAGTATAAGACTTGCTGCTAGAACTCATTAATGTGTTAATAAAATGCATGCAAATTACTATATAAAATTTGTTTGTTAAATATTTCATGCACAGGTGGCAGGTGGGGTCTGGCTAGCCCAGCCCCAATCAGTGGATCAGGGCCAGGCTTGTCAGGAGGAGGAGACAGTGAGTTTGGCCACGAGCCCGCCCCAATTGGAGCCTGATCAGGGCCAGGCCAGCTGGGGTGAGGGACCTTGGGAGATTGGCTGGTGGGCCCCACCCCAATTGAAATGGGGGGGCCAATTGGGGGCAGGGTCACTGTGGGGAGGGGCTGTCAGTGGTGGGCCTGCTGGCCCTGCCCCCAAATGGGGCCAGGGGAGGGGCCGTGGGAGGTTGGCTGGTCAGCCCCAACCCCAATTGGTGTGTGGGGGTCCGATAGGGGGCCAGCAACCTGAGGGAGGGACCATGGGTGGTTGGCCACCAGCCTTGCCCCTGATTGAAGTGGGGGGACCGATTGGGGGCAGAGCTGGCTGGGGGGAGGGGCCGCAGGCAGTTGGCCAGCCGGCCCTGCCCATGAACAGGGTGGTGGGGGCAATCAGGGATGGGGCTAGCCAGGTGGAGGGGCTGCAGGAGGTTGGCCAGCTGGCCCCACCCCCTATTGGGGAAGGGGAGGCAATCTGGGGTGGGGCCAGCTGGGGGGAGGAGCTGCGGGCCAATTGGGGCAGGCTGTTTGGGGGTAGGGCCGGCCAGAAGGAAGGACCATGGGGGGGGTGTTGGCCAGCAGCCCTGCCCTTGATAGGGGTGGGAGAGGCCGATCAGGGGCAGGGCCGACTGGGGGGAGGGGCCATGGGAGGTTGGCTGGCCAGCCCCACCCCCCAATTGGGCAGGTTCACCAGCCACAGTGGGCATCATAGCAACCAGTTGTTCTGATTGCTGGCTTTTTATATATAGAGATATACTGTTAAATATATATATATATATATATATATATATATATATATATATATACACATATATATATGTATATATATATGTGTGTGTGTGTGTGTGTGTGTGTGTATATATATATATATATATATATATATATATATATATATATATAAATAAACTGTTTCCTGAGAATGAATCCATAGGCTTCACCAGACCATACAGGGACCAAAGCACCAAAAGAATTAAGAATACCTCCTCTAGAGCAATGCTTTTCAAATGTCAGTCTGTAACACAAATGACAATCCTAAGCCCCTCCCCCAGAGATTCTAATTCGTTTGCTAGAAAGGATTCTCAGTTTGGACCAGCATTTCCAGGTGATTTTTTAAATTTTATTTATTGTTGATACTATTACAGATGTCCCCCATCCCCCCAGCCCCTTACCAACCTCCACCCAGCCCCAGCCCCAGTCCCTGCTTCCTGTGGCTATCATCACACTGTTGTCTATGTCCATGGGCTATGTATATGTGTTCTTTAGCTAATCTCTTCACCCAGGTGATTTTTATGTAGAAGGTCCTTGGACATTACTTTGATAGACACTGATCTAGGAATATATTACCTAGGTCATATTACCTAGTTTGAGAAAGACATACCATTTTCACAATCTGATAACAAATGAAAAGTTGTTACCTTTTGAGAATTACTCTCCCTATTATTTTGACTTGAATATTCTAACAGCTTCCTGGATTGGGACAGAGATCTAATTCTTAATAGTATATTTAGAGAAAATATAATTCTGGTCATTTTTGGTAAGGCAAGTAGATAGGAAAAAGGTATATTTTCTTAGGTCAAGCATACAGATGACTGCAAAGTTAAAATGTATGAAATATGTTAGACTTTCACCAACAAGCTAAAATGGGAGACATCTGTAATACTGGCAACAATTTTAAAAAAGGAAATCACAGATAGTTGCCAGATTTTCTCTTTCATCTTTCCATAAACTATGGCAAACTCACTACCACCACTGTCACCGCCATGATTATCATCATTAAAATACATTTCCCATCCTTTAACTTGTCTCCTGCACCCTATGCAGCCCAACTCAGTACATGGCATCTCTGACCTAGGTATTACTGCTGACTCCTCTCCTTTCTCACTCCCATATTAAATCCAAGTGTAAATCTAATTAATGTGATTTCCAAAATACCTCCCAAATCTGACATTTCTCCTCATTTCCCCAGGAATCACACTAGTTAAAATCATTACCATCCCTCTCCTATACCACTGCAGCAGCCACCAACTGTTGTCCATGCATCCTCACTTAAACCTACTCTATTCCCTATAAAACTGCCAGAGTAAGATTTTCAAAACATATTATCTGATATTCACTTTCCAGCTTAAAATCTTTCAATGGCATCTAATTTCCTCTGAATATTCTCCAAGTGCTTTAACACAGTCTACAAGACCCTATATTATTTTCTCCCATGGTACTTCTCTAATTTAATTACCTTTCTCATCACTCTCTAAACTCCAACTACTAATACACTGCCCTTTCCAGGTACTCTTTGCCACTTCAGGAACTTGGCACATGCTGTCCCTACTTTCCCTAATGCTCAATCCCCCAACTTTTCACATGGTTATTTCTCATCCTATGGGTTTTAATTTAAATTTCACCTCTTCAGAGCAGTCTTTCTTAACCATTGTACTTTAATTGGCCACTCCTCTCGTTACTCTATATCATAGCCCCCTATTCATTGCCTCGATAGCAACTATCATGTTGTAATAATAATTTATTTATTTATTTGTTTACTATTTATCTTCATCAATAGACTAAGAAGTACATTTGTCTTATTTAACATTTTGTACTCAGTGTCTTTCACAGTGCTTAGTAATAGCAGATGCTAAATAAACATTATTGATCGAATGAATAAATGAAAGAGCACCTCTTTCGGTGTGCTAGGTCTAAAAAAGGCAACAAAGACATCATAGAACTCTCAGAAGCTATTTGATAAACAATGGTGATTGATAAATAGCACTCATAGAAACAAAGGAATAGGAAATTGGGTAAGTAAAAACAATTGATTAGTTAGTCAAAGCAAATATTAATATATGCACAAGTAAAACATTATATGTATAGTATGGCCAGCAAGAGAAAGGAAAATATGAGTTTCAAATTTATCCATAATAGTTTCTTGATTTCAATCTAACAAGTATTTTTTATGTATTTTATTGATTTTTAACAGAGAGGAACAGAGAGGGATAGAGAGTTAGAAACATTGATGAGAGAGAAACATCAATCAGCTGCCTCCTGCACACCCCCTACTGGGGATGTGCCCACAACCAAGGTACATGCACTTGACCAGAATCAAAGCTGGGACCCTTCAGTCTGCAGGCCGATGCTCTATTCACTGAGCCAAACTGGTTAGGGCCTAACAACTATTTTTTGCTTGCATGCTAAATGCTAGTCTCTATGTTAGGTTCTAGGGATATAGAGATGAATAAGACATGGAAGCTTCATAAGAACAGGTAATCTTGTCTACTTTGTTAACTGCTGTATTCCCTTGGACCTAGAAAAGTACTTGGCAAAAGTAAGTGTTCTATAAGTATTCATGGAAGAAATATAGGCAAGAAGGCAGGTATGAGCCCTATCTTAAAGAACATCAGAGGAGACAGATTAGAAACAAATCCACTATGGCAAATTAAGATAAATACCTTAATAAATACAATAAAGTGCAGAGATAGCTTAGAGAAGGGAGTAGGCCCAGGGTAGACAGAAAAGGCTTTATTAGGAATCACCAATGGAGGCTGGTATTTAAAAACTAGAAGAAATTTGTTGTGAATATTGGGGTAGGGAATTCTGCTTAAGGGGTCATCTATGCAGGGAATAGCATATGCACAGATGCATAAAAGACTAAAACAGCATGCTATATTCAGAAAATTCCAAATTATTTGGTATAGCAGGGGCATAAAATGAGAATGAAAAGATAGTAGAATATAAAGGTGAAGGGAAAATAACAATGATTTGGAACTTTAAAATGCCATTAGGATAGTTAGATTTGTATGTTTTGGCAACAGGACTACAAAATGAGGGTGGTGCCAAATCCAGAGACAGATAGATCAGGAGATTATCACAATAGCTCACAAACAAGGAAATTGAGATTCAAATTTCTAGTTGATTTTCTCAGGGTTACTTAACTGCTTATTTATGGAACCCAAGTTTTGAGTTAAAGTTCAGTGCACTGGATTCTAGCACTAGATTCTTCCCAATATATTATTTAAATCATATGTGATCTTTGAAGGTCAGATGAAAATGCTTAAAACTGTTTCCACAGGCCACCAGATACCTGAATACTTCCAATTCCTTTTTACATCCAGTGTTATAATATATAGTTAGTATATTTAGTTAGTGCTTGTTTTCAAGTAACCCTTAATTTTACCTAATAATGTTCCCAAAGCACAGTAGTAGTGATGCTGGCAATTCAGATATGACAAAGAGAAATCATAAAGTGCTTCCTTTAAGTAAAAAAAGTATGTGGTATGTATAGGGAAAAACAGTATATATATATATATATATATATATATATATATATATATATATATACACATACTACTGGCCTGGTGCACGAAATTTGTTCACATTAAAAGGGAATTAATTAGAGGAAATATTTTAATATTGTTATTTGCCCTTTCTCTATAATAGAAGTGTCAGAGATGAAAGAAAATTAGTAAAATGTATATGAAAATCTCCCTTCTGTCTGAGTCTGGGGTGTGCTGTGGGACCCAGAGTCAAGTCCCTGCCCACCTGCACACGCCTCAAAATCACGCAAGACCCAGACCAGGCCGGCCCCACCCCAGCAAGCCCCACAGGGTGGGGGGCACAGCCTCAGGTCCCCTGGCCCTGGTGCTCGGGTGGGGGGTGCAGCCTCAGGTCCCCCATCAAGCCCCACCAGGCAGGGGGCTCAGCCTCAGGTCCCTCAGCCAGGTGCTGGATGGGGAGTGTGGCCGCAGGTCCCCCAGCCCAGCCTCAGGTCCCCTGGCCCTGGCACTGGGGTGGGGGGAGCGGCCTCAGGTCCCCCGGCCCAACCTCAGGTCCCCTGGCCCCAGCACTGGGGTGGGGCAAGTGGCCTCAGGTTCCCCGGCCCTGGCACTTGGGAGGGGGGCACGGCCTCAGGTCCCCTGGCCCCAGTGTGATGGCGTGACAGTGTGACAGTGTGATGGCATGATGATCATTTGCATATTAGCTCTTTATCATATAGGATATATATATATATATATATATATATATATATATATATATATATATACACACACATATATATATACACACATATATATGTATACATATATATAACACAATTATAATCCTTCAATATCAATAATACTACAAATGTTGAAATATAGTAATTCTGCTTTTCAGAGATTTCAGCTAGATATTAAGGACAGCTAATGTTTTACCCACTTTACTAGATAATTTTTTCTTCTGACCAAAATGCTTCACAGATCTCATCTGAAATTACTATAGTAAGTCTCCAGATCACTTTTACATATCACAGGAGCGAGGATTTTCTTGATTGATTATCATATTCCATTTCAGTGGCTATAAAACATTTAAAATCTTTTCTCTCAACATAATCCTAGAAATGTTGCAAAAAAAAAATGTTCTTTTCCCCCAGAATTCCCACTAGTGAAATATATAGTCACAATGCTTAAGAAGAAGACTTCCAAATGGAATTGGCGGTGTTTTTTAACTGTAGAAGCATATACAGTTTCATAAAGATATGGAGAATTTGAGGGTCTGGGGAAATGCCTTGTGGTTAAACTATATAAATGAAATGGAATAAAAGTCTCCTGGGTTAAATTCTTGGAAGTGCCGCAATTTCTGTGACATCCTAAGCAACATTTAACTCTTCTTGTGCTTTACTGTGCAGCCTAAATTAGTGGAACTTCTTAAAATGTTAGACCACAAAGGGAATTAGTGAATGCGAATGGGTGTGGGTTTGGGGATGTGGGAAAGTGGGAAAGTGGGTGTGTGTGAGGGTGCATCATCACTGTACATCACCTAGCACTACACTATATTCCTGAAGTTCATCAGTCAATAGGCTGCATTTGCAACTACAATCAGTCCTCCATTATCTGGGAGTGGACAATCTCAAATTTCTCTTTGCAGGCAACTGAGAAGACCTATATTGAGGGAATTTGGGAATAGAAAAATAATGTGTACAAGCAACAACAGGATGTGTGCTTGTGTATATCTACTAAAGAGGTGCCTTTACATATTCCAAAACTAGATAAAATAACATTTTTATTATGAATTCTTCTGCTCCACTGCAGTGACTCAAATAACACACACACACACACACACACACACACACACACACACACACAAATGGGATTTTTAAAAATCATGTGACAACTTCTAAGGCACAAAATATGTCAATACTGCTTCACTTTATTAAACAAAACCCCAAAGAACTAAGATAATTCCCATATCTCCTAAAAAAATAACTTAATTTATACTCCATAATATAATATTAACTGGTCTCATTCTTAGCCAATATTGAAACTGCAGGCCTTGAAGGAAAAAGAATTTCTTGAGTTTATCAGCAGCATAAATAAGATTTACTCCCAGATTCTATTAAGTCATACATACATATTGCAGATAAGAGAAACATGCTTCATAATTTAAGTGCAGCAATGCTTCTGTTTTGATATTATCATAAAGAAATTACTTTTGTTCATAGTGTTATCTGACCTTCATGCAGAAAGTGATTAAAATGTTTTCCCCCTACAACAATGACAACTATAAATGAAATTTGAAATGAAATATATGGCCTAGCATCACTGTATAGGAGCTTTTCTGTTTAAAAAAAACAAAAACCCACCAGTACAGAAGTAACCTAGGAAAGCTCATTTCTTTTTCTACAATCAACACAATTGCCTTTTACACAAAGGATATTTCATCATTCATGACAGCAAGTTGTCATTTCTGGGGACAGCTTCAGTATAGCTTGGTATTTTATACAACTTATTCATAAGTATTATTTATATCAAAATGACTTTTGACTTACTCCTAGGACAAATATGGAAATGATCTGATAGGCTATGGTTTATTATGTATGCATACTAGGTGAGCACAGAGGTTCACTGGTGCGGCTTTTTCCTTTTGAGTTTCTATAGCTTTTTGTTGCTGATGGAGGTTGAGAGGAATGGGAGCATGTAGATACTTAAACCTCTCCTTCTTTGCTATTTAATGCTAGCCTGATAGTAATACTATTTGTGTTTTCCTGAACAATTGAAAATCACAGGAGGCATAGGGTAATCCAGCCGTGGGCAAACTACGGCCCATGGGCCGGATCCGGCCCTTTTGAAATGAATAAAACTAAAAAAAAAAAAAAGACCGTACCCTTTTATGTAATGATGTTTACTTTGAATTTATATTAGTTCACACAAACACTCCATCCATGCTTTTGTTCCGGCCCTCCGGTCCAGTTTAAGAACCCATTGTGGCCCTCGAGTCAAAAAGTTTGCCCACCCCTGGATCTGTCTCAACTTATAAAGCAGAGAGAACAGAAGAAGGTAAGATGGTTGCTAGATAGGCCAGAATAATTTCAGACATTTGGCTTGTAAACTGTAGAACATACTTATTTTATTTTTGTATATGTGTGTAGAAGAGACCTGAATCCCCCCAAATCACTAACATTATAAAAAATTTCCTTGTCTGAGCCTTTTTCCAGAATATTGGTCAATGTGCTCCATTACCTGTATGTTAAGGACACTCAATTGGATTAGAGGAAGGAGCATAAAAAAACTGAGGAAAAAACATCTCATAGATAGTTATTTAAAGCCCAGCATTAAGTGCCTTTAAAACTGTGAGGCAACTAAGTAGTGATTTACAGCAATCTATCTCTATGAAAACAAGTTGGAGAACATAGGCCAAAAAGGATCTGTGTGAGATCACACAGATAGTCAGAGGCAGAACCCAGCCTAGAATGCAAATCTCCTGACCGATAGCCCAGCATACTTTTGACACACTTGGTCATGCTGAGATTCGGATCACAAATTGTCTCTCTTGATATGTGATGTATTTTTCAAACCCACAAGAAGCACATACACTAGTGTTCCTTTCCTGATCATTGCTGGTACAGGATTGATTCTATTTAGATGAGGGAAGAAGGGATATGATTTGGAGCTCCTATCATCTTTTTGAGAATGTTCTATCTAGAAAAGAACAATAGATTCATTCATTCAAGAAGTGGCAATTTTCAATGAATATTATCAAAAGACTTATGGTAAAATATTCAAAACTAGTCTGGTAAGTCTGTCAAAGATAAAGACCCAACTCAGGCTAATATGGGTGATAGACTGGGATCTTAATTAGAATTTACTTTTCTTTCTATTGTGAATGCTAACAGTTTGTTTGAAATAAAGCCTCCTATCTTCATTAATGTCTGTGAGCAAATGATAATTTGCTAAAATTCCAGAGAGTCTATTATTTCACTCTAGGAATAAAGGCTGAATCTGATAACTTGTATCAAAGTAGACGGTATTATTAAGGCAAGTAGGTGGTTCACTTTTACAACACAAAATGTGGCAGATCATTTTCTTTTCCTTTTAAAAAATATTTTTAATTTTAAGTCTTTTAATCTATTGGACAGATCCTGGTTCATGGAATTTCTAGTAGTTTGTATTTCCTGAAGTTATTAGCTCTCTTTGAGACTTAAACATAACAAACAATATTTACGAATAATTACTAAAAAAATCCCCATGTCACAAAGTAGGAAAAGTCAATTTTAAACTGGAGATTTCTGTTGCATCTCAAAACAATGGACTTTCAATAATTACCTTCCCTTATTTTAAATTCCTAGCACCAACATTGAGGTTGATCCTGGATGTGTCCTGGACCATAAGAATGTACAAGTGGCAGATAACTCCACAAAATGCTGCCTTTTACACATTTTTCAGAAAGTTGTTGAACTGAAAACAAACAGAGATTGAGAAGTGGAGAAGATGAGAAGCATAAGCGAGTGTGTGTGTGTGTGTGTGTGTGTGTGTGTGTGTGAGAGAGAGAGAGAGAGAGAGAGAGAGAGAGAGAGAGAAGGAGGCAGGCATTAAGCCATATCTGTAATACTTTAAACAATAAAAAAAAATTTAAAAAGTACAAGTGGAGGGAAAAAAAGAACTTAGTGGTAAGTTTTAAATATGCTATAGAGACCTAGAATATAACTACAACCGGAAAGTTCCATTTCTATAATGAGCAGACAGCTAGGTGTTGTGCAGTATGGGCTAAGGACAAATGAAGATTCAAAATTCTTCAAAGTCCTCATTTTTTTTCTTTTATCAGGTATGATAGAATAGAAATGTATTTAATGCAATCAAATAGAACACATGTCAATGAAAAGAAAAAAAACACCAGGTTCATTAAGTACCAGTCACATAATGAATGTGTAGTATGAACTCTAAGCAGTCCAGCTTCCTTTTTCTGCAGTTTTCTTATGGCTATTGGCTGCTAAGCTCAGGTGATTAGAGCGCAATCCTAATGACTCAAGGAAGGGTCAAAGGTATGATTTCTATTGTCAAAGGTTCTCTTCTCAGTTCTATGGCTTGAGACCACACCCCCTGCAGTCATCTTACAATCCAATGCCCTTGATCAGGAGGTAGAGGATGCATATATCTGTGCTAATTCCTTATTGTGATGGGGAAAAATACTTCACAGTCTGTGCCTTTTTTCACTCAAAGTGAGTCAGCAGCATTGTGTGGTGTGGGCCATTCCAATGGTATCTTGGAAGTCTTAAAAGATTATTGCAGTAGATAACTGCAGTAAAGAAGGAGGACTGTGTCTTTAGTTGGCTTGAGCTGCTATAACAGAATATCATAGGCTGGGCGGGTTAAACAACAGAAATGCATTTCTTATAGTACTGGAGGTTGGAAGTCCAAGATCAAGGTGCCAGGAGGTTTGGTTCCTGGTAAGAGACCTCTTCTTGGCTTGTAGCCTTCTCCCTATCTCCACACATGGTGAAGAGAGGGGTGGAGAGAAAGAGAAAGAGAAAGAGAAAGAGAAAGAGAAAGAGAAAGAGAAAGAGAAAGAGAAAGAGAAAGAGAGAGCACTCTGGTCTCTCTTCCTCTTCTCCTAAGGTCACAAATCCTATCATGGGGGCCTTGCCATCAGAACTCATCTAAACCTAATTACCTTCCAAAGCCCTACCTCTAAATACCAGTTGGGGGGGTAGGGTTTCAACATATGAATTGAGGGTGACCCAAAAATTCAGTCCATAACACGGTGCCAACAGGACTCCTCCGTAGTATTTGCCAATGGGTGCTTTTCAGACCATCTGCATTCAAATTACCTGGACTTTTAGTTAAAATGCTCATTCCTGGGCCCTTACCACAAGATCTAGAGTAACAGCACAATTTCTAGGAGTGGGACTTGAAGTTTTATTTTTAATAAGTTCTGTTTACCAGGTGACTCTGATATACATTAAAGTTTGAGAGTCACTGCCTAGAACAGGAGTTCTTAACTAAGAGGTGGTCATCAGAATCCCCAAGGAATTTTGTTAGAATGTACATGCCTATACTACAGCTCCAGGTATAATGAGTCAAAATCTCTTTTGGGGATAGACCTTGGCATGTGTGGTAATGACAGTGAAAGATAGCTTCTATGATGCTAGCAAACCAAGTGCTGTCCTAAACCCTTTATATGCACTAACTCATTTAATCATCATAACCCTTTGAGGTATGTACCATTATTCCTCATTGTGCATGGATGATAACTGGGGCAAGTTCACAAAAGTGACGTGGCCTAAGCCAGAATCACAGAGCTAATACATGGTGATCCTGGGGTGGTGCATCTTTGGTGGAGTACTGCTGCCCTAGAGATTTTGGAGGGATTAATTCAGGGCCACAACATTTTAAAAGTGCTCTGATCCTCTCACATGACAAGGCTTACAGAGCCTGGAAGCATGCTGGCCTTCCCTTTACTGTGATCAGAACTGGGGAGCTGTTTTTCAACTATTTAAGAAGGGTTAACCCACAAACAAAAAGAACAACTTAAAAAAAAAAGAATAGGAGTAAAAAGTTCTTAGTCAAATACTTACAGTCCTACTCAGTAGAAAAAAAATAAACAGGAGAAAAAATGCTTTTAGAATTAAGACAAGAAAAAGCTCAGACTCAGACTCCAGATTTTTTCCAAATCAAAAGAAGTGAGAGGCCCGTCAGAAATAACAAAATGCTTTAGGTTAAATTAAAAATTAATGCTGATGTGATAAACAAAATGCTTGACTTTACAGCCCAAAGAAAAGACCTGTGGGTGTTCAGAGAACTTACTTGTGACCTAACAGCTGGCTACTTCAAAAGGTGAAATTTCACAGTCCTAATAGCAGTGTAGCATAGTAGCATTAATTTAAGAGCTGGGAGGAACCACATACACTGCAAATTTAGACACCTGTAAGCAACAACTCAAAATACTGACCTGGGAAATTGGTTTATTAAAACTTAGGTTGGAGTGGGAGGAGAAATAGTATTTTAAAGACAAAACAATCTACTGGGGATATTTGAATGGAAGAGCCAAAAGAGGAAGAGGAAAGAAAAATATGTGCAACAGTATCTACTTTAGCTACTTTTCTCAAACCATAGCTCACTCTGTGCTGCTTTAGCACCATTTGTATCAGAATCTCCCTGCCCTCTCCCACTTACAAACCCTCTCATGTGCAGCACCTCTAATTAACTCCCAAATCTCCTTAGTGGTCGGCAAACTGCGGCTCGGCAAATGGAGGCTTGCGAGCCACATGCGGCTCTTTGGCCCCTTGAGTGTGGCTCTTCCACAAAATACCGACTTCTACGAATGGGCCACGAAATTTCAATCGTACTGTACATGCGCCCCCACATGTGGTATTGTGTGGAAGAGCCACACTCAAGGGGCCAAAGAGCCGCATGTGGCTCACAAGCCATGGTTTACTGACCACCATCCTAGCTCTACTCTTCTGCCAAAGTTTCAGCTATACCTACAACACAGAGAGCCATAAAACACCAATTGAAAAACAAAGCAAAACACATTGATATCACCTCTAACCATATTCAGGATTAGTGTATTGACTGAACCTCACCATGACCTCCATAGTGGAAGGTGGCCCTGTCACTGGTCCATTTTATTATTTTATTCTGCCAACCTCTCACTTTACATGTCTTCATTATAATCCTTCTTCCACTTCACCTCCTATGTAAACACCCATGTTTTGTCGTAACTCCTACATTTGAACAACCATTCATTTTATGGAGATTACAAGTTAAATATATGGTCCTGCAATGGATATTACAGTTGTACTTCAGGCCTCCATACTTTACAATGTCAACAAGAGAGATCCATTAATTTATTGTTTTGTGTTTAATAGGGGAGTCATATAATATTCTACATATATTTAGTTATCCAGAATGTAGCTTAATCAATATGGTGCCTCAGGTAACATGAAATACTGAAGGAAACATAAAAATAATATTCTCAGATCAAAAAATTTTATGTCCACTGGAGGGAGTTTAACTGCTTTGGAGACTGCAGAAGGCATATATATTTAGAAGATTATAGTAAAGTCAATGATAGGAAAGAGACAAACCAAAGTATATAAAAGGTATTGGGGGAGAAAGAAGTCTGTGCTGAAGACCCCAAGGCAGGGACTTCTAGGTTCTAATCCTTGCCTGCCAACCTTGAGCACTACAGTGGTTTCAATAATATTTTCTACCTCTGGTTGTTATTAGACATTTATAAAGTGAATGCCTCACATAGTAAAACCTGTAGTATCACCTTGACCAACCAGTGACCTTCTTTGTGTCTCAGTTTTGACATCTGCCAAGTGAGGTGGACAGTTAAACTACTTGCCTTTACTTGCTTTTGAATTTCAATACCATGATATGGGTTATCTCAAAGGGCTGTTCTGAGGCCCAAATGAAATATTCAAAATGTAAGGGCTATAAAAGTTTTAAAGTGCTATATAAATGTAAAAGTGTTTTAAATTATGCATCTCCAAATATAACCAACAACTTGCATGTCATCTCCAAAACAAAGTGAATGGGCTTCTGGGCTTCGATTTCCAATTTAGTCCCAAGATATGGGAATTTTCTTTGTTCCAATTATCAAAAAGAGCAAACAGTTTAAATTATAATCTTTATTAATAAGATTCTAAGTCATTTAGAAATGCTGGGTACATATGTGGCTAGCCCAATTTTTTTTTACTGCTTGTTAGCCCCCTTAGTAGCGTTTACTGTGAAGACTAATGAAAATAATAGGAAAGTTGAAACTGAGCAAAATTATATTAAAACTAGAGGCCTGGTGCATGAAAATTCATGCACTGGAGTGGGGGGGTTCCCTCAGCCCGGCCTGCCCCCTCTCACAGTCTGGGAGCCCTCAGGGGTGGGAGGCAACCCAGCAATCAGGGGAAGGTGATGTCCCATCACATCTCTGCTGCTGCCACTGCCGGCAGCACAAGCCTCAGTGGCTTTGGTTACCTGAGTCTCAGGTGGCCCTGAGCAGCTGGGCAGCTGCCATCTGAGGCTTGCCTGTACCTTAGGCATCAGCTGGGAAGCTGCCATCCCAGGCTTGCCTGTGCCTCGGGCCAGCCCTGGGCAGCTGGGGGGCTGAGGGGACTGGGGGACTCCAGAGGTGGGCGGGCCAGGCCTTGCTGCGTGCCTGCCACCCTGGCAGGGCTGAGGGGACTGGACGCTGCCATCTTCTGGATGTGGGTGCCACCATCTTTGTGGGTACGGCAGTCAACTAGCATAATCCCTCCTTATTGGCTGTGGGCACCGCCATCTTTGAGGGTGGGTCAGTCAATTAGCATATTCCCTCCTTATTGGCTGTGGGCATCACCATCTTTGAGGGTGGGGCAGCAATTAGCCTATTCCCTCCTTATTGGCTGTGGGCACTGCCAATCTTTGCGATGGCATGAGGGTCAATTAGCGTATTCCCTCTTTATTATATACAATTCAATTTCTATCCTGCAGTGGTTTGTATGAAGGAGGGATACCTTCCTATATGCTTCTAATCTCTTCACATGGGTTATATAGCAGCTATTAGTTAGCTGCTTTAGCATGTGATTAATGTTTAAGTATTTAAAATCCATGTGGTGCATGCCTATGTGTATGTAACAAGGGCTAAATCTGCATACTCACCTCAGGAGCACTGGGATTTAAAGGCAATCCAGAATCCTGATTGGATGAAGGATACTAATTAGGACCTCTACAGATCCCCAAGAGAAACAATGCAGAAGACATTCTTTCATTAAACAAATATCAATTAAGAATCAATAAATGCCACACACTAATTGTTGGGAACACATAGATGGAAAAAAAAATGCCCCTTTCTTAACAGTCCATCTACACTAATAATAGACAAACATGCTAATTGACAGTACCTTTGCTATGCCCAAGCCATGCCCACCAGCCAATCAGAGTGACTATATGCAAATCAACCCAACCAAGATGGCGGCCAGCAGCCACGGAGTTGGAGCAAGCAGGAGGCTTGGTTGCACTGGCGATGGAGGAAGCCAAGCTTCCCGCCTGGTCTGGCTGGCTGTGGCCTCCACAAAAGGCAACAAAGTTTCAATTATAGAAGCTAAATAAATCACAGATACCTGCTTCCAGCCAGCCTCCACTGGGCGCTTCAGTGGCTAGGGACAGTGGCCAGCTTTCAAACAGCTATCAGCTCCTCATCCAGGCTGGCCACACCCACATGGGGTGAGGGTCCTCGCTGGGGGGTGGTGGCCAGCCTGAAAACAGCCATCAGCCCATCACCCAAGCTGGCCAGGCACCCCAGCGGGGACCCCTACCCTGAAGGGGCTTTGGCCAGCCTGAAAACAGTCATCAGCCCCTCATCCAGGCTGGCCACACCCACATGGGTTAAGGGTCCCCCTGGGAGGCATGGCCAGCCTGCAAACAGCCATCAGCCACTCACCCAGACTGGCCAGGCACCCCAGCAGGAACCTCCTCCCTGAAAGGGAGTGTGGCCAGCCTGAAAATGGCCCTCAGCCCCTCACCCAGGCTGGCCAGGCACCCCAGTGGAGACCCCCACTCTGAAGGGGGTATGGCCAGTCTGAAATGGCCCTCAGGCCCTTACCCAGGCTGTCCCGGCACTCCAGTGGGACCCCCACCCTGATCCGGGACACCCTTCAGGGCAAACTAGCTGGCCCCCACCCATGCACCAGGCCTCTATCCTATATAATAAAAGGGTAATATGCAAATTGACCCTAACAGAAGAGTGCCTGGGAATCACTGGTCACTATGACACACACTGACCACTAGGGGGCAGATGCTCAATGCAGGAGTTGCCCCCTGGTGGTCAGTGTGCTCCCACAGG
Organism: Myotis nattereri; assembly: GCF_964212035.1. Classification (NCBI taxonomy): domain Eukaryota; kingdom Metazoa; phylum Chordata; class Mammalia; order Chiroptera; family Vespertilionidae; genus Myotis; species Myotis nattereri. The sequence continues at coordinate 94,262,211 of NC_138078.1, read as the reverse complement.
GGGAGCTCTGCTCAGCCACAAGCCAGGCTGATGGCTGCCAGTACAGCGGTGGTGGTGGGAGCCTCTCCCACCTCCTCAGCAGCGCTAAGGATGTCCGACTGCAGCTAGGCCTGCTTCCCTCTGGCAAGTGGACATCCCCTGAGGGCTGCCGGGCTGCCAGAGGGATGTCTGACTGCCAGCTTAAGCCCAATCCCCCGGGGAGTGGCCTAAGCCAGCAGGTGGTCATTCCCCGAGGGGTCCCAGGCTGCGAGAGGGCACAGGCCGGGCTGAGGGACCCTCCCGAATGCACAAATTTTTGTGCACCGGGCCTCTAGTATATTACAAAAGAGAGAGAAATAATAGTTAACTCCCATGACACTAAGACATATTTCAGAATAAAGAAAGGAAGGTAAAAAAACACCCAAACCCTTCCTGGGTTGGCAGTAGGGGGAGCTATACCCTGGGAAGACAAGGAATTTAAAGGATACACAGGTACTTGGGATTTTTGTTAGTCAATTTAAAGTAAACCATTTTCTAAGTAATATAGGGACATTCTATTTATTTTGAAATATCTTTTCAAAGCATGAACACTCTGCAGCTATTTATACAACTATAAATGTGGACAAGGCTGAGAGCCACCGTATCCCCCTGCTGCAGTTTGTTAATGGACATAAACATTTGAAAGTAATTAAAGTGAGTGCAACAAAGATTTATATACTATTGACCAACTAGTCCACAGGATGGACCTCTAAGACTCATCCAAAATGGTGTGCAAAAAGTGATTTAAAATGTGTGTGCATAAAAAGAGACTGATAAAACCAGCATGAGTTTGATATTTCCATTTACATTAAGCATTGCTATACTTTCTTCCAATTTAGTGAACAGGTAATAAGCAAGTAATCTTACAGCTTTTTCATATATATACTAGAGGCCCAGTGAATGAAATTTGTGCACGGAGTGGGGGTCCCCTTAGCCCGGCCTGCACCCTCTCCAATCTAGGACCCCTCGGAGGATGTCTGACTGCAGGTTTAAGCCCTGCTTGTTCAGTCATTTGGTTATCCATCACTAACCCCCCTGCCGGCCTGGTTGCCCCACACAGCCTGCTTGCTCAGTCAGTCAGTTGGTCATCACTCACTAACCCCCCTGTCAGCCTAGTCATCGGCAGTCATCTTGTGAGGGTGTGAGTGTTAATTTGCATATTACCTCTTTATTATATAGGATATCTATTTCCGCCCTCCACAACACTCCCAAAGAATCTAATTCAATAAATCTTGGAGCTGAGGCCCCAAGACAAGTACCCCAGCTAATCCCAACACATAGTAAAGTTTGATAATTATTGATCTAGTCCAACCTTCCCATTGTACAGAGGATGAAATGTAGAGCTTGCAAGTCCCAGAATATGGTAGAGATAGAGTCACAGAGATCTGAGGTTACAAATCTCAATACAGCATCTTCCATTACCTCAGTATTCAACTGTACCACATTTCCATCTTTTCCTGGTGAATATATACCTTTCTCATAGACTTGCTTGATAAGTGTTGGTGTCTGAAACACCTAAAGTGCTCAATAAACAGTAGCTATCATCTTTTTTTTTTTGTCTTGTGTTAACTAGATAACAAAATGGTCTCTTATTTTGGCACTGTTTTCTAAGTGGATAAAGTAACAAATATAGGCCCAAGAAGATAATACCAGATTCAGAAAGAAGATATCTGTGGTCCCCGACCCAAATGTTGAAAAAGAGCCTAACTAGAAACTGTCTTTTACCATGGACTTTCAGTGGCCAAAGAAGCTGTGTAATAACATTTCCTACCCAAGGTTCTGAACCCGCTCTATAAACCCTCTGTGATCTATTTAAAGAAGCCAGGACTTTTGAAAGAAAAACAGTTTCTGCCAAGTTTTCTATCAGAAGGAAATAAAGTAGGTAAGCTTCAGCTATGACTAAAAGGTAATAGAAATTTTTCTAAGTGCAAGTGGATATGCCTATCAAAAAGTTAGACTCAGTGCTAACCCATTGCCATGAAATAGTGAAGAATATTACAGGAGCCTTTTATACTTTTCTTTAAGTTTTTTAAATTACAAAAGTAGTGATTTGTTATAAAGAATCAAACAAAACAGAAGTGAATAAAGAAAAAGTTCACAATTCTCCTTCCCTCTTCTGATGTTCCTCCCCAAATGTATCAATTTGGAATCACACATCTATACTAATAATAGAGGGATATGCAAATTGGTGGGGATACCCTCACACAACCACTAAACAGCAGGCTGCGTGGGGCAACCAGGCCAGCAGGGGGGGGCAGTTAGGGGTGACCAGGCTGGCAGCGGGAGGCAATTGGGGGTGACCAGGCCAGCAGGGGGGGCAGTTAGGGGTGATCAGGCAGGCAGGCAGAGGTCATTAGGTGTAATCAGGCAGTCAGGTGAGCAGTTAGGACCCAGCAGTCCTGGATTGTGAGAAGGATGCCTGACTGCCGGTTTAGTCCTGATCCCCAGAGGTCGGACATCCCCCGAGGGGTCCTGGATTGGAGAGAGTACAGGCTGAGCTGAGAGGACACCCCCATGTGCACGAATTTCATGCACCAGGCCTCTAGTGCAAATATAAAGCTAAAAAGCCAAGTGTGGCATTGAACTAAAAGGCAATTGAATTTACTTGAATGGGGTAAGTGTTGAGTATTTGGAATAGGCACTGAAAAACAGATAGACAGCTGAATAGGTACATGTAAAAAGTCTTCCTAAAAGCTCTGAAGGCCCCAGATGAAGCTGTAGACCAAGCACATTGGTTGTGGCACTGGTCCCAACAAGGGTGTAATTTTCTCTGGAAGTGTTCAGCCATAGATGTTGAAACATAGAAAGTGATGTTTAGATTGGTCCAAGAATGGGGAAGGGGTTTCTGAGCAGATTTAGTGAGAAGAAGAGTCTAGAATTAGATAACACTATTAGCAAAAGGAGCATACTACAAAGTTTCGCCTGAACAAAAAGGGAAGTAATATCACAAAGGGGTCACAAGGCTTCTCACTAAGCTCAACTTGGGAAAAAATGTACATTTTAGACTCCAAAGCAAAAGGTTCAGAGGTGTTTCTATTACTCCTTTCAGTTACAAATGTGGTTATCTTTGTATCAACAGACTTGAAAGTACCACCTCCAAATAATAAATGGGCTTATTGAGTAATATGTACCATGGTACTAATGTCTTAGATTACTTTTTTTTTATTAAAGTAGAGTTGACATACATTATATTAGTTTCAGGTGTACAATATAGTGATTCCACATTTATATACCTTACAATGTGATCACCACAATAAGTCTAGTAACCATCTGTCACCATACAAAGTTATTACAATATTATTGACCATATTCCCAGTGCTGTACATTACATCTCCTTGGGTTATTTATTTTATAATTGCAAGTTTGTACCTCTTATTTTCTTTCACCTTTTTCAAGTAAAATAAAAGAGAAAATAAAAGAGTTGAGAAGGCTATGTTTATGGTTCATCTGAAGCTTTAATTCAATTTTTAATATCATGAATTTTTGTGATTATATAAGTAACATATCCTGATGATAGAAAATTTGAAAACTACACAAAGGAACTTAAAATGAACTGTTACAACAGCATCGAATAAAAAAATAACTAAACTGTTTTACCATATATATGTGTATATATAGTTTTGTGTCATACTTAAATGCATGGATTCTGGAGCTGGACTGATTGAGTTATCAGCCAAGAACAGCCATTTTTACAGCTTTGTAACTTTAGGCAAATTACTGAACATCTGTGTATCAGTTTCCTCTTCTGAAAATGGTAATAACAATACTACTTACCTACCAATGAGATAGATTTTGAGGATAAGATGAGTTAATACATAGCAGTCTACAGCACTTAGAACAGTGCACAGAACGAGAGAGAGAGAGAGAGAGAGAGAGAGAGAGAGAGAGAGAGAGAGAGAATGAATATGAGTTTTTTGTGGTCATAGTCTTTTGTTGAAACTCGGTATTACAGCCACCCATTAAAGAAGGTATAAAATAAGAACTAGGGAGCGGGCCCCAGAGATATGGACTTTTCTGTATCCTGGAAAGCTAAATATTTTGTCCAAGGACATCTGGGCACTGATTTGGCTCTCTTTCCCCAATTGAAGATGTGGCCTTGTTAATGCTGATTTTGGTTTAAGAACTAAAAAATCCTCTTAGTTTTAAAATTCTCCCTAAATGGAAATACATAGATTGTTAGTATAAGGCTTTTTCTAGAATTGTGATATTGACTCTGAGTATAAAAAAGCACTAATGTTGCAAGAGGAAAATAAATCAGTTATAGTTTTCAATCTGGCAGGACTGTTCCCTTTACAGATAGTAGCACTGGCAGTGGTAAATCTATAGGAAACTAGGAACCAGATTAAGTCCATGCTACAATATGCTGTGTCTGCTCCCACCTTATGAGGCCTTTTCCTTGTCAAATTAAATCAGGAAATTATAACATATGGCCCTTTCCCCAGCAATTCATAATGCACTAGAAATACTGCATGTATTATCATAAATGGAATGTGAAATACTGCAATAACTGTATTTACTAACTTATTTATATTTATAATATAAACAATAATAGACCAAATAATACTTTATTTTTTGGGAGTAGTTAGATGATGGAAAGTTATATTTTGGAGTGAATATAGGCCATTACCTATCATATATTGCAATCATTTGCCCCTATCTATCTTTGCCTGTTATTGTTATATGTTTTACACATATACATTTTCAGTGTTATGTAAAATGATCTATTGCTTTTTCTTGATAATTTCTTCCTTTATTTTTATTATTAGGAAGTCCTCCATGTTACTTTTATTTTATTCTAGTGATTATATAATTTCCTTTTTTACATTTAAGACTTTAATCCTCCTGAAATTTACATTTAATGTTGACTAGCTTATCTTGTTAGTGAGATAAGCATAGTAACTACCACCATGCATTCAGCATTTAAGTATTGTATACTAAGATAAGCATTTTATGTGCACTATATCATATATGCTTTTATCATTCTCACTATAAATACAAACAATAATTAAAAACATAAATACTTTAAAAGAAAATCCAAATTCATTCTATCTGTAATTAACACTTTGATGAATAATGTTTATACATTTTCATATACTTATATGTACATGTAGATGTACAGAAATACATATAATTATACAGAAATAGAATTGTTCTGCTTTGTAACCTATCTTTTCCATTAAATTATATATGGGTATTTTTCCATATCAATAAATGTAGGTATACCTTATTTTTAATGTGAACATAGGAATTGGCTAAATTGACACATTCCAATTTACCTAATCAATCCACTATTACAGCCAGTAAGGTTGTTTACAAAGTTCTGTTACTATAAACAAAATATTAATGAATATTCTTATGTATATATTTTTAGCACTTGCATTTATCTTCTTAGAATAAATTCTTAAATTGCTAGATCATAGAAGGTATTTACATTTTATGTTTTTATACATATTGTCAAATAAACCTCTAAAAATGTACCAATTTAAACAGTGCATTAGATCATCCATATGTCCACAGCCTTACCAATACCAAGTTTTGTTAATATTTTAAACTTTTTCTAATCTGATAGGTGAAAACCATTAGTTTTTATTTGCAAAGTGAGTTAGTCTGTTGATATTCATTCTTTTTTTTCCTTCTAAATATATTTTTACTGATTTCAGAGAGGAAGGAAGAGGGAGAAAGATAGAAACATCAGTGATGAGAGAATCATTGATCTGCTGCCTCCTGCATGCCCTCTACTGGGGATCAAGCCAGCAACCTGAGCATGTTCTCTGACCAAGAATCAAACCATGACCTCCTGGTGCACAGGTCGATACTCAACCACTGAGCCATACCAGCTGGGTTGTTGGTATTCATTTTTTTATGAATATTCTGTTCGTAACTTTTTACTATTTTTCACTGGGATATTTATTTAACACATGTGTAGCTATTTATATATTAAGAATATCTACCCTTTGTTATGTGTCACAGATATTTTACCAGTGTTTATTTTAATCTTCATTTTGATATTTCTTTGCCATACAGATTTTTTGAAGATTAAATTTATTAATATTTTCCTTTAAGCCTTCAGTCTCCATAAAACAGTGGTTCTCAACCTTGGCTGCACATTAGAATCACCTGGGAATCTTTTTAAAATCCTGATTTCTGGGCCTCATCCTCCGGAAATCCTGTTTCTTTGTTACTAATGTTGTGGTCCCACCCCAAAACAAAGAAACAGAATTTCTGGAGGATGAGGCCCAGAAATCAGGATTTTAAAAAGATTCCCAGGTGATTCTAATGTGCAGCCAAGGTTGAGAACCACTGCCATAAAATAATTAGAAAATCCTTTTTGATATTAAAACTTAAAAACTATTATAAATATAAAATACATTATAATTAAATATTAAAATAATGTAAAATATTTTCCAATACCATTATAATTTAACTTTTACACTTAAATCTTTGATCCAGTTAGAATCAATTTTGATTTAAATAGAAAGTATAGGTGTAGTTTAATAAATTTCCACTGAAATTAACTAGCCCTGTTGGCTTAACCACATTTATTGAAAACTCATCCTTTCCCTCGACCCATGGATTTGAAATACCTCTTCATCATATCTTAAAATTCATAGTATACTTGGCTTTATTTCTTTGGACACTGTTCTGTTATATTGATCTGTCTGTCCCTGCACAAATACCACAGTATTTAATTATCATAATTTATATGTAGAAGGGCAAGTCCCTTATATTCTTCTTCAGAATTTCATCTGGTATTTATTTTGGTGTTTGATGTGATATAAATATCTCATTTTCCCTCCAATGGTGTCAAAATGATTCCTATAATGTCACTAACTCATTTTTGTTCCGAGAGGGAAGAAAGTGGCAGCACTATTGCACTGGGGACCGTGAATAGCTGTGCATAAACCTATGAAGGCACTCGCATTCGTGAACATACTTCTAAGTGAAAATAAATGTGGAGAACCATTGTTGCATAACAGTGATATCCAATAGAACTTTCTATGGTAATGGGAATGTTCATAGCTGCACTTTCCAGTATGGTAATCATTAGCCACATGTGGCTATTGAGCACTTGAAATGTGGCTAGTGTGACTGTAGAACTGAATTTTTAATGTTATATAATTATAAACCAATTTAAATTTATACAAACATATGTCTATTGGACAGAACACTTCTAGAGAATAACTATTTAAAAAATCATTACCCTATTATATTGCTTCATAGCATTATTGGCCGATAATAGATTTAGCAATTTCCTATTAAACCTAAAACTATCATTTAGATAAGAGATTTTCAGTAAAATGCAAAGACTAACCATGATATTTCAATGGCGACTCAATTAAATAAATATATAATCAATGCCCACTGTACACATGCATTTCAGACTAAGAGATAGATAAGACAACTTTCAGAAAGTATAATCTTAGGTAGGTGAGATAACATGATAACTTAATGACAATAATAGTTACAGAACAAGGTAAGTAATGTAAAAGAGGAATCAACAAACTGTCAAGAGAGTTCCAAGAAGAGAGAAATTATTTTGGCTTGGAACATGAGAAAAATTGGGAAGTGCTGCATGGAAGAGATGGCACTTCAGCTGCTTCTTGAATATGGTTCATTCTCAATAGGCAGAGAAGTAGAGGTATAAAGGGGAGGATGGAAACCCTCCAGGTTAAAAGAATAGCATAAACAAAGGTACAAAGAATGGATAACAAAGTTTATGTTGGACAATGGTGAGTGATCTGGTCCAACTAGATCATCATATGAGCAGGAAGGTAGTAAAAAAAATAAAATAAGGTTGACTAGGTAGGCTAAGGCTAAATGTCAAAGGGCCTCAGATTTGTGTCCAAAGAGTCTGGTCTTGATGTTATAGTTAATGGGGAGAAAATGAAGTTGCTTTAGACTAGTGTCACCTGAGCTCAAGACCTTAGAACAATAATAGATTTGTGGTATCAATAAAGTTTCCCAACTAATTTTTATTACCTTGGGGAAATCACTTAAATATTTGGATCCTTGGTTTTCAGCATATGAAAAGATCACCACCTCATGAGATTATTTTGAACATTAAGCAAAATAAAAAAGGGGAGAAAGCATTAACAAATAGAATAAGCATAATATAAATGTTAAAATTTCATAACAAAGTCCAGTGATTTAGATGTTTCCTGAATGTGTGACACACACCCAAACCAGGACAAAGCAGCCCATTCAGGCATAGTAACAGACGATAAAAGATAAGACTTTAAAACAGAGCCATAATTATTATTTTTAAAGGCATAATTTTAGCAGGGAAACTGATAGACAACACCTCATTTTGGTCCCTTGATGTTTAAAGGATTATAAACTCTCTTGGTTAGTAGTAAGAAAGGTTATATAGTTCATTCTCCAAAATCTAACATTTGAACTCCCACCAGATGGCTGGCCAGGCTATGTGCATACCTGGAGCAATGGAGAAATTCCTAGGGTTACAATGCACCCTATTTAGTGTATCCAGCATTTCTAATTGTTAGAAATTCTATCAGATACAGTGACAATCTATACCACTTAATATCCACTCACTAAGTACCCAATACTTTAAAGAACTAAGTGAGCTTCAGGAAGATTTGTCCTAATATTGAACGTGCATTCTCTTATCCAGGGGTCCTCAAACTTTTTAAACAGGGGGCCAGTTCACTGTTCCTCAGACCGTTGGAGGGCCGGACTATAGTTTAAAAAAAACAAAAAAAACTAGTCGGCTGCTAAGCAACAGGCAGCGGCGGCAAAAACACCTGGTGGGCCGGATAAATGTTTTCGGCAGGCCGCATGTGGCCCGCGGGCCATAGTTTGAGGACCCCTGCTCTTATCAATTATAGTAGGCCAAGTCAAGAATCCAGAAGACCTGAAAAAAAGAATCCCAAGGATTTGACAGGGGGTAGTGACAGTAAGGATGCAAAGGATAAAAACTATTCCAGAGATGGTACCCAGGGCATTTAATAAACAATAGGATACACTAGGCAGGAATGAATGAGGCATGTAGGAATCACAGATGAATAAGTATGGGGAGAAGTGCGAAATTAGTGTTTGAATAAATTTTCCATGCCCAATAAAACACCCAGATAGAGGACTAAATCAAGGCAGGTAAAAAAAAAAAATATCTTGGAAATCATGAGGGAAGACAAAGTGCAGCTACATGAAAAGGTGAGGTTTAAGGGAGGAAAATAAAACAAGCAAGAAGGCTAAAGCCAGGGTCCTTGGCACAAAGGATGTTATCTGATCAAAGATTTGGAGCCATGACTATGGCCAGAGAAGACAGAGAAAATCTGTCCCACAATTAATTCACACCAATGCCTTTGATCTCATTGGGGGGGTGGGGGGGGTGTCATTTCAAAGTGAACCAGCACAAAGAACTTGAATTCTTGGTAGCTTTGGCTAAAGACCCATGAAGTACATCTTTCATCAGGCCTTATTATATTGGCCAGGCGTATTTTACTTCGGCAAATCATTCGGCACTGACAGCTCAGAATCTAAACTTACTTAATAAGAGGCTTACTTTTAAGACCTAGATCAGGATAATTAAGGCACATATTGCACATTCAACATTTATTTATCTTTCTCTACCAAACTGGCTCTGATCATGACTTCCTGATGTAGGCTCAAGAGACAAGCCTCAGGGGTTAAGAGTATGGGCTGCTGGCTACAGCTAGAAACCAGCCATGAAAAGCCCTATTAGACACCTTGAAGTTTGCTAGTGATTTTTTTCTTACTTTTATATCTTATTACAAAACAACTGAAAATTGGGATTTTTTTTTCCACTTGGTTACACTGCATTTTAAACAAGGAGCTTATAGTACCTTTCAAATGAAGAAGGCAACATGTGCATTCTCTTATCAATCCTGGATGCAATAAGTACTACCACAGTTAAGAAAATATCCAAGTACAAGTCAGAGAATGTATTTTTCTCCTTTAAGTTTCATCAGATGGTAACAACCTGCTATAGAATCTACTCAGACCATCAAACTGTACACAGTGAATACTTCATTTAAGGAACAGATGTGAACACACAATTCTGTTTTACCAAAGTATATGATCATTTCAACCATGTTTTAACTCATTTCATTTTCCCAGCCTTTCTCCTTCTCAAATAGCAAATGTTTTTCCCTGATCCATTTAATAAACTATATAACCCAACATATTGGATACAGTGAAGATTATTGTTTCTAAACAAAACTGAAATAGTCACTTCATCATTCATCTCTTTTTATAAGGTTGGACTCTTTAGAGTATATCTTCTTAAAGCTAAATAATATTTCAATGGTTTCATACCTGTGGAGACATGCCAGCTGCATAATTTGGGATATTTCCCAGCTAGCCATACCATCAGTTCACCCTGGTAAGCAGCACATGCTTGTAGGGACTCTGTCACCATATTAGCAAATAAGAAAGTTCTACTCAATTAGAGAATCTTGCCTCAGAAAATGAATGCATAAATAAAGACTCAGATTTGATTTTACCTGTAAAAGCCACAGTCTGGGGGTATCTCTATAACCACCATGTCTGACCAGTGCCTTTAGCCTCTGCATAGAGAGGTCCTAGCAGTAGTAGCCTCTTAGAAACAGAAAATGGCCTAATTGCTCAACCTGTGTTGAGACCGCTCAGAAATCAGCGAGAGCAGCAGAGCACATCAAAGCTGGCTTAAACCCCCCAAATCTACTGCTCTGAAGGCCTTTCCTTCACCTATCTGGCAAAAGCAATCACAGAGGCAGAGTTGGTTGCTGCTTGTTCCTCCTTCTGACCAGCTGGGGCTAGAGTGGACAAATTGGGAGCTTTTGGTGTCTTGCAGCCTTTTTGCCTACATTTAAATGTTTTCTATATAAATCATCTGCTTCCACCACCAGTAATTGTGGGCTGTCTAGCCCAAGGCAGCCCCAAATTGAAGAGTTCATACGGTGAGTAGAATTAGCTACCACATCTGGTCCAGCCACAGTGCTGTCAGATAGTAGTGGGCATATAGCAGGGGTTGCTTGGCAGAGAAAAGGTAGGAAGGATGGAATGGGTGCAAGTAGGCACTTCCCCCTGAAGCTTTGGCTCTGGTATATTTAGGAATTTTACTTTCCCTTAGCCCCAAGGTAGTTGACTAATTCCTGTGTGGGGAAGCAAGGAGTGCAGAGAAACAAACTCTGAATGGCAAGATTCACCTAAGCCAAGGTGCCTGTGACCCGGTTGACAAAGAGCCCTATAGCACTGTATTGCACCATCACCACTGCTCCTAACACATCAGGGAGAGTCCTGTGGGAGTGAGCATGGGGGTGTCTGGGGTGTCAGTGGGAAATGGTCCCCACTCCCCCACACCTGTCCTGTACATTTAACTCCTTCCCTCCCAAGGGCACTGCAACTGGGGTAGCCTTCCCAAGCAGTATGTGCCTTCTGAACTTGCAAGACCTCAGGGACATGTCCTTTTCTCCCTCCCCCTTCCTTTCTTGAAGTCTGATTCCCACACACTGCCCCCCAACCCTTTGTCGTGTATTTAATAATTTACAGCTTGGTTCCCCTGGTCAGAAAAAGAGAGAAGGATTTCTTATTGGAAGTCTACAGAAGATAAAATTGAATGTAGTGATGGAGACTATTTATTCCTGAATAGATTCCCACACACATACCGGAAAACAAAACAAAACAAAACAAACAAAAACACCAGGGGTAGGCTCCAGAGTAGCTTTCAGTAGAGAAATACTTTTCCAGTATTTCAGCCCAGCCACAACTTTCGTGGATGGCCTGGAGGAGACCTTAAATACCTGTTTACTAATATCTCTCCCCTAAGTCCCTGGGTCACAGAAATGGGAGGAAGGTGGCTGCAGGAACCAGAAGAAATCCCTGGGACAGAAAATTATTATAGCACACACTTCCTCTGCCAGGTCTCTTTGCCAACACATTTTTCTTAAACGTCTGATAGTAATAAATCAAGATGTTCTAATCCTGAGCCCAGAGTGGCAAGGCGGATCACATGCAGTAGCCCTTCCTCCTGTCCCTCTCTGCCTCTCTGGGGTTCCTTCACTAGGAGTCTGAAGCACAACTTGGCAAGGGGGTCTGTCCTCTCCCCTGAGCAATGGTTCAGAAAGGTAACTTAACTAGAGAAATGGGCTCAAAGGGCAGCAAGGATTCCTGTGGGTAGAGACGGGACATCCCTGGGGTACCTTCACATTCTCAGGAAAGGTGGAAAGAAATGGCCTCAGATCTACAGAGTTATTCCCTTGTCTGGTGCTTGCTGGGAATCCCCAGAAGCAGAAGGATGTTGCTGGGGAATTCCTCGCTTCTTTGCCCGGGAGCTATCTTGATCCCCCATCCCTGAGACTTTTGCTTTCCTGGCCTTGGGGGAGGAGGGGGGATATCGGCAGAGTGAGAGGGAACAGCCCAGTTGGAAAAAGTGCCTTCCATGCTGCGAGCCCGCCACAGAAAGGACCAAGATCTTGCCTCGGAAACGCAGCACACCGGTTAGCTGGCACCTGGCAGGCCTTGGAAGCTCTGGTCTCTAAACTTTCTGTGAGGGCTGAAGGGAGAGAAAGGTACTGGCAAGCATTTCCAGGCGCAGGTACCTGGGCTGCAGGAAAGGTAAATCCCCTGTTGACTGCAGCTAGCCTGCTGCCTCCTGTCACCTGAGAGCCTAGCAAGTTCTCCCTTGGTCCTTGCCAGCCAACTGTCCAGGCATTACCTGTCTGAATCTTGCAAAACAGCTGGCGACGTCCAGCAGGACTCACGCGTGCAGTTCCATGTCTGGGGCGCTGGGCCTCGCGTTCCAGGGCGAAATGGCGAGCCGGGTTCCAGGGAGCATAGGCTTGAGCTTTCCAGGCGGCAATAGAGGCTTCCCACGACAAGGGCGGCTGGAGGAGGAGTAGGGAAGACAGAGTCTTCCACAGCAGTGACCAGAGCAGCCCCGCCCGTTTTCTCCACTCCCTGTCCTAGCCAAAGAGGATGCTAGGAAACTTCTCCCCGCCCCGGGAAGATTTCTAGAGTTGAGCAGAGCTACTGTGGACTTTAGGGGGAGCTGGACAGGCAGAGCTTAAAGAACGTTCCTAAATCACTTGGCCCCTTCGCTAGAATGGCAAGTGCTGCCTCTTGGCTTAGTGACCAGACTCTCCTACGTCGCCTGCCTTCTAACCTCTTCCTTCTTAGCGACTTTACTTCCGAGCAGCTTTACTCCAGTCGCACCTTGCCTTGACCAAATTGTTTCCCGCGGGACGCAGGCAACTCAGCCTGTGGCTCTGGAGCCCCTCTTGAGGCACGCACGCCCCAGAGGACAACAGCCCTATCACCCGGATGGGACCGCAGGCGGCAGGTGAGAACTCTACGGTCCCGCTGCTCCAACCTTTTCCGGGAACCCTCTCAAGCCAGTGCGCAAACGCCTAAACGTCTCGGAAAAGGGAGCGGCGCCCGGAAAGTGCACTCCAGGCAAGCCTCACACCCAACCACCACTGCTATCGCCTTAAAAATTTGCCTAGAGTGAGGATAGGAGAGTAGTGGAAATCACCTACAGCTGCGTCTCCGTTGCTAACAGTTCGGTGCCTCGGGGCTGAATGATTGCACCCGGGAGGATATGGGGATCAGAGAGAACTGCTCTGGCGCGTCACGGAAAAGGGTTGCTGCTCCTCCTCCTCTTCCACACCCCTTGGGTTTGGGAGTGCGGGGAGGAAAGCGGAGGGAGAGTGGAAAAGGCTGCCAACCCTGAGTTCCCCATCTCCTGGCTTTAAACAACAACAAAAAAAAAGCGCTTCTCTCTTACCTTCCAGGGAGAAGGAAAGTGCGTCCACGCAGCGCCGTCTAGCGTCCGTACAGAGTAGGCCGCCTACAGGGTTGGAGTGAGCGCTGAAGTGAATGCACACGTGGAAAGCCACTAAGCAAAATTTTTCAGATAATCTGGTCCACGATTCCATCTACTGAGTAGGTCTCTAGTTCCGCCAAGAGTTCACCTGCTTGGTTCCCCCAAGGCCAGAACTTAAACGAAGACCACCTAATTGTATTAATACCAATACCGGAAAACTCCTTTCTTTCACCCTTCCCAAGTTAGAGATCCTTAAGACTCACTTCTCCAGCCCCGCCAATCATATGGTGGGCAGGGAGGGTCCTGAGACCACAGTATGGGCTCAGAGATTGACCCCGAGCCATGACTTTTCATGCCTAGTGCCTGAGGCTCGCCAGTAATTCTCCTCAAAGTCACGCCAGGGAGATCCTTTTTTTAAGAGTGTAGGGGATTATTTTGATGTATCAGTGAAGAAATTGCTTCGGCATATGTCCGAGATTTTGTTGCATTTGGATTCCTCTAGTATTTTTATAGTTTGCTGTCTTACATTTAAGTCCTTTAGCCATTTTGAGTTTATTTTTGTGTATGGTGTAAGTTGGTGGTCTAGTTTCATTTTCTGCATGTATCTGTCCAATTTTTCCAACACCATTTATTGAAGAGACTGTCTTGACTCCATTGTATGTTCTTGCCTCCTTTGTCAAATATTAATTGAGCATATTGGTTCGGGTCGATTTCTGGGTTTTCTATTCTATTCCACTGATCTATATGTCTGTTCTTGTGCTAGTACCAGGTAGTTTTGAGAACAGTGGCTTTGTAATACAGCTTGATATCTGGTACTGAGATCCCACCTACTTTGTTCTTCTTTCTCGGGATCGCTGCAGCTATTCAGGATCTTTTTTTATTCCAGATGAATTTTTGGAGAGTTCATTCTAGGTCTGTGAAAGCCCACTGCATGGGAGAACATATTTGCCAATGTTATCACCGATAAGGGTTTAATCTCCAACATTTATAGGGAACTCATACAACTTAACCAAAGTAAGATAAACAATCCAATCAAAAAATGGGCAAAGGACCTAAATAGACACTTTTCAAAAGAGGACATTCAGAAAGCCAAGAGACATAGAAAAACATGCTCAAAGTCACTAATTATCTGAGAGATGCAAATCAAAACCACAATGAGGTACCATCTCACACCTGTCAGAATGGCTATCATCAACAAATCAACAAACGACAAGTGCTGGAGAGGATGCAGAGAAAAAAGAACCCTTCTGCACTCCTGGTGGGAATGCAGACTGGTGCAGCCACTATGGAAGATAGTATGGAGTTTCCTCAATAATTTAAAAATGGAACTTCCATTTGACCCAGTGATCCCACTTCTATGAATATATCCCAAGAAAACAGAAACACCAATCAGAAAGGCTATATGCACCCCTATGTTCATAGCAGCACAATTCCCCATAGCTAAGATCTGGAAACAGCCTAAGTGCCCATCAGCAGATGAATGGATTAGAAAACTGTAGTACATCTACACAATGGAATACTATGCTGCTGTAAAAAAGAAGGAATTCTTACCATTTGCAACAGCATGGATGGAACTGGAGAGCATTATGCTAAGTGAAATAAGCCAGTCAATGAAAGAAAAATACCACATGATCTGACTCATTTATGGATAATTAAGACCATTATAAAATGATGAACAAAAATAGATACAGAGGCACAGAAACATCGAACAGACTGTCAAACTATAGCGGGAAGGCCGGGGAGGGTTGCGGGGGGGGGGGCAGTAAGAGATCAACTGAAGGACTTGTATGCATGCTTATAAGCATAACCAATGGACACAAGACACTGCGGGGTAGGGGAGGCCAGGGGAAGGTCAAGGGGAGAAAAAAAAGGAGACATATGTAATACTCTTTGTAATACTTTAAGCAATAAAAT
Organism: Myotis nattereri; assembly: GCF_964212035.1. Lineage (NCBI taxonomy): Eukaryota > Metazoa > Chordata > Mammalia > Chiroptera > Vespertilionidae > Myotis > Myotis nattereri. Next base: position 94,246,496 of record NC_138078.1, on the reverse strand, counting down.
TTTTTTAAAAAAAAGAGTGTAGGGGAGAGGGACTATTACTTAGTAACTGAGAGTCCGGATTGCAGAAAATGAGGAGTCCCGTTTCCATGCCATGTATCTCCCGAAGCGTTCCACTCCACTCACAGGTGCCTTGCTGATTAACAAACTTAACAGGATTGCCCATTTAATGGGTCAGCTGAGCATTGTGCTCCAGCATTTGCTATTGCATTGGGCTCCAGATTAATTTGTCTTTCTCTGAGTGTTCTCCAGCTGTTCTCCCTAGGCTGCTCCCATCGCTCTGCATTAACTACATTAACTACTGAGAGCCAGTGAGCAAGCCAGAGAGGGAGACAGGGACAGAGAAGGAGCAACTGAGCACTTGTTGCATGTTGTGCAGCGTAGACCCACTACTTCCCGTCCACTTCCTTGGACACTTAACCTCTGTTCACCATCTACTGGACATTTAAGGCCTGAGCTTGTGCACAGTTAAAATCATTATTCCTCACTGACCTCTCATGCCAAGTTTATACAATTTTTTCCCCCTATGGACATCAAATCCCACATCCTTCTGCAATTGAAGTTAAGTCAAGGAATTGAGAGAGGTCAGGTGTGGAGGAAGTGGTCCTTTAGGCAGGTACCAATATCAAGCTCTCCTCCCAGGTTTTTGTTGTTTATATGCAAGGGAAGGAGGGAGAAAAATGGGCTGTTTTTGAAATAGGGAATATACCCTGCAGTTTCTGCCTGGTTTGTAACAGCTCTTTTTTTTTCAGATAAAAGCCCATTCTTCTGATGAAGACAAGACAGTCAATTCTACCTTAATCTTTGCTATAGAGTTCTTGTAGACTTCCCTCTGCCTGTGAGCTTGCCCTGTGTAGCCCTCATCACTTAAGGCTAAGCAGTCCCACATATATTAAGTTACTGGCCCTAGATGTCACGTGCTTCCATTGCAGCAACATGAGTGAAAGAACAACACTTCCTCATGTCTCACCTTCCAGTTTGGGTGCCTGGCACCTTCAGTTTAAACATTTAGCATAATTCCAAACCCCAGGGCCTGAGATAAGCAGCTCAGGTTGTCATCAGTGAGGCCATTTGTTCAAACCGGGAGGCCCCTCACTTTCATTATGATATTGAGGAGCCAGCAGTCAGGGTGAAAATAGCAGCCAATAATATCCCTAGGCAAATCATCAAGTAAAAACACATTAAAAACAAAATATAACAAAAAAGTCCCATTTCCTGCCCTGTTGATTCCTGCTTTCATCACTTCTGGATACCTAATTTGACCCAACTTCACTCTAACACCCAGGGCCTCTATGAATCCAAGTTTTATACCTCCCACTCCACTAAAACTTACACTCTTGTGTACCTACCATTCTTTCAATATTTTCTCTGATGATGACAGTGGTTGGTATTTCAGGCTGATATTAATCAAGTCCAGCTAACCTCATTCTCCTGGGTAACATGGCTCTTCACCAGAGACTTTAAGAACACTTTCCAGAATTGGAAATTTAAGGTGCCACGACAGATCATTGGATCTTCTTTGGATGGGGAAGGGTCTCTTGGTACCCATCAAATAGGGCTGCTTGTTTGGCCAATCCTAATGCTCTGGCTTATAGTTAAACTAGAGGCACAGTGCACGAATTTGTGCATAGGTGGGGTCTGGTCAGCTCAGCCCCAATTAGGGTGGATAGGGGCTGGACCTGTTGGGAAGAGGAGATGGCAGGAGGTTGGCCGACCAGCCCACCTGGATCAGGGCCTGATCAGGCCAGACCAGCTGGGGGAAAGAGCTGTGGGTGTTTGGCTGGCAGGCCCTGCCCCCGATTGGCATTGGGGGCTGATTGGGGGCGGGGCTGGCCATGGGGAGGGGCTGTAGGTGGTTGGCTTGCTGGCCCTGCCCCTGATTGGGGTGAGGGGGGTGATCTGGGGTTGGGCCAGGTGAGGGGAGGGGCTGCAGGAGATTGGCCAGCCAACCCTAGCCCCTATTGGGGTGTGGGGGGGAATCAGGGGTGGGGCTGGATGGGGGAGGGGCTATAGGCCAATCAGGATGGTGGGGGCCCCTGGAGGGTGGCCGCTAGGGGGAGGGGCTGCAGGAGGTTGGCCACCCAGCCCTGCCCCCTATGGGGCTGGGAGAGTCCAATCAGGGGCAGGCTGGAAGGGGGAAAGGGCCTCGGGCCCCACCCCCTGATCAGGCTGGTTTGCTGGACACATAGCAACTGGTTAGGTCGTTATGGCTGTTAAGGTAGCTGCCTTTTTATCTAACACCCAGAGATGAAACAATCATAAAGGAGTTGAATGGCGGAGGAATAAAGAGTCCAGAAAGAAACAAGATGCTAAGAAAATGAGGAAGGAACCAGTGACCTCTCTGCAATGGTTTAGTGAGACTTTATGGTCTAAGGCAGTGGTACTCAACCTTCCTAATGCCGCGACCCTTTAATACAGTTCCTCATGTTGTGGTGACCCCCAATTTCATTGTTACAAATTGAACATAATTAAAGCATAGCGATTAATCACAAAAACAATATGTAATTATATATGTGTTTTCCGATGGTCTTAGGCGACCCCTATGAAAGGGTTGTTTGACCCCCCAAAAGGGTCGCAACCCACAGGTCGAGAACCGCTGGTCTAAGAACTTGCTCCTTACAGTGTTAGACATAGACCAGCATTATTGGGGTATCACCTGGGTGCTTGCTGGAAAATACAGAATCTTTGGCCCCACTCCCAGAATAATTGAGAAGCATCTTCAAGAAAATCTTTCAATGCTGCATAATCCAAGAAAGAAAAAAAGGACAGTGACTATAATCACCCAAAGCTAATAATGATGATCTGGCATCACCATTATCATGTGATGAACGTCGAAAAACAAGGCCAGAGTCAAATCTGTTTAGGTCAATTCATCCCAATCTATTTCATAACTATGGACTATACATCAAATAATGGTTAGTATTGCTAACCAATATCCTCTTTTCAAATGTCCTTTGTTATATGAAGAGATAGGTGAGAGTGTGGGTATGTAGTTTAACACAGTTCAATCACTATTGCTGAAGAAATAAATCAATTTCCATGTTCCACTAAGGTAGAGTCAGTATCATCACCTTCCTAATAATACTAAGAACAGAAATTTACAAATTTCAGAAATGTATAGGGACTCAGTTTATACTCATTATTTAATGGTGAAAAGAGCTGATAATCATTTAGTGAAGCTAAAAGTCCTGGGCAGTCCTGTTCTAAGGCTAATGATGAGATACATGGAACAAACCTCAAACCAGCCCACAGCATGGCCAAGCCCAAACACACCCAAATTAAATGAGATTAGTTAAACCTGATTGGACTTATAAACTTGTGAACAAGAAACATAAATGTTTATAGTTGTATGACAGTGATACCTTGTGGGGATTTTTGACACAGCGCATTATTTATACATATAAATATTCACTGTGCATCTATTTTCTACCTAACAAGTATTTAATCATAAACAACACAATTATCCATCACTAGGACATGGATTGAATGAACTATAGAATATCTATACATACTTTCTACTTCAGATTTATATTAACTTAATCCCAGTAAGAAATGGAAATGTTGCTCTCATCTATCCGTGTTCTCTCTTCCATTTTGTACCATTATTATACGTAACACATTCATATATGTTACAAACCCAAGAATACATTATCATAATTATTACTTTATATAATTTTATGTATTTTAAAGAAGCTGAGAGAAGAAAGAAAAGCAACTATATATGTATATCCTTACTCTAACATAACACTGCTCCCACCTACCTGATTTGTGCCATTATTGACAAATATATTACATTGTTATAAGTCCAGCAACACAATTGTTTTATACAATTCCTTTTTAAATCAGTAAAGAGAATAAAGGAAAATAAATATTTATTTACATTGTCTTTTATAATTGTAACTAGAGGTCTGGTACACAAAATTTGTACACTGGAGGATGGTGTCCCCCAGCCTGCACCCTCTCCAATCTGGGACCCCTCAGGGGATGTTCGACTGTGGGACATCCCTCTCACAATTCAGGACTGCTGGCTCCCAACTGCTCGCCTGCCTGTCTGCCTGATTGCCCCTAACTGCTTCTGCCCACCAGCCTGATCACCTCCTAACCACTCCCCTGCCAGCCTGATCGATGTCTAACTGCTCCTCTGCCAGCCTGATTGCCCCCAACTGCCCTCCCCTGCAGGCCCGGTCACCCCAACTGCCCTCCCCTGCAGGCCCGGTCGTCCCTAAGTGCCCTCCCCTGCAGGCCATCTTATGGTGGCCATCTTGTGACCACATGGGAGTGGCCATCTTGTGCAAGGCTGTGACAGCCAATTTGCATATTACCTCTATTATATAGGATTACATCTACTGGTATTGTTTGTTTTGTGGATTGAAATTATTTTATAGGGTCACTTGCTTTCATTGAGGTTGAAGAACCTCAATTAGTATTTCTTTTTATTTTTTTATTTATTTTTTATTTTTCCTTTTGCCTCAGGCTCCAATATGGATCCTGATTTTTTTTTATTGCTTAAAGTATTACAAAGAGTATTACATATGTCTCCTTTTTTTCCCCCCGCCCTTGACAATCCCCTGGCCTCCCCTACCCCCCAGTGTCTTGTGTCCATTGGTTATGCTTATATGCATGCATACAAGTCCTTTGGTTGATCTCTTACCCCCCTCCCTCCTGCCCCCCACCCTCCCTGGCCTTCCTGCTGTAGTTTGACAGTCTGTTCTAGGCAGCTCTGCCTCTGTATCTATTTTTGTTCATAAGTTTATAATGGTCTTATTATCCATAAATGAGTGAGATCATGTGGTATTTTTCCTTCATTGACTGGCTTATTTCACTTAACATAATTCTCTCCAGTTCCCTATGTTCATAGCAGCACAATTCACCAAAGCTAAGATCTGGAAACAGCCTAAGTGCCCATCTGTAGATGAATGGATTAGAAAACTGTGGTACATTTACACGATGGAATACTATGCTGCTGTAAAAAAGAAGGAACTCTTATCAATTAGTATTTCTTATAAAATGGGTCTTCTTGCAACAAATTCATTTTTAGTTAATCTGATAAAGTTTTTATTTTGCTTTAACTTTTGAAAGATAGTCTTGCTAGATATGGATTCTTCATTGATAGTTTATTTATTTCTTTTAGCACTTTGAATATGTTATTCCACTTGTCTACTGCTCCCTATTGTATCTGAGAGAAACCACCAATTTGTCTTATTAGGTTTCCCTCCTTTATAATGAGTCATTTCTTTCTTTTTCTTTGTATTTCAGAATTTTTACTATGATGTGTTTGTATGTGGATCTCTTGGTGTTTATCTTTTTAAATAGTTCACTGACCTTCCTAGCTATGTATATGTCAGTCATTACTTCTACATTTTCTTCTATTTCCCTTTCTCTTCCTTTTCAGGTACTCCCATTATGCATAATTTGTTGTGCTCTAATGGCATCCCAATTTCATCAAGCCCTTATTTTTTAAAATTATTTTTTCTCTGTTCTTCAGAATTCACAATATCTAACAATCTATCTTCAAGTTCATTGAGTCTTTCTTTGGCCAATTCAAATCTACTTTTGGGCTCCTCTAACAAAATTTTATTTTTCATTTTAGTTATTGTACTTTTCAACTTCAGAATTTCATTTGCCTCTTTTTAAATAATTATTATCAAAAAATAATAAAAATAAAATATTCTCTTGGTTGAGATCTATTTTGTTACATTTTCATCATAATTTGTTTTACTTCTTTAAGCATAATTTACTTTAGTTATTTGAACATACTTATAATGACTGCTTTAAAGGCCTTGTCTGTTAAATCTGACATCTTGGCCCTCTCACAGGCTGTTTCTGTTGCCTGGTAGTTGCTTTTTCCTCCTTCCTGTACATATATGGGTCATACTTTTCTTGTTTTTGTTTGTTTGCTTGTTTTGCATAATTTATAATTTTGGGTTAAAACTGGAGATTTTAGATAATATATTGTAGCAATTCTGGACTCTGATTTTCACTCTTTAGGCTTGTTTAGTTTTTTGTTTGTTTTTCTTGCTTGTATGTTTAGTAATTTGGCTATGCTATATTAGTGAAACCTATTTTTTCCACATGTAAAGCCTTTGGTGTCATTTCTCAGAGGACAAAGCCTTGACCATGCATGCAATCATCCTTGGATGACTGTGGTTTAACAGGGCTCTCTTTAAATGTCTCTTTTCCTGACTTCTCTTTTAGGCTGTGTGCCTCATTTGGTATCACACCCATCTATTATTCCTCACTAATTGGGTTGGTTTCTCTTTTGTTTTCAACAATGCCCTGGACATACTGCTCCACAGTATGGGTTTGGGGGCCAGTCTTTGAGGTTCTCTATGACCCCAGGAGGGCTCATCTTAGCTCTCTCTTCCCTGTTTCTCTTTAGTGAACCAGATACCCTATAGTTTACCTTGTTCTTCTTAATTAAGAGGAGCTACTAACCTCCTCTTCTTTGGTTATCACCAATATCTCCATTGTTTTCAAGAGTGTGCTTAGGCTTGAACTTCCCTCTCATTCTATTTCAAATAACTTAGTTCATTTCAGTAAAGCTTCAGAACTTTATGTTCTTATGGACTCTCTCTCCACCTGGGCAAAATCTCTGAGCCACTACTTCAGGCAGGGGCAATAGCCTCTCATCTTCTTGGCTTGTTTTCCCTGGTATGAACCTCTGCCCAAAAAGTGAGTTATTGTGAGTGTGGTCAGGGCCCCAGTATTTTCATCCTGCGATGTGTTGGCTAGAGCTTCCATTTGTGAATGGGGGCTGAGTGAAGAAAAAGAGCCCCCAATATATCAGCCACACTCACAAGAAATGTAGCATCTTCAAATTCAAGTTGGATCAGATAAGAAATGCTGGTGACCTGCCCTTTCCAGGAAGATACTATATACCTTTATTGAGAATGGAGAAGAGAGGAAGCCTCATCTTCTGGGCATGAGCAAATATGTCTGTGAGAACTTTGTGTTACATTTCATGAGAAACGGGGACCATCCAATATGGTTAGTGACCCAGTGTGCCTGGAAAGAACCTGAAACAATAGCTTAGAGCCAAGTTGTGGAGGGCCTCAAATGTCAGGCTGAGGAGTTTGTATTTAACTCAGTGGGAAAGACAGAGCTTCATAGGTACTAGTCTTCAAAACCCAGTCATAAGTAAATAGTATATGTCACCTTTTCTTCTCCCTTCATCTTCCTCCTTGCTTTATCCCCATCTCCCTACTGGCCTGATATGGGCGAGCAGTGAGGTCAAGCATCAAAAGGTGGGTACAGGCCAAGGATAACCATTGCGCTAGCTCACCCCTCTCTCTCTCCTCAAGCCTTGAGTAACTTCTTGGTGGGAGAAGATCCCTGTCTAATACTTAACAGCTTTCATTGACAAAACTATTTCTCATATTTTACTACATTGTCAGGAAATTTCTCCTTACGTCTCACCAAAATCGCCTTACCTTTGGTTTATTCCTTAGAGAAGCAAGTAACTCTTTCTTCAGCTTGGGTTTCTGAAGAGAGGAAGAAATAAAATAAGCCTCTGACTGCAAAACCTCTGTCACCATCAAAGAAAGGAAGTCAATATTTATTTATTTTTATAATCACCAAGAAACCCCTTGTCAAAGAAAGTCAGATATCACTAAGCATCAGCACATTTGCCAGAAAGGAAAAGTCAGTTATAAACAGCCTTCCAAATCAAGTGATTATAGTGCCAGCTTTTATCACTGAAAGAAAAAAAGTCCTCTGCATTGTAACAAAAAAATCTCAATCATTGGACAAAAAGGCAGCAAAACAGAGCTTAAAGAAGTACCTCTGACACTTAGGGAAATGGTTTTTCTAAATCAGGAGTCAATACTGTCTCCATAAAGATGCATTAAATTGCACTTGCTGTAGGTTAAGGTTTTTGGTTTTGACAAGAATACTTTTACAGCTCTGAAAATCTGGGACTAATATTAAAAAAGGAAGTTCCATAAGGCAATTAATTATTGCTGTGTGTTTCTAGATAAACACCCTGATACTGTGTTCTAGCAATTGAAACTCTCAGCTGTCACTTCAGCTTATTTGTGGAACAAGGAAAACTGCTCTTTTTATTAATATGTCATGGTGACATCATGTATTCTAGATCATCAGAGAAAAATTTAAGTGTCCCCACATCAAATTACTGTCAAGTATATACTACTGCTGTCTCAGTATTTGAAAACTAGCATATGCATGATCACTTTTTATTAATCAAGATGCTGGATCAACCAGATCATTTTCTTTTGCCATAACCAAAGAGCTGGTATTTTAACACTATAAAGTATTGTTACAGAGCTAGAACAAACACAAGGAGTAGCTTTATCACTGCCTGTCATGGACAGATGGCTTTGTAATCTTCTCAAAACTTAAAGACATATACCTTTTAATAAAATTTCAAAACCTGTCTTAGTCAATTAGGCCGATATATATATATATATATATATATATATATATATATATATATATATACCATAGATTGGGTAGTTTGGACAACAAGCATGCATCTCTCATAATTCTGGAGGCTGTAAATCTGAGATCAGGGTGCCAGTATTTCGGATTCTGAGTGGTGGCTTTCCTGGTCACCTTGTATCCTCACATGGCAGAGAGAGACAGAGAAGAAGCAAGCTCTCTGGTGTCTCTTCATATAAAGGCACTAATCTATTAATAAGGATTCACCCTTATGATCTCATTATCTCTCAAAGGCCCTACCATCACATTTGAAGTTCAGATTTCAACATGTGAGTTTGGGGAGACGGGCACAAGCATTCAGTCCATAGCAAACCTCTCCTCTCTAAAAGTGCTCACTTTAAGAAAGCTGCTTAACTTAAAAATGTCATAATCCATTGAAAGCCTCCAATAAGAACAGCCCCCAACCCCCAGCACCATACTCCCACAGTATGAATCTCCAGTTCTTATAATATACAACATCATCTTAGGAATCTGGGTAGGTGTTATTTATTTCCCATGAAGTTACCAAAGAAAACTCACACTTGTCAAAAACATCTCTAATTAACTTACAAAAACTAAAATTTCACTTTGTTGGACTTCTACTGTATGCTGGCTATTTTAGATCATACCCATTGAAGCAAAGGAACAAAGCTCTGTGCAAAACATACTAGGATAGAAATGAGAAAACCTGAGAAATTTTTCTGTTGCTGTTGTTGTTATTGTTTTTAAAATCCTGGTTCTGCTATTCATCTGTTCCTTATTTCGTATCTCTGTTTTTCTCTTTAAATTGCCTTGGGAGGAGGGGGTAATGAATTTTGTCACCTGACAAGAATATGGTACAGAATAATAAAAACTGCCTGCAAAGCATTTAGAATGCCTTGGAGATAAATACCAACTAGCTACTATTATAGGATCATTAATAAGCTAAAAATAATAATGGGATACCTTCAGTAAAAATGCTGGGCTAACATAAAATACACTCTTTTATAGAAGGAAGAATGAATTTGGATCTTGATTTTTTTCTCTTCTGCCTTGTATTACCATACCATTATGAACCCTTGTAGTCAGCCATTCCCAGGTTCTCTAAGTCAATTTCCTTATGTGATGACCAGGACTCAAATTTGTTTCCCTTGTAATGGTCACAATCTCTAGACACGACAGTTGAACCTATGAATCCACTCCAAATTAACAAAACCATTATCAAGTTTGAATTTTCTAAATCTTTCAATTAGAAAGGGTCAATAAAAGAACATTCTCTTTCATATGCCAGAACTTCATACAAGAATGCTAATACCTTTTCAGCAATTTAAAACCTCTGGCACTTTAGTCTTTCACTTCTCTTGTCAGAATTACAGCATAAAAGTGTTATGCTTTAAATTATGTATTATGTCACTTCTTAGAGTCATCTCTCTCTTTTTTCAGCTGAATTAAGAGATTAGGAGCATAGGAATAAAATAACCCATGGACTTTGAAATATATAGTAAGGTGAAATTATTTTTAATGATACCCTTGATTTATATTTTAATTTTAAATGCACAGATAAAGTGCTATCATTAAACATACTTTTACTTTTTGTAATAAATCAATGGTACCTTAATTATTGCATTATATAGTAAGGACAGATAAATTATTCATACATATCTACTTTAAATTGAATTTTTAAAAACTAATTTTATTTTCCATATTCTGCTCTCATCTTAGCCACTAGTGGAAAATAGTCCATTTCACAGCCACTGCTAACATGACACAGTTGGCAGTCTTTACTCAGAATAAGCTTAAGACTGAATGAAAAGAGAAATGACAATGTTATAGAATATAGATCAGACAAGAACATACTTCTAGAGAAATTGAGCATTTATTAATGACAGAATAAGGAATGGATCCTCAAAAAATGTTACCATTGGTTTAAAAAATTTAGGTATCTAAATATTTTAGATTTTGTGTTTTGCAAGTTTTTCATTTCATAGGTTTTGCTTATTTAACTCATTATTTGATAACACTGCACTATGGGTCTGCCTCTCTCTCCCCGTTTGCTCCAATTCACCTGTACACTTTGCTCCTATCCTATAAGGGCCTCAGTGAACACAGAACTCCCACTTTATGCCTAGGTAGCCGTGAAGAACAGGCAAGGGTGAGGACTAGGAATCAGTGGTGTGATGGAAGCTATGGATCCAGCCCCTTAGAAATGTCACAGTTATGCCTTTCTGGTCTTCTCCTAAACTGGCACAGAAATGCAAAGATGAGACAAAGATCCTATTTTCCCCTCTCTACAATTGCCATGCCACAGAAAATCCTCCACTTGCTTCACTACCCAGGTGGGATAATATTTACCAAAAATGGTCAGTGTGATTTTGCTCCTTCTTTCTTTTGGTACTTAGCCCCTAGGAACCTAGGCTGCCTCTCTGGCTGCCTAAGGGTTTCTATTTTGTCAACTCACCTGGGACTTCTCTTACCCAGCAGCACTCCACACTTGAAACCTTTCCCCTTCTCCTCTCATCCTTCAAACTTGACCTTCCAGCCCCTCAGATCTTTCCTCTCTATTTTCAAACTAAAAGAAGGTGCTCAACCCTAGCTGGTTTGGCTAAATGGATAGAGCGTTGGCCTGCAGACTGAGGGGTCCCAGGTTCAATTCTGGTCAAGGGCACATGCCTGGGTTGCGGGCTTGATCCCCAGTAGGGGGTGTGCAGGAAGCAGCCAATCAATGATTCTCTTGCATCATTGATGTTTCTATCTCTCTCTCCCTCTCCCTTCCTCTCTAAAATCAATAAAATATGTATTTTTTAAAAATAAAAATAAAAGAAGGTGCTCAGGTGATAATGAGTTGTTGCAATATGCTCAGTATTAAATGCTAACAGAAGTCCTTTCTTTACCCCAAAGAAGAGTCCAGAAATGTCCAGCTGTGTAACAAGAAGGGAAATCCTTATGTGTGGAGAATTACACCCCTTCAATCTCATCCCCCACATGGTTAGATTACCAAAAGACAAACAAAGCACTACTTAAGGCACCAACAAATAAGCTATTCCACTCACTCCCTTACCAAGAAGAACAAATTCTAAAAGATAATGGTATTTAATAAAGGATAAAAGGCATTGATTTAGATATACAAATAAAAATTAGAACTTTAAAAACTTTCAATTATTTTAAGGTTTGGCATTTTTAAGGGGTGGGGGGAGAGTAATCTTAGTGCTTAGAGGCTCTAAAGTGCCCCAGGCTAGGTGAGAGAAGGTGAACTGTTAGAGCCATTGTGAAAACCATTCCCCCTTTGTAAGGTCAAGGATGGCTAGAATGCAGGGAGGAGGAGAATACAAACTAGAGCACATGGGGCCCAGTGCAAGTGCAGAAATAATACTTTTAGCCTCTTCAATGGTCGTGTGCCCTTTAACTGTCATTAGAGGGCCTAAGATGCCTCTACTTTGCTCCTGGATATACATCAATGTCTTAATGCCAAGCCAAAATGATTAGATCAACTGTGAAGGAGAAGATTGTTTGGTGATGCTGCTAACTCTGGCCCTTCTCTCCAAGCATTTTATCCTACAGAGCTTTCTGTCCATAACTGCGCTATCAGTCAATCAGGTTTATACTCCCTCTTTCTGTCTTTGGCTTCACCCTCTCTACCTCCTGCCCTTCCCCAAAATCATTAAACTAAGAACCAATTTGTAAACTAATTTCTAATAATGACATAGAGAAGTCAGTCATTTGCAGACATAACATGAGCCTGGAAGTCAAATAAACTTGGATTCAGAGTGGGGATTGGGAGACTGGGTGAAAAAGATAAAGGGCTTAAAAAGTACAGATTGGCAGTTACAAAATAGTCATGGGTATGTAAAGTACAGCATATAAAACATAGTCAATAATATTGTAATAACTATGTATGGTGACAGGTGGGTACTGGGAATATTGGGGGGAGGGACATTTAGTAAAGTATATGATCATCTAATCCCTATGCTGTACACCTGAAATTAATACAAAATAATATTAAATGTGAACTTTAATTGAAAAAAATTAAATAACATAACATATAAAAAGTACTTATATCAGCAGATACTCAATAAGTGTTAGTTTTCCATGCCCAGCCACCCCCTGGAATAAGAAAGATAGCACATAATAAAGTTACCCAATGTCTTTGGTTTTTAATTCAAACAACAAAATGTTTATGGACCATACACTATGTGGCAGGCACTCTTCTAGATTCCAGGGATTAGCACTGAACAAAACAGACAAAATTCTATACCATCAGAGGGTGTATATTCCAGTGGGGAAAGATAGACCCTAAAAAATAAATAGGTATGTATACAACATCTCAGATGCTGATAAGTTTTATGAAAATAGATAAAACAGTAACAAGAGAATAGGTTGTGTGGGGTATGCAGGGAGTATTGCAATTTAAATGGGGTGCTTAAGGTAGAAAAATCAATATAGAGTTCTGGGAGAAGATCATACCAGGCAAAGAAGACAGTGCAAAGACTGTCATGTGGGAGTATGCCTGATGTGTTCAGAGAACAGCAAGAAGGCAGTGTGGCCTTGGCCAGATGGCTCAGTTGGATGAAAATCATCCTGTACACTGAAAGGTTGCAAGTTCAATTCCAGTTCGCAATAAATACCTAGGTTGTGGGTTCAATCCCTGTCGAGGCATGTACCAGAAGGCAACATATCAATGTTTTTCTCTCACATTGATGTTTATCTTTCTCTCTCCAATAAGCATGTCCTCAGGCGAGAAAGAAAAAAAATAAAAAAGGAAAGCCACTGTAGCTGAAAGTTAGAACAGTAATAGAACCTCAGAGAGAGGTAAGGGGTTAAGTTAGATTATGTAGGACCTTCTCAGTCATAATAAGGAATTAAGCTCTTAACTTTAAGTAGGCTGAAAAACCACTATTGGGTTTTCAACCAAAGCAGTGACATGATATGATATGCTTCATAAAAGTCACTCAGCAGTTGTGTTGAGATACACTGCAAGGGGATAAAAGGCAGAAGTAGAAATTCAGCCAAAAAAACTATGGTGGCTTAGACTACCATGGTAGCAGTAGAGATGGAGAGAGTAGACTGGTTATGATATATTTACCGAGGTAAAATGGTGGTAATTGCTTGGGAGAATACTAAATTAGCATAAGGGATTCAGTTGTTGTGGACTGGGTATGATTATCAGAGAAGTCTGTATAGAACAAACATTGCAGGAAAGGAAGACAGCATTACAAAAAAAAAAACCAAACATGTAGAAAACCTATTTGGGGAAGACATCCTTGCAGGGCATTGTGATCCATCTAGGTCAGTTGTTCTCAACCCTAACTGCACTGGACCTACTAGAGAGATTTTAAAAATGAAACAAAACAAATACAAAAAACAGGAAACATTAATTCCCTAGACCCCATTCCAAATCAAATAAATCTGAATCTCTGAGTGTCAGGGATCTCTATTTTTTATAGCTCCCCAGATAATCTTTAACTATATCCAAAGTTGATAACCACTGACCTAGGTACAAATTCTACACTGCCTCTCAACTTTAGAGAAAACTCCAGATGGGTTCCACTGATGGGAATACTAGTGTGTTAGCTGACTCCATTGTCTTAAACATGTGATACATAACTTCAGAATGTTGCCACAAATCAGGGACTTCCAAATTGCTCCAACATTGCTACTCCCCCACCTTTCCTAGTTAGTTTATTCCCTTCCAATAAAGTCTGTTTTCTTATAGCCATTCAATTCCAAACCTGGACTGAGCTGCCAAGTTAACAATCTCTACTGCTGTTCTAGTGTATCAAGGATGCTTCCTTTTGGAAGCTTTGGCCACTTAATCTACAGCCACAGAATGCTCCCCAAGTCCATCTACAAACATCCATATTTAGAGCTTAAAATACACTTCAGAAGTGCTTTACTAGTATGAAATAGTTCCTAACATTAATTGCACATTAGAATAACTAGGTAAGTTGTTTTTTTTGTTGTTGTTTTGTTTTGTTTTTAAAAAAAGGATCACTAGAGAAGTTTTAAGAAAGTATCAGGTTCATCTCAGACAAATTTAATGACAATGTATTGTGGTAGAGCCCAGGGGTCAGCATTTTTAAAGCTCCCAAGCTTTTTGTAATGTGCAAACATAGTTGAGAACCATTGTCCAACATCTATGCTTTTAATATCAGTCCTTTAACATTACACCTCACAATTTTATTTTGAAATCTGTTTTCGAGAGTTTACATGGGGAACAAGATGAAAATATCTTATTCTAAGAAATAATAACCTTAATAACACTAACAAACAGTGATGTAGTAAGGATCAGGCAGTAGAGCAATTGCCTGGATGCAGACAAAGGGAGGTATATTTTCTGTAGAGAATTTAAAAACAATAAAAAAATTACTAAAAGTCAGTTTGCTTTTTATTATCACCACTAGAGGCCCGGTGCAAAAAATTTGTGCACTCGGGGGGGCGGGGGAGGTCCCTCAGCCCGGCCTGTGCCCTCTCGCAGTCTGGGACCCCTCGGGAAATAACGACCTGCTGGCTTAGGCCTGCTCCCGGGTGGCAGAGGGCAGGCCCAATCCCTAGGTGCAGCCCCTGGTCGGGCTCAGAGCAAGGCCGATTGGGGAGTTGAGGCGCCGCCCCCTGTCATGCACAGAGCAGGGCAGATCAGGGGGGTGTGATGCCACCCTCAGTCATGCTCAGGGTAGGGCCGATTGGGGGGTTGGGGCACCGCCCCCTGTCACACTCAAGGCAGGGTCGATGGGGAGGTTGAGTCGCCAACCACTGTCACACACAGAGCAGGGCCAATAAGGGGGTTGGGGCGCTGCCCCCTGTCATGCACAGAGCAGGGCGGATAAGGGGGTTGGGGTGCCACCCTCTATCACCCACAGAGCAGGGCCGATCAGGGGGTTGGGGCGCCGCCATTGTCACACTCAGGGCAGGGCCGATGGGGAGGTTATGGCTCTACCCCGTCACACACAGAGCAGGGCCCATGGGGGGGGGGGGCGGTTGGGGCACCGCACGCTGTCACACACAGAGCCACAGGGCGATCAGGAGGTTGGGGAGCTCCCCCCTATCAGGCACAGAGCAGGGCTGATCAGGGGGTTGGGGCGCCTTCCCCTGTCAGGAACAGAGCAGGGCGGATAGGGAGGTTGTGGCCCCACCCCCTGTCACACACAGAGGCGCAGGGCAATCAAGGGTTTTGGGCGCTGCCCCCTGTCACGCTGATCCCGGTGCCAGGAGGCCTCGAGGCTCTGCTGATCCCGGTGCTGGGAGGCATATTACCCTTTTACTATATAGGATAGAGGCCTGGTGCATGGGTGGGGGCCGGCTGGTTTGCCCTGAAGGGTGTCCTGGACCTTGGTGGGGGTCCCCACTGGGGTGCCTGGCCAGCCTGGGTGAGGGGATGATGGCTGTTTGCAGCTGGTCACATACCCTTCAGGGCGTGGGTCCCCACTGGAGTGCCTGGCCAGTCTGGGTGAGGGGCTGAGGGCTGTTTTCAGGCTGGCGGGTGACTGAAGCTCCCAACTGCTCCTTTTTTTCTTTTTTTTTTTATTCTGGGCCAGCTTTAGCTCTCACTCCAGCTCTTAGGCCTCTGCTGCTGAAAGCAGGTATCTGGTTTGTTTGTGTTCTATAATCGAAACACTGTATCAACTCCAGCTCTGAGATCCCGGCTCGCTGAAAGCAGGTTTCTGGGGTTTTGTTTAGTTTCTATATTTGTAACTATGTTTCAAACTGCAGGCTCAGAGGCCAGCAAGGCAGGCGGGGAACGTTGGTTTCCTCCTTTACTGAAGCAATCAAGCCTCATGTTAGTTTCAAGCTGCCTGGCTGCCGGCCGCCATCTTGGATGGCAGTTAATTTGCATATCACCCTGATTAGCCAATGGGAAGGGTAGCAGACATACGCTAATTACCATGTTTCTCTTTTATTAGATAGTATGTGCATTATTTCTAAATGTTAGTGATAAAATCTCCCAAGGCCTGTCATTCCCACTGCTGTCTCCTCTTAGTATGTCTCTGCTAACAAATAATCACTTTCATAACCAGGTGGGAGAAGTGCAATTGCTATTAGTTTGTTTCAACTGTAATTTCACAATGGAAAGAACATACAGAATCTTCCAGAGTTGTTAAAGCATTTTAGGGAGAGAAGGCATCTTTTAACTACTGGATTTGCGTAATAAGTTCCTCCCTTTTTTGAAAGAGAATAGCGATGTTTCAATAAGAGAGCATGTTATATGATGGTTAGATGTAATATACATATACCCTGCTTTGCATAATTGATGGAGTAGATATGATTAACTGGAACACAACATCCATTTCCACCTTATTCTAGTGCACCTGCTGGTAGTATATATACTAGAAGACTAAAAATGCCAGGATTCTGAATGAAAATTAGAATAAATTTTGTGAGGTAGACTTCCTTCTGCCATTTTTGCCATTATAAATCACCAAAAGCAAGATCTGGAAACCTTGGGTCTTGCTACAGCAACATTCCAGGATCCAGTCACTAGATTTGTGAGTAGCTATAGCAATTCCTTATTGTTGAATTGCAGATATGGCAATGTGGTCTTAAGGTCAACATTAAAGTTCCAGTTGTGGCTTCCTCACTGTGGTCACTTTTTACCTTTCTGAATGTAGCAGTCTTAGCAGTACCCCAATGGGTCAGTGAGTGTGTTGATTGGGGAATCCTTCCTAGAAGCCTAGCCTAAAACCCAGTTCTCTAGCTAAGTATTCTATAAACACCGATTCCCTGTATTAGACAGTTTTTTGCTTAAAATAGCCAGGGTGTTTCTGTTTCATATAACTGAATACAAACTGATGTAGTATTTGGTACAATCCAACCATTCAACAAATATTGATTCAGCAATTATTACAGTGAACTTGACAAGTAAAAATCCCTACCCTCATAGAGTTTACATTCTAAATGAAAGTTTATAGAAAATAAAAATAAATAGCCAGCGGGTCACATGTGCAGCCACATTTGAATGGCCCTGAGTGGGGCTCTGCTGAGAGCCCTGGGACTCTCTAGGCTTCGGGATGCAGTTGGTCAGTGCCAGGGCTGGGCTGAGGTGCTGGAGACATTTTGAAAGAAGAAATATTAGAATGTGATGACTGATTAAATCTAGAAAAAAAGGAGGGTAAAAGTCTATAGCAGTCGAACATCCTTAGTGCTGCTGCAGAGGTGGGAGAGGCTCCCTTCACCGCCCATGCACTTGCCACCCATGAGCCTGGCTTCTGGCTGAGCAGCACTCCCTCTGTGAGAGTGTACTGACCACCATGGGGCAGCTCCTGCATTGAGCATCTGCCTGCTGGAGATCAGTGTGCCTCATAGTGACCAGTCATTCCACCGTTCGGTCAATTTGCATATTAACCTTTTATATAGAGAGAATTACATATATAATGCCAGCAATAAAAAGTGAAATTTTGCTATTTACAAGAACACGGATGGACCTAGAGCAGTGGTCGGCAAAGTCATTAGTCAACAGAGCAAATATCAACAGTACAATGATTGAAATTTCTTCTGAGAGCCAAATTTTTTAAACTTAAACTATATAGGTAGGTACATTGTTATTAACTTAATTAAGGTACTCCTAAGGCAGGGGTGGGCAACCCCTGGCACGCGTGCCAAACATAGCATGCCAGTAACTTTTGCTGGCATGCGAAACCCTCTCTTATAATCTTCCATTTACAATTTTTGTGAACATTTGAATGACTTAAATGTTCAATTACAAGGAACTGGCAAGACACTTGATGTTATGTTTGGTTACATAAAGGCTTTTGAAAAGGAACTGGAAGTCTTTAAGAGGGATGTGGATGGTGAGAGATTTAGATATTTCCCAAACCTCAAGAGGCACATCAAAGACCTCCCAAAAGATGACAGAACAGACTGTCAAAGCCTTCAAAAGCTGTTTTTAAACATCATCGAGTCAACTATTGAGCAGTTCTTCTCAAGATTTGCGAAATTCAGAGAACTGGAAGAGACAGCAAAATTCATGAGGTTTCCAGACAGCATGAAACTGGAGGAACTAAACTTACAAATGTTTTCATGGATAGACATGGCTGACTTTGAAATGCAGTTCATTGAATTTCAGAGTAGCTCAATTTGGAAGCAGAAATTTATTGACCTTAGAGTTGACTTGGAAAACATTGGAAAAAAGTGATTAGAAACAGGAGTACCAGAGAGAAGTGTCAAAAACGAACTATTGAGGACTTGGAATGCCATTCCAGAAAATTTTTTCTGTTTAAAAAACTTTGCAACAGCGTTACTCTCCATGTTTTCATCCACGTATGCTTGTGAATCTTTGTTCTCAGTGATGAATTTTGTTAAGTCTCCTAATAGGAGTAGCCTGACGGATGAACGTAGTAGCTCATGCATATCTCTGAAGGTCATGAAATATAAACCTGATGTAAAATCTCTGTCATCAGTGATGCAGCAGCAAAAGTCCTATTGATAATATCAAACAGTCATAAAGTTTTCTGTCAGACTATCAGTGTACATGTATGCATTAAAAAATAAATGTATTTTTCATCATCATATACTGTGTTTTTGTCACTCAAATGAATTTTATTATTTCTTCAAGGTTCTTCACATATGTACACCTTAAGAGATATCAAGTAGGCGTAACATGTTCTCAAAAAATTAGGGTTGGCATGCAGAAGAATTTTGAGTCAGAGATTTTGCTGGTTTTGGCATGCATTCACAAAAAGGTTGCCCACCCCTGCCCTAAGGCTTAGGAAGAGCCACACTCAAGGGGCCAAAGAACCGCATGTGGCTCGCGAGCCGCAGTTTGCCGACCACGGACCTAGAGTATATGTATTATGCTAAATTAAATAAGTCAGACAAACACATATACCATACGAACTCACTTATATGTGGAACCTAAAAATAAATAAGTAAGTAAATAAATAAATAAACCAGAAACAGACCCATAGATATACAGAGTAAGTTGATGGTTGCCAAAGGGGATGTGGTGGGAAGATGGGAATTTTAAAAACTCATGTATTGCCATTGTGGGGGGAAAAAACACTTTAAACCCGTTTTTAGAAAATAGGCATGAAAATCTTTTAGCCATTTGGAGTAGGGAAATATTTTTAACAAGATACTAAAAGATTGATAATATTGACTATAATAAAACTCATTATAATACTCTCAACAATAAAAATAAAAAACTCATTAAAGGTACTTAAAGAATTTGAAAAAGACAAGCTACAACTGAAAAGTTATACTCATAGTACATGCAACCAGTAAATAATTAGTATCAAGAATAATAAAGAGCTAGGCTGGCATGGCTCAGTGGTTGAGTGTCAACCTATGAACCAGGAGGTCATGGCTCGATTCCAGTCAGGGCATATGCCTGGGTTTCAGGCCTGATACCAAGTGTGGGGAGTGTAGGAGTCATCCTATCAATGATTCTCTCTCATCATTGATGTTTCTATCTCTCTTTTCCTTCATCTCTGAAATCAATAAAAGTATATTTAAAAAAATAATAATAAAGAAATTCTATACAACCATAAAAGATGCACAAATAACCCAGTAGAAAAAAAAATGGACAAGGGATATTTTACAAAAGAGGAGACACATAAGGCCAAAAATATATGAAGCAAGTTTAACATCAATGATTATTGAGAAAATTCAAATCAATACATCAATGAGATACCAGTTTACACACATTTACTAGTACAGAATGTCAAAAGTCTAACAGTACCTAATGTTGTAGATGATGTAGATCTGCCAAATGACTTTCACGTTGCTTCTGGTAATGAAAATTTCTGCAACCACTTTGAAAAAACAGTTTGACATTACCTCCTAAAAAGTTACATATTTACATAGCCTATGGCTTAGCAATCCAACACTCAGATATATTCCAAAGATAAACTCTTAATGTATATACAACTGGAAATATATAAAAGAATGTTCATAGCAGTACTGTTCACAATACTAATACCCTGAGAACAGCCCTAAGAGTCATGAGAGAGAAGATGAATAAATTGTGATATAGGAACATAATGGATTAGTATAAACCAGTCAAAATAGAGGAACTATTGCTACACACAGCAATTATAGTCAAAATTGCTACACACAGCAATAGGTATAATTTTTAGAAAAATAATGTTGAGTAAAAAAATAAAAATAAATCATAAACATTAGATGTATCGTGAAAACCATTCTATATATATTAAAACACAACTAAAAACTTAAACTATATCCTTTAGGAATTTATTTTTATGCAATACAACTATATAAAAATAGAACAAGGGAATCATGGAAAGTAAAAGAGGTTGATACTCTTTCTGGTGGAGGGAAATGTGGTGCTAGGAAAAATTATTGTCAAGGTCCTAGTTTATTTTTTCAGTGATTGGGTTGAGAATGTATTATTAAATACACATACAGTTAATTAAATAACCATAAAGAAATAAAGGCAGGATATATATAAACCAGTGATGGCAGTATGCCCCTGAAGTCCAATAAAAATAATTAATAGATGAGTGGATAAAAAAGATGTGTTACATTTACACCATAGGATACTATGCAGCAGTAAAAAAGAAGATCTCTTACCTTTTGAGACAACATGGAGGGACCTGGAGAGTATTATGCTAACCAAAATAAGTCAGTCAGAGAAAGACAAGTATCACATGATCTCACTCATATGTGGAATCTAATGGACAAAATAAACTGACAAACAAACCAGATTCAGAGACATAGAAACATAGAACAGACTGTCAAATCTCAGAGGGAAGGCAGGGGTAGGTGGGTGGGTGGGAAGAGATCAACCAAAGAACTTGTATGCATACATGCATAACACATGGACACAGACAATAGGATGGTGAAGGCCTGGGGTGGTGGGCAGGGGTGGGCTACAAAGGGTTAAAGAGGAAAAAAGGGGTGCATATGTAATACTTTCAACAATAAAGCTTTAAAATAATAATCCTATATAATAAAAGACTAATATGCAAATTGTCCCCTTGGGAGTTCGACCACCCGCTATGATGTGAACTGACCACCAGGGAGTGGCACGGAATGAAGGAAGGCCCTGGCCGGTAGCTGACAGCCGGGGGAAGGAAGGCCCCAATTGGCCCTGATCACTGGCCAGGCCTAGGGACCCTATCCATGCACAAATTTCATGTACTGGGCCTCTAGTAATTAATGAAAGAGTTCAGTAATCCAATACCACCAGAATCATGAAGGACCCCTGCCACTCAGGAGTAATTTTAAATCCCCTCACTAAGTAAAGAGCCCGGGCCTGTAGAGGTGCTACATGAAGACAAAAGAACATAGAAAAGATAAAGAAAAAAAGCAATTTAGAAATACTTATGAAACTGTAATCTTATAACCCAGTTTCAAAATGAAAATTGTAGTAGTCATCCTATTTTCTTCCTTGCTTACACACACACACACACAAACACACAAACACACAAATATACACATATTTCTATCTTTCCCTTTCCTCAACTATCCTATCTAATAAAAGAGAAACATGGTAATTAGCCGTACGTCCGCTACCCTTCCCATTGGCTAATCAGGACGATATGCAAATTAACTGCCAACTAAGATGGCGGTTAACCGCCAACAAAAATGGCGGTTAATTTGCATATGTAGGCACAATGCTGGGAGGCGAAAGGGAAAGGATGGAAGAAGCCCCCTGCCACTGACGGTGATCGGAAACCCACTTTGCCCTGCCCCCCACCCGTGATCAGAGAACCCGGTGCCTTTGCCGCCGAGCCAGTGATAGCGGGAAGCAGGGGTGGAGCCGGCAATGGGAGCTGGGCAGGGGCAGAGCCGGCAGTCCGGGAAGCTAGGGGTCCCTTTCCCAGGCCTAAAGCCTTGGCCAAAGATGTTAGGCCTGGGCAGGGGTGGAGCCTGCAATCGCAGGGAGCTGAGGGTCCCCTGCCCAGGCCTAAGGCCTCGGTCAGAGGCATTAGATCTAGGCAGGGGCAGAGCAGGAGAGATCGTGGGGAGCTGGGGGTCCCCTGCCCAGGCCTAATGCCTTGGACAGAGGCATTAGGTCTGGGCAGGGGTGGAGCCTGCAACCTTGGGGAGCTGGGGGTCCCCTGCCTAGGTCTAATGCCTTGGCCAGAGGCGTTAGGTCTAGGCAGGGGCAGAGTCAGCCGATTGTAGGGAGCTGGGGGGTCCCCTTCCCAGGCCTAACGCCTTGGCCAGAGGCATTAGGTCTGGGCAGGGGCGGAGCCTGCAACCTCAGGGAGCTGGGGGTCCCCTGCCCAGGCCTAACGCTTTGGCCAGAGGCATTAGGTTTAGGCAGGGGTGGAGTCAGCGATCGTAGGGAGCTGGGGGTCCCCTGCCCAGGCCTAACCCTTGGTCAGAGGCATTAGGTCTAGGCAGGGGCAGAGCAGGAGATCGCGGGGAGCTGGGGGTCTCCTGCCCAGGACTAATGCCTCCACCAGAGGCCTTAGGTCTTGGCAAGGGCGGTGCCAGAGATCCTGGGTAGCAGGGACGGAGTCAGGGATGGTGGGAGCTGGGGGTCCCCTGTCCAAGCCTGACACCTCTGGCAGAGGCGTCAGGCCTGGGCAAGGGGCCGATCAAGCAATCGGAGTGTGATGGGGGTCAACGCCTCTGGCTGAGGTATCAGGCCTGGGTGAGGGCGGAGCCGGCAATCGGAGGGGTCTGGGGGTCCCCTGTCCAGGCCTGATGCCTGGACCAGAGGCATCAGGCCGGGCGGGGGGGGCCGAGCCAGTGATCGGGGGAAATGAGGGTCCCCTGCCCACGCCTGATGCCTCTGGCAGAGGCATCAGGCCTGGGCAAGGGGCCGATCCTGTGATTGGAGGGTGATGGGGGTCAACGCCTTTGGCCGAGGCGTCAGGCCTGGGCGGGGGGTGGAGCCGTCAATAGGAGGGGTGTGTGGGTCCCCTGCTCAGGCCTGATACCTGGGCCAGAGGCATCAGGCCTGGGCGGGGGGCGGAGCCAGCTATGAGAGGGAGATGTGGGTCCCCTGCCCAGGCCTTACACCTCTGGTGGAAGCATCAGGCCTGGGCAAGGGGCCAATCTGGCAATCAGAGGGTGATGGGGGTGGACGCCTTTGGCCAAAGCGTCAGGCCTGGGCAAGGGTGGAGCCTGTGATCGGGGATATGGGGTTCCCCTGCCTAGGCCTGAAGCCTGGGCCAGAGGCGTCAAGCCTGGGGTGGGGGTGGGTTGGGTGACAAGCTGCAGATTGGTGTGAACTACAGAGGAAGCACCTTTTCTGACCGCTCATTTGTTAAGCTCCCTGTATGCCACTGGTAATATTCTTAGTAACTTGGGTAATAAGAATCCAAAACGGTGATCTAGAGTTTTTCACCACACTCCTGGTGAAAAAAACAAAGGTCCGCTGCTGGAGGGCTAAGAAATGTCATATCCTGCCCTAGCCACTTTGGCTCAGTGGATAATGCCTTGGCCTGCCGGTGGCAGGGTCTGGGTTCAATTCTGACCAAGGGCATATACCTAGGTTGCAGGCTCCTCCCTGGCCGGGGCCCAGGTCAGGGCTCATGCAGGTGGCAACCAATCAAAGTGTTCTTCTCAATTTGATGTTTCTCTCTGTCTTTCCCTTTCTCTTTCACATTCTCTCAAAATCAATGGAAACATATCCTCAAGTGAGGATAAAAAAATAATAAAGAAATTATTATTATATGAAAGACACATCTTGAAAATGCCTAAAAAAAGTTGTCATTTTTTCATGGTGACGGGACTGGAGTCCATGTTGATGAAGAAACCTTGCTGGCTGCGGTGACTGGCAGTAGCTGCAGCAGCGGGGTTATGGGGCTGGTTCCTTCCCCTGATCAGCCAGGTCACCTCCCACAAAGGGAGGCCAGACTGCGGCTTAGGCCCATTCCCCAAGGGAAGCAGGGAATGGGCCTAAGCTGTCAATAGGACATCCCCTGAGGTCTCCCAGTATGTGAGAGGGGGCAGGCTGGGCTGAGGGACACTCCCCCTCCCCCCAATGCACGAATTTCATGCACAGGGCCCCTAGTCTATATAAATATAAAGAGCCAGAGGCATCCCAACCGAATGGACGACCGAACGGACGCCTGAACAGGCTGTGTGGGGAGACCAGGCCGGCAGTGGGGTAGTGAGGGATGACCAAATGACTGAGCACCAGGCTGCTTGGGACAACCAGGACGGCAGGGGGGTTAGTGAGGGACGACCAAACAACTGAACAGCAGGATGTGTGGGGCAACCAGGCTGGCAGGGGGCGCAGTGAGGTGTGACCAGGCTGGCAGAGGGGGGCAGTGAGGGGTAACCAGGCCAGCGGGGGTGGGAGTTGGGGGCAACAAGGCCAGCAGGGAGGGCCATGAGTGGCGACCAGGACAGTGGGGGAGGGAGTTGGGGGAAACCAGGCCATCAGGGGAGCAGTTGGGTGCAATCAGGCTGGCAGAGGGGGGCAGAGGGGCGACCAGGCCAGCAGAGTGAGCAGTGAGTGGCGACCAGGCTGGTACGGGGGTGGCAGTTGGAGGCAACCAGGTCGGCTAAGGGGTACAGTTAAGGGTGACTAGGCCAGCAGAGAGGGGCTGTGAGGGGCAACCAGGCTGGCAGGGGGGCAGTTGGGGGTGACCAGGTTGGCAGGGGGGCAGTTGGGAGTGACTATGCCAGCAGGCAGGGGCAGTTAGGGGTGATCAGGCTGGCAGGGGAGCCAGTAGGGGTGATCAGGCAGGCAGGTAGGTAAGCAGTTAGGAGCCAGTGGTCCCGGATTGTGAGAGGGATGTCCGACTGCTGGTTTAGGCCCAATCCTCAGGTCCCAGATTGAAGAGGGTTCAGGCTGGGCTGAGGGGACCTCCCCCCCCATACACGAATTTCGTGCACCAGGCCTCTAGTTTTATATAAAAATGTCTTGGCAGCAATTAAGCTTATTATAGTCTTTAAGTTATAGCATCTCCAGGTGGGATTATGACAAAAGTATATGATAAATGAACAGAAGAGGATGAATTCCATTTTGTTTTTGCCAGAAAAAATTGGATTATTTTAGGCATCACCATATTGTCATTGCTGTTTTTGTTTCAAGTATAAATATGGAAAGATAATATGTACAATGTTTAATAGCAAAAGAGGTGGTGAGTATGGATTGCATTCAACACCTATTTTCACCTCCTAACATGTCTTCCTGTACTGCTTCTCCTGGAAAAATCAAATCTACATTTCTGAGACTCCTTTACAGTTATATTTCTGGATGCAAATTAGATTCCACCAATTAGATGTATCTTCATGACATTTAGAAGGCAGAACTGGTTTGAGGATCATTTTTCTGCTGCTTTAATGATTGTTGTGGGAAAGCAAAATCTTTGAAGACCTGGATTTTTCTGCAGCAGCTTCTAGGGTCCATTAACTGGCTGATGTTGAAAGGCAGTTGTATTGGTGAGACGAGTGCACTCAACTTTGAATGCCCTGGCACCATCTTCACAACATGAAGAGGTAGCTGCAGCCGCTGGATCCCTCAAGCACAGCCATGGCTGGTGTCCTTGAACTCAACAGTTCCAGTGAAAAGTTCCTGATTCCCTGCCTTCCTGCTGTTAACAGAGGTAGCCTATCCTCTGACAGACCAGTTCTTCAGTGTTATTCTGAGATTCATTTCTGGAGGCCCAGTTCAGACTTCATTCCTTTAGCCCAGACAATATTTTGGGAGGCCCCTATTCCATGTATTAAATACTTGGAAAGACAGTGGTTTTTGTTTCTTGTAACTGAATCTTAACTGATACAGATGTGGTCTTCAGGAGTAATTTTTACAAAGAATACTTATTTGTTTATTGAAGAACATATTAAAAAAGACCATAGTTTCATTTTTATTAAATTTCAGGGGATGTTTGGCTTATGAAATGTTAAATTTAAATTTCCCTAATGCCCAGCTTATCTTTCAAGCTTTTAATTATGCATGCAAACATGCTTTCATAAAATAAATAATTAACCACATGACAAAGAAAAATCCTGTTCCAAATATTTATGGATTTGAAAATTACTCTTGTCATTTAAACTAAGCTTTTAAAATACAGGCAGTTTTACTAAAATAAATTAAATTAAACTTAGTCTAATATCAGCTCATATTTACTGAGGGCATATTCTGAGCTAAGCAGTGTTCCAGCATTCGGGTTTCTTTTTTCCCTCCCTACCAGACATTTTTTTGATTTCCAGAAAATAGTCTTGTTTTGTGAAGACAAGCTCACATAGGATTATAGAGGATGGTGCAAAAGTAGGTTTACAGTGGTGAGTATGCAAAACACAGAGTTTATTCTTGCATTATTATTTATTAATTATTGTACTATTTTCCATATGAACGACTGTAAAACTACTTTCGTCCCATCCTGTATCAATTGCTAAAGCACACACAAGAGTGTCTTCAGCTTGCAGAGGTGCAGTCATCTATAGATTTATGTCCCTTTCTAGGTCTAGCTACTTCACCATTAGAATTATCACAAACAATACAAAGAAAGTAAATTTGGAAGTTAGTAAACCCCTACTTGTACGTTGATAATAGGAAATATAGTTCCTCTCCATAGGGACTGTGCTATAATGAGTTGATATAATGCTGATGCAGTTAAATAATGTAATTTGTAAATAATCTAATTCTTACTGACAAATGAGTTATGTCTTTTATTTCAAATATTTTCACTTCTCTCCATCTGCACACTACAACTCTGTTACAAGCTTTTACCATCTCTCATCTTTATTTCCACTTCAGTTTCCTGATTTCCCTGTTACACTCTTCCCTTCCAAAGTACCTTTTTCACAGCCCCCCAGAGTGACCTTTTCTTAATGATTAAATAAAAACATATCTCTTCCCTTCTTAAAATTCTTTAATTCCTTATTTCACCCTTAGGGAAAAAAATCCCAAATCCTTAAAATACCCTTCATGATCTTTCATGAGTAGTTATCTTTTAGCTCTCTAGCCCCACCCTCTCACTACTTAGACACCTCAATTTCTCCATATATTGGACTTGCATTCACATTCTTGAATATTGTGGTTTTTTCCTGACATGGTGCAATCTCACTTATATTTCCTCTCCTTGGAATATTTTCCCTTCCACCTTCACATTACTGGCTCCTTCTCATTCTTCAAGATCTTTAGTGTCACTTCCTCAAAAGATTCTGTTCTTTTTCACAGGACATTGTACTCTTCCTCTATAACCCATATCATAGTTGTTACATCTTTATACTTGTTTGAATTTATTTGTTTATTGTCTGTGTCTCTCACCAGACTATAAGCTTCAAGATGGTAAAAATAGACCATTCTGCCCAAAGCGGTGTGGCTCAATGCTTGATTGTTGACCTATAAATCAGAGGTCACATCTCAATTTCTGGTCAGGGCACATGTGGAGGTTGCAAGCTTGATCCCCAATAGGGGGAATGCAGGAGAAAGCCAATCAATGATTCTCTCTCACCACTGATGTTTCTATGTCTCTCTCCCTCTCCCTTCCTCTCTGAAATCAATAACAGTATATTTTTAAAAAATAAATAAAACATTAAAAATAGATTCTGATTCCATCACCCAATGGTACTGATGGCGACAGACTGAGGAGCTAGTCTTTCCTCTTTTGCCTGGCAGAAGCAGGCAGTTCTTTGATTTTTTCCCTCCTATGGTAAAGTGGTACTCTGATTCTCCTGCCAGGGTATGTCATTGGGGTCCAATGGAGAGTTGTGACTTCACCCATACCCAACATCAATGGAACTGAAGGAGACACTGCAATTTGGAGATAGTTCACACACTTCTCTCCCCTATCCTTGGTACAACCAATACCTAGTGGGGAACTGAACCTACATACACACAGATGCCAGCAATAAGACTACATGATGTGGTGTAAAGCAGGGCTAGTTAGCATTTCATCTCCCAATTCCCCTGGTGTCAGCAGAATCTAGTGAAGACCTGAACCTCAATATCTGCCAGCATTAATGAGACAGAACAAGGTAGTGGTAGGCAGGATTAGTTGGCATTCCACTTCCTCTTCTCTCTCCACTAGTGTCAGTGATCTCAGAGTAAGCTTATATTCTGACCCCCAACCCTGCAACAGAGCAGTGCGATCAGCCTATTTCCCCCAACAATGTGGAGCAGTGGGGCCCAGGCAGGAGCTGTTTTTAACCCTCACCTGGAGGCAATGAGATGGCAAGTGTGTCCCACTTGCACTAAAAAGTGTCAGCAGGGCCAAGCAGGGAGCTGATCTTCCATGCCAGCCATCTGCAATGAGGCATGTGTGAGTCAACAATATAGTTTTTCCAGGTGGTTACAGTGAGGCCAAGTGGGAAACTGAACATACACCTCAATGTAGCTCTCATGCCACACCTCAACAGAAGATTAGTTGCAAAAAAAAAAAGTTCAAATGAGATCAAGTCTCATAATACTCAAAATGTTCTGGATAGAATAAAAAAAAATCATCATACCAAGCACTAGGAAAACCATAATATGAATGAGAAAATTCAATCAACAGATGCCTGCATTGGGATAAATCAGATGTTGGAAATATCTGAAAAGGGTTTTAAAACAATCACATAAAAGTAACTGAACAAGCAATTACAAATGATCTAAAATAATGAAAAAAAAAATCGAACATAGCAAGAAAGAACTCAGTGATGGGCTCAAAATTAGAGTGGTGATGAAAGAGGACAGAATTTTGGGACAAACTAAAATAATTTACCCAATCTAAGCAACGAAGAAAAAATAGAATGAAAAAAAATGAATAATTTTATGGTCTGTGGGACAAAATAAAATGAGTTAATATCCCTATCATTGTAGTCCCAGAAGCAGAGGAGTGAGAGAGTGGAATTATCTTAAATACTACTCTCACCTATTTTTTAAAAAGGTTAAAAAGTCCCCAAATTTGGCAAAAAACAAAACGAAATAAAACACACAAAAACACACTTAAAACTACAAATTCAAGAAGCTGAGCAAATCCCAATTAGATTTAATAAAAATCTATGATGAGACACATCATAAGTAAAAATCTGTAAACAAAAGACAAAGAAAGAATCTTGAAAGCAGCCAGAAAGAAAACACACATTACATGTAGGTGAAGAAACATTTGAATGACAGTAGATTTCTCGTCAGAAACCAAGGCTGCCAGAAGAAAGTGATGTAGCATTTTTCAGAAATGAATGGAAAATAAATTCCCAAAGGAAAACTAAGAGAATATGTCACTAGCAAGTATATTCTTAAATAATGGATAAATGAAATTCTTTGAACAGAATGGAAATTATATAGAACAAGATTTGGAACATCAGAAAGGAAAGAACACATGAATGAGTAAAAGTAAGAATAACTATAATATATTTTCATACTTTTTCATGAATTTACAAAATTATATTTAATGGTTGAAACAAAATTATATTACC
Source organism: Myotis nattereri (assembly GCF_964212035.1). NCBI lineage: Eukaryota > Metazoa > Chordata > Mammalia > Chiroptera > Vespertilionidae > Myotis > Myotis nattereri. Next base: position 94,216,823 of record NC_138078.1, on the reverse strand, counting down.
ATATGATGTGATGCACAATGTATAATTGTGAAAATATATATATTTGAAAAGGGTGAAAGATAAAGAAACCAAAAGAGAAGTAAGTATTCTATACTTCATTCAAAGTGGTAATACAGTGGGGCCTTGACTTACGAGTTTAATTCATTCCATGACGGAGCTCGTAACTCAAATTACTCGTATGTCAAATCTTAAAGTGAACGAGTGAGACACGTGATGCTGGGCTGATGTTGTGGCATTCACTGTGACGTTCGCTGCGCCAACTAGCGGTGGGGTATCTGAAGCCGGCTCGTAACCCGAATTTTAGCTCGCAACTCAAAGCAAAAAATCAGCCGAGAGATGGCTTGTATCTCAAAAAACTCGTTAGTCAGGACACTCATAAGTCAAGGCCCCACTGTATGTCAATACCAGTAAACTATAATATGTCATGTATGTATATTGTAATACCTAGAATCAATCTCTAAGAAAATTATACAAAGCTATGTGTTTTAAAAATCATTTTAAAAAATCAAAGTGTATCCCTAAAAAAAATGTTCTTGGGAATAAAGATGGTTGCCAGCATGATGGCAGGGAAGAAGAGTGTGTGAGTGAATGTGGGAGCGAAAGAGGGATGTGTGTATATGTGGTGTGTGTGTGTGTGTGTGTGTGTGTGTGTGTGTGACAGTTAGATCCTGCAGGACTTTGGGGGGCTGGTAGACCAAATTATCATAGATTGGGAGCCCCTGCTACTGATGCAAGCACTCCCAGGTGGTCAGCGCTAGCACAGAAACCACACTATCTTAAAGGGGGGACCTGCTGTGACTAGCATCCCAGCCTCATCACCACCCAGACTGGCCTCAGACACAACCTGGGACTCTAAAGCAACTCTGGCAAAAGGGTCCTGTAAGTCCCACAGTGCACAACTCTCCTGTTGGCCTGTACTGTGGCCACAGGCCCTGTGTGTCCCAGCACCTAGGCTTTCCATTGACACTCAGGGTGTGCAACCCTCCTGCCAACCCACTGCTTTGGCCACAGACCCTACACGACTTGGCCACTGGACCATTTGGTGAGAGCAAAAATTGGGAAACAAAGAAACAAAACCAAAGGAAAGAAAAGGCGAAATCGTCAGAAAAGAAACTAACTGAAACAGAGGCATGCAATATGTCAGAACTGTATGAACCAGAGTAAGGGTCATTCAGTTCATAAACCAGATAGATGAGAAAATCAACTTATGTAAGAATCAAGAGGGAATAAAAAATGATATAGATACAATACAAAACACAATGGAAGGTTTCAACATTAGACTAGAAGAAGTGGAGGACCAGATTAGTGAGTTAGAAGATAGGACAGTGAAACACACGCAATCTGAACAGCAATTGGAGACAAAAATTAAAAAGCAGAAGAGCATTGGGACAACATGAAGCAAAGTAACATACTTATAATAGGGACACCATAAAAACAAGAAGAGGAACAAGGATTAGAAAACTTATTTCAAGGAATAATGACAGAAAACTTCCCTGATATGGGGAAGAAAAAAGTCACACAAGCACAGAGAGTCCAAAACAAAATGATCCTAAAAAGACCCATACCAAACCACATCGAATTAACAATGGCAAACCTTAATGGCAAAGAAAGAAACTTAAAGGCTGCGAGAGACAGATAGTTACCTACAAAGGATCTCCCATTAGGTTATCAAATGATTTCTCAACAGAAACACATCATCGAAGAAGGGAATGGAATGAAGTATAAAAAGTGATGCAAAGCAAGGGACTGAATCCAAGAATAATCTATCTAGCAAGGCTATCATTCAAAATTGAAGGGGAAATAAGGAGCTTCACAGACAAAAAAAACAAGGCGAAGGGAGTTTATCACTATCAAGGCATCAATGCAAGAAGTGCTAAAGGCAATGGTGTAAAAATAAAAATTAAAAGGGAAGAAGGAACACAGACCCCAAAATACAAATGGCTACAAACAAGTAATTATCAATAATAGCTTTAAACATAAATGGACCAAATCCTCCAATCAAAAGACATTAAGTGGCTGAATGGATAAGAAAACATGACCCATATATATGCTGTCTACAGGAGACCCACTTCAGAACAAGAGACTCACACAGACTGAGAGTGAAGGGATGAAAAAATATCTTCCAGGCAAATGGAAATGAAAAAACAAGCTGGGGTAGCAATACTTGTATCTGACCAAATAGACCTCAAAGTGAAGGCCATAATAAGAGATAAGGAAGGCCACTTCATAGTACTAATGGGATTGATACAAGAAAAGGCTATAACCCTGGTAAACATATATGTACCCAATGCAAGAGCACTCAAATACATAAAAAATAAACTCCTGGGAGATATCAAGGGAAAGATCGACAACAATGCATTTATAATAGAGAACTTTAATACCCCACTAACATCACTGGATAAATCCTCTAAACAAAAAATCAGTAAAGAAACAGCAATCCTAAACTACTCATTAGATCAGATGGACTTAATTGATATCTTCAGAACATTTCATCCCAAAGCTACACAATACACGTTCTTCTCAAGTGCGCATGGGACATTTTCAAAGATAGACCATATATTTAGACACAGGCAAATTCTCTTCTAATTCAAGGATATTAAAATCATATCAAGCATCTTTTCAGATCACAATGACATAATATTAGAAATAAATCATAATAAAAACAATAAAAAATTATCAAACACTTTGAGGCTAAATAGCACGTTATTAAACAATGACTGGGTTACAAAAGAGATCAAAGAAGAAATAAAAAAAATCCTGGAAACAAATTACAATGAAAACAAAACAATCAAAAACCTATGGGACACAGTGAAAGCAGTCCTGAGAGGAAAGTTCATAGTATTACAGGTCTACCTAAAAAAACAAAACAAAACAAAACAAAAACAAACCTGGTAATAAATTATCTAACTCTACAACTTAAAGAATTAGAAAGAGAGCAATGAGAAAAGCCCAAAGTGAGCAGAAGGAAGGACATAATAAAAATCAGAGCAGAAATAAATGAAATAGAAACTACAAAAACAATACAAAAGATCAATAAGTCCAAGAGCTGGTTCTTTGAAAGTATAAACAAGATTGATGAACTTCTAGCCAGGCTCACCAAGAAGCAAAGAGAGAGGACCCAAATAAACAAAATCATAAATGAAAGAGGCAAAATAACAAAAGACCTCACAGTAATACAAAGAATTATAAAAAAAAAAACTTAAAAAAAATACTATGAACAACTATATTGCAACAAACTGCTCAACCTAGAAAAAATGAAGATATTCCAACAAAAATATGACCTTCCAAAAATCAATCAGGAAGCATAAAAAAATCTGAATTGGCCAATAACTACGGAAGAAATTGAAGCAATAATCAAAAAACTTCCAGCAAACTAAAGTACTGGGCCAGGGGGCTTTTACAGCATGGTTTTACGAAACATTCGAAAAAGAACTGAAACCTCTCCTTCACAGACTATTCCAAAAAATTCAAGAAGAAGCAATACTTCGATGCTCTTTCTATGAAGCCAACATTATCCTCAATCCAAAACCAGATAAAGACCTTATAAAGAAAGAGAATTACAAGCCAATATCTCTGATAAACGGAGATGCTAAACTCCTCAATAAAATCCTAGCAAACCAGATCCAGCATGCCATTAGAAAGATCATACACCATGACCAAATGGGATTTATTCCAGGTATGCAAGGATGGTACAACATCCGCAAATCAATAAACGTGATACATAACAGAAACAAACTTAGAGACAAAAATCACATAATCCTATCAATTGATGCAGAAAAAGCATTTGACAAAATCCAACAAATATATATATATATATATATATATATATATATATATATATTATTGATTTTTTACAGAGAGGAAAGGAGAGGGATTGGGAGTTAGAAACATCGATGGGAGAGAAACATTGATCACCTGCCTCCTGCACACTCCCTACTGGAGATGTGCTTGCAACCAAGGTACATGCCCTTGACCAGAATCAAACCCGGGACCCTTCAGTCCCCAGGCTAATGCTCTATCCACTGAGCCAAACCGGTTAGGGCCCACCATCCTTTCTTGACAAAAACTCAGCAAAGTGGGAATAGAGGGATCATACCTCAGCATAATAAAAGCCTTATATGACAAACCTACAGCCAACATCATACTCAATGGGCAAAAACTAAATCCATTTCCCCTAAAAACAGGAACAAGACAGGGATGCCCATTCTCACTACTCCTGTTTGACATAGTACTTGAAGTGCTAGCCATAGCGATCATATGAGAAGAAGAAACTAAAGGCGTCCAAATTGGAAAAGAAAAAGTAAAACTGTCCTAATTTGCAGATGATATGATACTGTACATAAAAAACCCCCAAAGACTCCATAAAAAAAACTACCAGATTTGCTGAAACCGGTTTGGCTCAGTGGATAGAGCGTCGGCCGGCGGACTGAAAGGTCCCAGGTTCGATTCCGGTCAAGGGCATGTACCTGGGTTGCAGGCATATCCCCAGTAGGAGATGTGCAGGAGGCAGCTGAACGATGTTTCTCTCTCATCGATGTTTCTAACTCTCTATCTCCCCCCCTTCCTCTCTGTAAAAAATCAATAAAATATATTTAAAAAAAAAAACTACCAGATTTAATAAATGAATTTGGCAATGTAGCAGGATACTAAATTAACACCCAGAAATCTATGGCTTTTTTAATATACAAATAATGAACTCACAAAAAAATAGAAACAAACAAAAAATCTCATTTCCCATTGCACCTAAAAGTTAACATACCTAGGAATAAATTAAGCTAAGGTGGTAAAAGACATCTATTTGGAAAACTACAGGACATTGAAAATAGATAGAGGAAGACATAAACAAATGGAAGAATATACTATGTTCATGGATTTGTAGACTCAACATCATAAAAATGTCAATGCTTCCCAAAGCAATCTATAGATTTAATGCAATCCCCATTAAAATACCAATGGCATATTTCCCTGACCTAGAACAAATGCTCCAAAAATTCATATGGAACAAAAATAGTCCCAAAATTGTCACAGCAAACTTACAAAAGATAAACAAAGTTGGAATGATCACCATACCAGATACCAAGCTATACTACAAAGCCATGGTTCTCAAAACTGCCTGGTACTGGCACAAGAACTGACATATAAACCAATGGAACGGAACAGAGAACCCAGAAATTGACCAAAGTCATTATGTTCAACTAATATTTGACAAAGGAGGCAAGAGCATACAATGGAGTTAAGATAGTCTCTTCAATAAATGGTCTCCTGGGAAAATTGGGCAGATACATGCAAAAGAAATAAAAAAAGAAAAGAAAAAGCAACTAGACCACCATCTTACACCATACACAAAAATAAACTCAAAATGGACAAAGGACTAAAATGTAAGACAGGAACCCATCAAAATCTTAGAAGAATCCATAGGCAGTAAAATATCAGACATATGTCGTAGCAATATCATTACTGATACAGCTCCTAGGGCAATGGAAACTTAGGAGAAAATAAACAAATGGGACTACAACAAAATAAAAAGCTTCTGCACAGTAAAAGCAACCATAAATAAAACAATAAGAAAGCCCACTGCATGGGAGAACATATTTGCCAATGTTATATCCAATGAGTGCGTAATCTCCAAAATTTATAGGGAACTCACATCTTAACAAAAGGAAAATAAACAACTCAATCAAAAAATGGTCAAATAATCTAAATAGATACTTTTCAAATGTGGACATACAGAAGGCCAAAAGACATATGAAAACATATTCAAAGTCACTAATCTTCTGAGAGATGAAAATCAAAATGATAATGAGGTACCATCTCAGACCTTTCAGAATGGCTCTCATCAACAAATCAACAAATGACAAGTTGCTAGTGAGGATGTGGAGAAAAAAGAACCCTTGGAGATTCTGAAGATGGCGGCGATATAGGCAGACGCGACCCAGGTCGTGTCCTGGAGCAAATGGAGTGAGCAGCTGAAACTAATAACACCCACCCCGAATTGGCGAAATCGCTCAGCTGGTGCGACCCTTTGCAGCCAGGAAGGGCAGAACTCCCCTGGAAAGGTAAAAAAAAAACCCAGGGATTTGGGCAGGAAAGTTTGCCAGACCTCTGAGCCCAGAGGGTCGGAGGGAGACCGCGTGGCAGACAGCCGCGTCCCTTGGGACAGGCACAACCCCTGACTGGGGAAAGGAGATCCGTGCGATTCCTGGCGCCACTGGGGGATTTGAGAGCTGGGTTCTGTGATCACGGACGACTGAGCCTAAAGGGGGCAGCCTGAAGAGCTGACCAGACCATGCAGTGCCGGTAAGAGAAGAGCTTACAGAAACCAAGCCTTCCCCATTTCCGCGGCCGGCGGTTTGTGTGTTTGTTTTCACTGAATCCCGTTCAGAAGATATTTCGGATACAGACACTCACCTGTGCTGAAGAGAGGGAGAGGCTGTGGAGGAGTGGAATCTGGGGGGAGACTGAGGAGAGAAGGGGGACCAGGAGAGGTGGCAGCGAATTGAGCGCTGAGACACCCCTGAGCCCAGGACTGGGGCAGCCATTCTCTCCAGAGAGTGAGACTCCTCCCCCCAGCCTCCAGGCAAGGAGCACTGCCACACCCAGATTCCACCCTGAATGAGATCAAGGATTAAAATAATCTGATCAGTCCCTGGGAGTTAACAGGGTCTGGCCTATAGAGGGATTTTCAATCCCAGCAACAACAGAGAGCGGGTAACTATTAAGGAACCAGCTCTGGATAGTTGACCTCTCCAAATCAGTTTTAAATGCGATAGAGAAGCCGTACAGCCTCAGAGGCCAACCCCAGAAAACTCCCACCCAGAGGCTGAGCCACAAACTGACTCTTTGCTAAACACAAAATAAGGCTGTCTGGGAAACAAATACAACCTGCTTTAAAATAAGGACTGTGGTTTACAACACAGAGGAGCAGTGTATCGCAGGGAAACTCAACACTCTACTGAATACCTGGCAGGACTAAAGGCAAGCCAGAATGAAGAATAGAAGAACCGAAGGACCTTCACTACTGCAAATTTTTTTTTTCTTTTTTCACCTTTTAACTAAGAAACCAATTTTTTTTCTTTTTTTATCTTTCTTTTCTTTTCTTTTTCCATCACCTGATTTTACCCTTTTAATTACTACCTTCTTATTTTTAGCCAGTATAATTACTGCTACTATTTTACCATTTTTTAAAGTGCCATTTTATTTTTTCTTTATTTTATTTTGGGATTAGTGTCGTCCATTCTATTTTCATCATTATATGATTAGTTGTTTGCATCCATCTCCAGGGAGCTGTTTCTGGAATTTGTTGGGATTAGTGGCGGTTCTATAGGAGTATTCTCCGCATATAAAAAGTCTTTCCCCCTCTTCCACTTCATTCTCTCTTTTCGCTCTTTTTTTTTTCTTCTTTTCTTTTCTCACTTTTATTTTCCCCCCTCCTTTTTCCCAATTTCATTTTTGCACTCCTTTTTTTGGTCCCTACTTTTCTTTTTTCTCTTATTTTTTTTCTCTTCCTTCTTCCTTATCCCCTAATTCTCTTAATTAGGGTGGTCACCTTTATTTGGGGTTATTAATATCGTTAATATATCTGTGTTTAGTGCCTGGTACGTGGTGCCTTTTTGTGTTGTATTTTGTGCCTTTAAATCAACGCAGCAGATCCAAGCCACAGCAGCCTCCTGAGAACCACACACACGGCTGAGGAACAGCAGCTGTACGTGAAGCCTCCCCCCACCAGCCAGAAGAGCCACCACAGCTGTGAACAGCACCCACCATAGGAGCTGCTGCCAACTGAGGAGCAGCTGCTACCGCAACCGCCCAAAGAACAACCACAGACCAAGGAGTCACTGCCACCCAGGGAGCAGCCACTGAACGACTCAACGTCTAGATATGTCAGCGAGATCAAACATGGGTAGACGAAGAAACCCCCAAAGGAAAGAGAAGGAGGACTCTCCAGAAAAGCAGCTAAGTAATACAGAGGCATGCAACATGACAGAAAAAGAATTCAGAATAATGGTCCTAGAGTGCATAAACCGGATGGAGGAAAAAATCAACAACTTCTACAAGGGCAAGAAGAAACAGATGAAAAAGTAAACTACCGATGCAAGAAGCAAGAAGAAACAGATGAAAAAATCAATAACATATGGAAGAAGCTAGAAGAAACAGATGAAAAAATCAACAACTTAAGACCCCAGAAGAAATGAAGAGTGATATAGCTGCAATAAAAAACACCATTGAAAGTATCAACAGTAGACTAGGAGAAGTGGAGGACCAAATAAGTGAATTAGAAGACAAGGAAGCAAAACACACCCAAAATGTACTGCAATTGGAAAAAAAAATTAAAAGACAGGAGGAGAGCCCAAGGGAGCTTTGGGACAACATGAAATGAAACAACATAGGAATAATAGGGGTGCCGGAACAACAGAAAGATGAACAAGGATTAGAAAACCTATTCGAAGAAATAATATCAGAAAACTTCCCTGAGGTGGGGAAGAAAAAAGTCACACAAGCCCAGAGAGTCCCAAACAAGGTGAACGCGAAAAGACCCACACCAAGACACATCATAATTACCATGGCAAATGTTCAGGACAAAGAGAGAATCTTACAGGCTGCAAGAGAGAGACTGAAAGTTACATACAAGGGATCTCCCATTAGATTGTCAAATGATTTCTCAACAGAAAGACATCAGGCCAGAAAAGAATGGACGGAAATTTACAAAGTGATGCAAAGCAAAGGACTGAATCCAAGAATACGCTATCCAGCAAGGCTATCATTCAAACTTGAAGGGGAAATAAGAAGCTTCACAGACAAAAAAAGGCTAAGGGAGTTTATCACCACCAAGCCAGCAATGCAAGGAATGCTAAAGGGACTGGTATAAAAAGAACAAATAAAAAGCTCAGAAAGAAAACAGCCACACAAAAACAGAAATGGCTACAAACAAGTACCTTTCAATAATAACTTTAAATGTAAACGGACTAAATGCTCCAACCAAAAGACATCAAGTGGCTGAATGGATAAAAACATGACCGATACATCTGCTGTCTACAAGAAACCCACCTCATTAGAAGGGACTCACACAGACTGAAAGTGAAGGGATGGAAAAATATCTTTCAGGCAAATGGAAAGGAAAAGAAAGCTGGGGTAGCAATACTTATATCGGACAAAATAGACCTCAAAGTGAAGGCCATGACAAGAGATAAGGAAGGCCACTTCATAATACTAAAGGGATCAATACAACAAGAAGATATAACCCTGGTAAACATATATGCACCCAATGCAGGAGCACCCAAATTTATAAAAAAACTCCTGGAAGATACCAAAGGAGAGATCGACAATACAATCATAGTAGGGGACTTTAATACACCACTGACAACACTGGATAAGCCCTCTAGACAAACAATCAGCAAAGATACAGCAATCCTAAATGACTCACTAGATCAGATGGACTTAATAGACATCTTCAGAACACTTCACCCCAAAACCAGGGAATATAAATTCTACTCAAATGCTCATAAGACATATTCAAAAATAGACCATATATTGGGTCACAAGCAAAGTATCCCCAAATTCAAGAAGATTGAAATCATAAAAAGCATCTTCTCAGACCACGATGGCATAATATTAGAAATAAACTACAATAAAAACAATCCCAAATACTCCAACACCTGGAAGCTGAATAGCATGCTATTAAATATTGATTGGGTTACCAATGAGATCAAAGAAGAAATTCAAAACATCCTGGAAACTAATGACAATGAAAACACAACAATCCAAAACCTATGGGACACAATGAAAACAGTCCTGAGAGGGAAGTTTATAGCTCTACAGGCCTATCTCAAAAAACAAGAAAAAAAAGGTAGTAAATCATCTAACTTTACAACTCAAAGAATTAGAAAGAGAGCAACAAGAAAACCCCAGAGTGAGCAGAAGGAAGGAGATAATAAAGATTAGAGCAGAAATAAATGACATAGAGACAAAAAAAAGATACAGAAAATCAATGAAACAAAGAGCTGGTTCTTTGAAAGGATAAACAAGATTGATGAACCTCTAGCCAGACTCACCAAGAAGCAAAGAGGGAGGACCCAAATAAACAAAATCAGAAAGGAAAGAGGCGAAATAACAACAGAACCCACAGAAATACAAATGATTATTAAAAAATACTATGGACAACTCTACTCCAACAAACTAGACAACCTGGAGGAAATGGAAAAATTCCTAGAAAAATACAACATTCCAAAACTCAATCAGGAAGAATCTAAAAATCTCAACAGGCCAATAACTATGGAAGAAATTGAAGCAGTCATTAAAAAGCTTCCATCAAACAAAAGCCCAGGACCAGATGGCTTCACAGGGGAGTTTTACCAAACATTCAAGGAAGAACTAAAACCTATCCTCCTCAGACTACTACAGAAAATTCAAGAGGAAGGAACACTTCCAAGCTCATTCTATGAAGCCAGCATCACCCTAATACCAAAACAAGTAAAGACAACACAATGAAAGAGAATTACAGGCCAATATCCCTCATGAACATAGATGCCAAAATCCTCAACAAAATCTTAGCAAATCGGATCCAGCAGTACAACAGAAAGATCATACACCATGACCAAGTAGGATTTATCCCAGGAATGCAAGGATGGTACAATATCCGCAAATCAATAAACGTGATACATCACATATACAAATTGAAAGAAAAAAACCACATAGACATATCAATTGATGCAGAAAAAGCATTTGACAAAATTCAACACCCATTTTTGATAAAAACTCTCAGTAAGTCGGGAGTAGAAGGATCATACCTCAACATAATAAAAGCCATATATGACAGGCCCACAGCCAACATCATACTCAATGGACAAAAACTAATACCATTTCCCTTAAGAACAGGAACAAGACAGGGATGCCCCCTCTCACCACTCCTGTTCAACATAGTACTGGAAGTGTTAGCCATTGCAATTCGGCAAGAAGAAGAAATAAAAGGCATCCAAATTGGAAAAGAGGAAGTAAAACTGTCCTTATTTGCAGACGACATGATATTATACATACAAAACCCTAGAGACTCCATCAAAAAGCTACTAGACTTAATACATGAATTTGGCAATGTAGCAGGATACAAAATTAACCCCAAGAAATCTATGGCATTTCTATACACCAATAGTGAACTTTCAGAAAGAGAGATTATAAAAACAATCCCGTTTACCATCGCACCAAAAAAAAGCTACCTAGGAATAAACTTAACTAAAGAGGTAAAAGACCTCTACTCAGAAAACTACAGGACATTGAAAAAAGATATAGAGGAAGATGTAAACACATGGAAGAACATACCGTGTTCATGGATTGGTAGAATCAACATCATTAAAATGTCCATACTATCGAAAGCAATCTATAAATTCAATGCACTTCCCATTAAAATACCAACGGCATACTTCATAGATCTAGAACGATCTCTCCAAAAATTCATCTGGAATAAAAAAAGACCCCGAATAGCTGCAGCAATCCTGAAAAAGAACAAAGTAGGTGGGATCTCAATACCAGATATCAAGATGTATTACAAAGCCACTGTTCTCAAAACTGCCTGGTACTGGCACAAGAATAGGCATATAGATCAACAGAATAGAATAGAGAGCCCAGAAATCAGCCTGAACCAATATGCTCAGTTAATATTTGACAAAGGAAGCAAGAACATACAATGGAGCCAAGACAGTCTCTTCAATAAATGGTGTTCGGAAAATTGGACAGATATACGCAAGAAAATGAAACTAGACCACCAACTTACACCATACACAAAAATAAACTCAAAATGGATAAAGGACTTAAATGTACGACAGGAAACCATAAAAATTCTAGAAGAATCCAAAGGCAACAAAATCTCAGACATATGCCGAAGCAATTTCTTCACTGATACAGCTCCTAGGGCACTTGAAACTAAAGAGAAAATGAACAAATGGGACTACATCAAAATAAAAACTTCTGCACAGCAAAAGAAACCATCATCAAAACAACGAGAAAACCCACTGTGTGGGAAAACATATTTGCCAATGTCATATCTGATAATGGCCTAATCTCCAAAATTTATAGGGAACTCATACAACTTAACAAAAGGAAGATAAACAATCCAATCAAAAAATGGGCAAAGGATCTAAATAGACACCTTTCAAAAGAGGACATTCAGAAAGCCAAGAGACATATGAAAACATCCTCAAAGTCACTAATCATCTGAGAGATGCAAATCAAAACAACAATGAGGTACCATCTCACACCTATCAGACTGGCTATCATCAACAAATCAACAAACGACAAGTGCTGGAGAGGATGTGGAGAAAAAGGAACACTTGTGCACTGCTGGTGGGAATGCAGACTCGTGCAGCCACTATGGAAGACAGTATGGAGTTTCCTCAAAAAACTGAAAATGGAACTCCAATTTGACCCTGTGATCCCACTTCTAGGAATATATCCCAAGAAACCAGAAACACCAATCAGAAAGGATATATGCACCCCTATGTTTATAGTAGCTTGATTTACAATAGCTAAGATTTGGAAACAGCCTAAGTGCCCATCAGCAGACGAGTGAATTAAAAAACTGTGACACATCTACACAATAAAATACTATGCTGTTGTAAAAAAGAACTCTTATCATAATTAACAGCATGGATGCACATGGAGAGCATTATGCTAAGTGAAATAAGCCAGTCGGAGAAAGATAAACATCGCATGATCTCACTCATTTGTGGAATATAATGAACTGCATAAACTGATGAACCAAAATAGATACAGAAACTGAGAAGCATTGAACAGATTGTCAAACTCCAGAGGGAAGGGATGGAAGGGGGTGGGTAAGAGATCAATAAAGTACTTGTATGCATGCATATAAGTATAACCAATGGACATAGACACTAGGGGGGGGGGGTGAGGGCATGTTCTGGCGGTTGCGGGTGGCCAGGGAGAGGTCAATGGGGAAAAAAGGAGACATATGTAATATTACATGTAATACTTTAAACAACAAAGAATTTAAAAGAAATGTTCAATAACATACTGGAAAAGAAAAGATAAACAGAGGATCAAGAATCAGAAAGTGAATAATAAAGGGTCATCCCTTAAAAGGTTAATAATGGAATTCTTTGAACATCTCTATGCCTGAAAATTTGATAACATCTAAAATAAATCCTTTAAAGACACAAACTAGCAAAACTCACGCAAGAAGAAATACACAATCTAATTTCAATTTGACCTACACAAAATCAATAACTTTTTCTCTTCAAAATACTATATTAAAAGGATAAAAAATGAGATATAGAACTGGAGAAATAATTTTAAGCCATCTATACATCAAAGTACTACTATTTAGAATATTTAAAGAATTCTCAAAACTCAACAATAAAAATACTAAACCATCCATTTAGAAAATGGACAAAAGACACAAGCAGACATTTTATCAAAGAGCATACAGAGATAGCAAACACACAGACAAAATTATATGTACAATATCATTAACCATTATGGAAATGAAAATTAAAACTACAATGAGATAGCATTAAACACCTATCGGGAAATTAAAAATAATGACGATATCAAATCCTGGTGAGAATACTGAGAGCTGTATCACTCATGCCATACATTGCTGTTGGGCATGTAAAATGGTAACAGTTTGGCAGTTTCTTATCAAATTAAACATGCAACCATCAAATGACCCAACAATTGCACTCTTGGGAAATTTATCCCACTGATTAAAGGTTATGTTTACACAAAAACCTGTACCCCTGCAATTGAAGTGGTTATATTAGTAAGTACAATAATTTTTGAGCAATTGCTATATGCCAGACATTATTCTAAGAAATTCATGTTTATTTCATTGAATACCCATAACAATATATGAGATAAGTGCTATTATGTCCCCATTTTGCACATGAAGAAACTGAGGCACAAAAATACTGAGTAATTTGTCCAAAGATTCACAGCTAGGAAGTTCTAGCTGTGAGACAAACCAAGGTAACTTGGCTCCACAGTCTTTATTTTTAATTGTATAATGTGAGGAAACACTGAGAACTTGGCTGTCTGCAAGCCAAGAATAGAGCTCTCACCAGAACTTGACCATGAACTTGACCTTATCTTGGACTTCAGCCTCCAGAACTGTGAGAAATTAATGTCTGTTGTTTAAGCCACCCAGACTATGGCATTTGTTATAGCAGCCTAAGCTGACTAAAATAGGACTATATAAGTATGCCTCATTCCTCTGCCCTATTAAAGCACTGGTTCTTGATAAAACGCTCATAGGGAAACTAAAAGGATGTTTCCATATACTAATCTAGCTCCTAGGTTTATATAGGAGAAATTATTTAGAAATTAGTTTTAATGGGACATAAAAGATTTACAACACAGCAAGTAATTTCACTCTGATATCAAATTTTCAGGCTATTTTAAAAGGTAGCCAAATGCCAAGTTGGCTAAAACCCAGAGCAATACAGTGACCTGAAAGCAAAAAAGGAAAGCCACAAAACAGGGGAAAACTAGGCTAGATCCCTAAGGAGGAGTAAAAAGAAATAATATGAGACATTAAAAGTAATAGGAAAACATTTAAAGATCACCCAAGGTAAAAAGGGATAACCAAAATCATGATGGCCCTCAGAAAAATGAGGAAAGTTGTAAGCAGGTGACTGAGCAAAGTTGTTTTGTGGTCTATCTGAAAATGTCCAGGTGTGATTAGTTACCCACTAGTGAGGGGAGAATGGTTTGTCAGATCACAGGAAGGAAGAGAATGGCTGAAAAGAGCATTAAAATGCTGAATAGGCCATTTCAGAAAACTGACAGACATGAAGCCTTAGAGATCTCCTTCAGAAGTGCCCAAGTCTAGTTTATAATAGGTTAGTTTACTTTACTTGAGACCCATATTGCAATCTGAAACAGGAACTCCTCTTTGTTTTATGTTCTTTCATGTTCTTCCCCTAGCAGCACCTGGAACAAAGTGGGCTACATGGTAGACACTTAGTAAATACTTACTGACGCTATCACTTAGAAAAGCTTCAGATTCTAGGTAGCAAGGAACACACTTCTGCAAAGGGTAGCTTATAAGAAATTATAGCAATTCCCCTATGAATTTACCTGTGGAAAAATATGGGGAAATAGTAGGTGAAATGTCACTGGATATAATTAAGGAGTTTTATTGGCACTCTCCCTAATGAGACAAGGAGAGTGGATTTAGACCAAGGATAATAGCTTAAGAAAGAGTAAGAATGAGAATTCACCAGTATTATTAATGAGGGACCATGATGAATCTCAATCTCATAAACAAGGGATAATTTAAATATTCCATTACTATTATGAAAATACTGTTCTAACTGCTGGTTTTAATGTTTTCATGTGTTTCTGTTTTGCTATATAATTTTATGTAGTAAAAAGTACAAAGTTATCATTCTAATCACAAAAATCATTCAATTCTGGGTGGTGAACTGCATTCATTCCCATCTAATGTTTACTATTTTCACCATTCCATAAAATAAATTCACCAAAGTGACTATTCCTAAATTTTTAAGATATCTGCCATAATTAGGTGTTCTCAAATTTAAAGTGTGTGACAATTACCTGATCTGCTAGTTAAAAGTATATTACACTCATTAGTCACTATTCTTTGAACATCATGTACTGTCCATTGCTATCCAATTTTAGAGTGGCAAAAGAATAAAATGTAATCTGAGATCCCTAGATTAAGGAGAGGTAGTTTTGACTGCTGATAACTTATTTTTTTTAAATATGGAATGCTTCACAAATTTGCATGTCATCCTTGTGCAGGGGGCATCCTAATCTTCTCTGTATCATTCCAATTTTAGTATATGTACTGCTGAAGTAAGCACAAGCTTTTATAACTCTTTAGCCATCAATATAGCAAATCTTGTCATATAAGATGTGGCTGCTGCTTATGTGAATTAGAAAAGAACACACAATAGGATGAGTAAATTTTCTTCAAAGCCACATTAGATTTCCCAAGCTTCCTGGCGCAAGGTAAATTTTTAATATAGCAAAGTTGGCATGAAGTTCTGCAGAAAGTACTGGGTGCAATTCAAATTTGAGCATGTTCTTTAACTGTAGAAGTCAATAATTGGAAGGTGAAAATAATGAGCTCTATTACAGTGGTAATAGCTTAATGAGGAATTTGGGACTTTTTTCTGTACTTGCTATTGTTTTTCTAGACTGGCCTCCTGTCAGAAATTGCTTTAAAAAAATAGTACAGAGTGGATTAGAAAGTCAAATTCAGATCTATGTGAAAATCCTACATTTAGCATAACATTTTTTCACATCATACTTAGTATCTGACACTGGATCCTAAGTGTCCATGAGATTTGTGTTCATAGCTGGTAGGGGCTACTTTGCTGTGCTGGAACAGAGATGGAGGTTTCTTCAGCACCTGATGCCTCTGACCCTGAAAGCCAAAGTTCATTAAACAGATTATAAAGGAAGCCATGCAAATATGCAAGAATGATATGAACACCTCTCCTTCTTATTAAGAAAATGAATAATTCCATCCAACCACACTCTGCTCCCAATGCAAATGTGTATGGGTTTTTTTTGTATATATATAATTTCTCTTACTGAAGGCTGGGCATTTTGAGATATGCCCTCTTGGTACTCACCACCGAATAGCTTTGGAAAGTGTAAGAAGGAAATGCCCAGCATTCAGCTGTGTGACATGTCCATGCTTTGAGATTGAAGGGAAAATATTTTCCAATATTATTATCTAAACAAGGCACTTTTGCAAGGCATTCTGCAGCAAGGAAGAGTAAAGAGCTCTTTTTTCAATGAATACACACACACACACACACACACACACACACACACACACAGATGCGCATGCTCACCAGGTCCTCAACAAAATTGTAAAATGAATTGGGTTCTCTTTGGCTCTCATTTACTCTCTCTGTACTCACAACTTTCTCTCCTTTTGGCACCCTCCGGCACCTACTGATTGCCTCCTCCATTTCTCTTATGCTGTCTCCTAAGGTGAGACCTCCTAGGAAATATCTTAGGTACTGAACTGTTCCCTCCCTGTCTCCCAAATCACATCCAATGTTATTCATCCTCTATCCTACTTTATCAGAACCCTGTTGCCTATTTAAGCTACGTTGACACTACCCCTTCTCACTAGCTGTCATGTTGTAAAAAGCACTGTGGAAAGGCCCATATAGTGAAGAACTGAAGGCTCCTGCTAACAGCCATATGAGTGAGATTGGAAGTATACCCTTTAGCCACAGTCATGCTTTCAGATGACTGCAGCCCTGAGTGACAGCTTGACTGAAATCCCTAAAGGTAGTGAGATAACCAGTTGGTTTACTAGAAGGTGAGTTTTGCTACACTCCAAATGTAGTTCTATCTCAACCTGGATTCAAGTACTAATGAACTATGTTATTTTAGGCTAGTCTCTTAATCTCGCTGTGCCTCAGCTTCTCATTTGTAAAATATGTAAAATCACACTTACAAATGTGATTTGTAAAAAGCTCCTACCTTACAGGATTGTGAGGATTAAATGAGATAACATGTACAACACTTAGCAAAGTTATCTGGCTCAAAAGAAATAGTAGTAGTAGTAGTTATTGTTGTTATTTTATTAACATCCCTATATGCTATTAGAAGAAAAGAGTTATCCATTCTGGCAGAGATTATTAGTGCCCACCAAATATTTTATGTACTGCCTTACATTTCCCAGCCTCCTTTGCAGTTAGGGTAGGGCCTTGTAACTGGTTCTGGCCAATGAACTATGAGCAGAGTGATGTGTCATTTAGAGGCTGAAATATGTAGGGGCTAGTGTGCTGTCACCTTGTCTTTTTTCTCCACATCAGCCTTGCATGAGAGAAATGAGCCTCTGATTAGTGCATCCTTATTTAACAGATTAGGACATTGATGTACAAAAATAAATATAAGATCAAAGTGACTTTCATATGCAGTGACTTCATGTTTAGTCTCATGTATACTGTATAACAGACCTTTTACATAAACAAAGATTATGTTTCCAAATTCACCATTGTATGTAATTTCCCTCATGAAACTGTATCTAATAAGTAGAGAAAAATAGAACCCTGTTGAGACAAAGGTGCTGGGTGGTTAGTTAGGCAACTATGTAGGCAACTCTCTCCCATACTCCTGCCTCAACTAGGAAATTTCAGCTTCATGTCTTAGAAAAAATGACAAACTTATCCACCATGGACCTGAAGTATTATTCTTAGTTTCAAGGCAACAAATTATAAAATTATGTATGCTGTGCAACTACTATGAACAAATCACAGAATGTTAGAGATGATAGTGGCTCTTAGAGGTCATGTCATCCAATGCCTACACTTAACACGTGAGGACACTGAGGCCAATGAAGGGGGAAATAGATGACCCCAAGATGATCAAGCCAGATAATGATAGTCCTGGGGATAATAAACAGGTCCCCTACCTCTTATGTCAGTAATGTTTGTACTAATGTCCACTACTCTGACATATTATAACTTAAATATACATGGCTTTGTTTCCTTTCTTTGGTGTGGGACCATGGAGTTAAATGAAATATTGAAACAGCACATCAAAATAAGCTGAGAAAAAGTCCTAGATTTCATTGAAATATGAGAAAAGTTAATTAATGGTGTGTAAATATATCCAGGAAAAGAACATTAACACACCAAATCCCTATCCAAAATCCTCTAGAATCATTCATCATCACAAAGCATCTGTGCTGTCTATGAAGAAAATGCATTTGAAGTTATTTTTCCCCAGGATGGGATTGCACAGAAGCATCTACCCTTATTCCCATTAACTTCTGAAGTGACTGGCTGGCTGGCAATAAGGATACAGCATAAGGTTAGTGTCAGGAGTATGGCCTGTTAATGCAGTGGGGGGGGACACTAGCTGGTTTGTAGAAGGAGTGGTCCCAACTTGTGTCTAGGTTTCTTAAACCTTAGGTCAGATCAAATGATCATCAACCCAGCCTGACCCTTTGGTCTCCAGAAGCAGCAAGGACCAAAGGCTTTCATTCATCCATGAGGAGCTTGCACCTCTGGCCAAATATCTGTTCAGCCCCTTCAGTCTCTCCATCTTTAGTCTCAGGACCATGTCAAAGGAGAAAACATAACTGGAATGAAATTTGTCTTGATTTCAAACTGCCTTTCTGTGGGAAAGCTCCTAGCTTGCTCTCTCCACTCTCACTGCCAACTTGTACACTAGTAAATCTTAGCATGCAGCTGAAGGCCACATAGGCCATGTTGCCCTGTGTAGGCCTTGAGAACATTTGTCATGTGTTATACACCAGAGGCTTGAATTACAACATGTATTGCTGAGGATGAGCCATTTATAAGAAAGACATTTTTTTAAAAAGTATATTCTGTTAACTTTGATACCATCTATGCCTAGAAATGAATATTTTCTTTCCTTGGTGGCAGGCAGGCAGTGGGCATATAGGGCCTAATGAATACACCTGCCAGAGTACCCCATTATGCAGAGTGCTGACAAGGCAAAACATGGTGCATAACCACGTGAGTTTGTTTTTTTAGATGTTCCAGTTGTCAGTGGCTTAGTGCAATCATTAGTGAATTCCCTCATGGCCCAGAATGTACATCACCTAGACCTGCTGATTGGTATATATTTCAAGTTTATTCACTTACCTGCATTTTCATCAATTGCATTTTCATCAACTTAGATTTTTATTACTGCCTAAATGTCTCTTTTTCTGTTATTTCTTAAGTATTATTTTAATTACCTATATAAAATATATGGTATATAGTAGGTCTAGTATATAACATATACCATGTAACATATAACAGAACCTATAACATATAACCTATAACATATGAAATGTGATGTGATATATTATACATGATATATAATAATTATGTGTGTGTCCACAAATATACACAGACATATATGTATATGTGGTTGAATGTTGTGATTGTGTTTGTGAGTATAGTGTTCATGACACTTTTAGGAGAGCTACTATTTAAATATTTGATCTCCATCAAGTATAATTACCCTAAGCAAGTCTTTAACAATGAAGTAATTTGTTCCACATTGCCATGTCCCTATTTTCATTCTCAAATCATTTCTCCTCAAGGTTTAGAGAGAATGCAGTTTGGGAGTAATGAATGCTTTGGGGCAGTGGTTCTCAAACTTCAGCATGCATCAAGATCCCCTGGAGGGCTTGTTAAAACACAAATTGCTAAGGTCCAGTTTGATTCAGTAGGTCTAGTGGAGAGTAAGGTGCTGAGAATTTGCATTTCTAACATATTCCCAAGTGATATTGATGCTGCTCCAGGGACCATATTTTGAGAAGCACTGCTTTGGCAGCTGTGATGAAGAGGCTTGGAAGCTTGCTGATGCAAACCTGCCTGACTCTGACTCTGATTCCATAGAGCCAAAATGGTTCCGAGGGCATAAAGCGAGAGAAAAATAAGACTTCTGTTTGCATGTCAAGTTTAAGGAAAAGGCCTCTAAGTTTTACCCCACCCCTGTCCTACAAGTATGCATTTTGACCAAAATGAGGTAACCCACACTTGCTGTGAGAAAGAAGAGAGGGGAAATATAGAATAACATATACTAGTGAACCTGTCCACACTTACTGGACACTGATCTTTAGACTATGACAGATGAAGAGAAAATAAAATGATGAGCTTACCAGTTCACCTCTGCCCTAGGCAAGTTTAATGTTGTAAGTCTCAAAATGTTGTGTGACAATTTAGATAGCAGGGTCCTCAGCAGACCTTCTTGATGTGAACCTCAGGGTTACTGGCCCAGGAACTCACACTTTAACAAGTGATTCTGGTGCAGGTGACATAAGGTCCACATTTTAAGAAGCATTGTTCTAATGTAAAAAGGCAGAACACATAGGAAATGGGCCAGAACAATGCTTATTCTAAAAAATCTAGAGGCAAGTGTCATTTCATATAGTGCAGGCAATATACCCAGGGCTATCAAGTGAATGGAGTGATCAGAGTGAAATTTGTTCCTGTAAATAAATGGCATTTAGGATTTTTGGAAATGTAAACATCGTTTTTATTTAGTAAAGAAGCTATTTCCAGCACTGACCTCATTCATCTACACCTAGAAATGGAATATTGAAAACTGAGTTATGCAATGCTTTTGTATATTTACATAATTTCTTCAAAGTACTTGTTATTAACTCACTGCATCCTCAATAGCACCTCTATGAACTCACCTTGCCCCATTTCAAAGATTAGTAAATAGAAACCTAGAGACCACTTTGCCCCTGGTCACAAGAGTTAAATGACTGAGCTAAGATTAGAACTCAGACCTCAGGATTGCCCAGAGACCCCTAACTTGTGCTAGGCTAAAGTTAGATGAAGAGATAACTGAAAAATACACTTTATGATATACCAGGTTGGCATCTTTTATGGGTGCTACACCATGTTTTTGTGCTGGAAGCTCATAACACATCGTGCTAGTTAATAGGAACCAGAATAAACAAGCAGATTGCCTCCTCACTTAAGTGTGTTTTGCCTTCTGGGCTACCCTTCAAAATCCTTTAAGATGGCAGCCACAAGAGGGGGGTGGGAAGGAGGAAAGACACAACCTATGCCCATTACTTTCATTACTATTTGAATTATCATTGTTTTGGGAATGCAACAGAAGACTCTGCTCAGCTATAAGCTTTTATAAAAAGTTATTTTGGAGAAATTAGCATAATATGGCATTCCTTTGCCATCTGAAAACTGTATTTACCTGAAGCAGCTGTCCCTAACTGCTAGATACCCTCATATATTCAGTATGGCCCCATTGGTCTATATAATGAATGGCTTTTGCTAAATAAATAAAAAAATCATTGAGGAAATATAGACCAATCAGGGCCATGTTCAAAGAGTCAGGACACAATCACTCTGCAGTTGCTTAGAACATGCAACACCCTTTAAATTTAAAGACTATGACACAAAGTCCTGGTCTTGAAGACCACCCAACAAGAGGATTTAGAAGACACAAAGCCACTGACCAGGAGAATAGACGTGTATAAATGTCAAGTGTTGGCTGGAGCCTTCAATCTAACTAAAACCCTCCTATCCTACTGGTCAAGTCAAAATACATATATTTCACCACTACCTGCCCTCCTGGTCCCTAAATCACATTAGAGGTTTAAAAAAAGAACCCTTATTCTCCTAGTTTCTACCTAATTATTAGGGGAGGATAGGAATATTGGAATGGGCTTCTATTTATTTGCTTTTTATATACTCTATTAGTATTCTAACTTGTCAGAATACTTGATGTTCTGTAGCATTTGGGTGGGGGAGCTATCAATAAATAGAGCTATGAGAGTACAGCCCACTGTTAGCATGGCTTGCAAGCCATCCTATCTAATAATAGACAAAGATTGAAATTGACTGTACCTTCGCTACGCCTCCCATGGGCTAATCAGCGAGATATGCAAATTAACCGCCAACAAAGATGGAGGTTAATTTGCATATACCGGCTGGGAGTGAAGACTGAAGACAACATGGAAGTGAAGTGCTACAGAAGTGAGCTAAGTAGAGGCAGCTGGGAGGCGGGAGGGCAAACCCAGCCACAGCAGCTGGGGGTGGGAGGGGAAACCCAGCAGGAGGGGAAACCCAGCCACAGCAGCTGGGGATGGGAGGGGAAACCCAGCAGGAGGGGAAACCCAGCCGGAGTGGCTGGGGGTGGGAGGAGAAACCCAGCCGGAGCGGCTGGGGGCAGGAGGGCAAACCCAGCCACAGTGGCTGGGAGGCAGGAGGGCAAACCCAGCCTCAGCGGCTGGGAGGCGGGAGTGAAGCCTGCCTCAGCGGGTTTCGCTCCCTTCTCTGCTTTGCTCCAGCAGCAGAAAGCCCTATTCTTGCAGGAATCCTCCTGCAATGGGCCTCTAGTCCCATATAATAAAAGCTTAATATGCAAATCAACCAAACAGTGGAACAACCAGTGGAATGACTGGTTGCTATGATGTGCACTGACCACCAGGGGGAAGATGCTCAACACAGGAGCTGCCTGTAGCCCACAGGCCCCAGGCCAGCCAAGGTAGGTGTCAGCAGGGGCCCCCAATCGCCCTGCTGGTCGCCCCACAGAGGGAAGCAACCGTTGGCAGCAGCAGGGGGTGTGGCTGGTGAACGGGAGGCACCAGGCCGGCCAAGGCAGGTGCAGCAGGGGGCCCCCTGATCGCCCCACCAGTCACCCCACAGATTGGCCCTGATGACTGGCCAGGCCTAGGGACCCTACCATGCCCAAATTTTGTGCACCAGGCCTCTAGTCCTATATAATAAAAGTCTAATATGCTAAATGTCCAGTTGACTGGCTGGCCGTTCAACCAATAAAAGTGTAATATGCTAATGATATGCTAAGGCTGCTCAACTAGTCGCTATGATGTGCACTGACCACTGGGGGCAGATGCTCCAACTGGTAGGTTAGCTTGCTGCTGAGGTCCAGCTGATGGGGACTGAGCAAGACAGGTGGGACATGCCCTGGAGCCCTCCTGTGCTCTGTCCCCAGCTGGCCAACCTCCCGCATCCCTCCCTGGCCCTGATGGTGCACCAGTGGGGTCCCTCGCCCTGAATTTGTGCACTGAGCCTCTAGTTGCATTATAAAAACACACTCTGGAGTTTCCCTAATTACCTTCTGTGTTCAGTAGCTGGCCTCTGCCCAAAGTTAGACTGAAATACCTTGGGCACTTGACATTTAACCTTCCATTTCTTTCCCCTCTTGTCTTTTTCCTCTACCACAGGAAGCAGGAGAGATTAATCTCACTTAACAAGATACAGAAACAGTTTTCATAAAAATAAGGGTATAGAATGCAAGAAAAAAATGCCTATTGTAAAATAGTGCTCAGTATCAAAGACAGAAGCAAAGCAATACGTAAGTAATTTTCATCAGAGCCCAATTTTTTAAAGCTGATTAATCCTTTACTTTTCAAAATATACAAGTAATACAACAGGTCATATTAATATGATTTTCTTCTTCCCTGATATACTTCAAAACCTCTCTCTGGGCAAACAGTTGTTTGCAAAGCAAAATTGAACATTCAGTTCCCTTGTGTATCCCCCACTCCCACCATGTATTTCCATGGAATTGCCATTTGCAACTATCCTGCCTAGACAGCTTGTGGTTTACAGCCTCCAGTCTGTTTTGATTTTGAACACAAATCATAGTGGTCTTCTAATTGCTGTGGTACCAGGATGTGGGGAAGGTGCTGTGGGAGAGTATATAACTGTGTTCTGGATTGATTAATAAGGGCAAGTCACGACTCTGTATTGTCTCCTTTTCCTCTCTTTTTTGCTTCCAGTTTGCCCTTTCTACTCTCCTGGCAGATAGTGTGAGTTTTTAAAAGAAGTAAAAAAAATTATAAAGCCCCCCCTTTTTTTTTCTGTTTCCCCCAACTATCTCAAATCTTACAAGCAAACTGAGACTTGCAGAACTTCTGCATTTCTCCTAGAAGAAATGAATCTGGGTTGACATGCCAAGGTCAGATCTTGAGATAGTGACCCAGATGTAGACTCTAGCTCAGTGTTGAACAATACAATAAATAGCCATTTATTGATTACTTACTATTACAAAGCACTTCATATGTTTCCTCCCATTTCATCTTCACTACTTACTATTATAATCTGCATTTTATTGCTTTAGAAACTAAATCATTGTTTAACTTCCAGTAATGGAATTGAGACTTAAAACCAGATATGTATGATTCCAAAGCCTGTGCTTTTGATCACTATGTTGTACTGCCTCTTATAGTCAGATCAACTCTGCCAAGAGGTAAAAAACAATCATTTAAAAGGGAAAATAGTTTAGAATTTATTGTTGTGCTTTTCTCTTTTGCCTTTTTGAGAACTTAACTTACAACCTAGTCTGCCTAAATCAATCATACAAAATAGGATCATGCAGTAGGGCAATAAGCCTACAAGCCAGGCTTTTGTCTTATAAAATAACAATAGCATAATTGATAACAATAATGTAATTTTTACTACTGCCAAAATATATCTACTCTTTTCCATTTATTTCCAGGAATTATATATAAACACACATAAATTATATATAATTCTATGTAAATATATATGTGAATATATGCTGAGTGGCCAGATTTTTATGACCACCTGACATTTGTAGGCAAATTAGCTACAGTTTTGCACTGAAGTTGCTAGAGGGCCAGACCATTATAAGAAGGGAAGCAGGTTGTTTACTTATGTGATTGTGGAAGTGATTTTTTTCTGAAGATATGGGTAAACAATGCGATTTAACAGTCTTTGAATGTGGGATATATATTATGATGAGTGGCCAGATTATTATGACCACCCCATCAGTACTGCATTGGGCCATCTTTTGCCTTCAATACTGAGCCAATTCTTCTTGCCATTGACTCCACGAGATGTTGAAAGGTGATGCAAGGAATCTGACACCAAGCCTGATGAATAGCACTGTCCAGTTCTGTGAGATTTGATGTTTGTGGAACCAGCTGCCTGATGGCTCTTTTAACTTCGTCCCACAAATGCTCAATTGGATTGAGATCTTATGACTGTGGGGGCCACCTAAGCAAGGTAAAGTCTCCCTCATGTTCTTGAAACCACTCCTGCACAATACGAGCACCGTGGCATGGCGCATTGTCTTGTTGGAAGAAGTCGTCTCCATTGGGATACGCCATTAACATGATAAAATGAACTTGATCAACAACAATACTTAGGTATGTTGTGCTATTCAGACATTGTTCCACATGAATTAAAGGTCCCAAATCATGCCAGGAAAACATGCCCCAAAGCATAACACTGCCCCCACCAGATTGAAGGGCTGTGCTCATGAATGTGGGGTGCATGCTTTCATGCTGTTTCCGCCCAATTCTCACTCTGCCATCTGCATGATGCAACTGGAAACGTGATTCATCGGACCACATGACTTTTTCCCAATGCTCGACTGTCCAATCCTTGTGTTCCTGTGAGAATTGGAGACGTTTTATCTTGGTAACTGCAGACAGCAAAGGTGTTTTAACAGGCCTTTGGCTTCCATATCCCATATGATGCAGTGTATGGGTAATTTGCCTACAAACGTCAGGTGGTCATAATTATCTGGCCACTCACATTCAAATATATCCCACATCCAGAGGCTGTTAAATCGCATTGTTTACCCATATCTTCAGAAAAAAAATCACTTCTACTGTTGTGGTAACCAACCTGCTTCCCTATTTATAATGGTCTGGCCCTCTAGCAACTTCAGTGCAAAATTATAGCTAATTTGCCTACAAACATCAGGTGGTCATAATAATCTGGCCACTCAGTGTATATGAGACTATATATCTATAATAATAAAAACATAATATGCTAATTAGACCCGACAGCCAAATGACTTTTGGACATCCTTCCGGAAATCCTTCTGGAAGACCTTCTGGAGGAAGCTGGGGCTGCAAGGGCCAAGGCAAGTGCCACAGCTGTGAGGGCCAAGCCCCTTGCATGAATTTCATGCATCGGACCCCTAGTGTATGTGTGTGTGTGTGTGTGTATATATATATATATATATATATATATATATATATATTCAAATTCCTTTATCTTCTACTTTAGCAAATCAAGGGGTTAAGTTTTAAGGATCTAGTAGATAGATCATAGAGTGCCCCAGAAAAGTAATCCATTTTAGTATAACAGCTAGGTCAACTCTATGGTAGAAAAAAGACACAATCTAGTAGAGGTAAAAAAATATTTCCACTTTTGCAGTTCTGAGAAATTGTGAGGGTAACAAGGAAGAGAGAAATGCAGGAAAGACAGAAATCTACAGGGAGAATCACAGTAAGATAAGTAAAAGTAACACTACTCTCCAACTGAAACAATGAGAGGAGGCTACCTCACAGACTCCCTTATAACTTCCATTCTAGGCCAACTACATCAAAGTCTCCTTGGTCAGGCAGAGAGAGCCTTGAAATTTAACTTTCCCTAACTACTCTCAGTTTCCATGAGGAATGGACACTGAGGTGAAAGACATTGTGTTTGTGGCAAAGAAATGAGTCCACTCCAGAGATGGAAGGCCTGGCAGATACTCAGAACCTATAAACAATAGGGGCTGAAAGGAAGCAGAAGCAATGTGGGCACATGTCCAGGCTCTGACCAAACCAACAAAAGGAAGTCAAATAACAATTGATGAAACTATAACCTTTAGCTGTAAATGCCAGTAGAGCAAGCAATAACTAGGAGACAAAGGACATCAGTCAGCCACCAAATCCAGAGTACAATACAAAGGCTACATGGATCCAAGAACCTCCATTTTCTCCTTAACACCAAGAGGTTCCACAAGCCCTCATCTCATATGCTTAGACATCATCTTATGAAAAGTAGGGAAAGGTTATCTGACACAGCATTTTTATCCAAGAGAAACTGAACACTACCTAAAGGGATTATTTAAATTGAGAGTTGGCAAACTATGACCCATGGCCTAATCTGCCATCTATTTTGTAAATAAACTTTTATGGGAATTTAGGCACCCCCATTCATTTGCATATTGTCTGTAGTGCTTTTGCTCTCAGAGTTGAGTACTTGCAACAGAGACCATAAGAGAAAGGCCCTATTAGATATAGGCACATTTGTACATGTTGATTTTCTCTGCACATCCAAGTTGTCCCGTGCATTATGTCTGCAATCATGCTACAATTATTTCATATAATAACAATAATAACCTTTTGCTATTATGTATATAGTATTTTAGAGTTTATAAAGTACATTCATATCCATTTGCTTATTTAATCACAAAATTTTCTGTGAGAAAGGGAAATTAGCCCCATTTCATAGATAAGGGCATAGCTGAGTCTCAGTGAGTTGAAGTGGCTTATTCAAGGCTACATACATATCTCATAAAAAATCCAGAATGTGAGGTTCAGGTATTCTGATTACATGTCTCCTGAGCTTCTCACCTACCAATAGGACTATTGATTTCAACTCAACCAAAGCATTATTTTAGAAACTTAGAAACTGGTTCTCCAACTTTACTCTGAGTCATCACAGTAGAGTTTTTAATAATGAATATCTTTGAAGAGCTATACTGTATTATTTGCTGTATGACAAATTGAAGAACTTGCCATCTACTTTACTTGGGGCTTTTAAATATATATATATATATATATATATATATATATATATATATATATATATATAATGATAGTGTCATTGTTAAGAGTACATACAGGCTCTAGGATCAGATTGGCTTGGGTTCAAGTCCAGCTCTGCCACTTGCCAGCTGTGTCACCTTGAACACATTACTTAACCTCTCTGGTTTTCAACTTCCTCATATGTTAAAATGGAAGGTGGGTTTTCTTTTTAGGATTAATAAAGATGATTCACGTTAAGTACTTAGCACAAAACCTGGAACATGGTTAGCATAAAATAAATGACCCCTCAGTATAATACTGCTACTGCAAACAGTACAGCCACTCTATAAAAATATGACAGAGTCTTATAAAATTAAACATGCAATTACCATAAAACTAAGAATTTTCAGTCAAGGGCATTTATCTGACAGAAATGAACACTTACTTTTACATACAAACCTGTACATTGAATGTTTAGAACAACTTTAATTGCAATAGCCAAAAATGTAAACAACCCAAATGCCCTTAAATAGATAAATGGTTTAAAAAATTGTGTTAATGAATTCCATAGAATGCTACTCAGCAAAAGAAAATGAAACAAACTATTGATACAAACATCAACTTGGATGAATCTCCAGGGAACTTTGAAGAGTAAAAAATCCAATTTTAAAAGGTTACATACTACATGATTCAGTTTATGTAACATTTTTGAAATGAAAAAATTATGGAGATATAGAACAGAGTAGTGATTGCCAGGGGTTTAGGAGGGGGGAGCATGAGAGGTGGCTATGACTACAAAAGGATAGTACAAGAGATCCTCATGAAGATAGAACTGTTCTGTAACTTGATTTTAGTGGTACTCACAAGAATCTACATATGTGATAAAATTACATACAACTAAATACATTAAAATGCATACTAATGAGAACATGTAAAACTAATGAAATCTGAGCAAGATGAATGGATTATATAAATGTTAATCTCCTGGTTGTACTACATATTGTATGATAGATAAATGGTAGATATAGATAGATGATTGGTAGATAGATAGATAGATAGATAGATTGATAGATAGATATGGTACTACTGTACTATAGTTTTATAAGATATCTTTGGCTGAAACTAGGTAAAGGGTACAAAAGACTTCACTATATTAGTTCTTAGAACTGTTTATGAATCTATAGTTATCTCAAAATAAACATCAAAAAAACTATTAATGCCTTTATTTCAAAATAGGCATAACCCAATATAAGCTGCCACTGTATATGGTAAGGCTCCTTCTCAAACTGGAGTCCTTATATGTTACAATCAACAAAGGATAATTTTTAAATGTTTTCTTGGGATCCTGAATTTAAAACTTTATGCTAGTTATAATCAATTTGGCAGGGAAGGGGGAGGTTTCCCACTTCTAACTTAACACCAAAGATCTGTGTAAAGAAGCCTGTTAACCATCACCCCATTCACACATCAGCAGATACAGAGGTATCTTCACAAAACCTGGATGTGTAGTCAGCCAGACCTGGGTTTGAACTCTTGCTCTGCACCATCACTTACTGGCTTTCTAATAAAGACAGTATCTGGAATAAAAAAAAAAAAAACCTGAATAGGCTGATAACTACCAAAGAAATTGAAGCAATAACCAAGAATCTTCCAGCAAACAAAAGCCCTGGTCCGGACGGCTTTACATGGGAGTTCTACCAAGCATTCAAAGAAGAACTGAAACCTATCTTCCTCAGACTATTCCAAAAAAATTCAAGCTCTTTCTATAAAGCCAGCATTACCCTAATTAAAAAATCAGATAAAGACAACAACAACAAAAAAAGAACTACAGGGCAATATCCTTGATGAACATAGATGCTAAAATTCTCAACAAAACTCTAGCAAACCAGATACAACATTACATTAGAGAGATCATACACCCTGACCAAGTGGGATTTATTCTGGGGATGCAAGGATGGTACAATATCCCCAAATCAATAAATGTGATACATAATATAAACAAATTGAGAGACAAAAATCACTTTATCATATCAATTGATGCAGAAAAAGCATTTGACAAAATCCAACATCATTTCTTGATAGAAACTCTCAGCAAAGTGAAAATAGAGGGATCATACTTCAACATAATAAAAGCCTTATATGACAAACCTACAGCCAATATCATACTCAATGGGAAAAAACCAAACTCATTTCCCTGGAGAATGGATACAAGACAGGGATGCCCACTTTCACCACTCCAGTTTGATATAGTACTGGATGTGCTAGCCATAGTGATCAGAGAAGAAGAAGAAATAAAATGCATTCAAATTAGAAAAGAAGAAGGAAAACTATCCTTATTCACAGATGACATGATACTATACATACAAAACCCCAAAGACTCCATCAAAAAACTACTAGACCTAAAAAATGAATTCGGCAATGTAGCAGGACAAAAAAATAACATCCAGAAATCTATGGCCTTTTTTATACACCAATAATGAACTCACAGAAAGAGAAATGAAAGAAACAATCCCATTTACCATTGCACCAAAAAAATAAATAAATAAGATACCTAGGAATACACTTAACTAAGGAGGTAAAAGATCTGTACTCAAAAAACTACAGAACATTGAAAAAAGAGATAGAGGAAGACATAAACAAGTGGAAGAACATGCTATGTTCATGGATTTGTAGAATCAACATCATTAAAATGGAAATACTACCCAAAGTAATCTATAGATTCAATGCAATCTCCATTAAAATACCAATGGAACATTTCAAAGACCTAGTACAAGCTCTCCAAAACTTCATCTGGAATAAAAAAAGACACTGAATAGCCACAGCTATCCTGAGAAAGAAGAACAAAGTTAGAGGGATCACAATATTAGATATAAAACTACATTACCAAGCCACGGTTCTCAAAACTGCCTGGTACTGGCACAAGAACAGACACATAGGCCAATGGAACAGAACAGAAAACCCAGAAATCAACCCAAGTCATTATGCTCAATTAATACTTGACAAAGGAGGCAAGAGCATACAATGGAGTCAAGACAGTCTCTTTAATAAATGGTGCTGGGAAATTTGGTCAGATACATGCAAAAAATGAAACTAGATCACCTACTTACACCATACACAAAAACAAACTCAAAATGGCTAAAGGACTTAAATGTAAGACTGGAAACCATAAAAATCCTACAAGACGCCATAGGCAACAAAATAGCAGGCATACGTTGTAGCACTATCTTTACCGACATATCTCCTAGGGCAAAGGAAACTAAGGAGAATATAAGCAAATGGGACTACATCAAAATAAAAAGCTTCTGCACAGCAAAAGAAACCATCAATAAAACAAAAAGAAAGCCCACTACATGGGATAACATATTTGCCAATACTACTTCAGATAAGGGTTTAATCTCCAAAAGTTACAGAGAACTCCTACAACTTAACAAAAGAAAGATAAATGATCCAATCAAATAATGGGCAAAGGACCTAAACAGACACTTTTCGAAAGAGGACATACAGAAGGCCCAGAGACATATGAAAACATGCTCAAAGTCACTAATCATCTGAGAGATGCAAATCAAAACAACAATGAAATACCATCTCACACCTGTCAGAATGGCTATCATCAACAAATCAACAAACAAGTGCTGGCGAGGATGTGGAGAGAAGGAACCCTCGTGCACTGCTGGTGGGAATGCAGACTGGTGCAGCCACTGTGGAAGACAGTGTGGAGATTCCTCAAAAAGTTAAAAATGGAACTCCCATTTGACCCAGTGATCCCATTTCTAGGATTATAAACCAAGAAACCAGAAACACCAATCAGAAAGGATATATGCACCCCTATGTTCATAGCAGCACAATTTACAATAGCTAAGATTTAGAAACAGCCTAAATACCCATCAGCAGATGAGTGGATTAAAAAACTGTGGTACAGTGGACATTTACTTTATTCAGTTTCTTTTTAAGGTGAAGAAAACTCTTTGTAAATGTCCTAGAGAAATATAGTAGCTTTCTGTTCACACTTTGCAAGTAAAAAGGGTGGATTGTTCCACTACTGACATATTTAAAAAAAATAAAAATAATAATAAAAAAACCTGTGGTACATCTACACAATGGAATAGTATGCTGCTATAAAATAGAAGGAACTTTTACCATTTGCAACAGCATGGAAGGAACTGGAGAGCATTATGCTAAGCAAAATAAGCCAGTTGGAGAAAGGTAAATATCACATGATCTCACTCATATGTGGGATATAATGATCAAAATAATTTGATGAACAAGAATAGATCCAGAGACAAATGGCAGGGGGAGGGGGGCAGTTGGAGAGCAACCAAAGGACTTGTATGCATGCATATTAGTGTAACCAATGGACACAGACACTGGGGCAATGGGGGGTTGCCCGGGGTGGGAATGGTTGAGGGGGGCAGTCAATTGGGGAAAAAAGAGACATATGTAAAACTTTAGACAATAAATAAATTTTAAAAAAGAAAAAAAATCCTGAAATATTGGATAATGCAAAAAATAAAATAAAATAAAGATAGTCTCTGAATTTCATTTTACTGGGGTTGTTTTGAGGCATTAGAAGGAAGTTGTAGAGCATTTAGATGGCAAGTATGTTTCTTTTATCATCCCTTATACACACACTGAGCCCTAACACAGTTCCCATTCATGTAAATATGATTTAACCATATGTACATGAAAAATGAAGAAAACATTCCCTGGGTAACTCAGACTCTTGAAGGCAGGGGTGGGGAACCTTTTTTCTGCCATGTGCCATTTGGATATTTATAACATCATTCTCTGAATATAATTCATTTAATATAAATATATGTTGCTATTAAAAAAGCTCCTAGATTTATTGAATTTTGAGTCCTGTGTGCGATTGCCTTGGCTGGGCCAGACCAAATGATTCCCCAGGCCTTATACAGCCCACAGGCCTGACATTCCCCTTCTTTAAGGGACATAAAAACTATTAATAAAAGTACCATGTCAATGTCCTGGTGGTGATGTTGTGCTGTAGTTAGGGAAGATGTAACCAACTGGAACCTGGATGAAGGGTGTATGACACTTCCCTCTACTATTTTCCAATTTATTTGAATCTGTAATTTTTTCAAAATAAAAGTGCTTTTAAAAACACAGAAATGTGTTATGATTCTAAGGTTCTTGAAGATTTTATATTTACCACCTCTTAAAACTTCATAAAAATTTGATTCCTTTCCTTCAAATACTTAGAAATATGGTTTTAAAAAGTCTAAGTTGATTGGGACCTTGGGAGTTATCCAGATTAGCTAATTCAGAAATCTCTTGATTGATTTCTGTAACATATTATTAGTCAATATGAATACCTTCATTGACAGGAAACTCACTCCCTACCAAAAAACCAAACCAAACCAAAAAAAAAAAAAAACCCTCTCTATTTAGAAGCAGATCTCATACTTTAAAAACTTTTTCTTATATTGACCTGAAATCTGTCTCCCTCAAATTTTCATCTTTGATTCATATTTTTACCTACTCCTTATTCCTAAGGAAATAAGGAAAGCATTTTTGGTGAACTTTTAATATAGTAAAAGAAATCATCCTTTCTCTGTGTTGACTAGGAAATAAGACAGGTAGCTGATAACCTCTCTTTTTCATCCCTAGAGGCTGATAACTGCTATTATTTCTTGTAGAAACATCAGACCAATAATCAGCATAATTTAATAAATTCAACAACATATAGTGACAATAATAGGAAGTTACAAGACTGTGACTTGGATTTACATAACACCTTTCCTCTGAACAGCAGCTAAGAACAAGGCTGGTATCAAAGCTTTTCTATCTTAGGAGCAAGGAGCTTCTTATAAACATCTTGTCTTTGTTTTAACTTATGTTATTTGGATGGGCAATTTCCAAATTTTTCCTTTTATTATCCATTGCATTATGAAAAACTAAGTGGGGGAGGGATTTCTCAGAGCACCATCCAGGTGTAAAGAATTAACACTCCCTTGGATTTGCTGGAAATTTACATGTGAAATCCTCATTAATGCAAATGTGAGTTCTGGAACTGTATAAATCTCCTGCATTAAGGGGAAAAAAAACAAAACACGCTATCTGGAAGACTTCAATTGACATATGCTATTAACTCTGAGATTCCTAACTAATTGATTTTCCTTTTAATCACTGCCTTGTCCCCACTAATGCCCACACAATGGGGGAAAAAATGTGTTTTTCATGATGAAAATGAATGCAGCTCTTTTTCTCCTTGACCAAGCTCAGAATTGGACATGACCCTTTAAAACCTTTTTTTCTCAGCCAAATCCTCTGCTCTCTCTGGTAACCATGTGACAACAAGGGCTTCTGGCCTCTGGGGCACTAAGCACTCATAAAAAACTCCCTTGTTAGTAATTATTGTTATTATTTCCCATTTGGTATGTGGCAATATTGTCCATCTAGGCTAAGAGGCCACATCCTGTGTCCTCCTTCCACCAGCTCACACAAAAGTGCTGTTACGATTTCAAAATATAAACATCTGTTCTTGGTTCTTTTTGGTGGTGGCCCAGTGGGGGTAGGAGGAAGAGGTCTACTACATTGTCAGCTTTGGGGAATACATATGGCAGTGGGCCATGGGTTCAAACTGTGAGCTAGGATCAGGAGAGCTGAGGTGAGTCTGAAGAGAGAGGAAAGGAAATTAGCACAAGAGTGAGGCAGTCTTGGAAAAGGATCTCGGGACTCAATGCCCAAGGAGGCAGCTGCTGTGCGCACTCCAGAATTGATGGGGAGCCAGAAAGAAAAGGTCAGAGCAAAGCAGCAAGTCAGAATCAGTCAAGCAAGTTGGAGTCAAGGTTCAAAGGCAATATAAGGCACACAGTGTTCAGAAAGTCAGAAGTCCAGTAAGTAGATTAGCACCAGAAAGTCATAAACATTGGGAACAGAGAGCAAAGTGGAAAAATGAAAATTCAAGCCTATAGTTTGACTCCAGGAGGACTATTGGAAGAGAATAAGGATAGGGGTAAGGCAACAGCCATTACCTAGAAAAGAACCTAGAAAACTGAGGCATTTTACTATGCAAAAGGTTTATATGATTCTGGTGAAGGCAGGAAAATATTCTTGAATAGCCAACTGAGCACATAATTAAGAATTTGTGACTAAGACAAATACATACCAACTTCTGGCAAAAAGATATTGGCTTGAATATAAACAGATATACTGGAAAAATCTGAGGAGACAGAAAATCCTACAGTTTGAAGGGCAAATGCCATATTCTATTATTTTGGACTAGAGGCCTGTTCCACGAATTTGTGCATGGGTGGGGTCCCTTGGCCTGGCCAGCAATTGAGGCCCATCGAGGCCGGGCTGGCCAGGGGGAGGAAACGTGGGAGTTTGGCTGTGGGAGTGCACTGACCACCAGGGGGCAGCTCCTGTGTTGAGCGTCTACCCCCTGGTGGTTAGTGCACTTCATAGTGACTGGTCGACTGGTTGTTCTGGCCATTCTGGTCGTTCTGTCATAATGGCCACTTAGGCATATATATATATATATGCTAGAGGCCCGGTGCACAAAATTCATGTTCTGGGGGTTGCGGGGGGTGGGGTGGGGGTCCTCAGCCTGAGCTGCACCCTATCCAATCCAGGACCCCTTGGGGGATGTCTGCCAGTTGGACATCCCTCTCACAATCCTGGACCACTAGCTCCTAACTGCTCACCTGCCTAACTGCCTGATTGCCCCTAACTGCCCCCCTGTTGGCCTGATCACCCCTAACTGCCTCTGCCTGCCAGCCTGATCACCCCCAACTGCCCCCGTGCTGGCCCGGTCGTCCCACACAACCTCATGCTCGGTCATTTGGTTGCCCCCTCACTAACCCCCCTGCTGGCCTGGTCACCCCACGCAACCTGTTCGGCTGTCCATTTGGTTGTGATGGTCGCTTAGGCTTTTATATAGATAGATTCTGCTGAGCAATATGGCTTTAAGTTGAGCTATATTTAGTCCAACAAATTTACAGATTTTGAAAGTAGCTCCTAGTGATGGAGTAAAGAAGCCATGTTGTTTTAAAGTAGTTTTGGGCAACCATGAATAGAGGTTCTTAGTACTTCAGAACATGTGGATTAAATTGTGAGAAAATAACCATTTGGAATCTTAGTAGACATGGGATTTTCACAAGAGCATAAAACCCTACATTCCTTATACTCCAAACTGAGATGTCAAAAGCATCATAAGAGCTTTTTTAAAATTTTTTTATTGATTTGAGAGAAGAAGGTAGAGGGAGAGAGAGAAACATCTATGGTAAGAATCATTGATAAGAATCATTAATGGGCTGCCTTCTGTATGCCTCCTGCTGGGGATTGAGCCCATAACCTGGGCATGTGCCCTGACCAGGAATCCAACTGTGACCTCCTGGTTCATAGGTCGAGGCTCAACCACTGAGCCACATGGGCTAGGCAAAATGTGTAAGTTTTATTTGGAACAAGCACAGAAGGAATGAACCAAGGTCTGGTCAGATCTGATGGGCATGGAGGGGAAAGTAGGCTAGGTCTTTGGGGACAGTTATGATAGCAGAGACACTGGGGCACCAGAGAGCATCAGGAAGGGAGTAATGCTCCACATCTTGTTGTGGCTATCATCACTTCTCAAAAGCTTTTGAATAATGCAATTTTTAAATAAAAAACCAAGCATTTAAAAGCAAAACAGTACAATATAGAAACCATTAATCCATATAATAATCTGCTGCCTGTGCTGTGCAGCCAAAACATTAGTCTTTATTTTTCTCTAGAAAATGCTCTATGATTCCATTAGCCGATAATATGTTTCAAAAAAGTGATTTCACATGTAGACAAATTCCAACTCAATATCAAGCAATTGTATATCAATGATTTTGAAATGGAATTAAAGGTTAAAAAAATGATAGGAACCCTTCCCTTGTCAGAGTAGATATTTAGAATATTTTTCTTCAGACACTTCCTCAATACATTATTTATTACTGAAAATGAAATTTTACCTTATCTATTATGCCAGGCAGGTTCAAAGGGCTTTTAGGAGATATCAAAAACTTGAAATCCCTATTCTTCATGGATTAAGTTATTTTCCTAATTGCATCTACAATTCTTAGACTCTTGGCATTAAAAATAGGAATATTACACCATGTTATTATCTGGGTTCTTAGAGTAATTAGAAGATACCCCAGCACAGATTTACTAAGTGGTACATGTTTCTGGGATCCCTACAGATGATGTCAAACCCCAGCAAAGCTTAAATTAGATTGAGATTTATCTACCCTGGTGGTATTTCCTACACTTTGAGTTTTGTGGGACCTATGGGATAAAATGTTATTCTTAGAAGCTAATACTTAAAAGAGCAATCTATTAGAGGGTTAGAAGAATTCTGGAAGGGGCAGTAGGATTCTCACTTGGAATAATTAGAAAATATCACTGAAACCAATGGTTCCCAAGTGCTTGTTTGTGAATTCATGCCCATCCATGATGACTTACTTGACCATGGTGAAAGAGAAAACATGGGCAACATGTATTTTTCATAACACTGAAATCATTCAATATTTTATTGCAAGTTTATGTTCCATTTCATTCGTTTTAAACATTGATTTTTTAATAAAATGATAAAGTAGGTAGATAGTAGGTTTGTGGGGTTTTTTTTAATGTCCTCACTTGGCAGGATAAAATGTTGGCATTCCTATGTCAGATAATCCATTTGGTGGGGTGGGGGGATTTTATTAATTTGTGAAATCTATATTTGGTTAGCAGTGTCCTAGATGATTTTTCAGATTTACAAAATATTGAATGATTCAGGCCTAGAACATATATCACACTCCTTCCTCTGTGTTCTCATAGCATGTTACATGGACAACTATTATGGCACTGACAACCTTTACCCTTCCTTTATCTTCTATCAAGTGAAAGGCAGAATGAGCACTCTCCTTAACTCTTCCAGCATGGCTCTGCAGCTGATATGGCCTGTCTACTGGCCTTGAACACAACTCAAAGCTCCCGCCACAAAAGTGACATCTACATTTATCCAATGTGAAGGCAAAGTAGCTGCCTGTGAACCTAGCCAAACTCCTTTGCAAGGCCACTCATTCCATTGTTGAGCAGCCCAGGTGATTAAAAAGTGTTTCTTCATATTGAGCCCAAATATTCCATCCTGTAATTTTCATCTATTGGTCTTAGCTTTGTAAATTGTCTTCCTTTGCATCAGAGGACAATTATTATATCTATCTCCCTCAAATTATTTTTCTCTCCAGCTGCCTTCATTGCTTCTCAGGACACAAATTTTAGGCTTCTATGAATTTTAAAATTAGCCTTCTTCAAGGAGGTCTTCTCAAAATCCAATTCATGCCTTGATATGAACCCAGGTGGGGTCTGGCCAATTCCTAATCATCCACTGCCTCCTATGATATAGACATTTGCTTAAATATTTCCTATGATTATAAATATTTTTTTTCTGAATGTATTAGCTATATTGGGGTAATTATATGCATACATCTGGAATCATTACAATGATCCATTCATTTGTTCAGGAATCATACATTTCCTGTATGCATGGTACAGAAGGAGTGTATTAGTCAGAGTCCTTTAGAGAAACAGAATCAATGTGATATAAAAGGAGTTTTATTTTGAAGAATTGGTTCACACAATTATGGAGGAAGGGAAGTCTCATGATCTTCCATTTGCAACCTGGAAACCCAGAAAAGCTAGTGGTATAATTCAATACAAGTCTGAAGGTCTGAGAACCAGGGGAACCAAAGGTTTAAGTCATAGTTTAAAGACAGGAGAAGATAAGATGAGATGTCGCAGCTCAAGCAAGGAGGCAGAAATAAAAGGGGTGAATGCCTCCTTCCTCTGCCTTTTTTTTTTTTTGTATGCAAGCCCTTAATGGATTGGATGAGGATGACGCCTACCCACAAAGGGGAGGGCCTTCTACTTTAATGAGCTTGCCAATTCAAATGCTAATCTCATCGGAGACTAAACACTCTCACAGACACAGGCAGAAATAATGTTTAACCAGATATTTGGATATCCCGTGATCCAGTCAAATTGAGATATCACAGAGGTTATGTAAATATTGAAAACATACTTCTTTCCCTCCAAAATCCTTAAAAGTAATTCAAAAATAGAAACATCCAAAACATAATAACAAGATAGCTAACACTTATATAACACTATAGGTCGAGTACATGCTAAACGCTGTACACATTTTAATCCTCACAACCTTATAAAGGAGGTACTATTATTATAATCTCTATTTTGCAGATAAGGAAACTGAGACATGAATAGGTGAAGTAAATTGCTCCAAATCACACTGCTATTACATGGGAGAGAACACCAAATCCTGACAGTCTGACTCTAGATCTCAGCCATTAAACACTGTGCAATAAAGCAAAATCTCTGTATATAAAACATATCATTCAAGATAGAACTGTATTTAAGTGCCCAAAAAATACAAATAAAAGTAGAATAATATTATGGGATATGAGGGGCTGTGGTTGGGGGATGGGTTGTGGTTGCATTTGGAGAGGTAGTTGGTCAGAGAAGTTTTCTTAAAATTAATGAGTCTTGTGCCAGACCTTGAATGAAAAGAAACATAGTTGGTTGTCAAACTTGCTATTCTTAACCTCAACCATTTTAATACAGAAAACACCTTAATAGTATGTAAAACAACCCATGATGAGGTTGTCTGGTTCTTGGCCTCACAGATAAATCGGAAGCAGTGCTGGCACATGCATTCTACAGGAAGACATAATTAAAGGGAAGTAAGGGCTGATTTATAAGATTTTATGAAATGGACCATAAACTTCAGAAATTGGCCATAGCAGTTGGAGGTGTAGGTAATCTCATAGGATTGAAGAGTGAGTTAGCTATTCAAAAGAAACTACTGATAGAGAAATCAATGCATCTTGGATAAGATCCTGGGGTGAGCATGATAGGAATGGGGGAGGCATAAAGTAAATTCCTTACAATAGCAAATGCATTGGGCACTTATCACTCCCAAATGTTATTTGCAAATAGCAATAAAAATTACTAGGGTTTGTTCTCCCTTCAAAGAAGATGATTCACTTAAAGTTTATGAAGCTTATCTGATTTTAAAATCATTTTGGTGCCCCTTATTCCAGTTTATATTTTTTATCGCTAAATGGCATTACCTTTACTTTGTATCTTCTATTTGCAAATTTCTATACCACATATGGGAATTTTTAAAGAAAACAAAATGGGAATGACTTCTATCTTGAAAATACAGTTCCATTTGCTTTCAGAACCATGATTCTTCTATAAGCAGTTTGTACAAATAATCAAACAATTGCTTTTCATCAGACCATGGTTTTGATCTTGGAGCTTTTCACTTCTTTTCAGCCAGCTTAGGCTAAAATTAACTATGAAAACTAAAATCACAATCACTTTATGAAGCTATTCATGGTATTTTTTAACCTATTATTAGCACATGAAAAAAATAACTGATTCAGCAAAGAATTCCTTTAAAGAAAACATTAGGTTTTTAGTCTCTTTGGGGCTAATTTGTGCATTGAAGATATGTAAGAGAGGTGAACATTCAGCACCTAGCACAGCGTGACTATATTTGTACAACAACAAACATTCCAATAAAAGTAAAAATTTTCCATTATCCGAGGTGTTTAAAATAACCAGATTGCTTATAACCTTTAGCAGAACATCTTGAGTAAAATTTTTACTGTCACCTGAATTTTTCCTGTTCATACTTGTTCACTGAGCACTTGGAATCTTTGGTCAATTGTGCTGTTCCTCATGATTATGTGGCCATGTCTTGCATTTCAGCTCCTAAAAGTCTGGAACTGCATCTCTACATTGCATCACCAGTTCTCCATAAAGTTTATCTCAGTCAATGTTGATGATGAAAATATGAGTATATTAATGTGTCCTTTAATATTCTCTAGGAAATCAACAAATGAGCACAAAATTAACCAAATAAAACTTGACATTTGCACAGATTAATATGGGATTGTACTTTCAGACACCTTCTTTAGCCATGTCCTGCAAACTGTACTGAATCAGAAATATGTAACCAGAATGTTTCAAGTCTCTGACAATGTTCCCATTAGTGTGCAAGCTTCAGAACAATACAACCAAAATCACAAGGAACAAACTTTTCTTGAAAAACTATTATATCCCAAGTCTTATGCTGAATAGGAAAATGAATTTTTTAAAAAATCCATTTTCTGCCCTAACCGGTTTGGCTCAGTGGATAGAGCGTCGGCCTGCGGACTGAAAGGTCCCAGGTTCGATTCCAGTCAAGGGCATGTACCTTGGTTGCGGACGCATCCCCAGTAGAAAGTGTGCAGGAGGCAGCTGGTCGATGTTTCTCTCTCATCGATGTTTCTAACTCTCTATCCCTCTCCCTCTCTGTAAAAAATCAATAAAATATATTTTTAAAAATCCATTTTCTC
The DNA here is from genome assembly GCF_964212035.1 of Myotis nattereri. NCBI lineage: Eukaryota > Metazoa > Chordata > Mammalia > Chiroptera > Vespertilionidae > Myotis > Myotis nattereri. The sequence goes on along the minus strand of NC_138078.1, from coordinate 94,175,429 downwards.
AAGGTCCTTTCAAACCAGTGAAGAGACAGACAAATAAATGAGCAACTGTTGGCCATCTCTTGTGGACTCTATCATATGTAGGCTGTATTGGAGAAGAATGCCAAAGTGTACAGTTCCAATAGCATTCAATCCCAGTTTCAGTCTCCTTTGATCTAAACATATATGCCCTTGTACCTTCTGAATGCCCTCCATAAAAGGAGATAACCCTCACTGAGAAAGAATGCCCCGGTTTAGTCACACCCGTGAAGTAAATCAGCTAAGCAATTTTGCAAAAGGTGAGGTAAAGAATGGAGATTAGAAAAACAGCCTGAGAATGTCTAGTATATCACATTTCTACCACATATAATTAAGATGGAATTGTGTACGTTATATTAGACTTATCAAAAACAGTTATCAGAGTTGATGGATCCACTTGTTAGAAATTCTCCTACACTGACATTATGTTCAACAGATGGTATTTTTCAATCTATATTTCAATTAGAAGTTAACCACACTCCAAGAGAAAGGAACTTATGAACTTTGGCTTTTTAAAGTTTCTTTATCTATCAGCATCTGGACCAGGCTTGCTACATTCCCTGTTTAGCCCATCTCCAGCCTAAGAAAAGTACTGCCACCCACTGATATGAATAAAAAAATAAATCCCTTCCCCATCCCACACAAACAGTAACAACAAATAAAATACCCCAAAGAGTTCAAACTTCCCATGATCCAGATTATAGTCATTTTTTTTTTACCTTTTCATTTATTATATACCCATGTCTTTCTTAGGGAAAGTTTTCTTATGGGAAATGGGGTTTGTTCTGGTTAGCTTTTTTTGCATTAAATTAAGTGGGTAAAATCATCAGCCAATTATTTGCTATTCCTGTCACTGCTGAATTGAGAGTAAGCATAGGTAAAAACAGAGAGCTATAACTTTCAATTTTTAGTCTTGTTAAATAGAAAAAAATCAGTATGGAGAAAAAAACCCAATATGGAGGAGACAAAGGATCCAAGGCTTTGGAGGAGCTTAGATATGGAATTGAGTTCCATCTCTGCCACTATGTCATTCATTCAACAACTATGAACAGCAGGTGCCTAATATGTGCCTCAGACTACTCTAGATGTTTGGTATATACTGATGAATTTAACAAAATCTCTGCACTCATGGCATTTTCATTCTAGTTTTGGAGAAGACAATAAACCAGGAAACAAAGACGTAAACAAAAATATAATTTCAGACACTCAGTGGTAATGGCTGTCAGGAGAAAGAGATGAAAAAATTTTACAGACTGACAGATCTCAGAGGGAAGGAGGGCAGAAGAGATTAACTAAAGAATTTATAGCCCTAAGCAGTTTTGCTCAGTGGATAGAGCATCAGCCTGTGGACTCAAGGGTCCCAGGTTCGATTCTGGTCAAGGGCATGTACCTTGGTTGAGGGCACATCCCCAGTAGGGAGTGTGCAGGAGGCAGCTAATCGATGTTTCTAACTCTCTATACCTCTCCCTTTCCTCTGTAAAAAAATCAATAAAATATATTTTTTAAAAATAAAGAATTTATATGCATAGCTCATGGACACAAGTAATAGTGTAGTGAAAGCCTTGGGTAGGGCAGGAGCTGGATGGAGGGGGGCAAAGGGATAAAATAGGGGACATCTATAATACTTTCAACTAAAAATAAAATTAGAATATGTGAGGTAATGGATGTTAACTTATTGTGCTAATAACTTCATAATACGTACATATGTCAAATCATTATGTTGTACACCTTAAACTAATATAATGTTATATGCCAAATATATCTCAATAAAACAAGAAAAAATATATTTTTAAATAAAGGTTTGTGACTAGCTAAGTGATCAAGAAGCAAGCCACTAATCTCTGAAGGTCAGTTTTCTCATCTAGAAAATGGGGATAATGATAGTTTTTACCTCGTAAGATTATTGTGAGATTTTAAAATGTATTTATGACAGCATATCCCTTTAGCCAAGATGTTCTGCTAAAGGCTATAAGCAATAAGCAATCTGCTTATTTGAAACACCTTGGATAATGGAAAATTTTTACTTCTATTGGAATGTTTGTTATTGTAGAAACAGCCACGCTGTGCTAGGTGCTGAATGTTCACCTCTCTTACATAACTTCAATGCACATCCCTTTGACAGCATATCGCTTGCCAAATCGTAACTTCAACAGCATATCCCTTGTCATTTTACAGGCACAAAATAAATGGTAAACATTGTTGTTGTTGTTTTGTTTTTGTAATAAAACTATGATGAGATAATGGACACCAAATGCCCCACTGAGTCAAAGAGCATTTTTTTTTCTGTAATAAATATGAAGCCTTTATCTTTTAAAAACACTTTAGGGTTTTCTGTAGGACAAAACGTTTTTAATATAGTCCATTCCTGTAATTCCATGATGCTCCTCTGAAGTCCTGCATGACTCTATTTCTTTCCCACGGTGGCCAAATGCCATGACAATTTTCTTAGTAGGAATATTCTGGTATGAAGGAGTGATTTAATCTGAATATTTGTCTTAGAATGGAAGCTCCTCTGTGTCTGTAGCTCTCTGTGGTGTGTTACACTCTTTCAGAGCCTCATGCATGATACACTCTAATTTCTACCTCTATTCTTTCTCCCTTCAAATAATGATATTCTGTCAGGAAAAAGCAAATCACTAAGATCAAAAAGAAAAGAGCCTGATCACTCTCAAACCTGCCTTTCATCTGACCCTGACCTACCAATCTGCTTTTTCATTTAAGTCCCCTTGGTGTGTCAGCTTCCTTCCTCCTTTCCCTAGACTGAACTTGTATTAATCTTCACTTTCTTTTAACTTGGAGCCTGTGCTGTCTTACCTCCACTGCTGCCTAATATTTGAGACTCACCAACCTTCAGACAGAGAAATTCAACAGAAACAGGTTTGAAATGATGGGCTGTTTTCCAATAATATTTACTGTGCATCTTCCAACAACATAAGTGGGTGGGTATGGCAAATATTGTTAGTCACAGTCTTAGATATAGAAATGGGGGTTTGGGGAGTCATGCAGGACTTCAGAGGAGCATTATGGAATTACAGGAATGAATTATATTAAAAACTTTTTGTCCTAAACGTTTTGACACAACAAGTCACTGGCGGCCTTTACATTTTACTGCTTCTAAAAATTTTAGTGTACAAAACCATTTTTACTTTCCTCTCTGACAACAATAATGAGGCAGTATACTTGTATGTGGTGGTTAAGAACCTTGATGCCAGAGCCATACTCCCAAGATGTTTAAATCATAAATTACTAGCTGTGTGACCTTGGGAAAGTGTCACTTCTCTGCACACCAGTTTTTGTCTTTATAAATTGAGGGAAATAAAAATACCACCTGACTGTATTGTGATGAGTATTATATATGTAATACCTACTTGCTTACCAATGCCTAGCACATAGTAAGATCTCAATAAATGTTAGCTATTATTATTATTGCAGGCATCTAATGATTCAATTCTATCAAGGCAGATTCTATATTAAATTAATAATTTCTGGTCCTCAGTTCAGGTCAGCTTAGCTAACCAGGGAGTAACTATAGTTGTAGGAATTTGTTCGCTGATGAACACTCCACTGGTTGTTCTGTCCATATAAATAAATCTAAATGAAAGGGCTGGCAGCTTACAATGACATCAGCTGTGTGCAACATAGTACAACACAATAAAGAGGCGATGCTGGTGACCTAGAAACAATTCTCTAGTGAATGCTTAATTGGAGAAGGTCGCTGAGCTAATGGTCACTAGAGCAGCAGTTCATAGCATAGCTCTGTAAGCAATAGTGGACAGTTGCCAACCTGGCTACCAGCTGTAAAATCTCCCCACATGCCCTGACACCAGCATATTTGGTTGAATGCTCTGTCTCCCTGAGATCTTAGACTCTTAGTAATCACAGGCAAGGTAATATTACTCCATTTTAATCATATTACAGGTCAAATCCTATTACCCAAATCATGACAACTCAAGTAACAGTTTTCTATTAGAGTCTAATGATACTGTTGATCCTATCCCCCAACCCTAGTGTAACGAATGTGGCCCACAATGAACTGAAAGATCAAGACTCGCCAAGTCAAATTCCAACACTTCACACTACTTCAAGTACTCTTACACAGTAGGAAAACATTCTACATTCATTTCAGGAGAAATATATTTGCAATGTTTTGCTGCAATGGGAATTTGTCTCCATGGTGCATTTATGCCAGGTGAACTTCCAAAAGGAATTACAGCTGCAGTACCACAGAGGTACAGCTGCAAGAAATTTACTGGGCAGGAGGAAAAAAATCTTCATGACATTCTCCCCTAAGGAAAATTTCTGTAATCTTTTTCTGACAGGCGAGTAATAAGTATTCACACAGGAGCATATTGCTTATATTCCCCTGACAGGCAAGAACTTTTTTCACCCTGGAAAAAAACTATGGAGGATAAACTACAGGTATATTTCTTGTTCTAATCCAGGTACAAGAATTCACTGTTTAAGTGAAGCCAAAAGCAGAGTCAATAAAGTACTCAAAAACTATAATAGAAGAAAAAAGTAGATCTTGAGGTGAAGACAAAAGACAGGTCTTCCGGGTTCCTGGATACTTAAGTTGCCTTCAGTTTCTAGAAAACAGATGAACCTTTTCGGTACCTTTCTGCTTATTTCTAATCTGGGAAAATATGCCAATTAAGAATGATATCCTACAGATTCTGGCTACTGTCCATAAAAGAGCAGCATTATATTGGCATCCTCTTCTTGTAAAGATATTCTATCTTTTCTTATTAAAAATAAGATGGATTACGCTTGCCAGAGCTCAGTGGTTAGAGCGTCAGCCTTTGGACCAAAGGGTTACGGGTTCGATTTCTGATCAAGGCCACATACCTCAATTTCAGGTTCCTCGGCCCCTAGTAGGTGTGTGTGCAGATCTGTCTCTCTCATGGCGATCTCTCTCTCTCTCTCTCTCTCTCTCTCTCTCTCTCTCTCTTTCTCTCACTCTCTCTTTCTCTCTCTCCCGCCCCCTGCCCTCCCTTCCACTTTCTCTAGAAATCAATGGAAAAAAAATATCCTCGGGTGAGGATTTTAAAAAAAATAATATAGATAGATGATGATGATAGATAGATAGATGATAGATAGATAATAACAGCAGCAATAATACTAATAATTAGCCATGAAAACTAAAAAGGAAACTCAATCCCAATTTATTGGCCAGTTTCAGTGAACCTTATCAGTTGCCAAAACTTCCTAACAATGGTAACCATCAGTTAACACAAGGAATTCTACAGGAAAGAGAAATGTCAGGAGAAATTTCATGGTAACTGACAGGCATTAGTCAAAAATGTACTTTTATTTTTTACTACCTGTGATAGTGCCTGTAGTCTTAGATATTTACTGAAAGGACACACTGGATGTATCTGACTTGCCTATTTGGCACCTCCATGCTCTACTCTGTGAGGGTAATGGTATGATCTTTAGCAGCAGTCCAGCTGGTTGCAGAATGGCCTCAGCACACTCAAGACAGAAAGTAAAAACAATGGGCAACATTAAATTTTTGCATCACATATGAGTCAAAGGAGAACTGGGTTGGTGAGGCAGTCAGGGTAGCAACTGATTGGAGAAACATCTAACATGTCTTTATTTTGTCACGGTTGTGTCTTGTCTGTTCTGTTATTCTGTCCAATGATTTTCTCCAGGAATGTGGCATGATCTGTTGACTTCTCAGTTTTCAAATCCTTGCTCTATTTCCCATTTGAAGCTTCTCACTCTATCTGCATTCTCTATGCTTTTCTGTCCCATTCCAAATTTCCATTTCTTACTGATATTTCAGTTGCTATCTACCATTTCTGATTCTTTGGAAGACAAACCCTCTCTGGAGGCTCCTTGATGTGAAGTCCAAGGTGTACTTGCCCCAACTTGCCAGGGGTCTCACCTGGCCCCAGAGATGTTGGGGTATTATTTACCCTCTACCATAATACTCCATTGAAGCAGACAATGCTCCATGTAGTCAGCCTTTTCCACCCTGAATCCCATTCTGTTGATGTCCTGTTTTTATTGAATGCTAATAAGCCCACTTTTGTTATTGGTTATTCAGTTACTCTAGCTCTTGCAATTTATTGCATTTTAACTGGAAACTTTCTGGAGACAATGTCATAGCCCCCAAATAGTTACTTCAATAATGAAAGTTCTAGACACTTTGTCAGGCCAGGGAGAGATCCTTCTGAACATGGGGAAACCTTAGAGTATGACCGTGCCCTCCAAATCATAACTTCAACAGCATCCAATAGCAGGATTGGCTCAGATCACAAGCCTGCTGCACAGGAACACACAGCAGGGTTCTGCTGCCACAATCCCTGAAAGGAAGAGGTCAGTGTGAGAAGGTGCCAGCAAGATGAAGTCTGAATTTCACAGGGCTAAATGGCACCTGTCCCACTGAAAGAAGGTCAGTGTTTTCTACTGAAAAATAATTAATAAATATAAAAGTTACAAATTCTGTGGAAAATATACATGACACCTTTTACGACGAACAATTAAGTAACCAACTAATTATGGGAATTCTAAAGATAATACCTTCACAAATTTATAAGTCAATTACTATCTTTTCAGCTCCTTTCTATGTAGTAGGAGCAGAAACATAATTATGACAATTTTTTTTTTACCAAGTGCTTGAGGAGGTGCTTAAATTTAATTGCAGTCAGCCAACCTACTTCCCAGGAAGGTGTGGAGCAGGGGAAAGGCAGGATGTGGGTGGAAGAAGTAAGTCCTTTCCAATGCTTGCTAATATGCTTTCAGCTACCTTTGCTTGATCCAAGAAGGCTTTAAAGTCTAAAAAATCTAACTCCTCTATTGTAGTGAAATGTTTGTTTTCAGACCCTTTCATTCTTGTCAAAGGGATTTAGGGTTAAAGGAATGTCCAGTTAGAAGTCCTTGATCATAAAAGATAACATAGAGATATACAAAAAGCATCTTGAAAATGTTGATAAGATTCATGAGACAATTTACCTGGAAGATGGATATAGGTCTAGTGTCCATGCATTAATTCTGGATAATGGTGAGCCTGAAAAAATCCTAAAGGAGTACAATGATGATTAACCCCAGAAATTATCTGCCTTGGTTGGCCTGATTCCCTCAATGTTAATATTATACCAGAAGCTCTAACAGATAAACCCTGAAACCTCAGTAGCTTAACACAATAAAAGTTTTACTTAAGCCAATTCTAAAATGGATGTTCCTTATGAGTGAGGAATAGTCACAATTATTTGGGCTCTGCCAGCTTGATCACATTGATTCCAAGGTCATCTAGAACATCAACATCTACCCAGTAGATGGGAGATGAGAAATAATGAAATATCATATGGGGATTTATGGGCCAGGACTAAATTTGATACACAACTTCTACCCACATTCCATTGGCCAGAACTTAGCCAAATGGCCACACTTCACTCTGTGGAGGCTAGAAACTGTAGTCTGTGCCAAGGAAGAAAAGGTAAAAGATTTGGTGAATAACAAGCCAATCTCTGCAACATATCCCTTCTCATCCACATCTCTCGTACCTCTTTTCTGAATCTCCTCCCACCACCTCTTCTCCAAATTCACTCCACCCTTCCAGGTTCCAATGACACCTTCTCTGGTCACCTGCAGCCCTTATGTGTCTCCCCATTTTCACAGATATTTTTATCTCACTGCTTCCCAAAGTATGGTTTAGAGACCCCACCCCCCCAGCATAATAACCTAAGAATCTGGTTAAACGAAGATTCCTAGGCACCACCCATGACCTGCAGAATCAGGTTCTCTGGAGTTCAGGAATTTGTGTGTTTGACAGGGACTTCAGGTGATTCTAAAGCACACTAATAAATGAGATCACTGACCTACAAGACTTGCAGTGTCTGCTGTTGATTATACAATATTTATAACACCTCTCTTAATTGTTTCCATCTCCAAATAATCTCCAACAAAAGCTTAGGCTTTCTGTACACCGAGACAGTGTTTTTCCTTCTATTATTTCCCCACCAGTGTCTAAAGCCATGTTGAGCACATAATAGAAATTTAAATGCATTACCAGGTTGTATGTGTGGATTGATCAATAGAATTGGTAGCTGCCAAATAAAATGCATCATATAAGGAGAGTTTTTCAAACTGGAAAGATAAAGACTGAGAAGGGGAATGATGAGAGCTCAGAAAATCATCAAAGGCAGAGATAGAGGAAATAATAACTGGGTCATTTCTTCCTGGTAATACTAGAAAGTCTTTCTCAAGACTTTAAGGAAGACCAGGTGTCTTTGCAGGGGTAGAGTTGTGGCAAAAGTAAGTAAATGTTGTGCAAACCAACCATCAATATCTAGAACAAGTCACTAACGCATGCATTGCTAACTCATGGACTATGTGACCATAAGCTCATAAAATAAGCCATGGGTACTCTGGCCCTATTTCAGTGTTCAACTCTGCTCCCTCACCTTCCCTCCATTCTTGTTCTTGCTCTCCTGCTCCTATATTCCAAACAAATTCTGCCCTGCTTCTGAGCCTTTGCTTTCATCTCCTGTTTCTGGTTCTACTTTCATTCTTTGTATTAAAAATCATGGCCTTGGCTTCTTTAATTTTATTTTTTTGGCACTCAATAAATATATAACTTGCATTTCTTGTCACTTTGGAAATAAAACCTTGTAAGTCCCAAATCAAGTCCGAGGCCTGGGTCCTGGCACCTAGACTTGGCCCCCTTAAGCCCCAGAACACTGGGTTGTTTCCAGAGATGATCCCTGCTACTCCCTCCCTATTCTAAAATTATATAATGATGACTGCTATGAAGCAATATGCAATTATCCCTTAAACTTGTCTGAACCCAAGAAGGAAGAAGAAAGGAAAATAATGTTTTTATCTATTTAACATGGCAAATATCTTGTATTTCTCAGTCCCCTGGTCGAAAGTTAGTATGATTAGGGATTTCATGAATACCATATTTTAAAATAGTATCTTATGTTTATGGAGTGTTTATTTTGGGCCAAACATTGTGCTACTTTACATTTATTATCGAATATCATCCACACAATGACCCATGAGGTAAGCACTATCATCATTCTTTACCAAAGAAGAAAAGTGAGGCTCAAAGAAATTAGATAACTTGCTCAAAATCACACAACTAGGAAGTGGATAATCTGGATTTAAAGAAAAACCTGTCCTACTCCAGAGGCTCCAGAGCCCACATAATGACTACACTAGAACTGCTAAAAGACACATCCTTATTTATCACTAGGAGAGTGCGTGATATTAGGAAATTCCAAGGAGTCACTTTCAATAGGTCTGTATAGCCAAAATGCTGTCTATCGATGAATGTAAGCTGCCTAAATGCAGAGGCCACATGTAATCTGTGCATAAGAATTAAGAAATTAATATTACAAAGTCCCCGCTAGTGCAAAATACTGGGAGAGGTGTTACTGCCTAAAATAATTTAAGTTTCAGATATTGATTGAAGGGTGGAGTAGAGAGCAGAATTTGTGGGGTAGGGCAAGGTGAACAGAAAAAGATTTGAAAACTATATTCAGAATAGGCTTAGCCTGGAGATTCAGAGAAAGTAGATCTCCACATGCACTGAAACCAGATATAGCACAATAAGAAGAGATTTTTATAGCCTTGTCTTTTAATATGTGGAAAGGGGAGAAAAGCCAGATAAGAGAATAGAGCTGACTTATCATGAAAGCTCTTAATTGGGAAGACATAAAACCTACATTATCAAAGATTGGAGCAATATTTCAAAATCAACCTTAATAACTCCAGTGAGTCAAGTTCTTAAAAATTTCACCAGCTCAATAATGGGAGTATTACAGTATTTGTTCCTAAAAATGTGTCTCCAATTACTTTAAGAAATTCTTTCAGACCTAAAGTGACTGGGTAATAGTCATCACTGTATCTATATATTATAACATTGGTATAGAATGAGAAATGTTCTTAGCCCCCAGCAAGGATAGTTTAAAGGTCAGAGCCAGTTTCTGGAGAGTGAAATAAAATGCTATTTAAATGAAATCAACTGACTGATTAAAAATAAAAACCTGGCTAAAGCTTTTAAATTTACTTTATTTTTATTAAGATTCTCAGTATCAGACTCATAGACACAGAGAGAGAACTGGTGACTACCAGAGGGTAAGAGTTTGGGGGACTAGGATTTTAAAAGATGGAGGGAGGAAAGGTGTTGGGGGATGAGTGAAAAGGTGAAGGGATGAAGAAGTACAAATTGGTAATTACAGAATAGTCACAGGGATATAAAGCACAGCATATGGAATATAGCCAGTAATATTATAATAACTATATATGGTGTCAGATGGGTACTAAATTTATCAGGGTGATCACATTGTAAGCTATAAAATATGCAATCACTGGGCTATCTATATATGTGAAACTAATATAATAGTGTATGCCAACTGTATTGAAAACTAACATATATATATATTTTAATTCTCAGTATCACCAGACCAGTGTGTTCAGTGGTTGAGGGTCAACCTATAAATTAAGAGGTCAGGGTTCAATTCCCATTCAGGAATTGAATTCCCATTCAATTCCCATGCCCAAGTTGCAGGTTCCATCCCCAGTAGGGGGCGTGTAGGAGGCAGGCAATCAATGATTCACTTTCATCATTGATGTTTCTATCGCTATCTCCCTCTCCCTTCCTTTCTGAAATCAATAAAAATATATTTTTTTAAAAATTCTCAGTACCCTAATAAATTGATAAAGAAGCAAATAAACTGAGATATTTGTTCATTTCCCATAATCGCCCAAGCAAAATAGAACAGATTTTTATATAAAACCTCCAGGATAAACTGCCAGTTTACATTTTTCAAATGTCCTTCATCTTAACTCATTATGTAAAAACTAGAGGCCTGGTGCACAAAATTTGTGCACTGGGGGGTGTCCCTCAGCCCAGCCTGCACCCTCTCCAATCTGGGACCCCTCGAGGGATGTCCGACTGCCCATTTCAGACAGTCACATTCAATTAATTAATTAATTAATTAATATTAATTAATATTCAGCAAAGCCTTTAGGGAATGAAATATAGAAAGGATAAAACTTTGATGTCAGTTTTAATCCTCTCACAATCCGAGACTGCTGGCACCCAACCGCTCACCAGCCTGCCTGCCTGATTGCCCCTAACTGCTTCTGCCTGCCAGCCTGATCACCCCCTAACCACTCACCTGCCAACCTGATCGACACCTAACTGCTCCACTGATGGCCTGATTGTCCCTAATAGCCCTCCCCTGCAGGCCTTGTCCCTCCCAATCTGCCCTCACCTGCAGGCCTGGTCCCCCCCAACTGCCCTCCCCTGCTGGCCTGGTTGCCCTTAACTGCCCTCCCCTGCCAGCCTGGCCGTCCCTAACTGCTCTCCCTTGCCAACCTGGTCACCCCTAACTGCCCTCCCCTGCTGGCCCAGTCCCTCCCAACTGCCCTCCCCTGCAGGCCTGGTTGCCCCTAACTGCTCTCTCCTGCAGGCCTGGTCTCTCCTGCAGGCCTGGTCACCCCCAACTGCCCTCTCCTGCTGGCCTGATCGCCCACAACTGCTCTCCCCTGTCGGCCATCTTGTAGCGGCCTTGTGGTGACCATCTTGTGTCCACATGGGGGTGGCCATCTTGTGTGTTGGAGTGATGGTCAATTTGCATATTACCACTTTATTAGATAGGATGAGATTTTGCTAGATATACTTATTCAATTTTCACATCTTTTTGTGAATGTAAAATGTTAGCAGATAGTTGGTTGTAAAAAACAAAAACTTAAGCCAAAAATTCCTTATTAGAACAGATTAATAACTTAATGACTGAACATTCAAGCAACTGCTTCAGTGGCAAACAGTACTAGAATCATGATCACAGAAGTTCTTAGCAAAAAGCCCAATTGAATTCAAGGGGAAAATGCCCCAGAAAAGCTTCTCATTGCTTTTTCAATCATCCTCATCATCATCATTACCATTGTGTATGTGTGTGGGGGTGTGTCAACAGAGAGAGAGAGAGAGAGAGAGAGAGAGAGAGAGAGAGAGAGAGAGAGAGCTCTCTCTGTAAGGCACACATGTATTCATTTTGTCATTATCAAGGATTTAGAGAAGTTTAAACAGATGACATTTGACATGTAATTGAAAAGCAATGAAATAAAAGTGATCCACAATTTAGTACATCAATCTGTTTTCTGACTATATACATTTATTCTAGAAAGCCCCATTTGAAATGAAAATATCAAAGAAGGAGTAAGCCACTAATCCCTTGCTGCAAATTTGTCAGATTTTCTTTAGTTGTCAAAAGTGGTAGAGACTGACTAGCTATCCATCAAACCCATTTTCTTTCCATCTAAACACAAAGCTAGAGTATACTTCCCAGTGTTCATTGAAGTTAGGTGTAGACATGGACTGTAAGTATAAGCTACACTTCCATTCATGGCTCATGAAAACCTCACATACATGATTCTCCTTGCCCTTTTTCTTCTGCCAACTTGACACAGAAGAGAATGGTAACCTTGGGATAAACATACTGAAGACAATAGAGCCACCAAATGAAGTAACATGTGTCCCTAGAAAGTGGCCTCCAACTAATCAGGAGCACCCACTTTGGACTCTTTGTGCATGAAAAAACAACTATGATGTCAAGCCATTGAGAGTTGGGAATTTAATTGTTACTGCAGTTCCATTACCCTAATATATTCAGCAAAGCCTTTAGGGAATGAAATATAGAAAGGATAAAACTTTGATGTCAAAAGGAATGGGTCCTACAGCAGGAAGTGCTGGACAGCCATAGGACAGCTCAGGGGGTGTGGAATGCTGGAAGGTGAAAAAGCAGCAAAAGCAAACTTCACTTTGCTATTTTGCCTTCGAACAGCCTTCATTACCAGTAATAAACCTGAAGCGACCAGATGAATCACCTCAACATGATTCTATTTCTACCTCTAATCTCTACTCATGTTCCTGTTCAAAGAGCACAGATTTATAATTTTAATTATCTAAAAGTTGTAGAGATTTAAACATCTGTTTTAAGTGTTCAATAAGTATTAGAAAAGCAATCCATTTTTCTTTAAGCCAAGTAGTGATTTACAGTTTTCTGGGACTTGCACAACTCATTGCAGACAATGCCCAAGGGGGAACTTGAGAGAGAAGTAAGGAGCACTTTAATTAGCCCACGATTAATTCCATTTAGGCTGTCTCCATGAAATGCAGCCACCCTAAGGAACAGTAAATCATTCAATTATCGATTTTGATGTGTTATTCAGCCCCAAAGCCAAAAGCAATAGCATTGATATTGAGTGTTCTCAGCATTGAATTTAGTGGCAAGGCAATCTAATGGCAACCTGTTCAGTGTGAGGAATACTTAAGAGGCATTTTAGTTATTCAGAAGATGTTACCCAGTCCTCAGGATAAGGACTTGATCTAAGAGCCTGTGTAATTTGACCTAGGAGACTTGATGTGCCACCAACTTCAAGAAAAGTAGTTTTAAAAAAGGTGGGGGCATGATTCCCCCCCCAAAAAAAAAAAACCCACAAGAGTTTCAAATAGTTGTTTCTTGGATTGCCCTTAGTGTAGGATCTCTCCATTTATGGAGAAGAACTACACTTAAATGGAAAGACGACATCATCAGGGTCAGGTAAACTGAGACCAACTTTGGCTGAACTCAAGGAAGGTGTAGTTCTCCATTCAAAACACAAATCTAATCACATTAATCTACTGCTCAAAACTTCTTAATGGCTTACCACCACTTTTAGGATGAAATCCAAAATCCTTATCATGGCCTAAAAGGCTCAAATCATCTGCCCCCTCTCTATACCCTAGCCCAGTGATGGCGAACCTTTTGAGCTCAGCGTGTCAGCATTTTGAAAAACCCTAACTTAGCTCTGGTGCCGTGTCACATATAGAAATTTTTTGATATTTGCAACCATAGTAAAACAAAGACATATTTTTGATATTTATTTTATATATTTAAATGCCATTTAACAAAGAAAAATCAACCAAAAAGAATGAGTTCACGTGTCACCTCTGGCACGCGTGCCATAGGTTCACCATTGCTGCCCTAGCCTCATCTATATGTTCCATTCACACTGGCTTTCTTTGAGGTGTACATAAGTGTCAAGCTACTTCCCACCTCAGGGCCTTTGAATTGCCTCTCTGCCTTGAACACCATTCACCCGTACCTTCTTCATCCAAATAACCCCTACTCATCCTTCGGGTTTCTGTTCAAAATGTCACTTCCCCAGCCAGACCTTCCATGTGCCATCAGTTCAGGCTAAAGACACCCGTTTATATGCTCTCATAGATCTTACTCTATTTCTTGCATTCTTAACCTTCTATAACAGTCGTTCTCAACCTAGGCTGCACATTAGAATCACCTGGGAATCTTTTTAAAATCCTGATTTCTGGGCCTCATCCTCTGGAAATTCTGTTTCTTTGTTACTAATGTTGTGGCCCCACCCCATAACAAAAAAACAGAATTTCCAGAGGATGAGGCCCATAAATCAGGATTTTAAAGATTCCCAGGTGATTCTAATGTGCAGCCAATGTTGAGAACCACTGTTCTATAATATGATATATTATTTTAAAAATAAAAGATAAAATTTAAAAATCATCTCTACCATCAGAGTATATATCACTATACCATATCACTGTGCCATAAAGGATGGTATTGAACTATAAGACAATTTTAGGGAAGGCAACGTGGAAGGAGCACCACTGGGGAGAGACAGGGATGAAGTCTTTGAATAGGCATCTAGGAGAAAAGGAGTAGAGAAGAGGGAATGGAGATTAAAGACTAAATTCATGACTTTGCTGCTTATCTGTTCTGGTACTCAATTCAATTTGCAAAATAGGATTATAGATGAGGTAAAGATGAGTGAGGAGTCAGGAATCAGTAATCAGATCGGATAGGCATCAGACACATCCTGCAGTAGCTCCACATTTAACCTAGAATCCCATAGTTACTGGACATGCTCATATCAAAAAGAGCCACTGCTCATTCTAAGCAGTGTCTGGGAATTTACTGGCTCTCTGAAAAATCCACTTCTCAAATTCTTCTAGTGTTCCTTCAGAGTTACAATTTACTTTAAGACTAAAGGGATGTTGCTTAAATGGCATATAAGTTAGCTCACTCATATTCATGTCCCCCCTCTCTTTCTCTGCCACCCCTTCTCTCCCTCTCTCTCCTTCTCCTTCATTTTCTTTGATCCATCACACTCTGGAAAGGAATAATGATGGCATTGCCAAATATAAGATAATTTCATTTCCCACCACAAACCCAGGAAATACTCTCAGGAATTTAACTCTTCAACAACTTATTTGAAGCAACTACACTGAAGGCAGCATAAACTGCATGGGTCCCTTAAGACAAGCTTTGTGTGCAACACCCATAGCAGGCCTACTTCTGCTCCTAGACATTCACAGAGCTCTCCAAACTGTGTTCTGAGATCTTCAGGCTGGTACAAAAGAGCTGCAGGACCCCCACACCTTTCAGAGGGATTTCTTTTCGAAAACTTTCTTCATCTTACCCTGTTTTAACTAGAGTTCAAAAGAAAGCTTTTGGACAGCATCTAATAATGCACTTTCCTAAATAGGTGTGTCTATCATCTGAACTGGAATTTTTCTAAAAAATTATCAATAACAGTCTTAACTAGTCTTGTTTACCGTGTGTGTGCACGCGCGCACACACACACACACACTGATCAATATATGAAAATAATCAAGGGCAAGAAGAACAAGGTGTATGGAAACTTAGATAAATCATGGAATGTGGACACTGCTTCCCTTACAATACTTTGAAGTGGTGGCTAATTATTTTCTCATACCAAAATTTCAAAAGTTTGGTAGCTGTCATCTCTGCTCCTCATTGCTATTTCTAGTGTTCTTTTTAAAAATATATATATTTATTCATCTCAGGGAGGAAGAGAGAGAGGCAGAGAGATATAGAAACATCAATGATGAAAGAGAATCAATAATTGGCTTACTCCTGCATGCCCCCTATGGGGGACTAAGACCGCAACCCTTATGAACCTCTCTTTTCGCTTATGTCATCTAACTACACCAAACTCTCCCTCTTTCTGTAGCTGTCAACAATTCCTTCATTTATCAGACCTTGGCATTGTCCTTCCCAACCCAAGCTCTGTAATTATTCTTAGTGACATCAATATCCATATGGATGGCTCTTCCATACCCCTGGCTTTTTAGTTCCTTGATTTTCAAATTTTGGATTACCTGCCTCTATACCCTACATTAACCACCCATCCATAAAATCTGTGAATATACTTCACCTTTCATATCACTAACTCCAGCATCCTATTCTCTGCACATAACCTCTTCTCTTTTGACTTTGTGTGTTCAAGTACTTCCACTAAAACCAATCTTGGACTTCATTAAGATCTCAAGTTCATTGACTTCTTTACTTTTTCCCATCAGTTAGCTTTTCTTTACCTTGCTTTTTATACAGTTTAGATCCCCTCAGTCCATCTTTTTAATAATTCTTATCAACATCTTAAACTCTCTTGCCTCTTTGTCATTTCATTGCATCCATCTGGCAAAACCTTAACCCTGAATGAACACTCTCATTCACTTTCACCATGTCTGCATCAAAGTGATCAATAACTGCTAAACAGTCATACATGAGGAATACTGGGACCACTAAGTGTTCATGACCACCAGCCTCATACATATTCTGGACATCTCCTGCAACCCTAATATATGTCTTTGGCCAATTCCATTTCCCACTCTCCACAGATAACTTAAAATTTTCTTCATTCTCCTCAAACCTCTATCCCTTGACTCCATCCTCCTTCCTTTCTCCTAGCAAATTAAAGAGAAAACTAAAGCCATTAGACATAAATATTCTCCTCTTCTTGACCACAAATATAAAGGTCTACCAATTCCTGTGTGTCTTTTTATAGTTAACAGCTCTATCACTTGCTAGCTGTGTGAATTTTGTTAAATCATAGAGCCTTTCTGTGCTTTTTTGTTTTCTATAAAGTATAAACAACAGTAATACCTAACTAATAAGGTTGTAAAACTTAATGAGGTAATATGTGTAAAGTACTTGGAATTGTGCGTGGCATGTGGTAAGTCCTATATAACTATTTGTTATTTTAGGTATTGTTATTGTCATAATTTCCTCAATGAACTAACATTTCTCCTAGCTAAGGTAAATTCTTCCACCTTTGTCTAATACTCCATCTCCTCTACTTATACCAAAAAGCTTTCACCATTCAACAAATATTTGTTACATGCCCACTATGTGCCAAAAAATTTCTTGGGCACTGGGCATATAGGTAGGTATGAACCTGTAGTATTCAAACTACAGCAAGAAGTCCATCAGGCAGGCCTACAGAAGAATGACAAAGTCATATGTGATATGGTAGAATTAATTGGACTAATAACACAGAGGGGCTTGTAAGATTAATATTTGCTGAAATCTCATTGGATGCCATTTTTTAAAGATTATGGACAAAACCATAAATTGAACTTTACACAAGATCTGATAGATATTAGTGAACCATCCAAGTGAATCAAATATGGAGATGCTATAGAATGTTAAGCTCTACCTTAAATACTATTGGATAATAGAGCTCATTCAATGATTAAAAGAGGATAAAACAAGAACATAGGTGTGGCCTTATCAAACCCATCTACTGTTACCCATCCCTATTATTTGTAATTTACACTTTATCATCTCAGTGATCCACTCCTCATCTTTATCCTATATAAAAATAGACTAATATGCAAATAGACTGAATGACAGAACAACCGGAACAACCAAACAACCGATCGCTATGACGTGCACTGACCACCAGGATGTGTGTGTAGAACATGGCGGGCGTCGGCCATGGTGGGATGGTGGAGCAGGTGAGCGGGGGTACCAGACCAAGGCAGGGCACCAGTCGCTGTCATCAGGGCAAGCCTCTGGTGGTTACTGAAAATTCTTTGCTCCAGCACACCGCAGTCCTGCCCGGTGCTTGCACCTGCTGCTGGCACTGGAGCCACCACTCGCACCCACTGCCACCGCTGGCGCAGCTCGCACCTGTAGACGGTGCTGGAGCCACTGCTCACACCCGCTGCTGGTGCCCAGCATGGTCCCAATCACTTGGCGCCATCAGCAGGTGCAAACAGCGGCTGCTGGCCCTGATTGCCCCTTAGGGCTTCTCCACCTCCCCCTGTTCCTGAGGGGCAATCGGGTCAGCAGTCACTGCTGGCACCTGCTGATGGTGCTGGCCCTGCTCACACCCGCTCCTGGTGCCAGCCCCAATCACTCTGCACCATCAGCACATGGGAGCAGGGGCAGCGGGAGTGGGGTTGCCAGCAGACAGGGGACCAGGGACCATGGTGGGAGGGGCCAGGCGGGGGCATGGAGGATGGGCCAAGACCTGCCCCTATGCCTACCACAGCCTCATGGCCCACAGTTCCTTTCAAGGTGCACAAATTCATGCACTGGCCCCTAGTAGTTTATAACATCTCTTTGCTTTGGAATTTTATTGTTTGCCTCATGTCATGTTGCTTGTATTCATGGCATAATGGATAAGAGCCCTGGCTCTGCCATTCATTAAATAGAAAAGTTTTATAACTTCTATGTGTCTATGTTTCCTCATCTATAAAGTTAGGATAATAGCAGAAGGTATATTGTATCACTGTTGTAAGGCTTATATGGTATAATGCATGTCAAATGCTTAGAACAGGGCTTGGTCTACAGTAAATGGTTAAAGCACGATCTCTGGAGACAAGTTTGACTGAGTATCATTCCCAGCTCTACACCTTACTAACTATGTGACTTCAAGCAAGTTAATTTACCTCTCTAAGACTACTATTTCATTTGTAAAATTGGATAATACTAGTACCTGCCTTACAAGTTTTTGTGAAGGTAAAATGAGATATAAGACATGGAAAGTGCTTAGCACATAGTAATTGCTCTTGGTATTATGATTAACATCTCAAAGTTTGCATTTAAAAATCAGATATCCTGTGCCCCTATCTCCATCTAAAACTATACTGTCTGCTGGCATATATTTCCTTCCTCACCCTTTAGCCACTTGGCTAAACCCTAATTATGTTTCCTTTCATTATAGGATGCCTCCAAGCCTAATGTTCCTACTGATAATCTGACATCCTACCTAACATTACATGCACTTTCTGTCACCTAAAAAGGGACCTCAGATAGAAGAGGCCTGAAAAGGCACTAGAGGCTGACAATGGGAAACTCATTGCACAGAAAATGACAAAGAACATACAGCCAAGCACACAAGGCCTGGAGTCCAAAGCAAAACCATATTGATCATCCAAAACGCTGGTGCTCAGGTTTAATGGAAAGGGAATTTTGGGTTTTATCTGGAACGAGGAAACTAGGGAAAGTAAAGCAGTGGTAGTCTGGGATGAAGGAATAGAAAATGAACTCATCTCATTCTCAGTATAACTTCAGAAAAATTGATTATGATTTCAGAGTTTTTGTTTATCATCCAGGTCTTCTTTCTACCCTGTGAGGCCAAACATAAATAAGAGACCTCCTAACCCAATTTCTATCCTCCCACCCTACAGAGAAGTCCATTTCAGGAATATCTCTTTTCACTTTGATCATCTTCTAGGGCATTGGTTCTCAACCTGTGGGTCGCAACCCCTTTGGGGGTCGAATGACCCTTTCACAGGGGTTGCCTAAGACCATCGGAAAACACATATATAATTACATATTGTTTTTGTGATTAATCACTATGCTTTAATTATGTTCAATTTGTAACAATGAAAATACATCCTGGATATCAGATATTTACATTACGATTCATAACAGTAGCAAAATTACAGTTATGAAGTAGCAATGAAAATAATTTTATGGTTGGAGGTCACCACAACATGAGGAACTGTATTAAAGAGTCGCAGCATTAGGAAGGTTGAGAACCACTGTTCTAGGATATTCATATTGTCCGGGGGAGTAGAAAAGGAGCCAGATGAGTAGTGATAATTCCCTCAAGACATCTGCATACCACACCCAGCTAGCCTAAAATTGAAATAACTAAAAAGCTAACACTTACATGGCATATACTATATGCCAGGCAAGATTTTAAGTACTTTAGTACCATATAAAATAAATTAATGTCATTCCCATTTTACAGATGAGAAAACTGACAAACATACGTATTAAGTGACTTATCCAAGGTTGTACAGTTAACAAGTTGTGGAGCCAGGATTAAAACACAGAGAGTCTGATTCAAGAATTTATGTACCAAACCATTCATTTTACTGAAACTCTCTAGATACATATTTGAGGAGCAGTGATGATTTAGCCCCAGCCATGTATTCCCCTTCACTTCTTCCTTTATCCAAACAAACCACTACCATTCTACCTCACTGGTAGCCTTTTCAGAGCTTCTAGCTAAACCTATATACCCAACCTTAAACAAGCCTGTCCCTAATGTGTGTTGGGAACTGGGGCAAGTGTAAAAATGGAAGTCCATATGCCATGTGTCAAAAGAAGTTTAACAAACTGTTAAATAAAATATGTTCTGTTCTCCTACCTTGATAACCTGGATGTCTAGGTTTTCAGAATGCCTGGACTCTTCAGAGTACTTCAAAAAAATCTGGTAGCACAGGGAAAGTAACCCACCTCCCTTCTCTTCTAATGCTTGGCTCCAATCAGCAACATCCTATGTTGTAGGTATATAGGTGGAAACCCCAGTTTGAGTGTAAAAAATCCATTACACATCCTACAAACAGTTACTCTTGGGCCTAGGTGTAGGCACACTAATGTCACATTCTCCTTTTGTTAAAAGAAACTCTAGAAAGAGGCTATGAATATCTGGAAGTGGGATCCAAGCCATGGGAGAGAGAGAGAGAGAGAGAGAGAGAGAGAGAGAGAGAGAGAGAGAAAGAGAGAGAGAGAGAGCCCACACTACTACCTGGTACATAGTAAGCACTATAGAAATCATAGCTATGGAAACATACATCATATGTGCAAATGAGACAGATACCAACCTCTTTAAAAGGCATAGCATCTCTAAATGTCATTGTACAGAATCCAACATATTTTGGTGAGAATAGGTTTCAGAGATGTAGAAACACAAACTTTCAGTCCAAACTTCCTCAGTTTCCATGTGTAAATTCAAACATATATGGGGAAAAAAAAGAAGTAGCACATTGTAAGAAAATTCTCAATCTGTGGGTAAGAAAAAAAAATAAGCAAAGAAAACGAAGTAAAAACATGTCTTGGAGCTCATGCTGATGAACCCAACCATTCCTCAAAAGAAATGCAGAGATTATTAGTTTTGTTTATTCTATTATATAAAAGACTCAAAAACTGGGGTGAAAAAGGCATGCAATGTGTGAAAATCAAATAAGTGATGTGCAGAACTGCCTAAATGGTGTGGAGAGAAAACCAAAATTTGCCGTACTCAAAGTTACTTTCTACCGGATTCCAGAAATCCCACCAATTTAAACTTATTTCTTTGGATTAAGGCATTATATTTTCCAGGAATCACATTTTTAAAAATTTTATCTTTATTATTGAAATGCAACCATGGACTGGGTGGTCATTTATTAGCCCATTATTAGCCTTAAATTATAAGTGTGAAATTCATCACCAGATGGTCAAGAGCTGAGAGGAAGATCCTAGTGCCTAGATTTCCCAGGGTCTTTGCTGGATTTCAGAAAAGAGCAGAGGTTAGAAAACTAGTGAGCCCCAGAGCTCTGGGAACAGAGCCAGAAACACAGTGCAGTCCCAGAATGTCTTTGCATCAAGATTTGCATCTTTACAACTCAACAACAAAATATCAAACAACCCAATGGAAATATGAATAAAGTACTTGAATATACACTTCTCTAAAGAAGATATACAGATGGTAAATAATCACATGAAAAGATGCTCAGCATCAACAAATCATGAGGGAAATGCATATGAAAACCACATTTAGAGGACTATTATAAAAAACAGAAATAACAATTGTTGGTGAGAATGTGAAGAAATTGGAGCTATTATGGAAAACAGTGTAGCAGATCCTCAAAAAACTAAACATATAATTAATATATGATCCAGAAATTCAACTCTGGGAATATACTCAAGAAAATTTAAAAAAGGATTCAAACAGATATATGTGCATCCGTGCTCATACCAGCACTATTCACAATACCCAAATGTGGAAACAATCCAATTATCCATCAAAAGATGAATGGATAAACAAAATGTGGTATATTCACAGAATGGAATATAATTTCACTTTTAAAAGGAGGGAAATTCTAACTATAGCATGGATGACCCTTGAAGACATATTAAATGAAATAAGCCAGTCACATAAGGACAGATACCTAGAATAGACAAATTCATAAAGACAAAAAGTAGAATGGGTGGTTTCCAGGGGCTTGGAACCAAGGGGGAATGGGTAGTTAGTGTTTAATGGGTACAGAGTTTCAATTTGGGAAGATGAAAAGGTCTGGAGAAGGATGGTGGTGATGGTTGCATATCAATGTGAATACAGTTAATGCCACTGAATTGTACACTTATAATGGTTAGATAGTAAATTTTATGTTATGTATATTTTACCACCATTTAAAAATATTAATTGCCTACCACAATACTTCTAGCCCTCACAAGAATATGATGTGACTGATATTTATAAAATAATAAAAAAGTTGTATCTTAAAATGTTTTATATTCCAGAACATAGTTTGTTTCAATGCTTTAGAAAGTGTCCCAAAATCTTGGAACAAACTTGAAATTCTAGGAAGGTGTTTGCTTTGAGGCTGAAAAATAGGACACATTATTCTGACAGCAATTTGAAAACTGACGGCATAGAGCAGAGTTTCTTAACTGTAGGACTATTGAAATTTGGGGCCAGATAATTACTTGTTGTTGGAGGGCTATCGTGAGCATTGTAGGATGTTTTAGCAGCATCCCTGGGCAATATCCACTAGTTGACAGTAGTAAGAAATACAGTTACACTGAGCCCTGGTAGTCTTGGAAAAGCAAAAAAGTGTGGTACTCTGGGCAGGCAGAAGGTAGCCTGAACATGTTAAATGCCTGTGAGGATGAGTAAACAAACTTTTCCTACTTAAAAAAAAGACTGGGTGAATAAAGAGAGATCTGGGTGAATAAAGAGAGATCTGTAAACTGAAAAATGTTTGAATCATAAATCATTAATAGTATCAGTAGAGGAGTTATTTCTCTTTTAATTTTCTTTCTGTGACATAGTTTACTTCTTTGAGATCTCTTCTGTGCTTTCACTGTGTTCTTTAAGCCACACAACAAAGCCAATGGATCTCATATCAATGACTTGCAACTCTTTGGGGAAGGGCAAACTTTCCATTTTAATATGTGTGGTGTGATCCTATGACAGCCAATAATAGGTCTTAGACCTTAAGATTTTTATGATTATAGCTTCCACTTATTTTGTTCCTACTGTGTGTCATATACCACACATATAACTTAATTCATACCTTCACTTTAATTCTCACAACAGCTCTCATAACAATGCCTGTAAATAAGGCATTATATAGTCAAACCTCGATTCTTGAATGTACCCCATCTTGAACAATTCACTTCTCAACCTGACAACCCTTTCATGCTGAGAGCTATATGATCAGTCCCAAGTCTCTCAGGTGACAACAAAGGAGTATGAATCAGTTTACCACTGTTAAAATCTCAGGATATTGTGCTATAAATATCTTCATATATATATACTAGAGGCCCGGTGCACAAAAATTTGTGCACTCGGGGGGGGGGGGTGTCCCTCAGCCTGGCCTGTGCCCTCTCGCAGTCTGGGACCCCACGGGAGATAACGACCTGCTGGCTTAGGCCTGCTCCTGGGTGGCAGAGGGCAGGCCCAATCCCTAGGTGCAGCCCCTGGTCGGGCTCAGAGCAGGACCGATTGGGGAGTTGGGGCGCTGCCCCCTGTCATGCACAGAGCAGGGCGGATCGGGATGTTGCAATGCCACCCTCAGTCACGCTCAGGGTAGGGCCGATTCAGGGGTTGGGGCACCGCCCCCTGTCACACTCAAGGCAGGGTTGATGGGGAGGTTGCGGCGCCACCCCGTCATGGACAGAGCAGGGCCAATCAGGGGGTTGGGGCGCTGCCCCCTGTCACTCACAGAGCAGGGCCCATCCGGAGGGTTGAGGCTCCGTACCCTGTCACACACAGAGCAGGGCCCATCAGGGGGTTGGGGACCTCCCCCCTGTCACGCACAGAGCAGGGCCGATCAGGGGGTTGGGGTGCCGCCACAGTCACACTCAGGGCAGGGCCGATGGGGAGGTTATGGCTCTACCCCGTCACACACAGAGCAGGGCCTGTGGGGGCGGGGGGTTGGGGCGCCGCACCCTGTCACACACAGAGCAGGGCCAATCAGGGGGTTGGGGCACCGCACCCTGTCACACACAGAGCTGCAGGGCGATCAGGGGCTTGGAGAGCTCCCCCCTATCAGGTACAGAGCAGGGCTGATCAGGGGGTTGGGGCTCCCTCCCCTGTCATGAACAGAGCAGGGCGGATAGGGAGGTTGTGGCCCCGCCTCCTGTCACACACAAGGCCACAGGGCGATCAGGAGGTTGGGCGCTGCCCCCTGTCACACTGATCCTGGTGCTGGGAGGCCTCTCCGCTCCGCTGATCCCGGTGCTGGGAGGCATATTACCCTTTTACTATATAGGATAGAGGCCTGGTGCAAGGGTGGGGGCTGGCTAGTTTGCCCTGAAGGGTGTCCTGGATCAGGGTGGGGGTCCCCACTGGGGTGCCTGGCCAGCCTGGATGAGGGGTTGATGGCTGTTTGCAGCTGGTCACACACTCTTCAGGGTGGGGGTCCCCATTGGGGTGCCTGGCCAGTCTGGGTGAGGGGCTGAGGGCTGTTTTCAGGCTGGCGGGTGACTGAAGCTCCCAGATGCTCCTTTTTTTCTTTTCTTTTTTTATTCTGGGCCAGCTTTAGCTCTGACTCCAGCTCTGAGGCCTCTGCTGCTGAAAGCAGGTATCTGGTTTGTTTGGGTTCTATAATCGAAACACTGTATCAACTCCAGCTCTGAGTTCCCAGCGGGCTGAAAGCAGGTTTCTGGGGTTTTGTTTAGTTTCTATATTTGTAACAATGTTTCAAACTGCAAGCTCAGAGGCCAGCAAGGCAGGCGGGGAACGTTGGTTTCCTCCATCACTGAAGCAAGCAAGCCTCATGTTAGCTACAAGCTGCCTGGCTGCCGGCCACCATCTTGGATGGCAGTTAATTTGCATATCGCCCTGATTAGCCAATGGGAAGGGTAGTGGATGTACGCTAATTACCATGTTTCTCTTTTATTAGATAGGATATATATATATATATATATATATTGTTGCTGATTATTATTACTAGAGGCCCGGTGCATGAAATTTGTGCACTCAGGGGTGGAGGGTCCCTCAGCCTGGCCTGTGCCCTCTAGCAGTCCTGGAGCCCTCAGGGGATGTCCAACTGACAGCTTAGGTCTGCTCCCCTAAGCCAACAGTTTGACATCCTTAGCGTTGCTGCAGAGGTGAGAGAGGCTCCCGCCACTGCTGCCCCACTGCGTTCACCAGCCATGAGCCTGGCTTCTGGCTGAGTGGTGCTCCCCCTGTGGGAGTGCACTGACCACCAGGGGGCAACTCCTGCATTGAGCATCTGCCCCCTGGTGATCAGTGCATGTCATAGCAACCGGTCATTTCACTGTTTGGTTGATTTGCATATTTGCCTTTTATTATATAGGACTAGTGGCCAAGTGCACAAAATCCGTGCATGGGAGTGGGGGTGTTCCTCAGCCTGACCTGCACCCTCTCCAATCTGGGACCCCTCGAAGGATGTCCTACTGATGGTTTACAGGGATTGGGCCTAAACCGGCAGGCGGACATCCCTCTCGCAATCTGGGACTGCTGGCTCCTAACCGCTCACCTGCCTGCCTGCCTGCCTGATTGCCCCTAACCACTCTGCCTGCCAGCCTGCTCACCCCCAACTGTCCCCTGCCACTGCCCTCTTGCCCCCAAATGCCCCCCCTGCCAGCCTGATCACCCCCAACTGTCCCCCTGCTGACCTGCTCACTCCAAACTGCCCCCCGCTGTCCTTATCACCTCCAACTGACCCCCACTGATGGCCTGCTTGCCCCCACTGGCCCCCCTGCTTGTCTGCTTACCCCCAATGGCCCCTCCCCCCACCAGCCTGATCACCCACAACTGCCCTCCCCTCTTGGCCTCTAACCTCCTCTACCTCGGCCCCGCCACCATGGCTTTGTCAAAAAGAACATCTGGAAGGTCTCCTTGAATGTCTCGCAGTCTAATTAGCATATTATGCTGTTATTAGTATTGATAGAGGCCTGGTGCATGGGTGGGGACCAGCTGGTTTCCCTGAAGGGTGTTCCGGATCAAGGTGGGGGTTCCCTTGGGGCGTGGCCAGCCTGGGTGAGGGGCTGAGGGTCGTTTTCAGGCTTGCCACACCCCCTTCAGGGTGGGGGTCCCCACTGGGATGCCTGGCCAGCCTGGGTGAGGGGCTGAGGGCTGTTTGCAGGCTGGCCACAGACCCTCATTGAGCGGAGGCCACAGCGGCTAGAAGCAGGTATCTGGGATTCATTTGTCTTCTATAATTGAAACTTTGTAGCCTTGAGTGGAGCCCACAGCCAGCCAGGACAGGTGGAAAGCTTGGCTTCCTCCATCGCCAGGGGCAACCCAAGCCTCCTGTTCGCTCCAGCTCTGTGGTTGCCGTCATCTTGGTTGGGTTTATTTGCATACTCGCTCCTGATTGGCTGGTGGACATGGCTTGTGGGCGTGGCAGAGGTATGGTCAATTTGCATTTTTCTCTTTTATTAGATAAGATTATCATGAAATTTTCATATTTACTATACATTTCCTTTTCTTTTTGTTAAATGTCATGTTCTTTTGTTTTGAAAGTTTTTATTTATAACTTAAACAGTACATTAGACATGAACAGTATATAAGAAAGGTTAAAACACAGAATCATTTGGGGGTCTGCTATGGATTAGCTCAATTTACATTATTTTAATAGGAAAAAATGATTTGGTTTTCGAACAGCTGTCTAGAACGTATTAAGTCTGAGAAATTAGGTTCCACTGGATTCATTTTCTATATGAAACTGAAATTCAGGAAGGTTGAGTGACTTAAGCACAGCTACATAATGAAGAAGTGGTAGATTCAAATGTATATCTGTCTGACACAGAAGTCTGTTCCTTCCAATGTCCTACACACAGTGTCTCCAAAAGTGGCTCCATGACTCAAAGCAGATTCCACCTAGAGAACATGGAAGAACTGAATGGAATGTCCTTTTCAGTCCAGGGACTTGGATGGGGGAGGGGTAGAGTGAGGCAGAGGCCTATGAACTGAGTTAGGAAAGCACACCAAACAACTTACCCTGAATTTCCAAGTAAAAGTACCTCCTCACTCTATTCATTAGTTCAATTGCTAAGTTTGGCTATCTAGAATTGAAATAGTATGAAATACTGATACTGTCTTAACATATAGGGTATCCTGTTGGCTACCATACAATGTCCAAGACTAATGATTCTCAAAGTCAAGTCCTGGACCAGTAGAATCACCAACCATACTGGTTTTCCCAGAACCGTCCCAGTTTTAAGCACTAAAAGTCCCAATTCTTGTAAAACTCCTCAGCCTCAGGCAAGTTAGATGGTTAGTCACTCTGTGACCAGCAGCATCAGCATGGGAGGAAGTTAGAAATGCAAGTTATTGGGTGCCACCCCAGGTCTAGTGAAACACAAACTCTGAAGGTGTGGCTTAGCAGTCTGTGTTTTTATAAGCCCTCCAGGTTTTCTTATGTATGCTAAAGTATAAGAAACACAATCTGAAATACAACTTTTTTTTATTACTGTGACAATTCCCATTTGCCTTTTTCTCTGAGACTCCAAATAAAACGTGCTATTGAGAGGAAGCCCATTGCTTTTGTTTTGTTTTGTATCTCCATGGCTATGTGCTATTAGTCAGAGCTCTGTGTGAAATGAATAAATCCATTAAGCAAATATTTATTGAACAACTACTATGCATCATTATATATTTCACCACTATCCTTAATGTTCTTCCTTCTTAATTGTGGCAGTTGCATTGTCCATAATATTAGATACTAATTTTTAGTTAATGTTAATGAAGAATATAGCACTTTGAGTGGGATTTTGAAAATTTTTATTAGCTATAGTTTTTTCTTTGTTGCCTCTATGAAATTAGTATATTCTCTACAGGGTTAAGAAAGTGTGTGTGTGTGTGTGTGTGTGTGTGTGTGTGTGTGTGTAAGTAAAATTTTTGGTAAATCACTGTACATTGCAGTTTTAGCTTTAACCTAAGCAGATGTAAATTCTGCCATGAATATTATGTAAGGATGCACTGACACAAATTAACAGGAACTATGAAAT
This sequence comes from Myotis nattereri, assembly GCF_964212035.1. Lineage (NCBI taxonomy): Eukaryota > Metazoa > Chordata > Mammalia > Chiroptera > Vespertilionidae > Myotis > Myotis nattereri. The sequence goes on along the minus strand of NC_138078.1, from coordinate 94,147,152 downwards.
TGGGGGTTAGAACGGAAAGTCTAATAAAGCAGAGGCCCAAGAACAGATAAAGGATGTTGGCTAATGAAACCACATAGGAAAAAGAGCAAGGAGTGACATGGAGAAAGGAGGATTTCCAGTCATGTTAGGTGCCATGCAGAGCATAGGGATACTGGCTAGCATTTTGATGGGAGCTGTCCTATCTGGGAGGCCTCTGCCTAGAGTACAGGGTTCTGTTAATATCTTTTCATCCCTTCTGAAAGCATTATTTCAATTCCAGGGTCAGAAAAGCTTCCAGGTGCCGTGGCTCTACATGTGATTGTACAAAGCTCTACTGTTCTGTGATATTTTAAATCGTGACCTGCAAACTAAGAATTATAACTCTTCAATAAAGGTGATAGGCTTTAAGATATCTGTTCTAATAGGTTTGCTATTCCTGTTCCAATCATTTTGCTATTATTAAGCTAGACTAGCAAAAGAGTAAAGAAACAAGCACAAACTTTTAACTTTTGTTTAATGAAAATGAATGAAGAATGGAAATGGTTCAAAATGCAACATATTTGATTCTATTCAATATTTCAATTATCCCTATTAAATTATGTTACAAGCTAGGCTGATTAGAAATACGTTAGTTCATTAACTTTGACAGTCTAACCACCTTGTGCTCTCTAAGGATGGCATCTAAGTGCCTTCATTTATATGCATTAGATTCACTCATGGAGGCTTCTCTGGGGGGAAAATAAAACTCATAATAAAAATAACCACTACGAAAACAATACTATATAATAATTCTAAAGAATATATTGTAATTTTGCCTTCAAATTCTGTCAGCATAAAGGCAAACCTACTTCAGGAAGTAACTTGTAAAAATAATAGGCAGATGGTATGTGGAAATTCACACAGCTTTAGAAAAATGCAAAAATATTGTGTGTTTTGTTGACAGAGCTCTTTCTTTCAAAGTAACTCTAATCCCCAGATGTATGCACTGTTTCTTCAGTGAAGCCTCATGAGTCTGGGTGCAGTTAGGTATGTCATGAAAGGACTGGCAAGGTCACCCCTTGCACCAACTTTCAGGCTCAGGGAAAGACTTGGGCTTTCAGAAAAGCTGACACTGCCTGCTCTAATCCACATGATGGCTGCCTGTGCTTCATAGCCAGGCAAAAGAAGCAAGACTGGCCTTCATCACCTATCCATTTATTGACACATTTAATCAGAGTTTACATAGATGATAGTCTTTCATTCCCTTAATGAAGAGCTTCTCAGCCATGGTTGCATAATAGAATCACCTGAGAGATTTTAAAATTACTGAAGTTGAGAGACAAACAAAAAAGTACAAAAGATCAATAAAAACAAGAGCTGGTTCTTTGAAAAGATAAACAAGATTGATGAACCTCTAGCCAGGATCACCAAGAAGCAAAGAGAGAGGACGCAAATAAACAAAATCAGAAATGAACGGGGTGAAGTAACAACCATCCCAAAAGAAATACAATGAATTGTAAAAATAAAAAAAAAATACTATTAACAACTCTATTTCACCAAACTGGACAACCTAGCTAAAATGGACATATTCCTAGAAAAATATAAGCTCCCAAAACTCAATCAGGAAGAATCAAAATATCTGAATAGGCTGATAACTATGGACGAAATTGAAGCAGTAATAATAATAATAAAAAAAAACTTCCAGCAAACAAAAGCCCTGATCTGGACTGCATCACAGGGGAGTTTTACCAAACATTCAAATAAGAACTAAAACCTATCCTCCTTAGAATATTCCAAAAAAATTCAAGAGGAAGGCACACGTCAAAGCTCTTTCTATGAAGACAGCATTACCTTGGTCCCAAAACCAGATCAAGATGCTGCAAAGAAAGGGGATTACAGGCCAATATTCCAGATGAACATAGATGCCAAAATCCCAACACAATATTAGCAAACCACATCCAACAATACATTAAAAAGATCATACACCATGATCAAGTGGGATTTATTCTGGGGATGCAGGGCTGGTACAATAGACACAAATCAATAAATGTGATACATCATAAAAACAAATTGAAAGAAAAAAAGACATGATCATATCAATAGATGCAGAAAAAGCATTCGAAAAAAATCCAACACCCGTTCTTTATAAAAACTCTCAGCAAAATGGGAATAAAGTGATCATACCTCAACATAATAAAAGCCTTATATGACAAACTTAAAGCCAGCATCATACTCAATGGGCAAAACCAAAAACGACTTCCCCTAAGAACAGGAACAAGGCAGGGATACCCACTATCATCACACTTGTTCGACATAGTACTGGAGGTTCTAGGCATAGTGATCAGACAAGAAGAAGAAATAAAAGATATAAAAATTGAAAAAGAAGAAGTAACACTGTCATTATTCGCAGATGACATGATACTCTACATAGAAAACCATAAAGACTCCAGCAAAAAACTACTAGATTTAATAAATGAATTCAGCAATGTAGCAGGATACAAAATTAACAGCCAGAATTTTATACCTTTTTTATACACCAATAATGAACTCATAGAAAGAGAAACTAAAAAAAAAAAAAAATTCCCATTTACCATTGCCACAAATAAATTAAGATACATAAGAATAAACTTAACTAAGGACATAAAAGACCTGTACTCAGAAAACTACAGGACACTGAAAAGAGAGATGGAGGAAGACATAAACAAATGGAGGAATATCCCATGTTCATGGATTGGTAGAATCAACATCATTAAGATGTCAATACTACACAAATCAATCTATAGATTCAATGCAATTTCTATTAAAACACCAACAGCATATTTCACAGACCTAGAACAAACTCTCTAAAAAATGCATATAGAATAAAAAAAGACACTGAATAGCCACAGCAATCATGAGAAAAACAACAAGTTGGAGAGATCACGATACCAGATATCAAGCTATATTACAAATCCACTGTTCTCAAAACTGCCTGGTACTGGTACAAGAACAGATGCATAGACCAATGGAACAGAACAGAGAACCCAGAGATCCACCAAAACCATTATGCTCAATTAATATTTGACAAAGGAGGCAAGACCATACAATAGAATTGAGACAATCGCTTTAATAAATGGTATTGGAAAAATTGGACAGATACATTCAAAACAATGAAACTAGACCACCAACTTACATCATACACAAAAATAAATTCAAAATGGATAAAGGACTTAAACTTAAGATGGGAAATCATAAAAATCTTACAAGACTCCATAGGTAGCAAAATAGCAGACATATGTCAGAGCAATATCTTTACCAATACAGCTCCTAGGGCAAATGAGACTAAGGAGAAAATAAACAAATAGGGCTACATCAAAATAAAAAGGTTCTTCACAGCAAAAGAAACCATCAACAAAATAACAAGAAAGCCCACTGCATAGGAGAACATATTTGCCAATGTTATTTCCAATAAGGGTTTAATCTCCAACATTTACAGGGAACTCATAAAACTTAACAAAAGGAAGACAAATTATCCAATCAAAAAAATGGGCAAAGGACCTAAATAGACACTTTTCTAAAGAGGACATACAGAAGGCAGAGAGACATGTGAAAACATGCTCAAAGTCACTAATCATCTGAGAGATGCAAATCAAAACAACAGTGAGGTACAATCTCACACCTGTCAGGATGGCTATCATCAACAGATCAACAAATGACAAGTGCTGGAGAGGATGTGGAGAAAAGGGAATCCTCTTACACTGCTGGTGGGAATGCAGACTGGTACAGCCACTGTGAAAAACAGTATGGAGTTTCCTCAAAAAATTAAAAATGAAACTCCCATTTGACCCAGTAATTTAACTTCTAGGAATGAATCCCAAGAAATCTGAAACTCCAATCAGAAAGGACATACCCTTATGTTCATAGAAGAACAATTTACAATAGTTAAGATTTTGAAACAGCCCAAGTACCCATCATCAGATGAGTGGATTAGAAAACTGTTGTCCATCTACACAGTGGAATTCTATGCTGCTGTATAAAGGACATATTCTTACCATTTGCAACAGCAAGGATGGAACTAGAGAGCATTAGGCTAAATGAAATAAGCCAGTCAAAGATAAATATCGCATAATCTTACTCATTTGTGGAATCTAATGAACAACATAAACTGATGAATAAAAATAGAATGAGAGTCATAGAAGCATGGAACAGACTGTACAACCTATGAGGGAAGGCGGGGGTGAGGGGGTAAGAGAGCAACCAAAGGACTTGTATGCATGCAAATGAGCAAAACCAATAGTCAGGGGGGGGGGGGTGAGGGCTTGTGCTTCAGGAGGGGGTGGCGGGGTGAGGTCAATGGGGAAAAAAAGATTCATGTAATACTTTAAACAATAAAGATTTTTTAAAAGATACATAGGAATAAACCTAACTAAGGACATAAAAGACCTGTACTCCGAAAACTATAGGACATTGAAAAAAGATATAGAGGAAGACATAAACCAGGGGTCCTCAAACTTTTTAAACAGGGGGCCAGTTCACTGTCCCTCAGACTGTTGGAGGGCCGGACTATAGTTTAAAAAAACCTATGAACAAATTCCTATGCACACTGCACATATCTTATTTTGAAGTAAAAAAACAAAACGGGAACAAATACAATATTTGTATTTGCATGTGGCCCGCGGGCCATAGTTTGAGGACCCCTGACATAAACAAATGGAGGAATATCCTGTGTTCATGTAATGGTAGAATCAACATCATTAAAATGTCCATACTACCCAAAGCAATCTATATAGTCAATGCAATCCCTATTAAAATACCAGCAGCATATTTCACAGATCTCGAACAAACTCTACAAAAATTCATATGGAATAAAAAAAGACCCCAAAGAGCCACAGCAATCATGAGAAAGAAGAACAAAGTTGGAGGGATTGCAATATCAGATATCAAGCTATATTACAAGCAACTGTTCTCAAAACTGTCTGGTACTGGCACAAGAACAGACCTATAGACCAATGGGATAGAAAAGAGAACCCAGAAATCAATCCAAGCCATTATGCTCAATGAATATTTGACAAAGGAAGCAAGAGCATACAATGGAGTCAAGACAGTCTCTTCAAAAAATGGTGTAGGAAAAATTGGACAGATACATGCAAACAAATGAAACTAGACCACCAACTTACACCCATTCACAAAAATTATCTAAAGATGGATAAAAGACTTAAATGTAAGACAGAAAACCATAAAAATGTTAGAAGAATCCATAGGCAGCAAAATATCAGACATATGTTGCAGTAAAATATTTACTGATACAGAGATCCAAGATGGCTGCTGACGCGACAGCAGGCTGCAATATAGTGTGTGAGTGAGAGAAGGAAGGGAGAGTGTGTGGAAGTGCAGGGAGTGTGTGTGTGTGTGTGTGTGTGTGTGTGTGTGTGTGTGTGTGTGTGAGGGACAGCTATATTCCAAGGAACTATTGGGGACTGGTGGACTGGCCCCCCCACCCCTGACCGGGCAGCCTCTATTGCAGCTGAAATCTCTTCTGGAGCGGCCAGCTCTGCCGCAGAGGCTGTGCCACCTTGAAGGGTAGACTGGCTGTGATCGGGAGATTGACTGTGATCAGAACCCTAGTGCCAGGAGCCGGTCCATGCTTGCTGTTTCAAGGGACCTGGCATATATGGCATACTGTTCTTAATATGTTTGCTCACCTTCTTGGCACTATGTGTTTTAACCAAGGTCTCTGAGAAAGGTTGTTTCCCCAGGTAGGGATTTTCCCCTGAAGTTAGGGAGGGAATAAAACCTCTTAACTAAGTGCCAGGCGGGTAATTAATCACTTTAACTATGAACAATCATGCTTAAGCTACATAATCTTTACTCCCTGGAATGGAGATAAGAAACGCCCTAACCTTTGGAATAGAGATTGATTGGGAATCAACTGGTATAAATACAGATGTAACGAGACAGAACTTAGAAGACAGAACCAAGAGACACAGAACCTACACACAGAACCTAGAAGAAATAACCTACACAGAACCTAGAGACAGAAGAACTTCGCTGGAGAGAACATGGCAAAAGATCCTGGACTGAACCTGACTACAGAAATTGGCAAGAGAACCTGACTAGAACCTGGTGACTGAACCTGGCTGGAGAACCTGGACAGAACCTGGCTGGAGAACCTAGCGAGGGAACATGGCTACTGAACCTGGCTGGAGAACCTGGAGAACCTGGATGGAGAACCTAGCAAGAGAACATGGACACAGAACCTGTCTGGAGATCCGAACCAGAACTTCAGTGGAGATCCTGAACAGAACTTGGCTAGAGACCCTGACAAGAGAACCCGGCTATGATGATCACCTGAACGTTGCCTCTGTGTCATTCCTTCTTCGCCAACTCTGTCCACACCTTTGGGGAACCCCTGGACCTGCTGGGGCTGGACCCCAGCACCCTAGCCTTACCTTCAACCGGGGAGACCTCAGATACCTCCTGGGACCTTACAACCATAATGCCCAGGGACCAGTTGCCTCACCTGTGAACCCACGAGTTCCGGAACTCCAGCCTCCCCAAACACGGGCACCTGGGGAGTCTGCTCAGGGGGAGACAAAGCAGCGTAGAAAACACAGATGGGTCCTGCGCTTTCTCACAGAGCAGATAGAAGGAAGATCTGGGTCAGATCTTCCACCCAGAACTGGCAAATTGGACACAGCTGGTGGGGCAATCCACGGACAGAAAGGTCAGATATCACCTGCAGAAAGGTGAGGTCTCGGAGCCAGGCTGGTGGGAGAAACACATGCAGCGGGAACTAGAGTCTCAGAGGAAGAATACACCTCACAAAATCCGTGGCCACTGGGGTCAGTGTAGCCCTCAAGTGTGGAAGGGGGTACACATGGCTACTGGCAAAGAGGAACTCTAGACATTGACCCACAGCTGGACTGGGCCCAAAAAGGCAGCCTGAAGTCCTGTATCAGCTGTGCAGAGCAAGGGGGAAAAGACACGTTCAGTGCCAGGGTAGATAGGCCTTTTAGCCCAGGATATTAAGACAGAAACACTGCCACCCAGGAGTTGTATCAGAAATTGACTCTTGTGTGTAAATACAACCAAAGGCACGCTGAGAACCAAAGAGAGCAGAGAGATTCCGCCTTCTGGAAAACAGGGTTGTGACTTATGACACAGAGGAGTGGCAGATCACAGGGAACTTCAATACTGGGCTGACTACATGAAAGGAAACAGATGTGCCAAACAGAGCAGTAGAGAAAGTCAACAACGTTCACTACTTCACATTTTTATTTTTTACTTAAGAAACTAATTTTTTCTCTCACTTGATTTTACCTTATTATTATATTTTTATTTTTAACTATTATTATTAATACTATTATTTTACCCTTTTTAAGTTTTATTTTATGTATTTTTTTCTTTATTTTATTTTATTTTATTTTGGGATTAGTGTTCTACATTCTATTTTTATTTTCCCTTTAGCATTATTTTACTCTATCTCAATCTTTCCTTTATGCCAACACTCTCTTCCTCACTTGTCCCATTTTTTGTCCTGTTTCCCTTACCCTGTCCCTGCTTTAGTTTTTCTCTATCCTTTGATTTACTTCCTGTTAAACATTGATCTTACTCATATATCTAATTTTCTCTCCCCTGCTCCAAGCCCATACATACTTCTCTCTTCTCTTTCTTCACTATCCAAAATTTTTTGCCTTTTTCTTTCTTAATATCTTGTTGTTTGTTTGATTGTTGGTTAGTTTTTTTGTTTGTTTGTTTTTGTTGTTGTTGTATTCTTTCTTTCTTTCCATTTTTTTGGCTTGTTTTTCCTCTCCTCACTTGTTCTCTTCTTCTACTAATAGCTTAACTAATGCAAATCACTAACTCAGGTCTACCTACTCTTATTCTCCTTTTCCAATAGTAAACAAATGCATAGATAGAAAGATTAAAGGGGAAAATTTATATATTCTATTTTGTATTTTGTTTTTTACTTTTCTTCTTATACACTCATTTTATTTATACCTCCTCTATACTGAAGTGTGACTATTTCCCCATTCATTCAATTCCTTGAACTCATCTTCTGGAAATAAGCTCTGCTTCCTTAGAGTCATCTGGGTATTTGCTATTTGAAGGTTTGTTGTGTACATTTTTTGTATTAGTTGTTGTTTTATTGGAGTTTTCTCCCCATATACATATATTTTTCCATTTCTTTTTTTCTTCTCTTTCTTTTCTCTCTTACATTTTTTTACTTTTCTCAATATCATTTTTGCACTCTTTTCTATTCTCTAATTCTCTTTTCTTTGGTGGTCACTTTTATTTGGGGGTATTAGTATTCTGAATACATTTGTGTTTGGTGCCTTGTGCATTGTGTCTTGTTGTGTTATATTTTGTGCCTTTAAGTCAACACAGGAGAGAGAAAGCTGCATAACCAGAAACCCTGAGAGAAGGGATCATGGGGAGACAAAGAAACAGCCCACATATGAAAGAAAAGGAGGAATCACCAAAAAAGGAAGTACATGAAATAGAGGCAATCAATATGACACAGAAAGATTTAAGCAATGGTCATAAGGTTGCTGAAAAGCATGAAAGACAAATTCAACAACATGTGTAAGAACCAAGAGGAAATGAAGAAGAACCAAGAAGAGATGAAAAATGACATTGCTGCAATAAATAATTCAATAGAAAGCATCAACAGTATACTAGAAGAAGCAGAGGACCACATCAGTGAGCTAGAAGACAAAATAGGAAAAAATACCCAAACAGAACAACATCAAGAAAAAAACTTAAAATACAGGAGGAGAGCCTAAGAAAACTTTGGGACAACACAAAACAAAACAACATCCACATAATAGGGTTATCAGAAGGAGAGGAAACTGAGCAAGGAATAGAAATTCTGTTTGAAGAAATAATGACAGAAAACTTCCCTGATATCAGGAAGAAAAAACTCACATAAGTCCAAGAAGCTCACAGAGTTCCAAACAAGATGAACCCCAAAAGATCGACACCAAGACACATTATAATTAAATTGGTAAACACCAACAACAAAGTAAGAATCTTAAAGGCTGCAAAGAGAGACATAAAGTTACCTACAAGGGATCTCCCATCAGACTATTGACTGATTTCTCAACAGAAAAACATCAGGCAAGAGGGAATGGAATGAAATATAGAAAGTCATGCAAAGCAAGGGTCTGAATCCAAGAATACTGTACCCAGCAAGGCTATCAATCAAAATTGAGGGTGAAATCAGGGGCTTCATAGACAAAAAAAAGACTAAGAGAGTTCATTACCACCAAATCAGCAATGCAAGAAATGCTAAAGGGTCTGCTGTAAAAAGAACAAGTATGAAGGGAAGCAGAAAACACAGGCATAAAGAATAAAACTGGTGGCAAACAAGAACCTATCAATAATAACTTTAAATGTAAATGGATTAAATGCTCCAATCCAAAGACATAGGGTAACTGAGTGGATAATAAAACATGACCCATATATCTGCTGTCTACAGGACACCCACCTTAGAACAAAGGACTCACACAGACTGATGGTGAAGGGATGAAAAAAGGTTTTTCAAGCGAATGGAAATGAAAGAAAATCTGGAGTAGCAATACTTATATCTGACAAATTAGACCTCAAAGTGAAGGCCATAACAAGAAATAAGGAAGGCCACTTCATAATACTAAAGGGAACAACTCAACAAGAAGATATAACTCTGGTAAACATATATGTACCCAATACAAGAGCACCCAAATACATATAAAAAAAACTTTTGTATGATATCAAGGGAGAGATTGACAGCAATACAGTGATACTAGGGGACTTTAATACCTCATGAACACCACTGGAAAAATCCTGTAAACAAAAAATCAGCAAAAAAAATCAACCTAAATGACTTACTAGATCAGATGGAGTTAATTGACATCTTCAGAACATTCCACCCGAAAGCCACAGAATATACATTCTTCTCAAGTGTACATGGGTCATTTTCAAAGATAGACCACATATTGGGACACAGGCAAAGTCTCTTCAAATTCAAAAAGATAGAAATCATATCAAGCATCTTCTCAGATCACAATGGCATAAAACTAGAAATCAAATACAATAAAACAATTAAAAAAATCAAACACCTGGAGGCCAAATGCCATGCTATTCAACAATGATTGGGTTACCAAAGAGATCAAAGAAGAAATAAAAAGCATCATGGCAACAAATGACAATGAAAACACAACAGTGTAAAATATATGGGACACAGTGAAAGCAGCCTTGAGGGAAGTTCATAGCTCTACAAGCCTATCTCAAAAAACAAGAAGCAATGTTAATAAATTATCTAACCCTACAAATCAAAGAGTTAGAAAGAGAGCCCTGCATAAGCAGAAGGAAGGAAATAATAAAGATCAGAGCAGAGATAAATGACATAGAGACAAAAAAAAAACAATACAAAAGATCAACAAAATCAAGAGCTGGTTCTTTGAATGGATAAACAAGATTGGTGATCCTCAACCAGGATAACCAAGAAGCAAAGAGAGAGGACCAAAATAAACAAAATCAGAAATGAAAGGGGTGAGGTAAGAACCGATGCCACAGAAATACAAATGATTATGAAAAAAATACTCTGAACAACTCTATTCCAACAAAATTGAAAACCTAGATGAAATGGACATATTCTTAGAAAAATACAAGCCCCCAAAACTCAATCAAGAAGAATAAAACCACCTGAATAAGCTGATAACTACCAAAAAAATGGACCCCAAATCAATCAAAAATCTCCCAGCAAACAAAAGCCCTGCTCCAGACGGCTTTATAGGGGAGTTCTACCAAGCATTCAAACAAGAACTAAAACCTATACTCCTCAGACAATTGCAAAAAATTCAAAAGAAAGGCACACTTCCAAGTACTTTCTATGAAGCCAGTATGCCCTAATCCCAAAACCAGATAAAGACATTGCAAAAAAGAGAATTACATGCCAATATCCTTGATGAACATAGATGCTAAAATCCTCAACAAAATTCTAGCAAATCAGATTCAGCATTAGATTAGAAAGATCATACACCATGACCAAGTGGGATTTATTCTGGGGATGCAAGGATGGTACAATATCCACAAATCAAAAAATGTGATACATCACATAAACAAACTGAGAGACAAAAATCACATAATCATGTCAATTGATTGAGAAAAAGCATTTGACAATATCCAACACCCTTTCTTGTTAAAAACTCTCAGAAAAGTGGAAATAGAGGAATCATACCTCAATATAATAAAAAGCCTTATATGGCAAACTTACAGCCAACAACATACTCAATGGTAAAAAACTAAACTCATTTCCCCTGAGAACAGGTACAAGACAGGGATGCCCACTTTCACCACTCCTGTTCAATATAGTACTGGAAGTGCTAGCCATAGTGACCAGACAAGAAGAAGAAATAAAAGGCATCCAAATTGGAAAAGAAGTAAAACTCTCCTTATTCTCAGATGACATGATACTATGCATGCAAAACCCCGAAGACTCCATCAGAAAACTACTAGACCTAATAAATTAATTTGGCAATGCAGCAGGATACAAAATCAACACCCAGAAATCTATGGCCTTTTTATATACCAATAATAAACTTACAGAAAGAGAAGCAAAAAAAATATCCCATTTACCATTGCACCAAAAAAATTAACATACCTAGGAATAAACTTAACTAAGGAGGTAAACGACCTGTACTCAAAAAAAAAAACCAACAAAACAGGACATTGAAAACAAAAAGAGATAGAGGAAGTCATAAACAAATGGAAGAACATACCGTATTCATGGATCAGTAGAATCAACATCATTAAAATTCCCATACTACCCAAAGCAATCTACAGTTTCAATGCAACCCCCATTCAAATACCAACAGCATTTTTTGAAGATCTAGAACAAACTCCAAAAATTCATCTGGAATTAAAAAGGACCCCGAATAGCCACAGCAATCCTAAGAAAGAAGAATAATGTTGGAGGGACCACAATACCAGACATCAAGCTATATTGTCAAGCCATGTTTCTCAAAACTGCATGGTACTGGTGCAAGAACAGACACATATCAATCCCCAGAGGAAAAGTAGGGGAGGGTGGGGGTAAGGGGAAGAGATCGACCAAAGGACTTGTATGCATGCATATAAGCCAAACCAAAGGACACAGACAACAGGGGGATGAGAGCATGAGTTGGGGAAAGAGGTGGGGGGTTAATGGGGGGATGAGGGCACATTTGTAATACCTTAACCAATAAAGAAATTTAAAAAAAAAGAACAGACACATAGACCAATGGAACAGAACAGAGAACCCAGAAATCGACCCAAGCCATTATGCTCAATTAATATTTGACAAAGGAGGCAAGAGCATACAATGGGGTCAATACAGTCTCTTCAATAAATGGTGCTGGGAAATTTGGTCAGAGACATGCAAAAACATGAAACTAGATCACCAACTTACACCATACACAAACTCAAAATGGCTAAAGGACTTAAATGTAAGACGGGAAACCATAAAAATCCTACAAGACTCCATAGGCAGCAAAATAGCAGACATATGTCGCAGCAATATCTTTACCAACACAGCTCCTAGGGCAATGGAAACTAAGAAGAAAATAAATAAGTTGGCCTACATCAAAATAAAAAGCTTCTTCACAGCAAAAGAAACCATCAACAAAACGAGAAGAAAGCCCATTATATGGGAGAACATATTTGCCAATGCTATTTCAGATAAGGGTTTAATCTCCAAAATTTACAGAAAACTTATACAACTTAACAAAAGGAATATTAAACAAGCCAGTCAAAATATGGGCAAAGGACATAAGTAGATATTTTTTGAGAGAGGACATACAGAAGGCAGAGAGACATATGAAAACATGGTCAAAGTCACTAATCATCTGAGAGACGCAAATCAAAACGACAATGAGATACCATCCCACACCTGTCAGAATGGCTATCATCAACAAATCAAGAAACGACAAATGCTGGGTAGGATGTGGAGAAAAAGGAACCCTAGTGCACTGCTGGTGGGTATGCAGACAGGTGTGGTCACTGTGAAAGACAGTATATGGCATTTCCTCAAAAAGTTAGAAATGGAACCCCCATTTGATCCAGTGATCCCACTTCTAGGACTATATCCCAAGAAACCAGAAATACAATCAGAAAGGATATACTAGTATGCAACCCTATGATCACAGAAGCAAAATTTACAATAGCTAAGATCTGGAAACAGCCCAAGTGCTCATCAGCAGATGGTGGATTAAAAAACTGTGGTACATCTACATAATGTTATACTATACCACTATAAAAAAGAAGTAACTTTTACCATTTGCAACAGCATGGATGGAACTGGAGAGCATTATGCTAAGGGAAATAAGCCAGTCGGAGAAAGACAAATATCACATGATCTCACTCATATGTGGTTAGATATAATGATCAACATAAACTGATGAACAAAAATAGATCCAGAGACAAATGGCAGGGGAGGGGGTTTAGAGATCAACCAAAGTACTTGTATGCATGCATATAACCAATGGACACAGACACTAGGGTGGTGGGGGTTTTCCCTCGGGGGTGGGACTGAACAGGGGGGTTCAATTAGGGGAAAAGGAGACATATGTAAAACTTTAGAAAATAAAAATAAAAAAAACCTTGTTGGAAAGTAGGGGAGGGGCAGGGTAAGAGATCAAACAAAGGACTTATATGCATGCGTATAAGCATAACCAGTGGGCACAGACAGTAGGGGAGTAAGGGCATGTGTTGGGGGATGGGAAGAGCTGGGGAGGGGTCAATGGGGGGAAAAGGAGACATATGTATTACTCTAAACAATAAAGAATTTAAATTAAAAAAATAAAATAAACTTACTGAAGATTGGATCCTAACCCTAGATTGTCTTCATTGGAAGAATAAATAATTATTTATTAAGCATAGACTTTGTTTATTTTTTGCTAACAGACTTGAGATATAATTCATATAGACTATTCACTGATTTAAAGTGTGTAATTCAATGGCTTTAATAGATCCTCAGAGCTGTATAACAATTTTTGAACATTTCCATCAATCCAAAAAGAAACCCTGACCTGAAACAATCTTAGCCCTGACTCCTATTATATCTGTGTAAATTTGGGAAACTTAACCTTCAGTATTTTGATTTATGAACTGTAGGAGCTTGATAATAATACCATCCTACTTGATACTTATAAAAATTAAATGATACAAGTAAAAAAAATGAAAGAAATACTTCACACTAGCTACCCCCTCCCCTTCAAGCCTCTATTCCTACACTAGCCCTAGGTAAATGCAAATCTATATTGTCTCTATAGATTTACTTATTCTGGATAGTCATATAAATAAAATCATACAATATGTGGCTTTTCATGTCTGGCTTCTCTCACCGTAACATCTTCAAGGTTCATCCATATTGAAGCATCAATCAGTACTTCAATCATTTTTATGATCAAATATTATGCCATTGTATAAATATACCACATTTTTTTTTACCCATTTATTAATTGGTAAACATTCATATGGTTTTCCCTTTGTGGCTATTTTGAATAATGCTGATACTTACATTTATATTCCAGGTTTGCATAGACATATATTTTGAACTTTCTTGGGTATACTAGTATACCTAGAAATGGAATTGCTGGGTCAATTAATAAGTTTATGTTTAAACTTTTTGAAGAACTTCCAGACTTTTTTTGAAAGTGGCTACACAAATTAACATTTCCCACCATTAATGAATGAGGCTTCCAATTTTCCCACACCCTCACCATCACTTATTACAATCTGTCATTTTTATAATAGCTATTCTAGTGGATGTGAGTTGGCATCTCATTTTTTTAATTGCCTAAGTTTTACATGTCTCCCTTTCCCCTGGATAAAGATAAATTGGCATCACATTTTGGTTTTGTTTTTCATTTCGCATATTTTCTGTCTTTAATTTAATTTAATCTTTTTACTGTATTACAGATATCTCCCATTTCCCTTCCCCTTTACCTGCCTCCACCCAGCCCCTACCCACCCCCCAGGTCTTCACCACCCTATTGTCTGTGTCCATGGGCTATGCATATACATATATAAGTTCTTTGGTTTATCTCTCCCCAAATGTTGAAAAAAGGGACCATAGTTCACTGCTGGCGGGAATGCAGGCTGGTGCAGCCACTGTGGAAAACAGTATGGAGTTTCCTCAAAAAATTAAAAATGGAACTGCCATCTGACACAGCTATCCTACATCTAGGAATTTATCCTAAAAAACCAGAAACACCAATCAGAAAGAATATATGTACCCCTATGTTCATAGCAGCAGTATTTATAATAGCTAAGATTTTGAAACAGCCCTAATGCCCATCAGTAGATGAGTGGATTAGAAAACTGTGGTACATTTACCCAATGGAATACTATACAGTTGTAAAAATGAGGATGCCTTACCCTTTTGGACAGCATGTATGGACCTAGAGAATATTATTTTCAATGAAATAAGCCAATCTGAGAGAGACAAATATCACATTATCTCACTTTTTTGTGGGATCTAATGAACAAAATGAATTGACCAACAAAATAATACCTGGAGCATGGAGGCATGGAATAGACTGACATACCTCCATGTGCAAGAGAGGGAAATTGGATTACAATGTGTCTTGGTGTCAGTCTTTTTAGGTTCATCTTGTTTGTGATTCTGTGTGCTTCTTGGACTTGGACTTCTTCCCAAAGTCAGGGAAGTTTTCTGTCATTATTTCTTCAAACAGGTTTTCTATTCCTTGCTCAGCTTCCCCTCCTTCTGAAACCCCTAATATGCAGATGATTTTTGTTTTATGTTGTCCCAAAGTTCCCTTAGATTCTCCTCCTGCTTTTTAATTTTTTTCCAGTTGCTGCTCTACTAGGGTTTTTTCCTACTTTGTCTTCTTACTCACTGATGCGTTCCTCAGCTTCTTCTAGTCTACTGTTGAAACCTTCCATTGTGTTCTGTTTTGCTGCTATGTCATTCTTCATTTCCTCTTGAATCTTACACATTTTGGTGAATTTCTCATCCAGCCTTTTCAGCCTCCTTATAATCATTAGTTTGAATTCTTTCTCTGACATATTACTTGCCTCCATTTCATTTATTTTCTTTTCTTGTGATTTCTCCTTTTCTTCATATGGGGGTTGTTTCTTTGTTTCCCCATTTTTGTTTTCCTTTGTGGTTGTTTCTATGTATTAGCTCAAACTGGTATGCCACCCAGATGTTTTGAATTTGTCTTATGTAGTAGATGTTTTCTGGGACCCAGTGGTTTAGTCTTTCAGGTCTTCTGAACTAAGATATTTGGTTTCTCTTGATGTACTTGGGTCTTGAATGTCATTGTCCCACTTATGGATGGAGTCTCCTCTAAGAGTGTCTGGTTAATTGGCTCGCTCTTTACCCCATTGTGCCAACCATTATGGAGGTGCTGACTGAACAGCACAAAATACAACATAGGACATGACAAAAAAGGAACAGAGGTACTCAAGACACATATGACCCCAAAAGAAATGACCACCAGAAAAAGGAGAATTAGGAGAGAGAATGGAGAGCAAAAACTATAGTGAGAAAAAAAAAGAAAAGAAAAAAATAAAAATAGGGGGGGAAAAGTATGAATATGGGGAGACAAGACTACAAAACAAACAAATGAACCAAAAAGCCTAAACAAAACCCACCCAGAAGAAGGGGGGGGCCATAATCTGTAGAGGCAGAGCTTAAATACAGAAAATAAGGTTAATAAATTGGATAAATAATGGAGGTACCTCAGTTTAGTATAGAGGAGGGAGAAAGAGAATGAGTGGATAACAGGAAAATTTTTTTAAAAAATGAAGTGTAGTTTGCTTCAGATGCATCTTAATGCCCCATGTGGACTGGTTTAGGACCCACTCTTCTGTTTTGTCTATCACTTCTGGGCTCCCTGTTAGGTATTTAGGGGCTGACCACTGTCAGGCAGTCTTTGGCAATCCACCACTCCTCTGCTTGTGTCTGTCTTCACGAGCCTTGGCTGCAAGCAGACAAGACCAATCTGCCTGCTTTGCTTGTCTGCCAGCTGTCAATATTAATCACTCTAGTGTTTGTTTCTGACAAGGCTTTAGGTGGGGTTGATGCTGTTTCGCTATCAGGGGATCAGATGGATGTATCTTCCCAGACCCAGGTCCACTCCTCCATGAGTGACACAAAATATAACTCTGTCCCTGGTTGGTTAGACATCCTTGTATGGAGATCAGTGGGGTAGACTGGACACCTGGAGCTTTTATCAGTCTGATTCCCAGAATAGTGGAGTGGACAAGCCCCTCTTCCACCCCAGCCACTGAGGGCTCTTCGGGGCTATTCAGAGCCTTTGTTTTCTTTGTATAGCTCAAAATGCAAACAAGGTGTGGCAGGCTGTATTCTCTGTCTTAAAGTCACTGGGAGAGTCTAGCTCTTCTAGGGATTAATGACTGCTTGGGTTTGGAGAGTTAGGAAGAGTCTTTGCCAAGTCTCACTGCCCTGCCTCCCTCCCCACCTTCTCCTCAGGCATCTCAAGCCTCTGACTCTCCCTGCACTGGAGCCTCGGGTGAGTATTTTCAATTGAAAGTCCTACATTCTGGATTTAGTTAATAAAAGCAAAGATAAAATGAAAGCAAAACCACCACAAAACTGCGGGTTTCTCTCCCCCTGGACCCACACCACTTGGGCCACTTTTCAGGTCATCTTTTGGGTTGCAGCCCCCTACAGCTGTGGTCCTAGTTCTAGATTCCCTGGGCACCAGAAGCTTGGCAGGTTTTCCTTTTCACAATTGGGTATTACACTTGTGGCCAAGGGACATGGCTTTGGTGCAATGCAACTTCCACCACACCCTCTTGGCCCAGGGGGCTGGATGTTGCTCTCCAGTCCAGATCCCTTCTACTACCATTCTCCAGGCATCCTCTACCCTTCGTTATTGAAAATTGTCTCCTCAGCTGTGTCTAATTTGTTAAGTCTGGGTGGTTGGTCTCCAATTTATTTGCTTTCCCAGCCTGTCCCCAGGAGGAGGTGCATGACACATCTGCCTATTTGGCCACCATTTTCTTTTCTGGTCATGTTTTCTTATCCATTCAGTTACCCTATATCTTTTGATTGGAGCATTTAATATATTTACATGAAAGGTTGTTATTAATAGGTATTTATTTATTGCCATTTTTATTCCCTTTATGCCTATGATGGTCTCTCCTTTTTTTTCTTCTTAAAGCACTCCCTTTAACATTTCTTGCATTGCTGGTTTGATGGTAATGTACTTCTTCAACCTTTTGTTGTTGTTGTTTTTGTTTTGTTTTTGTTTTGTCTGGAAAGCTTTTTATTTCACTTTCAATTTTAACTGCTATCCTTGCTGGACAGAGTAATCTTGGATTCAGTCCCTTGCTTTTCATTACTTTGTATACTTAATGCCCCTTCCCTCTGATCTGAAGTGTTTCTATTGAGACATCAGCTGAAAGTCTAATGGGAGTCCCTTGTAGGTAAATTTCTGTCTCTCTCTTGCAGCTTTTAAGTTTCTTTATTTGTCTTTAATGTTTGCCATTTTCATTATGATGTATCTTGGTATGGGTCTTTTGGGGCTTATCTTGATTGGGACTCTCAGTATTTCTTGGACTTATGTGACTTTTTTCTTCACCAGTTCAGGGAAGTTTTCTGTCATTATTTCTTAAAACAAGTTCTCAATTTGTTGCTCAGATTCTTCTCCTTCTGGTACCCCTATGATGTGGATGTCGTTACATTTTATGTTGTCACTAAACTCCATTAAACTCTCCTCCTGCTTTTTAATTGTTTTCCATTTGCTGCTCTGCATGGGTGGTTTTTTTCTACCTTGTCTTCTAATTCACTGATTTAGTCCTCAGCTTCTTCTAGCCTACTGTTGATTCCTTCTGGTATATTCTTTATTTCAGCTATGTCATTTATTTCATTTCTGATTGATTCTTATTCATGGTTTCAACCTATTTTCTTCCCATGCTGGTGTAGTTTTCATTAAGTTCCTTATAGTTCTCATTAAGTTGCTTGTAGTTCTCAGTAAGTTGTTTGAGCCCAATTATAACCATTACTTTATCTGACAAATTGCTTGCCTCCATTCCATTTAATTTCTTTACTGGCAATTCCTCCTTTTCTTTCATTTGGGGGCTGTTGTTTCTGCCTCCCCATTTTAGGGGTCTGGTAGTATGCGGTGCCAGGTGAGGTGAGCTAGGTCACAGGGGACAGGTTCGTGGGTCTGGGGGTGATGGGTCATACTGGGTCACAACAGTAGGTCTGATCTTCTGGTGGCACCCAGTTAGGCTCACCCGGATGCCGTGGCAGGTCCATGCATCTGGGGACATCAGGTTGCAGTGGGATCTGGTCTTCCAGGGGCACTGGGACAGGCAAGCCTCTTCACAGCAGTAGGTCCATGTGTTCAGGGGTTATAGGTGATGGTTACAGGGTTGGTAGCACAGTAGATGGTATGGTCATCCCGGGGGGCCAGGTCAAGCTCAATGACTCACGATGGTATTGGGTCACAGTGGAAGGTTCAGGTGCACCATGACAAGGCTTTGGGGCCGGTCATCTAGGGGCACTAGATTGGTTGTGCCAGGATGGACCAGCAGGTCCAAAGATCCAGGTGGGCCACAAGGCTAGGTGTGCTGCTCCCTCAGGGCATTGGTATGGGCACACAGATACTCAAGACATTGGTGTTAGGGCAGCTGTGCATGCCGCTGGTGAGGGGAGAGGATAAGCTGCCTTACCTGAACAGGAGTCCCTGCCCCTGGTCCCTGATTGGTCTATACTCATGCAAATGAGGACTCGAAGTCCTGATTGATCAGAATAGGGTCACTCTGATTGGCCAGAGTTGTATGGGTCTGATTGGATGGAGAAAATCTCAGTTCTTTAGTCAAAATAGGACTCCAAAAATCCCTTTATAAGGGCGGGCTCAGGTGGCATAAACACAGTACAGGCAGGCAGTTTAATGCAGAGGCAGTCAGTACACCACAGGCTTCTCCATTAATTGCAGTTTGTGTGAAAGGCCCCTCTGCAGAAATGGCTCCCAGGCTCTGTTTTTGAAAATTTAAGCCTAGTTAGCCAACAGAAATGCTTCTCCGGGTTCACAAGATCCTGGTGACCTCAAAATGATTCCTTAAGAGAAACATGACACTCAGAGGGAAGGCAGGGGAGGGTGGGTGGGAAGTGATCAACCAAAGAACTTGTATGCATATATGCATAAACCGTGGATGGGATGCAGATAATAGGATGGTGAATGCCTGGGATGGGGGTGAGGTCATGTTAGAAAGGGTCAATGGGGGGAAACAGGGACATATGTAATACTTTCAACAATAAAGATTTATTTTTATTTTTATTTTATTAAATTGTTTTATTGCTTAAAGTATTACAAAGAGTATTACATATGTCTCCGTTTTTCCCCGCCCTTGACAATCCCCTGGCCTCCCCTACCCCCCAGTGTCTTATATCCATTGGTTATTTTTTTTTTTAAGAGAAACATGATGAGGTCAGATATAGTAAAAAAGCACACAGCCCTGGATCATATATTTGTCTAGAAACAGAAAAGGAAAACTATGGCAGGAACTCCCCAAAACATTGGCCCAGTGTTAGAACAGACCATTCTTCCCCACTCTTACTTTCCAGAAGAGCACTGCTCTAACACTCCTATTCTTTCTCTGCCTTCTTCCATTATCGTTCCTGTCAGAAGAGATCTTAACTGGGTGGTAAAAATAGGGAGAATAAATAAAACAGATTTAACTTGACTCTGCCTTCCTTCCTCATTGTGAACCAGCTTTCCAATTGAGAACGCTTTTTGGGCCAGGCTCTAAATTAATTGAAAGTGTTGCCCTTACAGGATACTTCTGTGGCAGTACAGTGCCTATTGTAGCTGGATGGATACATCTGTCTAACCCCAATGGTATTCATTCAGTTAGAAAGTCCATTTGGCCCTCACACTTAGCTAGACTTTATCAGGAATAAAGGTAATGTTTAGTACTCCATCTGCTTTACAATTCAGTTGCTACAGAACTTGGGTAGAGAAGATGGTGCTATTTATTCTCTCATCTCAAAATCTCAACTCCAAAAGTGCTTGGGCTCCCACACTCTGAAAGTAACCACGAAATTATAGGGCTCTCTTTTTTAAATCCATAGGTGAGGCTCTAGGGCAGATGGAATACTAAGAAATACAGTCCACATGTCCTGACAGCCTAGACTACACTAATATCTGGGATAGCAGGCAAATCTCAGAATAAGGAATTCAGCAAGATCCTCTTTAGCCTAGGTTTTGGTGACGCAACATATTCTAGTATCTTAAGAGCACCAACTCTGGAGCCAGAATGTCTGGGTTTAAATCATAGATCATTATTAGTTGTGTGGCTTTGAGAAAGTTATTTTATTGCCCGTTGACTCAGTTTCCACTTGTGGAAAATTAAATAAGTTTTTTTGAAAATTGTGTTGATGAATATAAATTGCTTAGGATAGTACCTGGCATGTAGCAAGTACTGTTTCAGTGTTTGCTATCACTGTCAGTAGGTGGATTATGCACATGAATCTACTGAATAAGATCTGGTCTCTGCTACAAAGAGTAACAATCACTCATTCTTTTTTTTGTGTGTGTGAGTTGTTTGTTTATTACCACTATTAATTACTATTTGTTGCTTCTAATACTTATTTAAATTTTATTTTATTGTTTAAAGTATTACAAATAGTAATACATATGTTTCCTTTTTTTCCCCATTGACCTTCCCCTGGCTTCCCCTACCCACCAGCACATGCCCTCACTGCCCCCCCCCCAGTGTCTTGCATCCATTGGTTATGCTTATATGTATGCATACAAGTCCTTCGGTTGATCTCTTACCTCCCCCGCCCAACCCTCCCCAGACTTCAATCACTCATTCTTGAAGAAATGAAAAAATAAATTTTCTCACTGATAGTATTAATTACAGTGGTAAAAGCAGGAGAGCTTAGGTCAAATAAGTGATTACTACTCACCAAAGAAGTATATTGAAGGCTCTAATGAATAAATTAGATAATTGCTCTTCTTAGCTTAGATCCAGACTGCCCATCGTTCACTGAGATGGAATCTAGGATCAAGGACCTATCCTCAAATCTTATTGAGGAGAATCATTTTCAAATTAAAATCTGGTTTCAAATAATATCCTATTATTTTCCACATGGTATTTTCTTTCTGTTTTTTTTAAGAGTGCATCCTTTATATTTAAGGTAACAATGAGCATGTATCATGTGACTACTCAGTATTTAATTTTAACTCATACAGTTCCCTTTCCATAATGTAACTTTGAATGTTACAAGAAAATTCAGAACTTTCATATTGTACAGCCTTTTATTAAAATTAAATCAGACATTGCATGCATGTATGTGTGTGTATGTATGTTTATCTATCTTCAAAAATAGGTGAACTGGCCCTGGCAGGTGAAGCTTAATGGTTAAAGCATTGGCCTGCACACCAAAGGGTTGTAGATTCGATTCCCAGTCGAGGGCATGTACCTGGATTGCAGGTTTGATCACCGATCTCTCTCACATCAATGATCAATGTTTCTCTCTCCCCCTCACTCCCTCCTTTCCCTCCACTCTCTCTAAAAGTCATTGGAAAAAAACATCCTCAGGTGAAGATTAACAACAACAACAAAAAAATAGATGAACTGGGTTCTTCTATGTATCCTGATACATACTTGATTTTGGAAAGGATTTTGGGATAAGGATCTTTGAATATTGCTTGGAAGTCATCAAGCTTCTAAAACAGCGGTTCTCAACCTGTGGGTCGAGACCCCTTTGGGGTTCGAATGACCCTTTCACAGGGCTCGCCTAAGACCATCGGAAAACACATATATAATTACATATTGCTTTTGTGATTAATCACTATGCTTTAATTATGTTCAATTTGTAACAATGAAAATACACCCTGCATATCAGATATTTACATTATGATTCATAACAGTAGCAAAATTACAGTTATGAAGTAGCAACGAAAATAATTTTATAGTTGGGTCACCACGACATGAGGAACTATATTAAAGGGTCATGGCATTAGGAAGGTTGAGAACCACTGTTCTAAACAAAGGCAGTAGTAGTAGTAGTAGTAGTAGCAATAATAGTAATAGCAAACAGTTCTTGAGTATATGCCAGGCCCAGTGCTACATGCATATATCATTTTATCCTCATAAAAATTTCATGATATGGATAGCATTATGCTCTCCACTTGATATATGTGAAAACTGAAGCATAAATGGTTAAGGAATTTTTCCAAGATCAGAGAGCTTGCAAGTGGCAGAACTGAGATTAAAACCCAGCCTCTCCCTACACTGTCTTTGGACAATGGTGCTCTTCCTTTCCCTTCAGTTGGGACCTGGCTATTTGGGTAGAGGAGACATAAAGAGTGCTTTGCTAGGCATAGATGGTAAAGGTCAGTTTAATTCATGTTCTTGCCAGGGATCTGCCAAGTCTCATACAACAAATATGTATTGAGAGTATGCAATGTTCCAGACACTATGCCAAGCACCCCACACCAATGTCCTCCTCTCTGCTAAACTATGACTCTCTTGTCCTTCACGAGCTCATTTCAAGTCTTCTCTTCCAGGATGCTGAGTCTAATTCAACTCATTCAGCTCTGCTGAGCATGTTGTCAACACACCTCTTCAGTTTATATGCTCCAACAGCAGCTTAGGGGACTGTGCGCACAATAAGAATTCACCAAATGCATATGAATGACCTGAACCCTAAATTAAATGTAGGGAAAAGTTCATTGTGAATTCTATGCAGACACTAGGCCCAGATGGAGGAGAGAACAGCCAGGAGGTTTGGATTATAGTCAGAGACATGGGCTTTGAAGTCAGACTAGAATTTGAATACTGGCTTTACTACTTACAGCTGCATGAGTTTGGGCAAGTTAACAACTCTCCACCTCAATTTGCTCATTTATGAAATGGGGATGATAACAAAATTCTCACAGTGCTACTGTGAGAATTCAATGATAAGTTGCATGTAAATCACTTAACACACAGTCTGGCATATAAAAACCATTCAATGCAAACCACTCTTTTTTATTGTTCACTCTATTACAAATGTCCCCCATTACCCCCCCTCGTTGCTTCCCTCCAACCCCCCTAGGCCTCCATCACATTATCACCTGTGTTTATGGGCTATGCATACATAACATATATTTTTTGGTTGCTCTCTTCCAACCCTCCCCATTCTCCTCCCCTCTGATATCTGTCAGTCTGTTACATTTATCCAACCTCTGATCCTATTTTGTTTATCAGTTTATTTTGTTCTTTAGAGTCCACATACAAGTGAGATCATGTTATATTTGAATTTCTTTGACTGGTTTATTTCACTTAGCATAATAATCTCCAGGTCCATCCATGCTGTCTCAAAGGGTAAGAGTTCCTTCTTTTTTACAGTTGTGGAGTATTCCATTGTGTAAATGTATCAATAGAATAGCTTTTTTATCCACTTATCTACGGATGAACACTTAGGCTGTTTCCAGATCTTGGCTATTCTAAATAATGCTACTGTAAACATAGGGGTGCATATATTATTTTTTATTGTTGATTCTTAAGATATATACCCAGAAGTGGGATCACTGGGTCAAACGGTAGTTCTATTTTTAATTTTTTTGAGGAAAGTCTATACTGTTTTCCACAGTGGCTGCACCAGTCTGCATTCCCACCAACAGTGCATTAGTATTCATGGAAACCACTCTTAATCACAGATATAGACAAATGAAATGCCCATAGGTCCTTCTCAAGGAGCACAATTCAGGCCCATGAGCTGTCTGGCTTCCTTGGGGTAGACACAACATAGAAAGAGGGCACAAGAACCAATGAAGTATAAATGCCTTGGCTACTACATGACCATAAGTGAGTATTTCTGAGCTCTACAGTTGACCAATGACCAGAACAGCCTGAAAGGGACTTGTCAACTCCTGAGTTACCTACTTCCACCAATAATGTAGTACTAACAATTTGTTCCTAGGAACAACACCCACAGTGGGGCTCAGCTTTCATATTATGATTCCAGTACTTTCTCGGGCATCAGTCCCTAAAACCCAAGGTTGTCGAGGGCTATTCCTGCCTCATTGCATTTAAACTGTCTATTCCCATGCATATGAGCATAACCAATGGAACAGGCGGGGCGGGAGGGCATTTGCTGGGGGTTGGAGGCAGCCGGGGAAAGGTTAATGGGGGGTGGGGGGGAAAGGAGACTTATGTAATACATTAAACAATACAGAATTTAAATTAAAAATAAAATAAACTGTCTATTCCCAGCTAACTGTCTATGAAGGGCAGCCATGAGATTTAGAGTCTTGTCCTGACAGATTCCCACTGTGCTCTGCATAGGAATGACTGTATATTAAGCAGCAGGAATACTGGTCACCACTTCAGCTGGCCCTTGGTATTTGTTGTTTTGCAGCTAATTGAAGTTATTTTCACAACACTCACAATACTCCACCAGTGGCTGATGGAGTCTCTAACCAAAAACAGTAACCCAGTGATCTATCCACATTCATTGTGTATATTGTTATCAGGTTAACAGTATTGCCCTTAGACCCAAGCAGAGGCCCTGTACTAAGGCCTGCACTTTAGACAACCCCACTCTGACTCTCCTCTGGCTGCATTTCTCCCAACCAAGTGGGGTCAAAAGGACATGCCCACTTGGAGCCCTTACCTTCAGCTTCTAGACCAAATTCCAGGTAAATAGGACCAGAGTTCTCTGTCCAATACCCTGTTCCAGGGGACACTGGGCTTCTTCCCCAGTGTTATCCTCGCAGAGGCAGATAGTGCTACAGTTGTACACACTCCTAGACGATTGGGTGATCTAGGACAGCTGTTTGTGACAGGGAAGTGCTGTATGGAGCATGGACATACAGTTCAGCATGCCCATATGCATGTACATGAGGCCTCTGATGGTGCAGAAAGAGAACTAGGGGCAGAAGTGAGCCAGGAGAAAGATGATGAGATAGTAGTATGCAGGCTATAGGCCAGAGACCTGCATTTGTAGTTTTGCCATGTGCTCTGCAAATATTGGAAACAAAACTTCATGTTGATGCTGCTTCATTCTTATGAACTACATGGAAGAAGCAGAGGAATGGTAGACCTCAACCCTACCCTCCACATAAAGACAGAGCAGGTGGATCCTTAAGTAGAATTTCCATTTTGGTAGGAGAGAGTAATCTATAAAAGAATCAACCATAATGCTGAGAATTGCCGGAATAGGCCTAATTTCAACATTCCTAAGTTAGATATGTGTCAGTCCATATGTTCCAATTTGGGGCTCAGTAAAGCCTTCCACACCCACAGCTAGCTTCCTATGTAAGCTCTTCTCCCAGTACTTCTATTCTTTGACTGTCACTGAGCATATCTGCTTTAAGGATGAACTCTAAGCCCTTCTCAATAGGATAGCATCAGGTAGCCTGAGTGTCCTTATGAGTGTCCTAACCCCTGGAGCTCTCCTAGCTCCACACACAGTCCAAGCACTTCCCTGTCCTTCATTTAATACTTGGTTCCCAGTAGGAGGACTCTGCCATTTACTAGCTCCAGATCCCTGCTGCCCTGATGCTCACCCTCCTTGGGTAATGTGATTAGTGCTGGACACTGACTATTAACTTTCACTGTGGGGTTGTTGATCTTTTCCATGGTAAATGTTGAAGCATAATATGTATTTAATGCCAAGCACTTAAACTAGGTAAGAGAAAATATAAACCACTAAAAGCTGACAGTCTCCAGTAAAATAAGACCCCCTCTAAGAGTCTGGACATTGCTAATACTGTCTGCAGAAGCTAATGAGTACATTTGAAACAGTGATTGTTTTACCATGAGTAGCTATAGTATGTCCCATGCACCACATTTCCAAATAATAATAAAATTACTCACCTGTTTCTGTGCTGAAAAAATTGACTTATCTGTGAGTAGTCTGGCCAGTGGAAGCCTTAGAGATCCCGGAAAGAAGTGGTAGTTTGCTAACTGGCATTTTATCTAAGTACTAAGGACATCCATTGAAGGGAAGATGCTGGATTTTACTTCTATTGGCAGGTTGGCAAAAGTCTCTCAAGGTTAAAACTTTTCCAGAGCTATCCCCTGCCCTATTGCCTTCTTCTCCATGGCCTGTGACTCACCAAATTTGGCCTTTTGGGACACAGTGCTGGCATTTCTATTGCAGAGCTGGCCAGCTCAAGACAAGTCTTATATACACTGGATCTAGTGAGTAAAGTTCCTTCATTAATGAGATAGTCATTTTTCCAAGCTCATAACCCAAGCCTTCATCTCCTCTCCCACCCTGCCTCCCTAAATCTGCACCAACCCTCAACTGAAAGATGAATTGGGACAAATTTGCTTTTACCATCTATTAGCACAGTTCCCAGCTTGCTCCTTCAGTAGTACCCTCTTGCCTGTTCTTTTTGTAAAAGTTCTCCAAGCCCAAATTATCTTCTCCCTTAAAATGTTTATCACTCTCACTTCCCAATAATCCACACTTATCTCTATTTGACCCTCTTAGGTGATAGGAGCAAACAAACTAAATTGTACAACAATCAGTTTTGAATAGAAGATTATAAATGACTATTCTTCCCCCTAGAACACACCTGAAATTTTACAGGGGCCTTCAATATCTTTAGGGAAAAAAAGTAATTAAACATTTACACAAAGCATCCATAGCTATGCCATCTGATATGATAGCCACTAAGTGCTACCTATGATTATTTAAAATTAAATTATCAGTTTTCAAGTACTCAACAGGCACATGTGCTAGTGGCTACTGTGTTGGATGGAGAAAGTAACACACAGCTTCCTGGCCCTTGCTTTTAGAAACAGTCAAAGCAACCTGCAACTGAGTTTCCTACCTGAGGGACATGAAAAATTATGAAGCTATTAACTTGTTCCTGCATTGAAGGTTACTAAAAACCATGAAAAATAGTCATTAACAAAGTATAAACAGAAAACTAGAAATTCCAAGAATTCTATGGCATCTGGGGGCCATCATATTCATTCGCTGCAGTCATAATTTGACTACCTAATGTCAAATACATCACCGTGGCAGTGGAGAGGACCCTTTGCCTCTAATGCAGACTTGGAGATAGTCACTATTACAGTGATGGCGAACCTATGACACACGTGTCAGAGGTGATACGTGAACTCATTTTTTTGGTTGATTTTTCTTTGTTAAATGGCATTTAAATATATAAAATAAATATCAAAAATGTAAGTCTTTGTTTTAATATGGTGGCAAATATCAAAAAATTTCTATATGTGACACAGCACCAGAGTTGTTAGGGTTTTTCAAAATGCTGACATGCCAAGCTCAAAAGGTTCGCCATCACTGCTCTATTTACTATGCTGAAAGTGGCTGCATGCCTTTAAGAAAGATTTGTAACCACAAGGGTTGAAGTCAATAGGGTGTTCTAGTCAACCCTTGGTTAATTAACTAGAAAATTAAAATCATCATACTACCACATACTGCATAATCAAGTAGAGTACAGTCAAAAGATAAACATCACCTTAAAGCTTAAACATTTCTGTAACTGATTTAGGAACCTTTTACCAATAACCAAATTAATGTTATTTCCATTAGTGCTGGTGAGAGAGCAAACCATAATAATGGTAAATTACTGAATGATAACTACGTTCCAGGTATTATTCTAAGAATGTAGCATCTTTTAATTTAATCTTCATAACAATTTAGTGATCTATATACTATTATTATTCCTATTTTATAGATGAGGGAAATTAAGCACACAGAGGTTAGGTAATCTTCTTAAGAACACACAGGCATAAAATGACAGAGGTTATTTGAGCCTAGAAGATCTCATGTCAAAGCCTGTGCTCTAAGCCATTCCACTATACTTCTTTGCAATTGTTGGTAACAATGAGTGAGTTATAGAAGCTCCTTAAGTGCTGGCCTTATCTCCAACTAGCACAGAATATGACAAACAGTATATTTTCACAAATGTTTGGCAAATGAATAATAGCTAAAATCTATTAAGCAATTCTTATCTCATTTAATCCTCAAAGGAATCCTATTGCTATTATGATGATACCCAGTATATCATCCTCAGTTTTTACATGTGAGGAAAATGAGACACAGAGAAAATAAGTCACTTGCCCAAGATCACAGAGCCAGAGAATGATGGAGAATTTGAACCCAAGTCTAGATTTAACTCTTAAATGAATGAATGAGCTCTTTTACACCGTATAGTCTGCCTGATCACACTCTTAATTATCTGTTGTGTCAAGTGTGAGCTATAGCTGCCTCAACATAAGTCCTAACTCAGCAAGGTAAGTAAGCTCCTTGAAGCAGGAATCATGCCCGACTGCTCTTTCCTCAAGCTCTGAACCCAGTGCTGAGCAAGAAAACAGTGTTCAATAAACACTTGCTAATTGACTCAGTGTCCTACTGAGGGACTTAGTTTCTAGTCAAAAGCCTACTGACTGGCTTCCTTTCCGGCCTTAAGCAACATCTTTGGCAATTGATGGACAACCTGAAGTTCCTTATCTTCCAGGAAGAGTGATGAAAGTGATTTATTCTAGCAGATAATTATTTTATTACTGATACTGTTTAAAGTTGCCAAGGCATCTATAATAATAAAAGCATAATATGCTAATTAGACTGGATGTCCTTCTGAATCAAGCCGGGCTGCAAGGGAAGCCCAGGTCCTGGGTGCCAGAGGGAAACCAGTGCCAGCAGCTGGGGAAAGGAAGGCCTAGTCCTGCACGAATTTTGTGCATTGGGCCTCTAGCTATAATAATAAAAAGAAGACAGATTTAGAGTTTGTTTTATCATTGTTTTTTGACTTTTATACAATATACCTCCTTATGGTCTGCACCTAGGCAGATCACATCTCCTGTACTCTTCCCAGCCACAGTATGCCATTATGGATCCCTACCAGAAAGAGTTTAGAGAATCAGGACTGTACTCATTCCAATAAGACTTTGAGATGAAAGACTAGGATTAGAATCTCACTTCAGTCAATAACTGTCCTTGAGTGAATCACTAGACTTATCAATGTTCTAATCTGTAAAATGGAGGTACCATTTTCTGCTCACATAATGGTTCCAAAGAGCAGAATAAAATGATGATATGGATATGCTACATAAAATAAAGGCAGAGTTACTTTTGTTATCTATCAAACTAGTTGTCACTATTCTGCTGATTTACTCATTATCTTTCCTTTTGCAATTTAAACAATTAGATTTTTTAAAGAATGAAACTAAAGCAAAGCAAGTCCCTTTCTCAAGCTGGTTCAGATTTATCCTGAGGAAGAACCACAGATCCCTTAATGAGGAAAGTTATCAAATATCAGTGCAAGGCCATAGCTACCTCTCCCCATTGTAGCTAAAGAGACCCACCACCACAACTAAGAGACTTTTGGCCAGAGAACATACTGACAAGGTAGAGTGTGAAGAAGGAATTCTGCTTAGCCAGAGGTTTCATGGCTTCTCTCAGTCATCACTGCCCGACACACAGTAATCAGAGTCAAACCAGGTTTTTTTTTCTTCATAACAGCAAAAACAGGAGGTTCAAGGGAAGTAAATAAGGGTTGTAGAGTATGGTTTAACTGGAGATTCCTTCATTAGCATATAGAATTGGTGCAAACACCTCAGTCATCTTCATGTACATTTTCCACCACAGCTAATAGAATCTCTCTGTTGAAGTTAATTCCAAATAAAAAAGCCCAATGTACTGTCATATCAGAAAACATTCCCAAGGCTTACCATCATTGACTAATGCAGAGATGAATGAAAAGGGCCTTTGTTTTTTTGTTAAAAAGCAGTCAATCTAGATATGACATTTCAGTGAAAACTGACGTCTCAAAG
The DNA here is from genome assembly GCF_964212035.1 of Myotis nattereri. Classification (NCBI taxonomy): domain Eukaryota; kingdom Metazoa; phylum Chordata; class Mammalia; order Chiroptera; family Vespertilionidae; genus Myotis; species Myotis nattereri. The sequence goes on along the minus strand of NC_138078.1, from coordinate 94,116,444 downwards.
TTTAATTTGGTTCCACAAATGGGTGAGGGTTCATCAGAGAGCTTTGTTTCTCCCTCACATACCATAGATGGTTGTCTCAAAGTAAGGCCCCAGGCAGAAATTCATGACTCTGGATAATGCCATTAACAATTAATAGAATATTCAGGCCAAAGGGACCTTTCAACTCATCAAGTCCAGTCTTGTCAAATCATGGAGGAGAAAAATGAGCCCGAGAATTTAACTGATGAATCCAAAGTCAGTAACAGAAGGGACCTGAAGTGAGATCTTCTGATAGTCAAGCAAATACTATTTCACAAAAACATGTGGCCTCATTCTTTCTTCTGAATTCTCTGGTAAAGCTACCACTTTGATTGGTCAGACTGACAATTTTATACCCCCTCTTATTTTACCACATTGTTATACAGATTTTAACTAAATATTTGATAGGGCATTTAAAACCAATTTTTCCTCTCAGATCAAGTTCTTATTAGTACCAAATATATTCCCAATTTCTCATACCAGTCAAAATTACAAACTCATATTAATATTCATTTAAGTGGGTCATAGTTTAGAAGGCAAATATGCTGTCCATAAAAAGAAGGTCAAAGATAGCCAGATTATTCATTTTTCATTATTTTAATGATTCCTGACATTTCAAATGATACATAGTGCTATGAATTAGGGATTCAATGTATTCTAAATTACCTGTGGTATGTAACAGGAGGTGCTGTGGTTCAATATTCCTTTTGATTGCATACAGGTAATCTTTTTGTGATGCTGTAATTGTAGGCAGTAAGATGATGTTAGTTGTGGGCATTTTTAGCAGCTCCCCATACTTAAATCAGTTTATTCCTGTTTCCTAGAAACTCAATATTGCACTATCTCTTTGAGAAAGGGCTGATTTGTACTTGACAATGAATAAAAACATAACTTCATTCATATAGACTGAGGGTTGTGCCCACTTGGAATGCATATTACAGTCTCTACAGGGTTGCTTTCAAGCCATAGATTCCCTTACAGGGACTATGATATGCCTCCTGAAAGAGTGAGTACTCCTGTTGAGTGATAATCACTGTGTTCAAAGAGTCTAATTACCCACTAAAATAGTATGGAGGCAGAAAACAAGGCTTATCACTATCAAAGATAATAATTTATATTTTCTAAAAATCATTTTATTTTTTATTACATTTATTGGGTGGCACTGGTTCACAACACCATAGAGATTGCAGTGTACAACTCAAGAAAACATCATCTATATACTGCATCATGCACCCATATCCCAAAGCAAAGTCTTTTTCTGTCAATACCACTTTGTCCACCACCACCTACCCCTACCCCAATTTCTCTTGGGCTATTACTACACTGCTGTCTTTGTCATATATATATATTTGTTTAATCCCTTCACCTTCTTTCATCCAGGCCCCCAACCCCTACCAGCTGTCAGTCTGTTCCACGTACAAATGCCTCTGCAAAAAAAAAAAATTATAAAGACTAACATTTTTGAGCATTTATAATATGCTAGATATGACTCAATTTCTTTACATGTATTGTATTGTAATATATATATATATATATATATATATATATATATATATTACAGCCCATGTTTGAAGGCTGTTAAATCGCATTGTTTACCCATATCTTCAGAAAAATATCATGGTAAACAACCTGCTTCCCTATTTATAATGGTCTGCCCCTCTAGTAACTTCAGTGCGAAATTATAGATAATTTGCCTACAAACGTCAGGTAGTCATAGTAATCTGGCCACTCAGGTAGGTATTGAGTTAGGTATTGATATTGTCCTCATTTTACTGATAAGAAGACTGAGGTAGAGAGAAGTAAAATCATTTGCCTAAGATCACATACCTAGTAATTGGCTAAGACAGAATTGAAACAAGGTAGACTGACATCAAAAGCTTTTCTTGACTGCACCTTCATCCCTGCATTCCTAATCCACTCCCAAGAGTGAAAAGAGTCTCTTTGGTGTGTATCATTCCAGAACACATTCTATGCATTTATATACACAGATATGTACCCATAGGAAATAAATATTTTTGTTTTGTTCTTTCTTTTTGTCTACATAAATTATATCATCTGATGTTTTCTTCTCCTACTGCCTCCTGAAGAAGACAAAATCAAGCACTATTTAAAAATGCTTCATAATCAACTGAAAACTAGTTGGAGAGACCCCTGATAACCAAGGATAGAAAGTGGAGACTGCATAGAGAATTGTAGCCAAAATGGGGAAACAAAAAAAACAATCCCAAATGAAGGAACAAGAGAATTCTCCAGAAGAAGAGCTAAGTAAAATGGAGATAAGATATTTACAGTCATAGAGTTAAGAATAATGATGGCAAAAATTCTCAACAGCATGAGAAAATATATACTAATTATGAAGAATGACATAGCACTAAGAAAGGACACAATGGGAGGAATACATAGCAGATTAGGGGAAGCTGAGGATCTGATCAGTGAATTAGAGGACAGGGTAGAAAAATCTCCCTGGCCGGTTTGGCGCAGTGGATAGAGTGTCGGCCTGCGGACTGAAGGGTCCCAGGTTCGATTCTGGTCAAGGGCATGTACCTTGGTTGCGGGCAACATCCCCAGTAGGGGGTGTGCAGGAGGCAGCTGACTGATGTTTCTCTCTCTCTCTCATCAATGTTTCTAATTCTCTATCCCGCTCCCTTCCTCTCTGTAAAAAAATCAATAAAATATATTTAAAACAAAAGAAAAATCACTCAATCAAAAAACTGAACAGAATTCCTGCTTTTTTATAGCAGCATAGTATTCCATTGTGTAGATGTACCATAGTTTTCTACTCCACTCATCTGCTGTTGGGCATTTAGGCTGTTTCCAAATCTTGGCTATTGTAAATTGTGCTGCTATGAACATAGGGGTGCATATATCCTTTATGATTGTTGTTTCTGTTTTCTTGGGATATATTCCTAGAAGTGGTATTTGCAACAGCATGGATGGAACTGGAGAGCATTATGCTAAGTGAAATAAGCCAAGAAGTGAAAGAAAAAAAACACATGATCTCACTCATTTATAGACAATAAAGAACATTATAACCTGATGAACTAAAAGGTAGATACAGAGGCAGAGAAGCATGGAACAGACTGTCAAGTTATAGTGGGAAGGCTGGGGAGTGTTGGGGGGTGGAGGGAGGTAAGAGATCAACCTAAGGACTTGTATGCATGCATATAAGTATAACCAATGGACACAAGACACTGGGGGGGGGGGCGATGAGGGAATGTGCCTGGGGGTAGGGGAGACCGGGGGAAGGTCAATGGGGGAAAAGAAAAGGGAGACATATGTACTACTATCTGTAATTCTTTAAACAATAAAATAATTTTTTTTAAAAAATAAAACAGCCCGGCCCATATGGCTCAGTGGTTGAGCATCAACCGATGAACAAGGAGGTCACGGTTCAATTCCTGGTAAGGGAACATACCTGGGTTGTGGGCTCAATCCCATGTGGGGCATGCCAGAGGCAGCCAATCAATAATTCTCTCTCATCATTGATGTTTCTCTCTCTCCTTCTCCCTTCCTCTATGAAATCAATAAAAATATATTTTTAAAAAAACAACTGAAAAAAAAACAATGAAAAACAGGACACCTAAAGGGAGCTGTGAGGCAACATGAAATGTAACAATATTCAAGAAACACCAATCAGAAAGGATATATGCACCCATATGTTCATAGCAGCACAATTCACCATAGCTAGAATCTGGAAACAGCCTAAGTGCCCATCAGTAGATGAATGGATTAGGAAATTGTGGTACATCTACACGATGGAATACTATGCTGCTGTAAAAAAGAAGGAACTCTTACCATTTGCAACGGCATGGATGGAACTGGAGAGCATTATGCTAAGTGAAATAAGCCAGTCAATGAAGGAAAAATACCACATGATCTCACTCATTCATGGATAATAGAGACCATTATAAACTTTTGAACAATAATAGATACAGAGGCAGAGCTGCCTCAAACAGATTGTCAAACTGCAGCGGGAAGGCCGGGGAGGGGTGGGGGGCAGGAGGGAGGGGGGTAAGAGATCAACCAAAGGACTTGTATGCATGCATATAAGCATAACCAATGGACATAAGACACTGGGGGGTAGGGGAGGCCAGGGGATTGTCAAGGGTGGGGGAAAAAATGGGACACATATGTAATACCCTTTGTAATACTGTAAGCAATAAAAAAAAGTAACAATATTCAAATAATTGGTATGCCAGAAAGGAAAGAAAGTGAGCAAAGGATAGAGAACATGTTTGAAGAAATAATGGCAGAAAACTTTAACCTGGTGAAGGAAAAGGTCACACAAGTCCAAGAGACACATCAAGTCCCAAGCAAGAAGAACTCAAATAGGCCCACGACCAGATACATCATAATTAAAATGCCAAAAATTAAAGACAAAGAATCTTAAAGGCAGTAAGAGAAAAGAAATTTGTTACCTACAAAAGAGCCCCCATAAGACTGTCAGCTGATTTCTTATCAGTAACTCTATAGGCCAGAAGAGAATGGCATGAAGTACTCAAGTTAATGAAAGCACAGATCTAAAACCAAGCTTACTATATCCAGGGAGCCTATCATTCAAAATAGATGGATAAATGAAGAGCTTCCCAGACAAAGAAATAGACTAGAAGAGCTTATCACCATCAAACCAGCACTACAAGAAATGCTACAGGGACTGCTGTAAAGAGAAGAAAAAATAGAGAGAAAAACATAGGCATACAGAATTAAAATGGAAATAAATAAGAACCTATCCTATGTAATATAAGGCTAATATGCAAATCAACTGAATGGCAGAACGACCAGTCGCTATGACACACACTGACCAACCAGGAGGCAGACACTTAATGCAGGAGCTGCCCCCTGGTGGTCAGTGCACACCCACAGGGGGAGCAATGCTCAGCCAGAGCCCTGAGATGGGCTCATGGCTGGCAAGCAGACAACCCCAAGGGCTCCCAGACTTCAAGAGGGTGCAGGCCAGGCTGAGTGTCCCCCCGCCCGCCGCCCTGCAGTGCATGAATTCCGTGCAGCAGGCCTCTAGTAAATAATAAAGTTAAATGTAAATGGATTAAATGATACAATCAAAAGACATAGTTTACGATACATCTGATAAGGGGTAAGCTCCAAAATATACATATAGGGAACTCATACAACTTAGCAAAAGGAAGGTGAACAATCCAATTATGCCCTAGTGGGTTTGGCTCAGTAGATAAAGCATCAGTCTGTGGACTGAAGGGTCCCAGGTTCAATTCCAGTCAAGGGCACATGTCCGGATTGCAGGATAGATCCCCAGTAGGGGGCGTGCAGGAAGCAGCCATCAATGATCCTCTCTCATCATTGATGTTTTTATCTCTCTCTCCCTCTCTCTTCCTCTTTGAAATCAATAAAAATGTTTGTTTTTTTAATGGGCAAAGGGGAGAGAGGAAGATGGCGGCTAGCAGGACGGAGGTGAGGGAGAGGATGTGAGTGAGTGAGAGGGTGAAGGGAGAGTGTGTGGATGCGTGTGAGTGAGGGACAGTTAAATCTGACAGGAGTAGCAGGGGCTGGCAGATCAGACTCTCCTGGACAGGGAGCACCTATCATTGCTGTGGACATGCCTGGGGCTGCAGGACTCGGGCACAGAACCCACACCATCTTGAAGGGGAGAGCGGCCTCATCTAGAATTCATCAACACCACCACCCAGACAGCCCTTGGACACTGGTCACGACCCGGCAGCCACTCCAGCCAAAATCCTGCAGCCCCACCCACAGACCGCAGACCCTAGGACCTCCACCTCCAAAGGAGCACCGCTCCCGCAGCAACACTGTCGCACAACTTCAGCCCCAGGGCCCCTCAAGGTGCGTCAGAGCTCCGCTCTCCAAATGCACCACCAGAGACTCGTGTTGCCAGCTGGCGAGTGTCCGGAGCCCACCACCCGACAGGCAGCCCCTGGGAGCCGCTGCGAGCCCTTCACAGTGTGCGATATTGTACAGACAATGGCGCACTGCCCCACAGTAGAAATTCTGAATTTACTCTCCTGAATAGCTGCCAATAGACATTGTCGCAAACTTCAGCCCCAGGGCCCCTCAGGGTGCATCAGAGCTCCACACCACAAACACCCTGCCACAGATGTGTGTTTCCAGCAGGCAGGCATTCGGAGCCCACCACCCCACAGGCAGATCTTGGGAGCCACTGTGAGCCTCACTGGGTGCGACATTGTGCAAACGGGGGTGCACTGCCCTGCAGCAGAAATTCTGAATTCACTCTCCTGAATAACTGCCAACAGACACTGTCTCACAACTTCAGCCCCAGGGCCCCTCAAAGTATATCAGAGCTCCGTGCCTCAAATGCACCACGGGTACCCCTGTGAGCTGCCACTGGGAGCGTGTGTATCCATCCACAGGCACAGCAGCAAAAACTGAGTCTTCCCACTCCACAGCTGCAGAACTCTGGACACTACAGTCCTGCTTTTCCAGCAAGCAGGGCTCCTGAGACCACGGCTCCACAGATGTGCTTTTATCCAAACAAGGGTGCACTGCTCCAGCAGTAGAAATTCTGAATACCCTCATCCTGGATACCTTTCCACAGGCGTCTCAATTGCTTGGCTTCAACCAGGGCCCTTCAGAGTGTGCCAGGGTGCCACGCTGGAAAGCACACTGCGGGTGCCCCTGTGAGCTGCCACTGGGAGCATGTGCATCCAACCACAGGCCCAGCAGCAAAAACTGAGTCTTCCCACCCTACAGCTACAGAACTCTGGACACCACAGTCATGCCTTTCCAGTGTGCAGGCCTCCTGAGCCTCACCACCTCGACAAACAGCTCCTGGGTACCTCTGTGAGCCCCTGCTGGGCACATGCTATTTCAACCAAGGATGCAAGACAGCAAAAATTGGGACATCCCCCTCCCCAGCTGCTGACATCTGGATACAGCAGTTGCACCTTTCCAGCTTGCAGGCCTACAACAAGAAAACCCAAATAGCTCAAGTAGGGGAGCTACACTAGATTACCAAGCTCAGGAGACCCAAGAGATCACACCAGCATCACCATCCTCCAAAGAATCTGGGTAGCAAAACAGTCAGATCTAGGACACAGAAACAATTAAAACATTAGAGCAAAACATGGGGAGACAAAAAAGCAATCCCCAAAGGAAAGAAAAATAAGAATCACCATAGAGGGAGTTAAATGAATCCAAGGCAAGTAACTTCTCAGAGAAAGAATTCAGAGTAATGGTTATGAGAATGCTCAAATGGCTGGATAACAAATACACGCAACTAAATGACAAATACACACAACACAATGAGAATTATAAGGAGCTGAATGAGAATGTCACCAATATGAAAAGGAACCAAGAGGAAATGAAGAACAACATAGCTGCAATAAGGAACACAATGGAAGGCTTAAACAGTAGACTACAAGAGGCTGAGGACTGCATAAGTGAGCTAGAAGACAAGATAGAAAAAAACACACAAACAGCAGCAACTGGAAAGAAAATTTAAAAAGCAAGAGGAGAGCCTAAGGGAGCTTTGGGACAACACAAAATGAAACATCCGCGTAATAAGGGTACTAGAATGAGAGGAAGAGAAGCAAGGAATAGAAAACCTGTTCGGAGAAATAATGACAGAAAACTTCCCCGATATTGGCAAGAAGAAAACTACGCAAATCCTAGAAGCTCATAGAGTCCCATACAAGATAAACCCAAAAAGACCAACACCAAGACACATCATAATTAAAATGGCAAACATCAATGACAAAGTACGAACCTTAAAAGTAATGGTTATAAGAATGCTCAAATGGCTGGATGACAAATACACGCAACTCAATGACAAATACAGAGCCAGACAGAGAGTTATATACAAGGGATCTCCCATTAGAATATCAAAGGATTTCTCAACAGAAACACACCAGGCTAGAGGGAATGCAATAAAATATACAAAGTGACGCAAACCAAGGGACTGAATCCCAGAATACTACACCCAGCAAGGCTATCATTCAAACTTGAAGGTGGAATTAGGAGCTTCACAGACATAAAAGGACTAAGAGACTTTATTACCACCAAGCCAGCAACGCAACAAATGCTAAAGGGACTGCTGTAAAAAGAAAACAGAAAGGCAAGAAGAAACACAAATATTGAGAATAAAAATGATGACAAACAAGTACTTATCAATAATAATATTAAACGTAAATGGATTAAATGCACCAATCAAAAGACATAGGGTAGCTGAATGGATAAGAAAACACGACCCATATATTTGCTGTCCATAAGAGACACACGGCAGAACAAAGGATTCACACAGACTGAGAGTGAAGGGATGGAAAAAAATTTTTTCAGGCAAATGGAAATGAGAAGAAAAGCTGGGGTTGTGATACTTATATCTGACAAAATAGACCTCAAAGTAAAGGCCATAAAAGAGATAAGGAAGGCCACTACATAATACTATGGGAGCAATCCAACAAGAAGATATAACTCTGGTAAACATATATGCACCCAATACAGGAGCACCCAAATAAATAAAACAACTTCTGGAAGATATCAAGGGAGAGATTGATAACAATACAGTCATAGTAGGGGACTTTAATACCCCACTGACACCACTGGATAAATCCTCTAAACAAAAAATCAGCAAAAGAAACACCAATCCTAAATGACTCACTAGATCAGATGGACTTAATTGATATCTTCAGACTATTTCACCCCAAAGCAACAGAATATACATTCTTCTCAAGGGCACATGGGACATTTTCAAAGATAGACCACATATTAGGACATAGGCAAAGTCACTTCAAATTCAAGAGGATAGAAATCATAACAAGCATCTTCTCAGATCACAGTGGCATAAAACTAGAAATCAACTACAATAAAAACAATGAAAAAAATCAAACACTTGGAGGCCAAATAGCATGCTATTAAACAATGATTGGGTTACCAAAGAGATCAAAGAAGAAATAAAAAGCATCCTGGAAACAAATGACAATGAAAACACAACAATCCAAAATCTATGGGACACAATGAAAGCAGTCCTGAGAGGGAAGTTCATAGCTCGACAAGCCTACCTCAAAAAAAAAAAAAAAAAAAAGGAAAGAAAAAATGGTAATAAATTACCTAACCCTGCAACTTAAAGAATTAGAAAGAGAACAAGAAAAACCATGGTATCCAGAAGGAAGGAGATAATAAAGATCAGAGCAGAAATAAATGACATAGAGACCAACAACAACAACAACAACAAAAATACAAAAGATCAATGAAACAAAGAGCTGGTTCTTTGAAAGGATAAACAAGATTGATGAACCTCTAGGCTGGCTCACCAATAAACAAAGAGAGAGGACCCAAATAAACAAAATCAAAAATGAAAGAGGTGAAGTAACAACTAACCCCACTGATATACAAAGGATTGTAAAAAAATACTATGAACAACTCTACACCAAAAAACTGGACAACCTTGACGAAATGGACACATTCCTAGAAAAATACAAGCTTCCAAAACTCAATCAGAAAGAATCAAAAAACCTGAATAGGCTGATAACTACTGATGAAATTGAAAGAGTAATCAAAACACTTCCAGGAAACCAAAGCCCTGGACCAGATGGCTTCACAGGGGAGTTTTACTGAACATTCAAAGAAGAACTAAAACCAATCCTTCTCAAACTATTCCAAAGAATTCAAGAGGAAAGCACACTTCCAAGCTCTTTCTATGAAGCCAGCATTACCCTAATCCCAAAACCAGATAAAGACACCACAAAGAAAGAGAATTACAGGCCAATATCCCTGATGAACATAGATGCTAAAATCCTCAACAAAATTCTAGCAAACCGGATCCAGTATTAAATTACAAAGATCATACACCATGACCGAGTGGAATTTATTCCAGAGATGCAAGGCTGGTACAATATCTGCAAATCAATAAACATGATACACCATATAAACAAATTGAGAGACAAAAATCACATAATCCTATCAATTGATGCAGAAAAGGCATTTGACAAAGTCCAACACACTTTTCTGATAAAAACACTCAGCCAAGTGGGAATAGAAGGATCATACCTCAACATAATAAGAGCCTTATATGAAAAACCTACAGCCAACATCATACTCAATGGGCAAAAACTAAAACCATTTCCCTTAAGAACAGGAATAAGAGAGTGATGCCCACTTTTACCACTCCTGTTCAATATAGTACTGGAAGTGTTAGCCAATGCAATCAGAAAAGAAGAAGAAATAAAAGGTATAGAAATTGGAAAAGAAGAAGTAAAATTATCATTATTCACAGATGACATGATACTGTACATAGAAATCCCTAAAGACTCCATCAAAAAATTATTAGGATTAATAAATGAAATCGGTGATGTAGCAGGATACAAAATTAACACCAAGAAATCTATGGCATTTCTATACACCAATAGTGAACTTTCAGAAAGAGAGACTAAAAATAATTCCATTTATCGTCACACCAAAAAAGTTAAGATACCTAGGAATAAACTTAACTAAGGAGGTAAAAGACCTCTACTCAGAAAACTACAGGACACTTAAAAAAGAGATAGAGGAAGATATAAACAGATGGAAGAACATACCGTGTTCATGGATTGGTAAAATCAACATCATTAAAATGTCCATATTACCCAAAGCAATCTATAAATTCAATGCACTTCCCATTAAAATACCAAAGGCCCATTTCACAGACCTAGAACAAACTCTCCAAAAATTCATCTGGAATAAAAAAGACCCCAAATAGCTGCAGCAATCCTGAGAAAGAATAAAGTAAGAGGGTTCTTAATACCAGATATCAAGCTGTATTACAAAGCTACTGTTCTCAAAACTGCCTGGTACTGGCACAAGAACAGACATATAGATCAATGGAATAGAATAGAGAACGCACAAACCTACCCAAACAACTATACTCAATTAATATTGGATAAAGGAGGTAAGAACATACAATGGAGTCAAGACAGTCTCTTCAATAAATGGTGTTAGAAAAATTGTACAGATGCATGCAAAAAAAGGAAACTAGACCACCAATTTACACCATACACAAAAATAAACTCAAAGTGGATAAAGGACTTAAACATAAGATGGGAAACCATAAAAATATTAGAGGAATCCAAAGGCAGGAAAGTCTCAGACATATGCCAAAGCAATTTCTTCACCGACACAGCTCCTAAGGCAATGGAAACTAAAAAGAAAATTAAAAAAATGGGACTACATCAACATAAAAATCTTTTGCACAGCAAAAGAAACCATCAACAAAACAACAAGAAAGCCCACTGCATGGGAGAACATATTTGCCAATGTTATCACCGATAAGGGTTTAATCTCCAACATTTACAGGGAACTCATACAACTTAACAAAAGGAAGATAAACAACCGAATCAGAAAAAGGCAACAGAGCTAAATAGATACTTTTTGAAAGAGGAAATAAGGAAGGCCAAGAGACATATGAAAACATGCTCAAAGTCACTAATCATCCAAGAGATGCAAATCAAAACGACAATGTGGTACCATCTCACACCTATCAGAATGGCTATCATCAACAAATCAACAAAGATCAAATGCTGGCAAGGATGCAGAGAAAAAGGAACCCTCCTTCACAGCTGGTGGGAATGCAGACTGGTGCAGCCACTGTGGAAAACAGTATGGAGTTTCCTCAAAGAGTTAAAAATGGAACGTCCATTTGACCCAGTGATCCCTTTTCCAGGAATATATCCCTCCAAAAAAACTAGAAACAGCAATCAGAAAGGATATATGCACCCCTATGTTCACAATAGCATAATTTACCATAGCTAAGATTTGGAAACAGCCTAAGTGCCCATCAGCAGATGAGTGGATTAAAAAACCATGGTACATCTATAGAATGGAATACTATGCTGCATAAAAAAGAAGGAATTCTTGCCATTTGCAATAGCATGAATGGAACTGGACAGCATTATACTAAGTGAAATAAGCCATTCAAAGAAAGATAAATATCACATGATATAACTCATTTGTGGAATATAATGTACAACATAAACTGATGGAAAAAAATAGATCCAGAGACAGAGATGCATTGATCATACCGTCAAAACTCAGACAGAACATAGGGGAGGGTTGGGGTAAGGGGGGGAGATCAACCAAAGGACTTGTATGCATGCATATAAGCCTAACCTATGGACAGACACCAGGGTGGTGAGGGCATGAGTGGGGGGCATTAAGGGGGCAATGGGGGGATAAGGACACATATGTAATACCTTAATCAATAAAGAAAAAAAAATTTAAAAATCAATGAAACCAAGAACTGGTTCTTTGAAAACATAATCAAGATTGATGAACCATTACCCATATTCATTAAGAAATAAAGGGAGAGGACACAAATAAATAAAATCAGAAATGAAAGCAGTGAAGTAACAACTGACACCACAGAAATACAAAGGATTATAAGAAAATACTAACAACTATATGCCAACAAGATGGACAATGTGGGTGAAATGAACAAATTCATAGAAAAATAAAATGCCCAAAACTGAATTAGGAAGAATCAGACAAGCTGAATAGGCCAATAACAACTGAGGAAATAAAAGCAGTAACCAAAATACTCCCATCAGAAAAAAAGCCCTGATCGAGGTGGCTTCACAGGGGAGTTTTACCAAATGTTCAAAGAAAAACTAATGCCTATCCTCCTCACACTATTCCAAAAAATCCAAGAGGAAGGAACACTTCCAAGCTCTTTTTATGAGGACAGGATTATCCTAATTCCAGAACCAGATAAGGTCACTACAAAGAAAGAGAATTACAGGCCAATATCCCTGATGAACATAGATGCTAAAATCCTCAAAGACATATTAGCAAATCTGATCCAGCAATATATTAAAAAGATCATACAACATGATCAAGAGGTATTTATTCCAGTGATGCAAGGCTGGTACAATATTAGCAATTCAATAAAAATGATACCTCACATAAAGAAATTGAAAGACAAAAATCACATGATCATATCAACAGACACACAAAAAGCATTACACAAAATCCAATACCACCCTTATTCAACACTAGTGGCCAGGTGCACGAAATTCACGCACATTAAAAGGGGATCAATTAGAGGAAATGTTTTAATATTGCTATTTGCCCTTTCTCTATAATAGAAGTGTCAGAGATGAAAGAAAATTAGTAAAATGTATATGAAAAAATCTTCCTCCTGTCACAGTCTGGGGCTCACCACAGGACCCAGAGTCAAGTCCTCGCCCTCCCACATGCACCTCAAAAGTGTTCAAGACCCAGACTGGGCTGGCTCCACCCCCATTGGGCTATATCCAGACTCAGCCGGTCCCACCCTTGTCAAGCCCCACCAGGAGGTATTGCAGTTTCAGGTCCCCTGGCCCAGCGCCAGGCAGAGGGCACAGCCTGAGGTCCCCTGTCAAGCCCTGCCAGATGGGGGACATGGCCTGAGGTCCCCCAGCCTGGGCCAGGTCTGGGCAGGGGGAATGGCCTGAAGTCCCCCTATCAAGCCCTGCCGGGTGGAGGGCGTGGCCTCAGGTCCCTTGTCCCAGTACTAGGTTAGGGGGCATGGCCTGAGGTCCCCTGGCCTGGCACTGGTGCAGAGGGTGCAGTCTGAGGTCCCCCATCAAGCCCTATCAGGCAAGGGGTGCACCTTGAAGTCCCCTGTCAAGCCCTGCCAGGAAAGGGGTGTGGCCTCAGGTCTCCTGTCAAGCTCCACCAGGCAGGGGTTGCAGCCTGAAGTCCCCCAGCCTGGTGCCAGGGCGGGGGATGCAGTCTGAGGTTCCCCATAAAGCCCTGCTGGGTGGGAGGTGCGGCCTGAGGACCTGAGGCCTGGCACCAGGGCAAGGGGAGCAGCCTGAGGTCCCCTGTCAAGACCCAAAGGGGGGTTTGGAGGGAGAGAAGTCTCAGGTCCCTGCTGATTGCTCGCTAAGGTTCATTACGGGAACTCAGCCTCCCCTGTGGGTGCAGCCATCTTTGTGGTGGAGTGACGGTCAATTTGCATACTCCCTATTTATTATGTAGGATAGTGCTGGAAGTCCTAGTCACAGCAATCAAACAATAAGAAATAGTGAAAGGCCTCCAAATTGGAAATGAGGAAGTTCAACTCTCATTATTCACAGATGACATGATATGGTAAGTAGAAATCCCTAAAGACTCCACCAAAAAACTTCTAGATTTAATAAATGAATTCATCAATGTAGCAGGATACAAAATTAACACCCAGAAATCTATGGCATTTTTATACACCAATAATGAGTTCTCAGGAATAAACTAAACAAACAATCCTATTTACCATTGCAATAAAAATATTAAGATACTTAGGAACAAAATTAACCACAGAGGTAAAAGGCTTGTACTTGGAAAACTATATAGGACATTGAAAATAGAGATAGAGGGAGATATAAACAAGTGGAAGAATACATCATGTTCATGGATTGGTATAATAAACTTCATTAAAATGCCCATACAACACAAAGCAATCTTTGGATTCAATGCGATCTCTATTTAAAATACCAACAGCAAAAAATAAAAAATAAAAATAAATAAAAAATAAAATACCAACAGCATATTTCACAGGTCTAGAACAAATACTCCAAATATTTATATGGAACCAATAAAGACCCCCAAATAGCTGCAGTAATATTGAGAAAGAAGAACAGAGTTGGAGGGCACAATACCAGATATCAAGTTATATTATAAAGCCACTGTAATCAAAACAGCCCAGTACAGGCACAAGAACAGGCGTATAGATCAATGCAACAGAACAGAGAACCCAGAAATCAGCCCAAGCCATGATGCTCAACTAATATTTGACAAAGGAGGCAAGAACATATGATAAAGTCAAGAGTCTCTTCAATATATTGTGTTGGGGAAATTGGACAGATACATTGGAAAAAAATGAAACCAGACCACCAACTTACACCATATACAATAATAAACTCAAGATGGATAAAATACCACATACCACAAATTATGCAACCAAGTTTCACATATTTGGGGAAATAGAAGAGGTCAGCAGACTTGAATGAGACTCTATCTGGGAAAATCACCTTTGTGATCTTGATATTTCCCTTTCCAGGTGGGTAGCTGAATCATGTTTTTGCTTTCTTTTTTTTTTAATATTTACTCTTGAAAGTATTACATATGTCCCACCCACCCCCATTAACCCCTTCTAGCCCACACCAGGCCTTCACCACCCTATTGTCTGTATCCATGGCTTATGCATATACACGATATATTCTTCAACTTGTTTATATCTTCTCTATCTCTTTTGTCAAGGTCCTGTAGTTTTCTGAGTACAATTTTTTTACCTCCTTGGTTAAGCTTATTCCTAAGTATCTTAATTTTTTTTGTTGTTGCAATGGTAAATGGAATTGTTTGTTTAGTTTTTTTCTGACAATTCATTATTGGTGTATAAAAATGCCATAGATTTCTGAATTAATTCTGTATCCTGCCGCATTGCCAAATTCATTTATTAAATCTAGAAGTTTTTTGGTGTAGTCTTTAGGATTTTCTATGTACAACATCATGCGGTCTACAAATAATGAGAGTTTTACTTCCTCCATTCCAATTTGAATGCCTTTTATTTCTTCTTTTAGTCTAAATGCTGTGGCTAGAATTTCCAGTACTATGTTGAATTAAGAGTGGTGAAAGTGTACAGACCAGTTTGTTCCTGTTCTTAGGAAAAATGTTTTTAGTTTTTGTCCATTGAATCTGATGTTGGCTGTAGGTTTGTCATATCTGGCCTTTATTATGTGGAGGTATGATCCCTCTATTCCCAATTTGCTGAGAGTTTTTTATCAAAAATGGGTGTTGGATTTTGTCTAATGCTTTTTCTGCATCTATTGATATAATCATGTGATTTTTGTCTTTCAATTTGTTTATATGGTGTATCATTTTCATTGATTTGTGAATATTGTACCAACTTTGCATCCTTGGAAAAAATCCCACTTGGCCATGGTGTATGATCTTTTTAATATTGCTGGATCTGATTTGCTAATATTTTGTTGAAGATTTTAGCATTTATGTTCATCAGGGATATTGGTCTATAGTTCTCCTTCTTTGTAGTACCTTTATCTGGTTTTGGAATTAGAATAATGCTGGCCTCATAAAAGAGCTTGGAGGTACTCTTTCCACTTGGAATTTTTGAATAGTTTGAGAAGGGTAAGTTCAATTTGCTCTTCTAAGGTTTCATAAAACTCCCCTGTGAAGCCATCCAGACCATGGTTTTTGTTTGCTGGGAGTTTTTTTATTACTGCTTCTATTTCCTCGTTGTTATTGGCCTATTCAGGTTGTCTGATTCTTCCTGATTCAGTTTTGGAAGATTATGTTTTTTAAGGAATTTGTCCATTTCATCCACATTGTCCATCCTGCTGGCATATAGTTGTTAATAGTATTTTCTTACAATCCTTTGTATTTCTGTGGTGTCAGTTGTTACTTCACTGTTTTCATTTCTGATTTTATTTATTTGTGTCCTCTCCCTTTATTTATTGATGAATATGGGTAATGCTTCATCAATCTTGTTTATCTTTTCAAAGAACAAGCTCTTAGTTTCATTGTTTCTTTTTTAATTTCTGCTCTAATTGCTCTGATCTTTATTATTTCCATTCTTCTATTTACTCTGACCTCTTCTTGTTTTTCTATTTCTAATTCTTTAAGTTGTATGGTTAAATGGTTAATTATTAATTTTTTGTTGTTTTGTTTTGGGGGCTTGGGGGGTTTTTTTGGGGGGGAGGGGTTGTTTGTTTGCTTTTTTGAGGTAGACCTATACTGCTATGAACTTCCCTCTCAGGACTGCTTTTGCTGTATCCAAGAAACTTTGCGTTGAAGTGTGTATATTTTCATTTGTTTCCAGGAAGTTTTTTATTTCTTTCTTGATCTTGTTGGTAGCCCATTCATTGTTTAATAACATGCTATTTAGACTCCATGCGTTTGAATGGTTTTGAGTCTTTACTGTAGTTTATTTCTAATTTCATTCCATTGTGATCTGAGAAGATGCTTGATAGATTTCAATCTTCTTGAACTTGTAGAGACTCATTTTGTGTCTTAACATGTGGTCTATCTTTGAGAATGCGCCATGTGCACTTGAGAAGAATGTATATTCTGAAGTTTTGTGGAGAAATGTTCTACAAATGTCAATTAAATTGATCTGATCCAGTGTGTCATTTAGAATCTCTGTTTCCTTGTTACTTTTTTGTCTGGAAGATCTATCCAGTGAAGTCAGTGGGGTGTTAAAGTCCGCTACTATGACTGTGTTGTTGTTGATCTCTCTCTTAAAGTACTCTTGACATTTTTTCATATTTAGGTGCCCCTATATTGGGTGCATATATGTTTACCAGGATTATATACTCCTGTTGGATCAATCCCTTTAGTATTATGTAGTGACCTTTACTGACCTTGTGCTGGCCTTAATTTTGAATTGTATTTTCTCAGATATAAGTATTGCTGCCCCACTTTTGTTTTCATTTCCATTTGCATGGAAAATATTTTCCATCCCTTCACTCTCATCCTGTGTGAGTCTTTTGTCCTCAGGTGGGTCTCTTGTAGCCAGCATATAATTAGTTTGTTTTTGAATGCATTTAGCTACCCTATAACTTTTGATTGGAGCATTTAACCCATTTTCATTTAAGGTTATTATTGATAGGTACTTATTTATTGCCATTTTAATTCTGTATGCCTATATTTTTCTATATGTATATATTTCTTCTTCTCATTACAGCCATCCATTTATTATTTCTTGCAGTGCTGTTATTGTGGTGATAAACTCCTTTAGTTTTTTGTTTGTCTTTTGTGGGTTTTTTGTTTGTCTTTTGTGGGTTTTTTGTTTGTTTTTGTTTGGTTGGGTTTTTTTATGGGAAGCTCTTTCTTTCACTATCTCTTTTGAATGATAGCCTTGCTGGATATAGTAATCTTAGTTTCAGATCCTTGCTTTTCATTAACTTGAATACTTGATGCCATTCCCATCTGACCTGTGGAGTTTCTAATAAGAAATCAGCTGATAGGCTTATGGAAGCTCCTTTGTAGGTAACAAATTGATTTTCTCTTGATGCCTTTTAAGAGTCTTCGTCTTTAATTTTTGGCATTTTAATTATGATGTGTCTGGTCGTGGGCCTATTTGGGTTCTTCTTGCTTGGGACTTGATGTGTCTCCTGACTTGTGTGACTTTTTCCTTCACCAGGTTAGAGAAGTTTTCTGCAATTATTTCTTTGAACATGTCCTCTATCCCTTGCTCACTTTCTTCCCCTCCTGGCCCAGCCATTATGAAAATTTGGTTTTGTTTCATGTTGTCCCATAGCTCCATTTAGGTGTCCTCCTATTTTTTCTTTTCTTTTTTTTTTTTTTTTTTGGTTCTCTGATTGAGTGATTTTTCTTCCATGTCTTCTACTTCATTGCCCTTATCCCCAGCTCCCCCTAATCTTCTCTGCATTCCTTCTAATGTGATTTTTATTAGTGCTATGTCATTCTTCATAATTGCTATATCTTTTCTCATGCTGTTGATCATCTTTGCCATCATTATTCTGAATCCTATGTCTGATAATTTCTTATCTCCATTTCATTTAGCTCTTCTTCTGGAAAATTCTCTTTTTCTTTCATTTGGAGCTTATTTTTTTGTCCCCCATTTTGGTTCCTTTTTGTATTTGTGTCTCTGTATTTAATAGGTCTGCTATGACTCCCAATCTCTAGTTCAGGACAATTTCAGATGCTGTCTGTGACTGGCCCTTTCATCAATCCACAGATTTTGGCTCTCTCTTCTTGAATGGGTGCCTTTGGAAAGATGTGCACCAGGGTCTGTTTTTACTGGCCCAGGGCCCAAAATAGATCAGATAAAGACTCAAACCGTATAGAGACCCACCTCTGCCTGCAGTTCCATTGACATTCACTCTTTATTAGCCTTAGGCTATTGACCACAGTGGTGAGAGGTCTTCCAACAGGGTGGTGCAACTGCCTTACCTCTAGTCAAAAACCACCTTGATAGAAAAGTTCAGTAGGAGTAAGATTTCCTCCACAACATGAGGAAGTGACTCAGCCCAGGAAACCAGGGTGGTGCCCTCTGAGCTCCAACTCCAGAGCCCCCAATCCTGGCTTCTGCTCACACATATCCATTCTACTCTTCCCTACCTCTGCCAGAGCTCATAATGAGTGACTTCACATGAACTTTTGTGTGCTGACCCTTTAAGAAGGTGCCTGCATTTCCTGCCATATCGGATGGGCAGACAGCATCCCTGCTGCTTTTCACAGCCAGATGTTATTAGTTCTTATGTTCTGGGATGGGAAGACCAGCTTGGGACTTATACCCCAGAGTTCTCAGTGGGAGTCCCCAACAGCTGAGATATTCCTCTGGATCTTCAGCTGTTCTCTGTGGGAGCTCAGCCTGGCCTTTTGTACCTTCACACTTCCTACCAGTCTCTATGCATTCTCCACTTTCCATCCTTGGTTATCAGGGTTCTCTCCATATAGTCTTCAGATGATTTTTCAGGGTGGTTTTTCTGTATTTTAATTGTATTTCCAGTTTGGTCCTGAGACAGTGTCAGTGTAGCTTCCACTTATGCCACCACTATTTGGGAATCTACTCAGAGCTCACTTTTCCTATTGATTCATACACAATGTGTGTCAGGGAAAAGACTTGTGAATGTCAATCCTTTAAGACTCATTTCAGAATATGTTTTTAAAATTTTAAATACTTTTTTGTTGCCCTAACTGGTTTGGCTCAGTGGATAGAGCATCAGCCTGCAGACTCAAGGGTCCCAGGTTCGATTCCAGTCAAGGGCATGTACCTTGGTTGCGGGCACATCCCCAGTGGGGAGTGTGCAGGAGGCAGCTTATTGGTGTTTCTCTCTCATCGATGTTTCTAACTCTCTATTCCTCTCCCTTCCTCTCTGTAAAAAATTAATAAAATATATTTAAAATAAATAAATAAATAAATAAATACTTTTTTGTTTAAAGTATTACATAACTTTCCTTTCCCCCCTAGTGACCTCTCTCTGGCCGCCTCCACCCCCAAGCACATGCCAAACACACACACACACCCCCATTCTGTGTCCATTGGTTAAGCTTATATGCATGCATACAAGTCCTTTGGTTGATCTCTCCCACTTAGGCCCACCCTCCCCTGCCTTCCCTCTGTGGTTCGAGCATCTGATCAATGCTTCTCTGTCTCTAGATCTATTTTTTAAAATATATTTTATTGATTTTTGCAGAGAGAAAGGGAGAGGGATAGAGAGTTAGAAACATCAATGAGAGAGAAACATCAATCAGCTGCCTCCTGCACAGTACCTACTGGGTATGTGCCCGCAACCAAGGTACATGCCCTTGACTGGAATTGAACCTGGGACCCTTGAGTCTTCAGGCCAACGTTCTATCCACTGAGCCAAACCAGTTAGAGCTAGATCTATTTTTGTTCACCAGTTTATGTTGTTCATTATAATCCACAAATGAGTGAGATCATGTAATATTTATCTTTCTCTGACTAACTTATTTCACTTAGCATAATGCTCTCCAGTACCATCCATGCTGTTGCAAATGGTAGGAGTTCCTTCCTTTTTACAGCAGCATAGTATTCCATTGTGTAGATATGCCAAAGTTTTTTAATCCACTCAGCTGTTAATGGGCACTTAGGCTGGTTCCAAATCTTAGCTATTGTAAATTGTGCTGCTATGAACATATAGGTGCATATATCCATTCTGATTGGTGTTTCTGGTTTCTTGGGATATTTTGAGGTAGGCCTGTAGAGCTATGAACTTCCCTCTCAGGACTGCTTTCACTGTGTCCCATAGGTTTTGGATTATTGTGTTTTCATTGTCATTTATTTCCAGGATGTTTTCAATTTCTTCTTTGATCTCTTTGGTAACCCAATCATTGTTTAATAGCATGCTATTTAGCCTCCAAGTGTTTGAATTTTTTATTGATTTTATTCTAGTTGATTTCTAATATTATGCCATTGTGGTCTGAGAAGAAGTTTGATATGATTTCAATCTTCTTGAATTTGGAGAGGCTTTGCCTCTGTCCCAGTATGTGTTCTATCTTTGAAAATGTTCCATGTGCACTTGAGAAGAATGTGTATTCTGTAGCTTTGGGGTGAAATGTTATGAAGATGTCAATTGAGTCCATCTGATCTAGTGAGTCATTTAGGATTGTTGTTTCTTTGCTGATTTGTTGTCTAGAGGATTTATGCAATGATGTCAGTGGGTATTAAAGACCCCTACTATGATCATATTGCTATCAATCTCTCCCTTGATATCTTTCAGACTTTTTTTATGTATTTGGATGATCTTGCATTGTGTGCATATATGTTTACCAGAGTTATATCCTCTTGTTGTATCAATCCCTTTAGTATCATGAAGTGGCTTTCCTTATCTCTTATTATGGCCTTCACTTTCAGGACTATTTTCTCAGATGTAAGTATTGCTACCCCAGCTTTTTTTTTCATTTCCATTTGTCTTAAAGATATTTTTCCATCCCTTCACTTTTAGTCCGTGTGAGTCGCTTGTTCTGAAGTGGGTCTCTAGTAGACAGCTTATATATGGGTCATGTTTTCTTATCCATTCAGCCATTCAATGTCTCTTGATTGGAGCATTTAGGACATTCACGTTTAAGGTTATTATTGACTAGAGGCCCGGTGCAAAAATTCGTGCACCAGTGGGGTCCCTCTGCCTGGCCTGTGGTATCAGGCCAGAACCACTCTCTGACATCCCCAGATTGTGAGAAGATGCAGGCCAGGCTGAGGGACCCCATTGGTGTACAATCAGGGACGGAGAGGGACACATGATGTTGGCCAGCTAGGGAAGGACCACAGGAGGGCTCCAGGGCATGTCTAGCCAGTCTTGCTCAGTCCCAATCAGCCAGACACCAGCAACAAGCTAACCTACCGGTCAGAGTGTCTGGCCCCTGGTGGTCTGTGCACATCATAGCGACTGGTCGAGTGGTCAACTGTTACCCCCTGATGGTCAGTGAATGTCATAATGATTGGTTGACCGGTCAACTGTTTGCCCGCTGGTGGTCAATGAATTTCATAGCCAGTGGTTGAGCGGCCTTAGCATATCATTTTCATATTACACTTTGATTGGTTGAACAGCTGACCAGACACTTAGCATATTAGGCTTTTATTATATAGGACTAGAGGTCCGCTGCACAAAAATTTGTGCACTTGGGTGGGAAAGGGGGTCCCTCAGCTTGGCCTGTGCCCTCTCACAGTCTGGGACCCCTCAGGAAATAACGCCCTGCTGGCTTAGGCCTGCTCCTGGGTGGCAGAGGGCAGGCCCAATCCCTAGGTGCAGCCCCTGGTCGGGCTCAGAGCAGGGTCAATTGGGGAGTTGGGGCGCCGCCCTCTGTCATTCACAGAGCAGGGTGCAATGCCACCCTCAGTCATACTCAGGGTAGGGCCGATTGGGGGGTTGGGGCACTGCCCCCTGTCACACTCAAGGCAGGGTCGATGGGGAGGTTGAGGCACCACCCCCTGTCACGCACAGAGCAGGGCCCATCAGGGGGTTGGGGCTCCTTACCCTGTTACCCACAGAGCAGGGTCGATCAGGGATTTGGGGCGCTCCCCCCTGTCACTCACAGAGTAGCGCCGATAGGGGAGTTGGGGCACTGCCCCCTGTCACACACAGAGCAGGGCGGATCAGGGGGTTGGGGCGCCACCCTCTATCACCCACAGTGCAGGGCCGATCAGGGGGTTGGGGCGCCGCCACTCTCACACTCAGGACAGGGCCGATGGGGAGGTTATGGCTCTACCCCAACACACACAGAGCAGGGCCAGTGGGGGGAGGGGGGGTTGGGGAGCCGCCTTCTATCACCCACAGAGCAGGGCCGATCAGGGGGTTGTGGCGCTGTCACTCTCACACTCACAGCAGGGCCGATGGGGAGGTTATGGCTCTACCCTGTCACACACAGAGCAGGACCCGTGGGGGGGGGGGTGCACCGCACCCTGTCACACACAGAGCAGGGCCAATCAGGGGGTTGGGGCACCGCACCCTGTCACACACAGAGCCGCAGAGCGATCAAGAGGTTGGGGAGCTCCCCCATATCAGGCACGGCACAGAGCAGGGCTGATCAGGAGGTTGGGGCGCCTTCCCCTGTCACGAACAGAACAGGGCGGATAGGGAGGTTGTGGCCTCACCCCCTGTCACACACAGAGCTTCAGGACGATCAGGGGGTTTGGGCGCTGCCCCTTGTCACACTGATCCCGGTGCCAGGAGGCCTCTTGGCTCCACTGATCCCGGTGCCGGAGGCATATTACCCTTTTACTATATAGGATAGAGGCCTGGTGCATGGGTGGGGCTGGCTGGTTTGCCCTGAAGGGTGTCCTGGACCAGGGTGGGTGTCCCCACTGGGGTGCCTGGCCAGCCTGGATGAGGGGATGATGGCTGTTTGCAGCTGGTCACATACCCTTCAGGGTGGTGGTCCCCACTGGGGTGCCTGGCCAGTCTGGGTGAGGGGCTGAGGACTGTTTTCAGGCTGGCGGGTGATGGAAGCTCCCAACCGCTCCTTTTTTTCTTTTTTTTTAATTCTGGGCCAGCTTTAGCTCTGAGGCTCCAGCTCTTAGGCCTCCGCTGCTGAAAGCAGGTATCTGGTTTGTTTGGGTTCTAGAATAGAAACAATGTATAACTCCAGCTCTGAGATCCCGGCTTGCTGAAAGCAGGTTTCTGGGGTTTTGTTTAGCTTCTATATTTGTTACAATGTTTCAAACTGCAGGCTCAGAGGCCGGCAAGGCAGGCGGGGAACGTTGGAGTCCTCCGTCACTGAAGCAAGCAAGCCTCATGTTAGTTTCAAGCTGCCTGGCTGCTGGCCGCCATCTTGGCTGGCAGTTAATTTGCATATCGCCCTGATTATCCAATGGGAAGGGTAGCAGTAGTATGATAATTACCATGTTTCTCTTTTATTAGATAGGATAGGTACTTGTTTGTAACTATTTTTATTTTTTGTGCCTGTGTTCCTTCCTCCTTTTTTTCCTTCTTTTTACAACAGTCCCTTCAGCATATCTAGCATTCCTGGCTTGGTAGTGATAAACTACCTTAGCATTTTTTTGTCTGTTAAGCTCCTGATTTTCCTTTCAAGTTTGAATTATAGCTTTGCTGTAAAGAGTATTCTCAGATTCAGTCCCTTTCTTCACATTGCTTTGTTTACCCCCTTCCATTCCTTTCTGGCCTGATATGCTTCTGTTGAGAGATAATTTGATAATCTAATGAGAGATCCCTTGTAGGTTACTTTCTGTCTCTCTGTTGCAGCCTTTAAGATTCTCTCTTTGTCATTACCGTTTGCCATTGTAATTACAATGTGTCTTTTGGGGTTCATCTTGTTTTGGACTCTGTGCTTCTGTGACTTTCCTCTTCCCAAAATCAGGGAATTTTTCTGACATTATTTCTCCAAATAGGCTTTCTAACCCTTGTTCCTCTTCTTGTTGTTCTGGCACCCCTATTATATGTATGGTGCTTCATTTCATGTTGTCCCAAAGCTCCCTTAGGCTCTCCTCCTGTCTTTTGATTTTTTTCTCCAATTGCAGTTCAGATTGGGTGTGTTTTGCTTCCCTGTCTTCTAATTCGCTAATTCCATCCTCTGCTTCTCCTAGTCTAATGTTAAAAGCTTCCATAGTATTTTTTATTGTACCTATATCACTCTTTATTCCTCCTGATTTGTACATAGGTTATAGATTTTCTCATCTATCCAGTTTATGAGCTGTAGGACCCTTATTCTGAATAGTTTTTCTGACATATTGCATGCCTCCTTTTCATTTAGTTCCTTTACTGAAGATGCCTCCTTTTTTGGGGGATTGTTCTGTCTCCCCATTTTTGCTCTCACTGAAGGATCTAGGTCTCAAGTCATATGCGGCCTGTGGCTGCAGTGGTGGGCTTGGTGGTGGGTCACACAGTCACGGACGGCAGCTGCTCCTCGGGCAGTCATGGGAGGAGGCCGCTCCTTGGGCAGTCATGGATAGCAGCTGCTCATGTGGCTATTGGTGTGGTCACAGTGCCTGGGGCTAAAGCGTGTGGCTGGTGGGAGGGGAGCACACTCTGGAACTCACAGTAGCCTTCAGCCAGGGAGGCTGGGGTCCTGGTGTCCTTGGTCAGCAGCTGAGGCAGCAGGTCCCTGGCCAGAGTGGCTGTAGGATCCTGTGTTGTGACTGAGGGCCCCCTGGGTAGAGGTGAGCCTGGGCTCTCAGTCACAGCAGCTCTCCCTTTCAAGATGGCATGGCCTCTGTGGCAGAACTAGTGCTCTGGGAGAGATTACAGCAATAGCAGAGGCTGCCCACCTATGTGAGCCCAGTCTGCCAGTCCCCAAAGGTCCTGCAAGATCCAGCTGCCCCTCACTCACACACACACACACACACACACACACACACACACACACACGACATCCACACATTCCCCTTTCACTCCCTCACTCACTCACACTCTCTCCCTCACTGCCATCCTCCTAGCCGCCATCTTGGAATCCAGGATATTTTTTTAATAAAATTATTGGGCATGTAACACGTGCCTTATTTAACCCCCTCCACTATAATTGTAACCCTTCAGTCACAAGAATCTAAGAATCATGGCAACCCCAGCTCAACAAGGGGAAAGAACTGCTGGACTAGTCCCTTGTGCAAGTGACTATGGGATTTTTGAATTATTGTTTCAGGTTCCTTGACCCTCATTGTGATTCACAGATGCAGTTTACCTAAGGGGACCCTCACGGCTTCAAACAGTTAAACTATCTATCCCTGGGTAGGTTACTCATGCTCATAAATAAATTTCTAATGACAATCTGTCTCAAGTAAAATTTTTTTAAAAAACTCACTCTTTGGTTCCTGGAAAATGTATGTGGTATGTGTGCTAAACTTTGCTATTGCTGAATTAAGAAAAGCAAAATCAGCACATGGCTCATTAAGAGTAACCAAATGGTATAGATTTTAGCAATTTAATTGTGGGTGGGTTTTCAGATTTCATAGAATGTCCTATTTTAAATCATTTATATGCAATACAAGGTGAACTTACAAGGAGTCCCCTATAATTGGGTCACCCCCTTTTGGGCCCATATCTAGGGAAGGGAACAGCTAAGGTCTGAGGCTTCATTTCACAAGGGGTTTGGGGAGGTGATCTCTCTACTTTATAGTCATAATTCATATACCCGGTCATTGAGGAGAAATCTGAAAGCAAGGAGCTTTTCTGAAGTCCACACCATTTTCTATTCTGATCCATTGCAAATATTCTCTCCCCAAGGCACAGGAAGGACACATAGAGTGCATCCTGGCTACAACATATGGTGCTGAAACAGAAAGCTTATAAGTCTTTAGCAGTAGTTGACAGTGGTGAGAGATCAATTATTGTCACATAAATATTAAAAAGGTCCCCTAGTACTCTGTTGAAATGAGAGTATATTTATCCATTATAACTAACTCCCTGTTAATAGCAAGTGAATTTGACTGAGAAACAAAATGCTACCCCATCAAGCGAAGTTCAATTAAATGCTCATTTGGTCCAAGGTTGTGTTGCTGCTCTTGATACTGTTCCTTCCATCTGTGATGAAAGCCAAAACATGAAATAAGTACATACTACCTTCTCTGTGGACCATTTTTCTTTCATCCTGC
This sequence comes from Myotis nattereri, assembly GCF_964212035.1. NCBI lineage: Eukaryota > Metazoa > Chordata > Mammalia > Chiroptera > Vespertilionidae > Myotis > Myotis nattereri. The sequence continues at coordinate 94,089,944 of NC_138078.1, read as the reverse complement.
AGGTGACAGGAACTTTCTGGAGATTGTCCAATGTGGATTTTATGTAGGAAACTAGACCTCCCAAATTCAGGAGATTGAATCTAGCCTGGGAATCTGAAGCACAATTTATTTTGCTCTTGAGGTTCCAAAAGTTCCTATGTAGCAGATTCCAGCCATCAATCCACCAGCAAGCATTGACTCAGTGGAACATGATATTTAAATTCTCAAACCCTACTTCCCAAGGCCCAGCCTTCTACTAGACAGGATTGGAGGAGCTAATGAAGAAAACATAGTTCTCCAGGAAGTTGAAAATTTCAATATTCAGATGCATACCAAACCTAATGATTCTGAAAGAATCATGTGGTTTGGAGAGCAAAGGTACAGCATTTCTAGGTCAGGTCACTGGCAAATACCTTCCCATGTCTCCAAAGGTAAAATGGCAAGGCATCCCTAAAAACTGGCTGCAGCTAGCATGATTTTACTTGTAATTCAGATTACAAGGCACTCATAAGACACACCAGCTCCAAAGACAACAATTTCCATCTCTTAAATCCATGGTCGGCAAACTGCAGCTCACAAGCCACATGTGGCTCTTCGGCCCCTTGAGTGTGGCTCTTCCTAAGCCTTAGGAGTACCCTAATTAAGTTAATAGCAATGTACCTACCTATATAGTTTAAGTTAAAAAAATTTGGCTCTCAAAAGAAATTTCAATCATTGTACTGTTGATATTTGGCTCTGTTGACTAATGAGTTTGCCGACCACTGTCCTAAATCAAGAAGAAACATATTTTAATTATTTGAGATTATGTGCAGTTGTGCACAGAACAGGTGGGAAAGATTTCAAAGCATCAAGAAATTCTAAACCAAAATGAGAAATAAATTCCAACATATACAGTCTTAGAAAGAATACTTATATGCTAAAATAACAACCTTCAGCTATAGGGTCACAATAAGGAAGCCCTTTCTCTGAACTGAGCAGGAAAGAACAAAACAGAGTGTGTAATGGTTGAAATCATGTATGCTGGACCCAGACTGCCTGGGTTCAAATTCTGACTGTGCTACTTACTTGAGCAAATCGCTTAGCCCTTTTTGTGCCTCAGTTTCTTCATCTAAAAAATGGGAATGATAATAGTGCGTACCACCTGACTGGTGTGCCTCAGTTGATTGAACATAATCCCCTGCACCAGGAGGTCACCGGTTCGATTCACAGTCAGGGCACATGCCCGGGTTTTGGGCTGATCCCCCAGTATGTGGCATGCAGGAGGCAGTTCATCCATGTTTCTACCTCTCTCTCCCTCTCCCTTCCTCTCTCTGAAATCAATAAAAAAATATTTTTTTAAAAAAATAAATAGTGCATACTTCCTAGGGTTGTTATAAACATCATTGAATTAATTTTTATATTCTAATTCAATTTAAATTTAAAACAAATACATTTTCCATCTTCAACTCTAGACTTTCTCTTTATTTCTATTTTATCTTCAAAGAATGACAGCTCCCACCATTTTAAGTTCCCTGTCTGTCTTTGCATTTCTCTGAGCAGAAAGATGCAAAGATTTACAAGCAATGGTTTACTAGCTTTGTATGGGTGCCAACTGCTGCAAGCAAGGCTGAGGATGAGTCCTTGAAAAGGCAAACCTTTACTCCCATATTCCACAGGCTTTGCAGTGTGGTTACAGACCAGGATCAAATGTTCACATCATGGACCCACCACATGGCCCTGGCTGGGAATACAGTTTCACAAGGAGCTCTCCCAAGCAGCAGAGTTAGGGAAGGACTATTCATTTCTGGGAATGCCATTGTTTTTGACACCTGCATCTGGCATCTGCACTTTCTGAATGTACATACATGATTGGCTAGAGCCAGAACATTGCCTGCGACAAGATGATTAGATGAAGCATTGCCTTGGTGAAACCACCCAAGCAATCTTCCCAAAAGCCCCTCCGAATCAAGAACTCATGTTTCTCCCTGTCCCCACTAACTCCTCCCTTTCTCTTTCCCCTCACCCCACCTGGGGCAGGGGTTATTAAAGGAAAAGTGGTTTCCAAGCAGTTAAAAGAATGTTTCCTTCCGTTGTAAGGAGAATTTAGTGAAACCACCAGGAGGGAATAAGAACCATTGAACTAAATGCAACCTCCCTGGCTCTTCCACCCACGTTTGGGTTGTCTGTGTTACTATAGTTTATCTCACTTTGATTCCAAGCCCACAGAAGTCAGGGATGTGGCTTCCTTTACATTATGAGTGCAAGTCTTTGGAGGGCAGGTTACAGCTACTCTTCCACTGGTAAGTAGCTTATTGGAGGAACCCAAACCACATAAAGCAATCCTTCTTATGCCTGGGAACAGTGGAACTATTCTTTAGAGTTTCTTTAATGGGTTTAGAAAAGGCCATTAATTCTAAATTACTCTCCTGCTGTGTGCCTGACAATGAGAGGTGAGCTATCAACCTGCCAGGATTATTCTGAGGTAAGGAACAGCCCCTTTGTACAGGAGTATCCTTAAGTTTTTTCCCAACAGAAAGTGAGGAGAAACATAATAAGCAAAATTACAAAGCTATTTTTTTTTAAAATGGGGAGAGCAAATTTAGTGCTCATGAGAGTGAGAAACTCAACAGGATGATCTGGAGCAGACCATTGAGTTTCACAAGTCAGACTCTGCCAATTTCCTCTGTAAATACCCAGGCTATTCCAGGACTGCTTCCTCTCTGGAGCAGATGCCACCAGTCTCAGAACATTATGGGGGTAAAGATGTAATTGGCAAAAAAGACAAAGGACCATGCGGTGACACCACTACACATTCATTTAGGGTTTTATAGTTTGCAAAGTGCCATCATCATGCTCTCCTTTGCCACCACCCCCTTATGTTGGATGCCAATTAGTACCAACGCCATTTTCTACAACAGGATTACAAGTCTGCACACAATGACTGGCCATGCCCTGCTCCCATAGTTACTGAAGTAAGATAATTGGTATTTGAAATCAGGTCACCTGAGTCTGAATGCCTGCATTTTCTGATAGTGCAATTAAAGAACTAAGAATTTGGTTTCTGTTTTGTTAAAGTGCACCAGAGCATTCCCAAATTCCAAGGAACATCTCATTTCTAATGTAGATATTAAGAGCCTGGGGCATACCCTATAGGCTCCCTGAGAAGGCACACAATCTCACTGGGTGTGGTTAGAATATTTCTGTGACATGTATCACCCAGCCAAACCTCTTTCAATCTCTGGCTCTGGCCTACTTCTTCTCTGAACCTCTAGAGGACACAAGTACAGAAGTGTCTCACTCCGTGCATTCTTGCACATATTATCAGGTTTTATGTTGTTTCCCCTGTGAGTCCTGTCTCTCCAGACTAATTGAAAACTCTTATATGTTTTGCTACTATGCCCAGAACTGTGATGACCACATGAATGACTGATAATGCATGTATTTTTCCTAATAAATAAACATGTGTATGCCCACATTATAGTTCACAAGGATATTAGCTGTAGACCCTCGGCAAATCCAGAACAAAGTAGAAGATCAATAATGACATTAAAAATCATAACTATTTACTGAGCACCTACTTAACCATATACCAGGCATTGGGCTAGGAACTTTATGTGCATGATTTCCTTTAATCTCCTAATAACTTTTATAATGTAGGTATTATTATCATTCCTAATCTGCAGAAGAAACTAAAGTCTAAAGCAGTGAGTGGTCTTCAAACCTTTTGCTCTCAAGACCACTTTATACTCTTAAAAATCATGGAGGACCCCAATGAGCTTGTTTTTTTCCAGAGAGGAAGGGAGAGGGAGAAAGAGGTAGAAACATCGGTGATGAGAGAGAATCATTGCTCTGCTGCCTCCTGCATGCTCCATACTAGAGATCGTGCCCGAAACCTGGACATATGCCCTGACTGGGAATCAAACTGTGACCTCCTGGTTAATAGGTTGATGCTCAACCACTGAGCAACACTGGCCGGGGCCCCAATGAGCTTTTGTTTGTGAAACATGTGTATCTCAATATTTAGCACATTAAAAATTAAAACTAACAAATTCTAAGCCAAAGAGCACACATCACATTAGCCAAGAGAGTAATGACATCATTACTCATCATGAAGCCTTTGAAAAACTTCACTGTACACTGGTGAGAGAATGGAAGTAAAACAGGCAAATAACATTTTAGTATTATCATAAAAATAGTTCTGACCTCATGGACCTCCTTGGATCTTCAACCACACTTTAAAAACTATTAGCCTAGAGGGTTGAACAAGAGTTCACAATCACTCAGAAAATGATCGAATTTGAAGCAAAGCAGTCTGAGTCCAGAGAGCCTGCTTTAATCACTGGGCTATACTGTCTACCTAAAAGAAACTTCTTTGGTTTGCCCTCGAGTCAGGGAGGAAAAGGATATCTACATTCCATAGAGAGCAATTATCATGGTGGCAATGAGTCCAAATATTAGAGATGCCTGGTGGCATACTGCATTCTTTGCTCAGTTGGGGGTGGCTGATTGTCCAGAATTCTTGGACTTCCCTTTTCAGTCTACCCTGAAGACAGATCAAGCATCTTGCCTGGAGCCTTGCTAGCTCTCCTTCTTTTCTACAGCCTCCTTCCTTCCTCCCCACGTGGTGTTGAAGTGAGAAGGCTTAACTAATTACTGTTTGTGTGGCCCCAGATAAGTGACTTAATATCTTACAGTAACAATTTTCTGACCTGTACATCAGAGATAAGAATAAAACTTATTTCACAGTCATGATTGTGAGGACTAAATAAGACTTTTAGCACAGAGATGACTATTAATAAATTATATAAAAGAAAATAAAAATGAAGCAAATATTACTACTAATAATAATTTGTTGAGCATTTAGTCTACATGATGCTCTATAACAGCAGTTCTCAACCTGTGGGTCGCGACCCCTTTGGCGGTCAAACAACCCTTTCACAGGGGTCACCTAAGACCATCCTGCATATCAGATATTTACATTATGATTCATAACAGTAGCAACATTACAGTTATAAAGTAGCAACGAAAATAATTTTATGGTTGGGTCACAACATGAGGACATGTATTTAAAGGGCCAGAAGATTGAGAACCACTGCTCTATAAGAATAACATTTGCCGAAACTGGTTTGGCTCAGTGGATAGAGCGTCGGCCTGTGGACTGAAAGGTCCCAGGTTCGATTCCGGTCAAGGGCATGTACCTTGGTTGGGGGAACATCCCCAGTAGGAGATGTGCAGGAGGCAGCTGATCGATGTTTCTCTCTCATCGATGTTTCTAACTCTCTATCTCTCTCCCTTCCTCTCTGTAAAAAATCAATAAGATATATTTTTTTAAAAAAGAATAACATTTGATATTCACAACCTTTAATATTGAGATCTTTTTTCCAGTGAAAAAGATGGAACAGAAAGGTTAGGTGGCATGGCCAAGGTTATAGAACACAAACCCAGGTTGTCTCATTCCAGAACCTGAGCCTAGAATGACAGAACTTTCCATGCTGTCGCAAATGGCAAGATTTCATTCTTTTTTATGGCCAAATATAATATTCCATTGTATATGTAATATATGTACCACAGCTTTTTTTTAATCCACTTGTCTATTGATGGGCACTTAGGTTGCTTCCATATCTTGGCTATTGTAAATAATGCTGCAATGAACATAGAGAAAAAATTCCATGTGATTTCACTTATATGTGGAATATAAAGAACAAAATAAATGAACAAACAAAAAAATTGAAACAGACTCATAAACACAGAGACCATACAGATGATTGCCAGAAGGGAGAGAGGTTGGGGGACTAGGTGAAAAAGGTGAAGGGATTGAGCAGTACAGATTGGTAGTTTTAAAATAGTCATGGAGATATAAAGTACAGCATAGGAAATATAGTCAATAATATTTTGATAACTATGTGTGGTGCCAGGTGGGTACTGGAAATATCAGGGGAACACTTTGTAAAGTATATGATTGTTTAATCACTATGTTGTACACATAAAAACAATACAAAACAATACTAAAGTAAACTGCAACTGAAAAATAAAATAAAAAAGAAACACGAAACTCTCCTCAAATGTCAAAGCTGCTCTACCATTGGAAGCAGAAAACCAAATCTTTACCCTAACGTCTCTGGATCCAATATGAGCATCAGGAAACAAATGAGAGCTCTTTTAACAGTGCACAAAGGGTCAAGGAGTTGAGGATTTTCAGTGATCATGGATGGAATACCCACTATGGTTGCCTATGGGTGGCAGGATTAGAATAGCAGGCACAATGTCCTCCTTATCAACATGTATTTGTTCAAAGCTTGGGAACCTCATGCATAAAATCTCTGCACTAAATAAACGGAAACTCTTTGCTTCTTTCAATTCCTCCCCATTGACTAATGAAATGGCCAATGTACTGAACCACAAACACCTAACTGGCTCCCAAGCAATCTTGCAGAAGCCAGAACCCTCACTGGTCATCTGCCAAGTAATTAGGTGTTGATGAGCCACTTATTTTACTGTCACTTCAAAGTGACACAAGACAAAGAAATGCACAGGACACTTATTTCATTTTACTGCTTTGCAACCTAGGCAGCTGCTGGATTTATGCTTTGCATTCATGTTTATCCTTCCTTCAGAAACATTAGTGACATTCACAAGGACCCCTTTACTGGTACTAACTGCTGCCCGAAGCCAGTCCATCCTTGCTGCTTGACACAATTGCTGCAGGGAAGAAACATCTGCACAGCATATGTTTCAAGGGACCTGTCATACTGTTCTTAATATGTTTGCTCCCCTTCTTAGCGCTATGTGTTCTAACCAGGGCCACCTCCCCAAGAAAGGTTGTTTCCCCAGGTGGGGATATTTCCCTGGTGTTAGGAATTAATGGGACTAAGGAAGGGAATGAATTAGTAAAACCCTCTAGTGTTACAGAAATACCATGTACTACTTATGAAGAACTTGGACTAAGACTTTTGGCAATAAATTTGGGACTTGTTGGGCCCACATCCCCAGGAGTCTGCCCACCAGGGAAAGCACCAAAGCCTATACCCCTGGAGACCCACCGAAATAGGGCAGTCCCAGGGAAGGCAAGCAGCAGGTCTGGGAGGACATAACCTTTACTGGGTAGGATAATCTCCTTCAGTCACTTCCTTGTAGCTTATCAGTAGAGCAGTAGAATAGTGACCTTGGAATAGCCCTTATAATGGAACACAGAGATTAACCTAGACAATATTAAAATCAACATGGCTAGATAGAGATAAGATTTTTGGCAAAGGTCAGATAAGAAACTATGGACAGGAAACAAGGAACTGTAGAAGGTCAAGGGAGGACCCAAAACATACCATGATGTGACTATAGAGGCATGCTTATAGGATCAAATGGTATAAATACAGTTGTAACAGGACGAGAGAGAGAGAGAGAGAGAGAGAGAGAGAGAGAGAGAGAGAACCTGGCTATGCTGATCATCTGAACGCTGTCTCTGTGTTCCTCATTCTTCGCCGACTCCGTCCACACCTTTGGGAACCCCTGGACCACCGGGGCTGGACCCCGGCAAACTGCCTCAGTGACATCAAATCAAGTACTGGAGTGAAACAGAGAATGTGTGTGTGGTGGGGGATAGGAGTGGACCCAAGGACTATGAATCAAAACACAATACAATATCTCTGCCACTGGTGTCAAAAGGCATATAAAGAACAGCTGCACGAAATTGCTTAGTGTAGTCTAAAGCAGCTGCTTTAATAAAATAATAGCTCACAGTTATTGAATGTAAAAAATATGCCAAGCATGTGCTCTGCATGCATTAACTCATTTAGTCCTTACAACAGGAATTATTCTCCCCATTTTATAGATGAGGAAATGGAGGCAGAGACCTTAAATGATCTTACCAAGTTTAAACAGCAAGTTAATGAGAAAGCTGGGACTTGAACCCAAGTATTCTGACTTCAGAGGTGCATTAATATGCTATACTGCCTCTCTTGACAGAAGAAGTGATGGAAAGTATTCTACTTCCACATGCTGGATTTTGTTTGATGAGTTATTTGTTTATTTAGCAAACTATTGCTGAGCACCTAAGGTGTGACAGGAAGTATGTCAACATTGAGGAGCCCGAAGATTGGGGTGTAAGTCCCTGCCCTTGTGAAACTTCTAGTCTAATGTGGGAGATAATCATCCATCCAAAAACATCATACCAGTAAGAGTAAAGTGATAATGGTGACAGGTAACACCAAGTGGAACTATATGGTTCTCTGAAAAGAGGTAATAGCGGACTGTGACCTTGAAGGAGAGGATGGTGTGTAATTGCAAATGCTTCCCTGAATAAGCGAAAATTGAGTTGAAATCTCAAAAGGTGGGGGAAGAGCATTCCAGGCAGAAGGAATGGCACGTGAAAACTATTTTTCTCCTTTTTTCCAAGCTTGACAGCTGCACTGGGCTCATTCTCTGGCCTCACTTTGAGTTAGATGGTTCACTTTATCATGGTGAGACAAACATGAAAAACCTAAAAATATGGCTTCCTTAAAAAAAAAAAAAGCCATCTGATTGCATAAAAAGATTTCAAGCTCAAGACTCACCATTTTTTCTCTTTTCCTCTAAATGTTCAAAGATGAGCAAGGGTGTCAATGAAGAGTAATTATTCCAGTTGCAGCTTAATTTATCCTCTCCTCCTCTCCTTATGAACTGATTCTGGAAGTTCCTACAACAAAGAATAAGGGTGAGCATTCTTTGCTCAGTTGATAAGGAGGGTAGAGGCTCTGAGGGATGGTCAGGGCAAAGAGAAAGCTCAGGGAAGATGTTCCTTGTTGGACTGCATCAAAGTCCCTCTCTCCCAAGTACATTGCCCTCCCCATTTTCCTGCTCCCGTCTCCCCACCAACTTTGGAGCCACCTCTTAGAATCCATTTGAACTTGAGCTGCCAGTCTCAGTTGGGACTTGGAATGAGGTTCACTGTCCAGTCACACAGAGAAAAAAAAATACATAAGATTTCACTTATATATGGAATCTAAAAGAGCAAGCAGATGAATAAATAAATAAAATGAAACAAAAACACTCATATAAAGAGAGAACAAACTGATAGTTGCCAGATGGGTGGGAGTTGGGGAGATAGGTAGAAAAGGTGAAGGGGAATATAGTCAATAATATTGTGATAACTTGGCCTGGTGACAGATGGTTACTAAACAGTGTGGTGACCACATCATAAGGTATTTAATTGTCAAATCACTGTATTATGTACCTGAAACTAATACAATATTGTATATCAAATATATTTAAATACTTATTTTAAAATGAAGGATTAGCATAGCCCAGGTACAGAGACAAGTGAGTCAAGCACTCTCCCATTCTCAGAGGCCCCACACTTGCTGCACCCTCTGATGTGAAGGCAAAACCACTTCCATCTCCTCACTCTCTAACCACAAAGCCCCAGAAGTAACCTGCACACAGGTCATTAAACCTAGTGCCAGAGGGTGCTACCCAAGCCATAAACTGGTTTATTTATTTATTTACTTATTTGTTTTGGCAATAAATATAGACTTAGGATGCTCCTCCTATATTGGACCATGATAAGCTCAACAATTCTTATCTGAGCAGCAGCCACATTCTAGAGTGTTGATCTCCCCACTCTCGGCCTCAGATTCACTATCCCCACAATACAGACTTGGGGAAGTGGAACAGAATGGTGTTAATTATCTATAAGGTTCCCTCCAGTGGAGTATGATGAGTGGCAGCCCCCATTCCTATATAGTGATAATAAACACAGAATTAGACAGCCTACATTTGAATGCCAGCTCCATCTCTTGTTAACTGTATGTAACACTGGGAAAGTCTTTTGTGAACCTTAGTTTCATCTCCTGTAAAATGGGGATAATAATGTAAAATGGGAATTATAATAGCACTTTCTCATAATGCAAAGTTGTGAGGCTTGAATGACATAATACATGTAGAAGAATACCTGACAACCATTAAGCTTTTGATATTTCTTAACTATTATTCTTTATGAACCCATTTGTTTTACAGTCATGAGGATAGTTAAATTCAATGAAGACCATACAAATACACATCTAGTATCAGCTGTTATTCTCTTCGTTTGCCTTAGTTACACAAGTAAGTAGTAAATAATTACCTTGTCCCATTCAGCATTTTGTTGTTGTTGTTAATACTCAAACAAGGATTTTCCATTGAATTTTAGAGAGAGTGGAAGGGAGGGGGAGAGACACAGGGAGAGAAACATTGATGAGACACATCGATTGGTTGCCTCCCACCAGGACCCTTCAGTCCCCAGGCTGACACTCTATCCACTGAGCAAAACCATCTAGGACCCCCCATACAGCAATTTTGACAATTTTTGCTACAAATAATCCACTCTGGTACTTGTTTGGTTTTTGAGCTTTGGTTGTGTAAACGATTTTGTACTTTCTTCATTTTGAATCTCTTTTTTTTTTTCATTCAAACATTTATTGAAACGCCAGGCATTGTGCTAATCACTACAGATATAACACTGAGCAAGGCATGAGGTCCCTGCCCTTATAAAGCTTACAGTATAGCAATGATTAATAAAAAGTAACAATTAAGTGTGTTAAGTGTATGGTTGGGGGGGGGGGGAAGGAGGTATTTAGGGAGGGCGTAGAAGGGGCACATAGTCTAGTGGGCATCAATGAAGGCTTCTTAGAGGAAGTAGTATATAAAGTGAGACCTGAAAGATGAACAGAAATTTCTTATCCTAAGAGCAATGTTGAAAGCAGTGGATTGATATGACCAGATATGCCTTTTGGAACAATCTGGCTGCAGTGTGGAAAGGGATCAAAATCAGAGAAAGGGAGACTAATGAGGAGGCTTGAATCTCTTAAGCACATTTCAAACCATTTTTTTCTCAAATACAGTTATACAATAGATTTCTCTTGTATAATCTCATGCATGGAATTGGAGTTAAAAATATGCCAACTCTGAAGGACTTTCCCTCTTCCATTTAAAGGAGTCATGTTGCATGCATATATTTAAGCACCAAGGCTGAAGTTTTCCCAATTTTCTCTAGATATCTGGATATCAGTAAGAAAAATCTGTGAAGACTCATTGTTTTTTCCCTGAATCAACAGTGACACTGATTTATAACTTAATAGTGATTCCCCTGAGTACTTAATAACATAGATTACCCCCTAATAAATGCATTTCCTATAGGCTTAAGTGACTAATAGGCAGATCCGTTAGACTGGTATAATAATATAGGAATTTCTTGGTTACTGAGAAAATTTCTAAGGAATTGGTACTTTCTAAAATATGAATATTAAATAAGCATTTTTTCTACTTATGGATTATTTCTACACGCAAATTCTTTTTTTTAATATTTTTTATTGATTAAGATATTACATATGTGTACCCTCTACCCCCCCCCCCGCTCATCCCCTCACCCCCCCGTTCTCCGTGTCCATTGGTTAGGCCTATATGCCTGCATATAAGTCCTTTGGTTGATCTTTCCCCCTTGCCCCCACCCTCCCCTACCTTCCCTCCAAGGCCCGACAGTCCAATCAATGCCTCTCCATCTCTGGATCAGTCCTTGTTCATCAGTTTATGTTGTTCATTATATTCCACAAATGAGTGAGATCCTGTGGTATTTATCCGCTCTCCAGTTCCATCCATGCTGTGGCAAATGGTAAGAGTTCCTTTTTCTTCTTCCTCTTCTTAAAGAATACCTTTCAGCATTTCATATAATGCTGGTTTGGTGGTGATGAACTCCTTTAGCTTTTTCTTATCCGTGAAGCTCTTTATCTGACCTTCCATTCTGAATGATAGCTTTGCTGGATAAAGTAATCTTGGTTGCAAGTTCTTGCTATTCATCTCTTTGAATATTTCTTGCCACTCTCTTCTGGCCTGCATGGTTTCTGTTGAGAAATCAGCTGACAGTCGAATGGGTACTCCCTTGTAGGTAACTGACTGTCTTTCTCTTGCTGCTTTTAAGATTCTCTCTTTATCTTTTGCTCTTGGCATTTTAATTATGATGTGTCTTGGTGTGGTACTCTTTGGATTCCTTTTGTTTGGGGTTCTCTGCGCTTCCTGGACTTGCAAGTCCATTTCTTTCACCAGGTGGGGGAAGTTTTCTGTCATTATTTCTTCAAAAAGGTTTTCAATATCTTGCCCTCTCTCTCCTTCTGGTACCCCTATAATTCTGATGTTGGTACGCTTGAAGTTGTCCCAGAGGTTCCTTACACTATCTTCGTATTTTTTGAATCTCTTTTCTTTTTCGGTTGGGTATTTTTTGTTTCTTTGTATTTCAAATCTTTGACTTGATTCTTGGGATCCTCTTGTCTGCTGTTGGATCTCTGTAAATTATTCTTTATTTCAGTCAGTGTATGCTTAATTTCTAGTTGGTCCTTTTTCATGACCTCCATGGTCTCACTATACTCCTTGAGGGATTCATTAAATTTATCGGCGGTTTCCATAAAATTCTTGAAAAACCTTATAAACGTGGCCTTGAACTCTATATCCAGTCGTTTGCTTTCCTCCGTTTCTGCCATTTGTGACCTGTTTCTTTGTCTCCGCATTTTGGCTGCTTCCCTGTGTTGATAGAGTGGCCCTGCGCTCCAGGTGTCCCGTAGGGCCCAGTGGCTCAGCCTCCCCAGTTACCTGGGGTGGACACTCTTGGTGCACTCTTGGTGCCTTGGTTGTTGTAGGATCACTGGGAGGAATTGACCTCCAGGCCAATTGGCTGTGGGAATCAGCTGTGTCTGAAGTGGGAGAATGGTCCCCCTCTGACCACTGGGTACAGTGGCTCCTGGATCTAAGGAGGTGCTAATTCAGCCCCTGCCTGAGGCCACACAGCAGGAGTCACGAAGAGGCTCAGCTGTGATGCAATGCAAGCCGCTGTGGGGCCTTGGGCCTTCTCTTGGAAGTTCCGGGTCTGGCTGGCCTGGCTGCAGTTAGGTAATTATCAGGTTGCAAAGGGCCGGGGCATTCACATGCAAAAGCCTCTGCCCCAGCCTGGGTGGGGCGGGGTCTCAGGTAGTCAAAGGGCGGAGAATGCAGCTATGGTGATTCTCCGCACCCGGAGTCGCGCGTCTCAGTGTCCCCGTAACGGCTGCAAGCACCTCTGAGGGAAAGCTGCCCTCAAGTTCGCCCGCTGCCGCCTGACAGAGCAGCTTCTCCCCGTATGAGACCTGGGTCCCCAGAGACTTGCTGGAACCGGAGTTCAGAGCAGTCGGGAGCTTGTGATTCAAAAAGACAGCCGCGTCCTCAGGTGCCACCCCCTTTCCGCGCGCGCGAGCTGCCGCCGTACCTCTGCACTCAGCCTCTGCAGCTCCTCTGGCTCTCAGCATGCTTTTCTTGTCTTCTAGTTGTAGAAATTACACTCAGCCAGCCTTCCTGTTGTTCGGGATGATGTTTGCTCCGACCTTTGCCGTATTTTTCAATTGTTGTGTGGGACGGCGATTTCCCGGTGTTTATCTATGCCGCCATCTCAGTTTCTCCTACAAGCAAATTCTTACCTGGGAAACAGAAATGTATAATTTCATAGTCTCAGAATGTGCTCACTATGTGCATTTTGAAGAGTAGGCCCTTTTATTTTAGTTAGCTTTAATTATCCTTAAGACATTCAGGATCATCAAGAGAATTAAGATGCTTAGTAGTCTGCAAACGTAGTTAGGGATTAAGCAAAAAATAATAAACCCTCATAGACACAAACAACAGTATGGTGATTACCAGAGGGAATCAGGGGTGGGGGAGGTAGAAGAGTGTAAAGGGGAGATAAATGGTGATGGAAGGAGATTGACTTGGGGTGGTATACACCTAAAACTTATGTGATTTTTATTAACGAATGTCACCCCAATAAATTAAAAAAAGGAAACCCATTTTGTATTTTTATGTTTTTTTGTTTTGTTATTACATTACTTTAATCTTGTTGAAAGTATTACATATGTCCTCTCCCCCCCCAACTGACCTCTCTCCCCTCCCCTCCCCAGTTCTTTACCAATGAACTCATATGTATATATGCATAACCATAGAAACAGACAATAGGGTGGTGAAGAATCCAATTTTGCATTTTATTTTCTGGTTCCTGAATCTGGGTCAAATAGGCATGCATAAAACACCCCCAAATGTACTTTATCCTTTTCTTCCCCCATCCTTGGGCTCTGATATGTGTTGATCAGTAAAAGAAAAAACTTAGCATACAGATGCTTGTACTTAGCATCTGTCAGTAACCCCATGATTAATGACTCGAATGTTGCCTAGCATGTCCAAACATCATAAGGCTTGGCTAATGTTTTGATCAGGCCTGAACAGTGTGTTTTAGAGCCTCTCATCTAGACAGCTAGGGGGTAGGAAATAATCACATTGAATGAAGAGTCCAAGTTATTGCAACTTGTGGTGAAATCTTTCTGAATATTGATTCCCTTTGCTAATAAGCTCAGAAGTTCAAAGAAAGGACCAGAGGCCATGGCTCCCCCCACCCACCCCAGGTCCTTCAGACAAGCTGCACTCCTCCCTCCTTCCAAACAGGCAGGATTATGAAACAGAATTTTTTAAACCTTTGTTACCCCTTTGACCTCTTTTCAAGAGGCTCTGTATTAATACTAACTTAAATTCCCCCTGCCAGAATGGATTTTTTCAAATAAATTACACTCAAATTATTCCTCCCACCTCATCCTAGTGGTATTTAAAAAAGTGATGCTATGTGGATAATTTTGTATCTTAGTATGAGGCTTTTAAAACTCATCCTCAGGTAACTGAGCATTGCTCTTAAAGAGTGACTGGCAGGTGTATCAACTAATTGCTGAGCTTACAGAGGATCTGGCACAGTGGTTCTCAACCTTCTGGCCCTTTAAATACAGTTCCTCATGTTGTGACCCAACCATAAAATTATTTTCGTTGCTACTTCATAACTGTAATGTTGCTACTGCTATGAATTGTAATGTAAACATCTGATATGCAGGATGGTCGTAGGCGACCCCTGTGAAAGGGTCGTTTGACCATCAAAGGGGTCACAACCCACAGGTTCAGAACCACTGATCTGCCAACTCAGAAGTTAAGACAATTTGAGGGTCTTCCCACCTCTTGGTCCTTATATTAGCAGAAAGAAGCTTCACTACATTCCAGAATGTTGAAGGCTGCTATCCTGCCACATGGTAGATATACAAAAGTATATGTCAAATAAATAAACGAAAGAATGAATTTTTGTTTGGTTTTTAATCATAGCAAGGAAAGAGAGACAACAGCTCCTCCCCACCCCACCATCCCCTTGCCCTAGTGCAGTGATGGCGAACCTTTTGAGCTCGGCGTGTCAGCAATTTGAAAAACCCTAACTTAACTCTGGTGCCGTGTCACATATAGAATTTTTTTGATATTTGCAACCATAGTAAAACAAAGATTTATATTTTTGATATTTATTTTATATATTTAAATTCCATTTAACAAAGAAAAACAAAACAAAAAAATGAGTTCGCATGTCACCTTTGACACGCGTGTCATAGGTTCGCCATCACTGCCCTAGTGTTACATCAGAAACAAGCTTCATTATCATCTGTTCTCCTTTATTCCTCGAAAACAAAGACTGGGCCTTTTATATTTGGCCAGTGACTGAGAATATCAATGTACCTAGAAAACCCGCCTTAATTAAATGAAGGGCTTAAAAAGAGGTCACTAGATTGAACACCTAGGAGAACATTGGTGACTTTTAAAAGAGCAATTCTATGGAGTGGTGAAGGCAGAAGTGACCCTGCAGTGGGTTGAGGCAAGTGGGTGGTAAAGCAATAGAGACAGGAAATGTAGGCCACTGTTTTAGGAAATATGTTGGCAAAGAGAAGGATGGAGGGAGAAAATAGCAGCTTTAGGGGAAAGCTATTCCTTGTATTCTCCCTAACAGGAGAAGTTGGTTTTAGGGAAGACATCTATTTTATTTGGACTAGGTAATCCTTGAGCCTTCTTTTAAGCCAAAGATAAATAACTTATGGAATTATAAAGGATGGGGAGACAGATAAAAGAAGGAATAAAATCAGGAGAAGGTTCCAAAGAGCACTTAGAGGTTACTCTTGTCCACGGGGACAAGAGTGAGCTTACATCTTCCTTTGTGAGGATACAGAATGAGGAAAGAATACACAGAGAATTATTGAGACAAAGTGGAAGTAGTGATAGAGATGTGTTAAAGATTTAATAAAGAGACTCAAAAAGTAAAAGGGGGGATAAGAATTATGAAGCTCAAAGGGGGTTTGGTGATGGTAGTGACTAGGAGACAACAGAAGGCCTTTTGTTCTGGTGAAGGAGACACTTGAAGCATTTTCTGAAACATTGGTTCCAGTAAGATAAGGCTCTGGCCTCAATAAAGGCAAAGGCAGACCTTACTCTCCAGGTTTCTGTTTCAAGAGTCTCTATAGAGACAAATAAACCAGTGGAGCAATCGGCGTAGCTGCCATTTTTTCCACAGGAAAAACTAAGAGAGTGATGTTTTTTAGCCTGCAGGGCTCATCAATTAGAACTGCCTTTGAATCACATAAAGAACAAGTCCTGTTCAATAAGTTGGGAGTTATTAGAAGTCACTCATGCCTCCTGGGAAGTTTTCACACCAGACTAAAAACATTCCAAATCCCACATCTCTCACCCTATACCTTAAAACTTCACCACTGTGTTTGGACTGTGTTGCTTCCCTGCTTGTTTACCCGGAATATTCTCCTCTACAAACAACCATCATGCCTGAGCTCCCAATTACTATCACTTATTTGAGTTAACACTATATTTGGAAATGAAAGAGATCACCTAGCAACACATGGGTACCCAGTGACACCACAAATACATTTTCATGGAGCTTGGTGTCAGATTAGCTGGCTGTCACTTTGGAAGCATAGGACCTTTAGGAAATTAAGCAGCAGAGAGGTCTGGAAGATTGTAGGACATAGCATACTCCCAGGAAGACAGGCTAGAATGTGACAATACACTAGAAAACACCAGAGCACTGGGCTATGGATGCATCTCTCATCTAGGGTGGCTGAAAAAGAGTTTAGAGGCTTCCCAGAAGACAAATTTTACCCATCTTCTATTTTTCTAAATACAATATGGGGCCCTGCAGAATGTTATTTCTATGAGAGTAAATGGAAAAAGAATTCATCTTCCTGGTGACAGTAACATTTTCCAGGTTGATGTTTAACAGAACCAATTCAGTGCTGTGATAATTCCCATGGAGAGAAATATTAGTTCAAAAGTCAACTCATAAATGACCTTGAATCAGTTCCAGGCCCAAAGAGCTATTAAGAAGGTCAGGGAAGGTCCCACTATTAAAAGGACTTGTGCTGACCCAAGATGACAAAGATCTTTTCCTCCCTGGATCAGACTTGTCACTTTGTAATGAGGTTGTTGCCTTAGGATGCATATACCCCTAGAAAGGGGAACACATTTACTTATACATACACTGTATTTATAATGACTTACAGTGGAGCCTATTCTGGGAGCAAGATTTTTCTTTTTTAAAAGTGAAAATATCTTTATTGTTATTGTGATTATAGTAGAAGAAGTAATACAGGTTCTTTATTTTATTTTATTTTTTTAGGAAGAGTGGAAGAGAGAGGGAAAGACAGAAAGAAACATCAATGTGGGAGAAACACATCAATTGGTTGCCTGCTGCACATGCCCTGACCAGGGCCTGGGCTGGGTAGGAGCCTGCAACCAAGGTACATTCCCTTGACCTGGGAATAGAACCAGGTACCCTTGGGACTGCAGGCCGACACTCTATCCACTTAAGCAAACTGGCCAGGGCATAATACAGGTTCTTTGTAAACATCCTATATAATAAAAAGGTAATATGCAAATTGACCATCACACCCTTGCACAAGATGGCCAACCCCATGTGGTCAAAAGATGATGGCCCACATGTGGACACAAGATGGCCACCACAAGATGGCCGGCAGGGGAGGGCAGTTTGGGCAATTGAGCCAGCTGGGGAAGGCAGTTGGGGGGGACCGGGCTTATAGGGTAGGGCAGTTGGGGGGGACCAGGCCAGCAGGGGAGGGAAGTTGAGGGAAATCGGGCTGGCTGGGGAGGGCATTTGGGGGGGCGGGCGGGCCTGTAAGGTAGGGCAGTTAGGGGCAACCAGGCCTACAGGGGAGGGCAGTTGGGGGCAATTGGGCTGGCAGGAGAGGGCAGTTGGGGTGACCAGGCTGGCAGTATATGGCAGGTGGGGGTGACCGGGCAGGCAGGGGAGGGCCTAAACTGGCAGTCAGACATCCCCCGAGGGGTCCCAGACTGGTGAGGGTGCAGGCTGGGCTGAGGGACACCCTACCTCGGTGCATGAATTTTGTGCACCGGGCTTCTAGTTCAAATAATAAAAATGTATAGAAAATAAATAGTAAAAATCCTTCATAATGCCACTTTTCTACAAATAAAAAGTGTGTTTATCTATCCAGATTGTAGTAAGCTATAGGATCATTTCATTTATGATATTTTTTAACTTAAGTTTTTTCACTCAACACTATGTCCTGTCCAGTAAGCTCCTAACAAACTGACCTTCCTGAAGTTAAGAATAATATTAAACTGCAGACAAACCCCAAATAACAACTACCTGACAGATCTGGACAGTAAACAAAATCAGTCAGAAACAAATTGCATGCCCATGAGAATCTGTATCCACAAGCTCGTCTCCATGTTTATGGAGTTTATGGAGTTTATGGTTGAGATTCATGCTACATGTCCAAAAGCCCTCAAGCAAAAATTTCAACTTCCACTGGTCCAAGGTTGATAATATTCTCCAGACTACTGGCAGAACCAAATGCAAATCATCACTGAAAGAATTCTAACCAAACTCAGTTTGAATATGTTCATATCATGTAGTCAACCCAGAATTCCTCACCGGGCTTATAGGGTAGGGCAGTTGGGGGGACCAGGCCAGCAGGGGAGGGCAGCTGTACATATGTATAAGCTATATACCTAGAGAAACTTTTACACAGGTGCAATGGCAAACATGAATAAGAATGTTATGGCATCAATACTTTTAATATAAAAAAAAAACTGGCAACAACCCATACATCCATCAACAGAATAGATAAATCCTAATATAATTATACAATTGAATATCATACAGTAGTTAAAATGAACTAATACTATTCATATTAATCTAAGTGAATCTGAAAAACATAATATTGAATAATATAGCAAGACATAGTATGATTTCATTTATGTGAATTTCAAAAGCATAATGAAACAATATTTAGGAATACACATATGTGTGATAAAATAAAAATCAAGGGAATGATTTATTCAAATTTCAGGCCAGCAGTTATCTCTGCGTGGGAGATAGAGGATGGATACACTCAGAAGCAGACAGATAATTTCACAATTATTGGCAATTTTTACTTTCATAAGCTGGGTGGTGATGACTTAAGTGTTCATTTCATTTCACTCTGTTTTCATTCCTTAAAATGCACATACAGAAATTGAGGAAGACACAAGTAAATGAAAAAATACCCTGTGCTCATGGACTGGAAGAATTAGTATTGTTAAAACATACAAACTATCAAAAGTGACATATAGATTCAATGTATGCCCTATTAAAATGCCATTGGCAAGTACATCTCATGGGTCTTTGGATATCTCTGCTGAGTATTTTGACCTTCACATTTCACTGTTACACATCTTAAAATATGTTAAATCATTCAGATGACACAAAATGAAACTCAGATTCATTTTGTAAATATTTATGCCTTCCCATTAAAAGATTAATTCAAAAAATTCCATTGGCAATTATCACAGAAATGGAAAAAACAATCCTCACATTTGTATGGAACTACTAAAGACCCCAAATAGCCAAAATAATCTTGAGAAAAAACAACAGAACTGGAGGCATCACACTTCCTAATGTCAAGCTATATACAAAGCTATAGTAATATAAAAAAAAAGTGTGGTACTGGTATAAAAACAGATGCATAGACAGAACAGAATAGAGAGCTCAAAAATAAAACCCCACATATATCATCAACTAAACTTTAACCAAAGTGCCAAGAACACACAATGGGAATAGGATAGTCTCTTCAATGAATGGTGTTAGAAAAAATTGGATAGGCATGTGAAAAAGAATAAAACTGAAAACCTACCTTACACCACTCCCAAAAATTAACTTAAAATGAATTGAAGCCGAAACCGGTTTGGCTCAGTGGATAGAGCATCGGCTTGCGGACTGAAAGGTCCCAGGTTTGATTCCGGTCAAGGGCATGTACCTGGGTTGTGGGCACATCCCCAGTGGGAGATGTGCAGGAGGCAGCTGATCAATGTTTCTCTCTCATCAATGTTTCTAACTCTCTATCTCTCTCCCTTCCTCTCTGTAAAAAATCAATAAAATATATTAAAAAAAATGAATTGAAGATTTTAATGTAAGATCTGAAAATATAAAACTAGAAAAAACATGGGGAAAAAACAAAAGCAAAAATCAACCAGTGGTACCTCATGAAACTAGAAAACTTCCACACAGCAAATGAAACAATCAACAAAATGAAAAGGCAACCTATAGAATGGGAGAAAATATTTGCAAACCATATGTCTGATAAAGAGTTAATAGCCAATATATATAAAAAATATGTACAGCTTAATAGCAAATAAAATAAAATAATCCAATTTAAAAATAGGCAAAGGACCTACCTGAATAGATAGACATTTTTCCAAAGAAGGCCTAAAAATGGCCAACATGTATATATGACAGGTGTTTGGCATCACTAATAATCAGGAAAATGCAAATTAAAATCAAGTGAGAAATCACCAAACACCTATTAGGGTGATTACTATAAAAAAGACAAAAGATAAGTGTTGCTGAGGATGTGGAAAAAAAGGAACCCTTGTATACTGTTTGTGGGAAGTAAATTGGTACAGTCACTAAGGAAAACAGTTTAGAGTTTCCTAAAAAAATTAAAAATGGAACTATCACATGATCCAATAATCCCACTTCTGGGTATATGTCTAAAAGAAATGAAATCAGGACCTTGAAAAGATATTTGTGCTCCCATGTCCATTACAGCATTATTCACATTTGCCAAGATATGGAACCAAACTAAATGTCTGTTGACAGATAAATGACAGGTGAATAGATAAAGAAAATGTAATATAGATATATAGATATAGACAGATCACATAGCTATCTCTTTATTCTTTATTTCTAAAGAATTTTAAAACAAATTTCAAGCACGCCCTTTTGCCCCTTCATACTTCATCTTAAATATTATACATATTTTCATTACACTTCCTCAATGGAATATTATTCAGCCATATAAAGAAGGAAATTTTTCCACTTGCAATAGCATAGATGAGTCTGCAGGACATTGTGGTAAGTGAAATATAATTCAGAGCGAGGAAGACAACTATTGTATGACCTCACTGATATGTGAAATCTTAAAAAGTTGAATTCCTAGAAACAGAGAGTAGAATGGTGGTTTCCAGGGGCAGGAGAAGTACTAGAAATGGGGAGATGCTGATCAAAGAGTACAAGCCTTCAGTTATAAGATGAATAAGTTCTGGAGATTTAACGTAAAGCATGGTGACTGCAGTTAAGGATGCTGCATAGCATACTTGAAATTTGCTAAGAGAGTAGATCCTAAGCATTCTCAACACACACACACACACACACACACACACACACTCACACACACACATATACACAAATGGTAACTATGTGAGGTGATGGATGTTTTAATTAACCTGATTGTGGTAATAATTTCACAAAGTATATGTATATCAAACCATCACATTGTACACTTAAAATATATACAATTTATTTGTCAAAAATAAATAGCACAATATACTCTCATAAGTATCTGACTACTAAAAATATTTTAATCCAATCAACAAACAAAGGGGCAACTGGCTACTTAAATGAGTTTTGAATGAACTTTTTATTTTTTAAAATGCCCTTTATATATGTTATATGCCAAATGCATTCAATAAAAAAAAAGAAAAGAAAAATGTCCGAAATGCTACATCTGTAAGAATTCAGATTTTCTTACCTTAGGCTTGCATACGGATTCCTGTCCCTAGAGTACAAAGGAATAGCAATACCAGAGTAGACTTTCAAAGGTCATCTCATCCAGTTCCCAATCTTTTTGACAGATCTGCATTAAATCTCATTAGAGAATAGAATATCCAACTATACATTAAAATTTATCTCAAGAGATGAATCCATAGTCTCCTTTGGTAGGTTCCTTTGGGTGTGCCTTTTCTCCAAGTGACTCTTTATCATGCCTAATTTATACACATGCATTCTGAACATTTTCAAACATACAAAAATGTAGAGAAAATAATATAATGAACACCATATAGATCATTCATCCAAAGCAACAAGTAACAAAATGTTGCAATTCTCACTTTAGCTATCCCTGTTTTCTTTATTTCTAAAGTACTTTAAAACAAATCTCAAAAATGTCATTTAGTTCCTGCATACTTCATTATGCATCTCTAAATAGTATAGATATTTTTATTACACATCCCCAATAACATTATCATACTGTTAGTGGCAGGAAAATGGCACCAGGTGTTAGCTATGAGCTAGACCAGTGGTCAGCAAACTGCAGCTCGCGAGCCACATGCGGCTCTTTGGCCCCTTGAATGTGGCTCTTCCACAAAATACCACATGTGGGCATGCACAGACAGTACGATTGAAACTTCGTGGCCCATGTGCAGAAGTCGGTTTTTGGCCTGAGTGATTGACGTTAGAAGTGGGGGGTGTCGGTCAGTGGTCCAATGAGGGGAGATGCAGCGCAGGCAGACCATGGGATATGCAGTGCAGGGGGGGGGGGGGCAGGGAGGGAGGCACACGCGCGATTCATGCACGAGTTGAGGATGGAAGAGTTGGAAGGGGTCGACCTCAACGAACGTACCTCAATCAGATTGAGGACGTTTTTAGCAAAGGCCAGCTTAGCAGTACCCTAATTAAGTTAATAACAATGTACCTACCTATATAGTTTAAGTTTAAAAAATTTGGCTTTCAAAAGAAATTTCAATGGTTGTACTGTTGATATTTGGCTCTGTTGACTAATGAGTTTGCCGACCACTGAGCTAGATCAAACCTTAGTTCAGCAACCTCAGTATTTGAGTTCTGGCTAAGAAAGAATTCAAAGCTAAGACTCAAATTATAAGAGAAAGTTTACTTAGAAAGTCACAGAGGTAAAAGAAGTGAGCCATAGAAGAAATGGGCTCAAAAAAGTTACAGAGACAAAAGAAGGGCTCTTGGGGCTTAGGAGAGAGAGGCAAGGAAAACGTACCTGGGGGAAAGGGCGGGGGGGAAAAGGCTCCTGGGCACTCCATAGAGAAAGTGAGCTGGGTCCTTTATCCTGAGGGCTTTTAACTGGAGGTATCAGGGGAGGATCTCAATAGAATATTCAACAGCTTTCCAGGTGTGTCTCCTTGGGGTCATGGTCTCCACTGATTGGTCAGTGCCAAGGCAAAAGTCATTAGTCACTGCTGCTGGTCCTGATGTCAGCCATGACATCTCTCCATCTAATTTTTCTGCTTCTCTTGGCCTGGAACTGAAGCTTAGATGTCATCTTCCAGGGGTTAATGCTTAAGGAAATGGTGGTGCAAGGGCTTATAGTTTTGCCTATTGTTAAGCACCCAAGATTCTTCACCCTGGTGACCCCCTGCACCTGGCCTATCATTCCTACTCTGCTCATGCCTAACTGCCTACTATAACACCAAGCACCAAAAACAAATAATTTCTTTCTATCATCTAAACCTAGCACATATTCACATTTCTAAGATTGCCTCAAAATTTAATTTTATAATTATTTTAGTTGAACTGCATTTATTTTTAAACGACTGCTGAATGTTCATTGTTCTGGGCCAGCCTTTGTATTCCAAGGTGGCTTGCCATCCTGCTGACAGCAATGCTAGGCTTTCAACTGTTTTTTCCAAGTTCAAAGAAATGTGTCCTTAAACCATGTAAACTCATTCACAAACTGCCTACTAAGGCTAAAAACACATGTTTCCCAGTGGCTTTCTGGAGCATTGAGTAGGGCAATCAGACCTCCATGGTAGTATGCTCACAAGAAGGTTCCTTGAGTAGCAGCCACACCTTGCCTGCTGCTGGCGTAGCTGCTGTATTGCTTTACAACCCCAAAACCATTTTAAATTCCACCTAGGGCTGTACAGTGACAGTAAAATCACACTATTTAGAAGCTACACTGTATACCTGAAACTAATATAATATTGACTATCAATTGTAATTGAAAAAAAAAACATAAAATAAGCCCTACCTAGTTTGGCTCAGTGGATAGAGCATCGGCCTGTGAACTGAAGGGTCCTGGGTTCAATTCCAGTCAAGGGTATGTACGTTGGTTGCAGGCTCAACGAGGGAGGCAACCAATCAATGTGTCTCTCTCACATCAATCTTTCTCTCACTATGTCTCTCCCCCTTCCTTCCACTCTCTCTAAATAATCAATGGAAAAATATCCTCAGGTGAGGATTAACAACAACAAAAATTTAAAATAAAATAAAAAGTCTCTGAACAACAGCCATAAAGCCCAGGAAATGATTTGATAAATTTGTTACTATCTTCTGCTTGACAATATTTTAAAAAATAATAATCTCATTGATGCTGTAAGCTGTAGATCTTAGGGCGAGACATTCTCCAGCTGCTTCCACATGAGTCAGAAAGGCTTTATTTGAGGGGGGAAAAAAACACATACCCTATGGCCCAGTGATTCAACTTTTTGATATTTTCTCTAGAGAAACAGATGTGTGCTCAAAGAGCTGTTTATATAGAATTTTTTATCATACTGTTGTTTGCAATAATTAAACCAACATTAAGAAAAAACAAAATGAACATTTATAGGGGATCAATATATCCACTCTATGAAATACAACACATCAGTTTAATAGAGTGAAGTAAATCTGTATTACTAACATGATAAAGTCTTAAAGATAATTACATTTAAAAATCCAGCTGCAAAATAATATATGACACCCATATGTGGGAAAACACACACAAATATATTCATCTCCATGTATGTCAATGCAGTGAAAATGTTTGGAGGAATACCCACCAAACTTAAACTGTATTTATGTCTAGAAAGAAAACTTAATGTGGAGGGTGGTCAAAGTAAAAAGGAATTTAACACTATCTGCAACATTTGAAATTTTACAATAACAATGTCATCATATGATGGGTGTGTAATTTATAATAAACAAAAATGTCAAAAGAAAGGAAGTTCTGCATATATTTTCAGAGGTAAAGGTGAAATTGCAGGTTTGCCTAGACAAGGTTTCAAGCATTTACTGAGAGGTGACTCTGTGTCCAATGATGTGGGGATAGAAATGTGAGTGAGCAATGGGCCCTGTCCTCCAAGGGCTTCTCCTCTAGGCAGAGACAGGACATGAATACATGAAAAGATTTTCTAAGTTCAAATGCCTATTTATACCCAGTATGGAGTTCACAGGGGGAAAGAGCACTGTCGATGGGGTGGACAGTAAAGGCCTAAAGGAAGAGGCAGTTGCTGAGCTGGACCATGAAGACAAAACAAGATTTGCATAGGAGGGGGAAACAGTTATGTTCTGTTTGAAGTTCAGTTGAAGAGCAGATGTAAGGAATCCCAAGCATTTCTTATAGTCTTACAGGCTCCCTGGGCAGTGATCGACTTCACTTCCTGGGCTCATGACCAAAGAAGGCACAACCAATGTACAGATCATCTAAAACTGTGAATAATACAAGAATTATTTCCGTTTGACTTTGGAAGGTATCGAGTGTGTGTGTGTGTGTGTGTGTGTGTGTGTGTGTGTGTTTCCCAGCAGTTTTAACTTTCCTAATTAGGTTATGCTCAAAGGCTGCTAAAATGAGTTTCCATTTTCTAAGCCTACATTGTCAAAACTGTCCCTGCCACCCTTCTCCCCACTCTGTAACAGTGCCTGCTTCAAATCTTAACCCATCTTAGGGTCATCCTAAGTGCAGGACTCACAAGTCCTCACTCTCTGCTGGTGAGTTAGTTGATGCTAATGAATTAGTCATTAAATAATCCTTATTAATGTGTTACCTCTCCAAAATAATAAACTGGCTTAATCAGGCTAAAATAAGTAAGTATTCAAAAAACTCCTGAGAAATAATTAAGGATGGGGATTTGACACAATAGCTTCAAGACTGAAGCAGAAGCTACTTAGAGAACTCACTCATCCAGAAAATGCAGGCCTCTGTGCTGAGCCATCTCTGCCTAGGCAAGGATGACTTCCAGGCAACAGATGAGAAAAGACTCCAGTGGGCTGAACCTCTGGCATATCATTTTACCTGGAGCCCTGGGGAGCTCCAGAAGACAAACCACAAGCTGGAATCTTAGTGAGTTTCTGGGCCAAGTAGTTCCATTTCAAGAGCCCTTCTGTTAATGAATCTTGGGCCTAGTTGGTGAGCAAGCTCTTTTTCATGGGCTTGTTCTGCACTCCTTTTTACCTTAACCAGGTACTTTTTTTGTCCCATCTGCTTTAGTACCATAAATACTAAGGCAAATGGGATGAAATCTTTCAAATAACCAGCAGAGAATTTGTGGATTTCTCCACCTCTCTGCCTTATTACTGAGATTTAAAAGATGCCTATTTAAAACATATATTTTGTGTTCCTTCCAGAGAAGTTCCAATTTTCAGAAGAAGCAGTCTTTCCTCTCCTCAACTGAGGAGAAGAGTCACTTTGTTCAGAATCACAGTTTTTCCAGGTGCCCACAACCAAGTAGAGGCTGGTCTAGACTCTTTTCCTTTAACTTCTTCCCTAGCCCCTTGACCAAGAAAGAAAGGGCTGCCTTTGTCCATTAATAGTAACAGAATTAGGTGCATCAGGTGAGAGAATTGGAAAGAGAAGATGAGACAAAACCAGCTAGGCATAACAGGTGCTCCAGGAAGTTCCCAGTGTAATAGCCAGTGTTTTACTAAATATTCAAAAGGTATATGCCAGATACTCCAATAAGTACTTTTCACAATAGCCTCATAAGGTAGGTACTGTTATTATAATTTAAAGATAAGGGTTAAAATTAGTTTCATATTTTTTCAGTAACCTGCCAAGGGTCACACAGCAACGTAGTAGCAGATTCTGACACTAGAGCCAGTATCCCTAACTGCTATATCATGCTGCTATAGATTCCAGGAGAAAATCTGAGTCTACAGGGGAATAATCAGCAGGAAATTGGCAGAGGAACAGTAATTGACATCAGGGAAGTCCAGCAATAGCTGGGAAATGGAGAGTGGCAGGCAGGGCAGTGTGTAGAAGTAATGCAGAACCGAGCAAGGATCCTATCTATCACTAGGTCTAGAATCAAGAAGCAAGCACACAGAAAATAGTGGGATGAAGGCCTGGGGCTGGTTGGGGGTGGAGTAGAGGGGATGAATGGGGGGAAGGGAATATCTGTAATACTTTCAACAATAAAGATAAATTAAAGGGGGGAAAAAAGAGGCAAGCCCAAGGCAAAAGCACAACTACATCAAGATAAGCACTTGGGTATAGGAGGAATCCATCAGGAAACAGAAGACCAGATTGACTCAATTTTGACCTGTGTGCTATGGATCAAGGACTCCATAATTATACCCTAACTCAGCCGTGGGCAAACTACGGCCCGTGGGCCGGATCCGGCCCATTTGAAATGAATAAAACTAAAAAAAAAAAAAAAAAGACTGTACCCTTTTATGTAATGATGTTTACTTTGAATTTATATTAGTTCACACAAACACTCCATCCATGCTTTTGTTCCGGCCCTCCGGTCCAGTTTAAGAACCCATTGTGGCCCTCGAGTCAAAAAGTTTGCCCACCCCTGCCCTAACTAGTAGCCCAGTGCACAAAATTCATGCACATTAAAAGGGAATTAATTGCCCTAACCGGTTTGGCTCAGTGGATAGAGCATCGGCCTGCAGACTCAAGGGTCCCAGGTTCAATTCTGGTCAAGGGCATGTACCTTGGTTGCAGGCACATCCCCAGTGGGGAGTGTGCAGGAGGCAGCTGATCAATGTTTCTCTCTCATCGATGTTTCTAACTCTCTATCCTTCTCCCTTCCTCTCTGTAAAAAATCAATAAAATATATTTTTTTCAAAAAAGGGAATTAGTAGAGATATTTTAATATTTCTATTTGCCCTTTCTCTATAATAGAAGTGTGAGAGACGAAAGGAAATTAGTAAAATGTATATGAACATCATATATAAATTTATTAATAAATAAACAGTAACAAAAGGATATAACATCAACAGAGGCATGATATAAAAACGACAAAAACATGATATGAAAACAACAAAAACATGATATGAAAACAACAGTGATGCGAACAATGACTGATAAAGTGATTAAACTTATTCTAATATCTCCCTGTACACCACATCAAGAGTGAAAACACTTTCAGAGTGCTTGACTAATTTCTCTTGTGATGAAGTACTTAGAACTTTAACTGTAACATCACATGCTCTTCAAACTCGAGAGAAAGCAACATATAACTTACCTACTTTGTCTAGAGTTTGTCCTTGTGATTTATTAATAGTCATCACAAATGCTGGCATCACGGGAAACCGTCATCGAATCAATTTAAATGGGAGGCCAGTGTCAGATGGGGACAAATTAATTCTTGGAATCAGAACAGCCTCTCCCTCTGCAGATCCTGTTAATACTTCAGCTTTGATAATGTTAGGTTGTAATCTTTTGATAATAAATCTGGTACCATTACAAAGACCCCATTTACTATTGAGATTTCTCAATAGCATGATGATTGCACCCACTTTCAATTTTAATTTATGACACGGCATTCCCGAAGGAGTAATACTATTCAGAAATTCGGTGGGAAAATTTTCCTTTGTTTCTTTGTTATGGGGTGGGGCCACAACATTAGTAAAACAGAAACAGAACTGAAACTTTATTGTGGGGAGCCGCTACAGTGTTTTGGACAGGTTCAAGCCTTGGACTGATGAGAAGGCACAGTCCTCTCATTGCCACGTGCAAGTCCCAGCTTGGAGGGCAGGGCCCTCCCAGCACAATTATAGCCAACAGCTGTAGTTGTAAGCTTGAACCTATGGTCCGAACCCATGGCCCCATGTGCCTGAGTGATGTAGGCTTGATAGAGTTCAGGTGCAGGTAGTTGAGTAGGATTGAAACCCAGGAGAATGTTTGTAAACATCTTGGTCATGCCCTTACTTTGCCTCGTAGCATCTGCTATAAAATAAAGGCATGGCTGTGGGTGTGGGCGCTGTCTCTCAGAGAAGCAGTGTCCCACTGAGACCCGGCTTTCATTCTCTTGTCTGTCTTTTCTAAGCCTTTCAGCCACCCCACTCAGGTTCACCCCTTGCTGGCACGGCACACTTTAAGATCTGCCTCCATGCTCCCAGGGTGGGTTCCTGCCTCAAACTCCACCCTTACAGGAAACAGCTCTGGGAAACAGCTTGGGGGAGGGCGCAGTTGTTGCCAAGACAACCCCTGTAGGACTGACTTCCTTCAGCTTGGTCACGGCTGTTCATCTGTATTTCATGAACACCACCCATGGTTTTTATTTAAGTAGACTAGAGAGAGTACATGAGATAGGGCTGGGCTTTCATGTAACTAAGTAGTAACTAAGTGGTCCCAGCTGTGGGGCCAAGAATCCAACTAGGATTAAAACTAAGGGAGGGAAGGTTACTTTAGAGATGTAATTTTAAGATCACTCAGTCAAGGGCATGGCAAGGGGAAACTTGGAACTTAAAGTCTGCATTATATTGGTATACTACATCTTGTCTGAATCTATCTTAAAACAGGCTTTTTTTACTTGACTTTCTTTTGGTTGGAATTTAAATGATGTCTTTATGTAGGGAATGCCCCTTTTATTCATAGGCAGCAGTGGTACAAGCTGGTGAAGGGTGTCCTCTCAAAATAATCTCTATCACTTTCAAATTTAGCACTATCATGTACAATCTGTTTTTTTCCTGCTTCTCTTTGGACCATTAGATGGAAATGAAAGTCACTAACTTCTATGCAAGAAGTGGATTAAAAAAAGTCCACTGCCTAAAAACACTATATCCAAGAGGTCACAACAGGACAGAACCCAAAAAATGGTACAGAGGCAGCTGTGTTTATTTTCAGTGGCCTCTATTTCCCTGATCTACACACCCAGACCTAAATCCTCTGGCAACACCAGGACTTTGGTCCCAATCCCATGAAAATTGACCTGCACCTATATATCATTATAAATAAAAATAAAATCAATGTAATTTTCCATATTAATAACATGGTCTTTAAAAATATTTATTTATTAAATTGATTGGAGTGACATTAGTCAACATGAACATAGAGGTTTTATGTGTGGGTTTCTATGTTACAAGATCTATATATTGCACCATTTTGTTACCACCCAAAGTCAAATCTTCTCCTGTCACCTTATAAAGGACTCCCTTCTCCTCCCACCCCCTTCCTTCTGGCAGTCACCACATTGCTGTTTGTGTTCACAAATTTCAGTTTTATGTATGAGACATAAAACAAAATGTTTTTTTAAATGATAATCTCAACAGAGGCAGAAAAAGAATTTGATAAAATGTAACATCTATTCCTAATAAAAAAGAATTCTCATAATGCTAAGAGCAGAAGGAAATTTCTTCAACCTGGTAAATAACATCTATGGAAAAAAATACAGTTAACATCATAATGGGGAAAAACTGAATGATTTCTTCCTTAAGTCAGAATCAAGACAAAAATTTCCATTCTCATTTCTATTCAACATTATACTACAGGTCCTAGTCAGTACAATACAGCAAGAAGGAGACATAGAAGACATCCAAATTGGAAAGAAATAAGTAAACTTGTCTTTGTTTGAGGATGACATGATTGTCTATGAAGATAATCCAATGTAATCTGCAAAAAATCTACTATAATTAATAAGTGAATTTAGCAATGTGTAAGGATGCAAAGTTTATATAAAAAACACATATCTGTATACTAGCAATAAACAATTAGAAACAAAAATTAAAAACAATACAATTTACAATAGAATAAAAACTATGAAATACTCATAGATAAACCTGAGAAAATATGCATAGGATGCCCTAACCGGTTTGGCTCGGTGGATAGAGCATCGGCCTGCAGACTGAAAAATGCCAAGTTCAATTCTGGCCAAAGGCATGTACCTTAGTTGCAGGCACATCCCCAGAGGTGGGTGTGCAGGAGGCAGCTGATCGATGTTTCTCTCTCATCGATGTTTCTGGCTCTCTATCTCTCTCCCTTCCTCTCTGTAAAAAAATCAACAAAATATATTTTTTTAAAAAAGAAAAAGAATATGCATAGGATCTGTATGTTAAAAACTACAAAACAATGATCAAAACAATCAAGAAGTCCTAACTAAATGGTGCAAATATACTATGCTCATGGATTAGAAAATTCAAACTGTGAAGATGTCAATTATCACCAATTTGATATAGAGATTCAACACAATCCAAATCAAAATCCTAGAAGGCCTTTTTTTTTAGAAATGAACAAGCTGGGTCAAAAATTCATATGGAAATACATACAACCTAGAATAGCCAAAACAGCTTCAAATAACAAGAACAATGTTGGAGGACTTCCAGTATCTGATTTTAAGTCATATAAAACTACTGTAATACAAACACTGTGGTACTGACATAAATGTTGGCAAACATATCAATGAAATGAAGTAGAAAGTTTAAATATAGACCCACATATATATGGACAATGATTTTTTACTATCTACAAAGGGAATTCAGAAGAAATATGATAGGTTCTTTTTTTGTGTTCTTTTTTTATTGTTTAAAGTATTATACATGTCTCCTTTTTCCCCGATTGACCCCCTCCCCACCACTCCCACCCCTGAGGACAAGCCTTTACTGCCCCAGTGTCAATGTTCATTGGTTATGCTACTATGCATGCATACAAGTCTTTTGGTTGATCTCTTACCTCCCCCCTTCCCTGCGTGTTTTTTTTTTTTTTCTAAACAAATGGTGCTGAAAAATGGAGAGGGCCACATAGTAAGGAATGTCAGTGGCTTCTATGAATTGAGAATGGTTCTTAAATGACAACCAACAAGTAAATGGGGACCTCAGTCCTACAACCACAAAGAACCAAATTCTGCACCAATAAAAATGATCTTGAAAGTGGCTTTTTCCTCAGAGACCCAAGATAAAAACTCAGCCCAACCACCACCTTAAATTCAGCTTTGTGAAACCCTGAGCATATAATATAGCCACACTGGGTTATTATTACCCAAGATAAATGAAAACATGTTCATACAGAAACTTGTATACAAAATACAAATGTTCATAAACACTTTATTTGTAATAGCCAAAACCTTGAAACAACCTACTGGTAAATGTCCATCAATATATGAATGAATAAACAAATTGTGGTATATCCCAAAATACTACTACTCAGCAATAAAAATGATCTGTTGGTTCACTCAACAACATGGATGAAACTCAAAATAATCATAATAGAAAAAGTCAGACAAAAAATAATACGCATTGTATGATTCAATTTACATAAACTCTAGAAAATGCGAAATAAACTATAATGACAGAAATCAGATCAATAGTTACCCAGAGAAAGGGAAAAGAGGAGAAAGAGAAGTGAGAGGGAGGGTTTTAAGAAGCACAAGGAAACTTTTAGTGTTCAATATTTTCATTATATTGATTGTGTTGATGGTACACGTGTCAAAACATCAAATTGTGTAAGTTTAGTCAGTTCATATTCATGTATGTATAGGCTACATATTGTATCAAGAAATATCTTGAGCAAATAATAAGCTGAAAACACATGATAAATAGTGAATAATCCTAGATATTTACATTTTTAGCAGTAATTTCAATGCCTTCACTCAAGGAAATAACTAAAGGTCAGGTTGTAATATGGGATAACAGTGTTTAAACCTATCAGTACTTGAGTCAGACTCACAGGTTGAATTTCAGCTCTTTCAGCTCACTAGCTTTGTGGCCTCGAGCATGTTACTTTACTTCTCTGTGTCTTAGTTCCTCATCTGCAAAGATGCATAGTAAATATCAATAAAAGTAAGTTGTTACTACTCAACAGAAAATGGGAGATTTGGGGCAGAAATATCTATGGGCCATTAGGGTATCCCACTACTTTTAGGACTAGCACAAGCAGGGGCAGGGGTCACCTGTTTTCTTCTGACTGCATTGGACTACAATAAACACCTAGAAGAGCATATAATACACTTCTGTCCTAGATACAGAACTTAACTCAATGGTTCCTTTGGCCAGTGCCTTACCTTATGCTAATTTCCCAGCCTCTACACTGCTTACTGAATAAAATCTACAGCATCTCCATGGCCCTTTCTTTCTTAAAAGAAACTTTTAAAATCCAATCTCTTGATCTATCAGACATACAGTATCAATTCACTCATTCAACAGATATTTAATAATCACTATGTCCTGGGCAAGGTGTAAGGAATGGCAAATACAATGTGAAGCTATATTACTGCCCTAAATCATGTCATAAGTTTATGGTGTAGACAGGGAACACCTCAAAAAGTCAACTATCTACAAAAAATCTGCTGGCTCTGCTCTCAGGAAGCATGTATGTGTGAAAAACCAAATATCCCCAAATTATCAAATAAACTTCAGAGAGAGAGAGAGAGAGAGAGAGAGTTAGGGACTATGAGCAGGTGAAACAATGAGGCTAGCATGGCTTTTGATTCCCTTTCATAAGAAACTGTCTGTGTCCTTGAAAAACTATGAAGATAGCAAAATCCTGTTCCAAAAGGCATGGGCATGACTAATGCCACCATCCTTTCTTGAATATTTCCTTGCCTGTCTCTTGCTCCTCTCCCCCAAAAAACACACCCATTATAGCTGTTTTTCCATGCATAGGGTACAATTTGTCTAGCAATTGTCACATTGTGCACTTTTCTCTTCATTTTCCCTCTGCTGCCTGTCTGTAATTAGCCACTCTGTAAAGATTATTGGGGACCAACACAAGTGATACCATCCCAGTCAATACTCCTGAGGGAGTGGAAACACGTGTTGTCCAAAAACAACAGATGAAGCCAAGCCCAGATATAATCTTTCTCCAGCACACTTTGAAAAGCTCCATACTGTATTCAATAAAAAACCTGAGAGCCTTTCACAGGACCAGCCTCTAGGTTGTCTTGTTCTTTTGAAAACACACACACACACACACACACACACACACACACACACCATTGGTGCAGAGTTGGGACTAGGACTCTGTCCTTTAAGCTCCATTTAGCTGCTAAGCCTGAAAAGCCAAAATTTAGTCATAAAGCTCAGCCATTCTAGTGAATAAGTGTCAGGGGAAAGAAGATCTGATCTGGAACCTGGAGTATTAATATAATTTGGATAAGTTGTGAGCAGCAAAAAGTACATGCCAGTCATATCACTGGGGTAAAAGAACAATAGGAGAGCCCTCAGGAAGAAAGACATAAAACATACACTAATATATAAATTGAATAGGTATTGCTCTACTAATATCTTACAGACATGATAGCACACACAAATATTTTAAAATTTTATACACAGAAGCTCTAATACTTTTTTCTCACAGAGGTAGTACATCTTTAAAATGTCCCTGTGGAAGGCGGAGTGTGGAATATGGCTTGAAGAAGGAAAACATGAAAACCAGTTAAAAGACTGATACAGATAAAAAATAATAGTGGCCTAACCTCCAGGCTGTGATATAAGGGATGAAATAGAGACATGGAATAAAATATTAATAAACCCGAAGAAGCTCACAATCTGCCCTGGCCCATATGGCTCAGTTACTTGGGCATCATCTTGTGCAGGGAAAGGTGACTGGTTCGATTACCAACCAGGGCACATGCCTACGTTACAGGCTTGATACAGGTAGGGGGTGTGCAGGAGGCAGGAGATTGATGTTACACTCTCACATTGATGTTTCTCTTCTCTCCTCCTCCTCCTCCTCCTCCTCCTCCTCCTCCTCCTCCTCCTCCTCCTCCTTCTTCTTCTTCTCTCCCTCTCCCTCTCCCTCTCCCTCTCCCTCTCCCTCTCCCTCTCCCTCTCCCTCTCCCTCTCCCTTTCCCTCTCCCCTCCAGTAGGGGTTGTATAGGAGACAGCAGATTGATGTTATGCTCTCACATTGATGTCTCTCTCTCCCTTCCTCTTTTTCTAAACATCAATAATTTTTTTTAATGAAGCTCACAATTTAGTGGGGGAGACAAATAGACAAAGCAACATTATCTATGACAAAATGTCCTAATCAGTTCCACTGTTAGTTCTAGGCAAGAGGGAACCTGCCCTTGGCTCTATGGTTTAACATTATGCATATCACTAACACACACACACGCACACGCACACACACGCACACGCACGCACGTGCGCAGACAACAGTTATTAAAAAATAAATAAAAGTTTCTGTCACTCCAGATCCATAATTCAGCACTGTCACAGCTCAATCCAAAACCCTAAATATCCACTCCTATGTGTAATGCTGTTCAGCCAATGATCTATATATCTCCTGCCTTGTGGTCTCAAAACAAAACACAATGCCAACAGGGTTTGGAGGTTGCACCACTGCCAACTTTAAAGACTAACAATGTCTTAGCATATGGGGAGGATTTGGGCAGAACAACATTGAAAAGAAAAGATAAAAATTAATTGTCAAAGTAATTGTCCATAAATATAAATATAGTATATTTTTTGTATAATTAATTACTATTTCCAAGTAATACGAATCATAAATTTTCTTGTTTCCCTTTGTATTCCAGTTGATAGTTACAGAGGTATTCATGAATTATCACTGTATATGGCCACTAAGGACTATTTTGCAATATTAAACCATATTTATTACTCTTACTATATATAGGAAGATCTAGATGTATCATGCATCAACATGATACCAATTCTTATACTGGAAACTAAATGGACACTGAATAGTAGAATTGATCATTTTATTTATATAAAGAGATTTAATGATATTTCATTAAATTTTCAAAGAATTAAATTAAAATACTTAGTCATGTTTTAAACATTTTTATTTAAAATCTAATCCTAGTTCATTACTATTTTGCCTTGAATTTTAATGTAATATGTTCAATAGTTTATTTTTTACTATATATTTTTATTGATTTCAGAGAGGGAGAGAGAGATAGAAACATCAATGATGAGAATCATTGATCAGCTGCCTCCTATGCACCCACACTGGGGATTAAGCCCACAACCCAGGCATGTGCCCTGACTGAGAATCAAACCGTGACTTTCTGGATCAGAGGTTGATGCTCAACCACTGAGCCATGCCAACCGGGCTTAAAAGAAAATTACTTCCCTGAAATGTATGAAAAATAATTTTAATTTTTTCACTTCTAAATGCTTTGTTTCACATTTTGATGAACATGTATTCAAATTTTGTATTTTGAATACAATTACACATTATTTAATTATTTAGATAATGTCTATAGAACAATTTGTGTTGAAATCTTGATTATAACAATATAATCAATTATTTTACTGACATAAGGGCAAAAATAAATCTTAAGGAATATACAATAATGTACTAACTATATGTTATTTTATTATTTTTTAATTTTTTAATTGATTAAGGTATTACATATGTGTTATTTTATTATTCATCCTAACTTCACGAGCACCACAGAATACCTAGTTATGTACTATAATGATAAAATCCAATTATTTTTGCTGACTTTCAATCATATGGAAATCAATCATCTGTCATTATGAAGGTATATTTGTCAAGGTAAAAGGCTAGAACAAATTTTACTTGTTAATTTGATTAACAACTACTAAATAGAGTTTGTGGGACTCTATTTGAACTCTTTCCTGGTTTTTGCATTTATAAAACAGCATTATCCTCATATGAATGGAACTATCCATCCTGCCAGGCTTGAAGTCCCATCTGATAAAGGGCTCAAGAGGGCTATTTAACTTTCCAAAAGTCACCCAGCTAGTAAGTGGCAGAGGTAGGACTCAAACTCCAGAACACATATCTATAAAAGTATTAAATGCACAGCCCATGCTCTTAACCATCCATTAAGCTATTGTGCTCCCAAAGAGAACAAAGAATCAAAATATTTAGGGCATCTATATAACCATTACTCCGAATAAAAAGCTTCTGCACAGCAAAAGAAACCATCAACAAAATAACAATAAAGCCGCCCTAACCGGTTTGACTCAGTGGATAGAGCATCAGCCTGTGGGTTCAATACTGGCCAAGGGCACATGCCCAGGTAATGGGCTCGATCCCCAGTAGGAGGTGTGCAGGAGGCAGCCGATCAATGATTCTCTCTCATTGATGTTTCTATCTCTCATTCTCCCTTCCCCTCTGAAATTAATAAAGAAATATATTTAAAAATTAAAATAACAATAAAGCTCACTGCATGCGAGAACATATTTGCCAATGTGACATCTGATAAGGGTTTATTCTCTAAAATTTATAGGGAACTCATACAATGTAACAAAAGGAAGATAAACAATCCAATCAAAAAAATGGGCAAAGAACCTAAATAGACACTTCACAAAAGTAGACATACAGAAGGCCAAGAAACATATGAAAAAAAAATGCTCAAAATCATTAATCATCCAAGGGATGCAAATCAAAACAACAATGAAGTACCACCTCACACCAATCAGAATAGTTATCATCAACAATTCAACAAATGACAAGTGCTTGGTGAGGATATAAAAAAAAGGGAAACCTCATACACTGCTAGTGGGAATGCAGACTGGTAAAGCTTCTGTGGAAAATAGTATGGAGTTTCCTCAAAAAATTAAAAATGGAACTCCCATTTGACCCTGTGATCCCACTTCTAGGAATATATCCTAAGAAATCAGAAACACCAACCAGAAAGAACATATGCATCCATATGTTCATAGCAGCCCAATTTACCATAGCTAAGATTTGGAAAGAGCCTAAGTGCCCATTAGCAGATGAATGGATTAAAAACCTGTGGTACAATGGAATACTATGCTGTTATAAAAAAGAAAGAACTCTTACCATTTGCAACAGCATGCATGGACCTGGAGAGCATTGTGCTAAGCAAAATAAGCCATTCAGAGAAAGATAAGTATCACATGATCTCACTCATTTGTGGAATATAATGAACAACATAAACTGATGAACAAAAATAGATCCAGAGACACAGATTCATCAAACAGACCGTTAAATGTCAGAGGGAAGGCAGGGGAGGTGGATGGAGGGGTGGAAAGAGAGCAACCAAAGAAAAAAAAAAAAAAAATATATATATATATATATATATATATATATATATATATATATGCATAACCAATGGATGCAGCAAGAGGCGGGGGGGTTGAAGGCGGGGACTGGGTTGGGGGAGGCTGGAAGAGGACAATGGGTGAAAAGGGGCATATGTAATACATTCAACAGTGAAGAATTTTTAAAAATATTCAGGGAATTATTGTGATAGTACAAATGATATGTAATGGAGGAATGAAGTAAAGTGATAGCTATGGGACTATAAAGAAAAAGTGAGAGTAGACTTTTAAGAATTGGAAAGTCTCATTCAGATTCTAGTCCCTCTGATCTACCACTTTTGACTGCCATTAATGAGAACAAGGCTGGCCCAAAATACTAAATTTTGACCCATGAGATCTGGATCAAGGCCCTAGCTCTACTTCACTAGGCAGCTGTTTGACTTTGGGCAAGTAACCACCCATTCTGTAACTAAAAAGGGTATATATTAGCTTATCTTTTTCTTCCAGCAGTTGGACTCTATGACTTGATATAAAGGCTAAGCAGACCATGGATAGTTTTTTGTTTTGTTTTTGTTTTTGTTTTGTTTGTTATGTTGAAAGGCATGCTTGAACCTAGAAAATTAAGCACCAGTAATATGTAAGACAAATGACGGTGAGAAGAAATTAGAGACAGACCCTTAAGGAAGCTATTGCAATACTCCAAGTAAGAGGTAATGAGGAGCTGAGTCATTTTCTTATATCATTAACTAGAGGCCCGGTGCATGAAATTCATGTCCGTCAGCTGGGCCTGCACCTTATCCAATCTGGGACCCCTCGGGTCCTAACCACTCACCTGCCTGCCTGCCTAATGCCCCCAACAGCCAATTTCTGCCAGCCTGATCCCCCCCAACTGCCCTCCCCTGCCGGCCTGATCTTGACCCCAACTGCCCTCCCCTGCTGGCCTGGTCACTCCCAACTGCCCTCCCCTGCTAGCCTGATCTCACCCTTAAGCCCCTGCCAGCCTTATCTCACCCCTAACTGCTCTCCCTGCCAGCCTGATCTCGCCCCTAACTGCCTCTGCCTCAGACCCCACCACCATGGCTTTGTCCAGAAGGAAGTCAGACATCCAGAAGATGGCCGGTGGACCCAGTCTAATTAGCATATTACCCTTTTATTAGTATAAATTTCTCTTTCTTCTGAGTTTTCTCTATAACACATACCAAGCATGTGCCATTTTTAAAAAGAGAAAACTTTCCTTGATCTCTCTAACAACTGTGCCATGTGTCCACTCCTCTTAACTGAAATCTCAAAGAATCATTTCTAGGTACTGTTTCTACATCCTCTCACTGTATCTCCTATCCACTCCAGTCGGGCTTCCATCTCCATACTTCACTGAATCTGCTCTTGCTTAAGTCATCAATGATCTCCATGTTGCCAAATCCAACAGACATTATTTTTCTCCTCATCCCTATTTTTACATTAAAAAATTCCCCAATCATAGTAGCTTAACACAACAATCATTTATTATATCTCCCACTTTCTGAGGGCAGGCATTTGAATACAACTCGGTTGGGTAACTCTCATGACCAATACATAGTTGCTATAAGATAATGGCTAGGGCTGGAATCATGTGAAGTCTTGTTCATTTACATGTCTAGTGCCTGCTCTTGGGGTTCTCAAACAGCTGAAGACTGGAACATCTGGCATTCCTTGGGCATCTCTCCTTATCTGTATGGTTTCTTTAACCGATTTTCTTATGACATGGTGGCTCAGGGCTCCAAAGGCTTATGTCTTGAGAATCAGAGATAGTCTCGGAAGTCACATAATGCCACTTCTATCATACTCTGTTGGTCAGGGAAATCACAAATATCCATCCAGATTCAAAGCAAGGGTACATAGAATCCACTTCTTTTTTAAAATAGTTTTAAAATATGTTTTTTATTGATTTCAGAGAGGAAAGATGAGGGAGAGAGAGATAGAAACATCAATGGTGAGAGAGAATCATTGACTGGCTGCCTCCTGCATGCCCCCCACTGGGGATCGAGCCCATGACCTGGGCAAGTACCCTTGACTGGAATAGAACCTGGGACCCTTCAGCCTCAGGCCAATACTCTATCCACCGAGCCAAACCAGCTAGGGCAGAATCCACTTCTTAATGGAGTAATGGCAAGGTCACAGCATAATAAAATCATGTGGAATGAAAGTTATCATTATGGCCATCTTTGGAAAATACAATATCTCCTTCTTGAAATAAGGTTTTCTCTTGGTATCCAGGACATTATCCTGGTTTTCCTCCTACCTAAGTGACTGCTCTTGCTCTGTCTCCTTTTCTTGTTACTGTCCTTTGCTCAACCTCTAAA
Organism: Myotis nattereri; assembly: GCF_964212035.1. Classification (NCBI taxonomy): domain Eukaryota; kingdom Metazoa; phylum Chordata; class Mammalia; order Chiroptera; family Vespertilionidae; genus Myotis; species Myotis nattereri. Next base: position 94,049,585 of record NC_138078.1, on the reverse strand, counting down.
TGAAGGCATTGCCCAGGGCCCCAGTAGACTCTCCCCTTCTCTATATTTAATTTCTGAACTTTGCTAACCTTATACATCTGTGACTTTCAATGACAACCCTCAAAATGATATCCCCAGACCTGACATCTCCACTGAGTTCCAAATTTGTATACCCTCTTACAATTCAAAAAAAAAAAAAATGAAAAAGTACTTTAAACAAAGTACTTATTTCCATGGATACACAGAACCAATTTCAGGACTTGATTGCTTAAGGAAGAATCTAGAACAGGCAACTCTCTAAACTGGATATTAGCCCTAGTTCAGACTCAGCCTAAAGTCTAAAGGCTTTATTCTGATTTTAAACTGAGGAACGTTTGACTGTTATTGACAATTTAGGGCAACTACTCAGCACCTTTGCTGCTTCATCTGTTCCAAAATCCCAGGAAGTCTGGGTGGGCTTCTGAATAAATTCTCTTTCATGCTGACCTCAAAAATTCACTTTTAGCCTCTTCTATATATTTCTGTATCTAGTCCTGATTGCTGAGAGCTGTGTCACTTCCCCATCTGCTCTTTCCTGGTGGCAGCAGTCATGTCACTCCACTTCGAGTGTGATACTGCAAATAAGAATCTTGTTCTACAAGACAAATTTTGCTACAACATTATTCCCATATTTTCTTCATCTAACCTTACTTCTCTATGTTCACCAGCTGAGTTACAAGAGGTGGTGTGCTACTTTAAGTAGTCCAGGAAATCTTTGGTTCATTCCTGAAGGATTCCTATACCAGAGATTGTAGCAAAATGTGTGGATGAATAGGATTGTTATTGCCGAGATGGGCTATCCTGCTTCTTCCTCTCCCTAGCAACCAATGAACTACTGTCCATGCTTCTAGTAAGTGAAGGATATTTGAAGCTCAGCCTGAGGGCCAAACAGTGGATTTGAAATGGACTAAGTGAGTACAATACCCCAACACACCCTATCAACTAGCGAAGTACAGGTTTGGGAGTCAAAGAGAAGTGCTCCTATGTGTTCAACGCAGAGAGCTGGACATTCAGAGATTGTCTGCAGTCTTTCATCTGTGTCCCAATGCTATGGGAAGAACAAAGAGCAAGAGTGGCATGGGCAGGGAAAATGGCAGTGTTAAATCAAATGCCTTAGATATTTCCTGTCAAGTGTAAGCACCAATGGTTTAAAAGTCTTCTAATGTCTTTTCCATCACTATAAATTAAACAGTTCAATAAAAAATCACATCTGAGAATGACCTTGTGCTGTTTCCCCACCTCTACCACACTTTTCTTGAACCAGAAGGATAGAGAAGGGAGTAGGGTTATCCCAATCTAACCCACTCCTCAAAAGTGATGGAAACTGAAGTCAGGCAAGTGAGCACTCAATGGAATATACAGATATAGAATTATAATATTGTACACCTGATCCTATCTAATAAAAGAGAAACATGGTAATTAGCCCTACGTCTGCTACCCTTCCCATTGGCTAATCAGGGTGATATGCAAATTAACTGCCAGCCAAGATGGCAGTTAACCACCAACAAAGATGGCGGTTAATTTGCATACGTAGCCACAATGCTGGGAGGCGAAAGGGGAAGGACTGAAGAATGGTGATTGGCAACCCAGGCGGGCAAAGGCCGCCTTCAGCTGGTGATCGCCATGGGAAAGCTGGTTGGGGTTGCCGGCTGGCCTGTGCCCAGAGATCGCCATGGCGATCGGAGGGCGGGAGGGCCTGCACCCCGTGATCGGAGGGCGGGAGGGCCGGGGCACAGGCCAGGCGGCAATCCAGGACTCCCGGGACAGGTGGCTGGCCTGCGGCCCGAGATCGCCATGGTGATCGGAGGGCAGGAGGGCCCCGGAACAGGCCAGGTGGCAACCCCGGACCCCCCACAAGCCGCCTGCTCATGCCTGTATACAGCCACAAAAGTCGCCTGCCGCCGCCTGTGACCTGATCCGGATCCGGGTTGCAGGCCCGCGCCCGTGTGCGGCTGCAGAAGCCACCAGCCCGTGCCACTGTGCAGCCACAGAAGCCGCCTGCCTGCCGCATCCCACTATGATCCACTGAGTTATGAGGCCAGAGAGCAAGGAGAACTTCAGCCCCTGAGTCAAAGTGGGGAGCGGAGGACACGGCCTCCCCTCCTAAAGTCGCCAAAGGACAGGACCTAACCTAAGCCACATCCTCTGAGACAGCCGGGCAGGCAGCACTGACCCTCTTTGCAGGCCGGGCCCCCCTCCCCCTTCCCCTGTCCCTGCACGGCTCCCATAGCTCCCCACTGGCTGAGTCAGGCACAACAGGTTTGCAGCCACAGGGGCGATTTAGCAGCTAATGAAAAATGCGAGAACGAACAAATGAAGCAGCTACTGCAGTGGGGAAAAGACGTTCATCAAATTCGTTGTCTCTGAGAAACTGAGGCAGCCAGCACAGGCCCCTGCACAGGATGAGGCTTCCGCTTCTAAAGAAACGTCCTGGGGTTAGAGGTGAGGGGGTGCTGCCTTTCCCATCTCAGAGCTCTAGGAGGAGTCTGTGCTCCCCCTCCTGGTATTCTTAACACCCAGAGACCCCTCCCCAGTCCAGGCAGGAATGTTCCACGCTGACCGCCTCCAGAAAGCAGAGAACAAAGAGGCACTTCTTGACTTCAAGCCTCTAAACCAGTGGTTCTCAACCTTGGCTGCACATTAGAATCACCTGGGAATCTTTTTAAAATCCTGATTTCTGGGCCTCATCCTCTGGAAATTCTGTTTCTTTGTTGTGGGGTAGAGCCACAACATTAGTAACAAAGAATCAGAATTTCCGGAGGATGAGGCCCAGAAATCAGGATTTTAAAGATTCCCAGGTGATTCTAATGTGCAGCCAAGGTTGAGAACCACTGCTCTAAACAGACTTGACCACTGCGGGCAAAGACCTGCAGGTGAGAGGGGGCAGGTTCTGGGTGTCGAGGTCCAGAGCGTGGAAGACCTCCTCGGGGAGCAGTGGATCTGGAAGCCTGTGTGCTGGGTCAGAGACACCCCTGCCTCCCACCCTCCCCTGCCCTGCACATAGACGTGCCTGGACTGGGGTGAGGAGGAGAAGGAGAACTAGAGGGAAGGGACACTGCGTGTTTGTTGGTGACCATGTAAAAAGGACTGTGACCCTCCCCTCCCGCTGAGTCACTCCCTAAGGCAGCAGGAGACGGAGGGTCTGAGAGCAGCCACACAGCTTTGTGGCCGTGACCCAGGCACCAGGATGGTGTCCATGCAACGGGGCTGAGGAGGTGTCAGAGGACCTCACCCCAGAAAGCCCAATAGCTCTTTGTGTGTGAGAGAGAAGGTGGCAGGGAGGGAGGGAGAGAGCACATTGGACTCCAGAGGCCTCAAGGCCCAGATGAGGAGACTATACCAGGGATCAGCATGGACTGAGCTCGGAGGTGAGGGTCAAGGGCAGCTGGGTGGGGGCCAGCCCAGACAGAAGACTCAGGCCCAGATGTCCTTGACCCTGCTCGGTTCTCTGGCACCTCTGCCTGAGACATAAACTGTCTGACATGGAAGCACAACTCCAGAGAAGGGGGTGGGGAACCTAAGTTAAATAATATTTTGTTTTTGTTTTTTCACTTGGCAGAATGGGGGCTGAAGTTGAAGTTAGGTTTGGTTACTAAACAATAAAGAAAGCAACATTTCTTGCACACCCGACTGTATGGTCTGAGTTTGCTGCTGCCTATAAACCAAGAAAAAGTTGTAAAATGAAGTACTAATCTCTAGGGTTTAGGTCAGACCGAGGAGTAGTGCCACTCAGCCAGAAGCTGGCTCATGGCTGGCCAGTGCAGAGGTGGTGGCAGGAGCCTCTCCCACCTCCATGGCAGCACTAAGAATGTCCAACTAACAGTTTAGGCCCGACCCTTGGGGGCCTATGCCTTTAGTCGGACATCCCCCAAGGGCTCCCTGGCTGCCAGAAGGATGTCTGACTGCAAGCTTAAGCCTGATCCCCCGGGGAGTGGGCCTAAGTCAACAGGTGGATATCCCCCAAGGGGTCCTGGACTGCAAATGGGCCCAGGCCGGGCTGAGGGATGCACCCCCCCCCTCGAGTGCACAAATTTTGTTCACCGGGCCTCTAGTATTTATATAATATTATTAACCAATGTTACCTCAATAAATTTAATTTTTATGGGATGGAAACAGACACTGGATGCTGTTCTACTGCAGCTAGCAATTAAAATTGCATGAGAAGGCTTGGTCTGCTTGGCACCCACAATATGATGAGAAAACTTCAGAAATTCATCAAATGTAAATTCTGTTAATTTGGCCAGCTTGAGATGCAATAATTGGGAAATGGGCCTTTTAGGCACCCATATGTAGTTTTTTCCATGATGCCCTGACCAAATTCAAAAGGGAGTCTTCCTAAAAACTCCCTTCTTAAGCCAAAGCCAACCTCACATACTTAGGAAACTTTGAACAGGTTATCTAACCATGCCTTTTAATTTTGGCCTCTCACAACTCCATTCCCACTTTTGTGGGTACTTCATTAATCCAGCAATATACACAATCCATTCACCTCAGTTCCTTGCGTCACTCTGTCCTAGTTATTAGCATGCATTCTTGTGATACTATGTTCTAGATTCCAACAGGAACATCTCCCACATTAAAAAAAACAAACAAAAAAAAACACAAAACTTGTACCTCTTCTACTTGTAAAAGATGCTAAAGATATCATGCCAACTTTTAGCAGAGATAGTGGTAGAGAATCAGAACAGCCAAATATAGTGATGCATAGAGTCCAGACCTTCCCCAGGGTAATAATTGGCAAATCACTTTCCTCCTCTTGGCCTCAGTTTAATTGTAAAATTAAGATATTTGGCTTACTTTACAAAAGCTAGTTCATGACCTAAGGGTTACCTCATGGTCTTTGGTTTAAGATTTTCAGTTTTATTGTTTGTTATTTGATGGCCTGCAGAGCTGCACTGAACATAATATTTTCTGAGGGCACTGGGAAGACCACTCTTCCTCCTTCTAGGGAAAAAATATATTATTCTTAGTTGCTTGCTTAATTGAAAGAATTTCCAGCAGTTTTTCTGCCTCTGAGAAGCTTCTTTAAATATGTTTCACTGTCATCAGCCAAAAAACTGTAAGCTTATTGGAGGCGTGAAATGAAAGGTAAAAGTTAGCTTCTTACCTTGAGATGCCATCAAATAGGTCAGACCCTTGCCAGAGTGCTTTTGGCATGGCATGGAAAGATAGGGTTCCCATCATCAGTTTGCCACCGTCTCCAACAGTTTGCTACCAGGTAAAAAAAGCATGAGCCTTTTCTATCTTTCCTGAAAAGAATCATCTCTCCTTTCTAATGTCAGCACAGTTGTATGTTGGTGGAACAATATGATCAATACTTGACATGAAAATATTAAATCAAACAGTAACCAGTCCTCAGATAATTAAATATGGGTTAGAATTAGGTGATGATAATGAAGATGTCCTTATAGAGGGACAGAAAGTCAGACACTTTCACCATCTCTGGAACCCAAACTTTCTCCAACTTCTTAAGAATACAAGACTATAATTTAAGCCCAGTGCACTTACTGAGTAACAAACTACTAAGTATCAAGCACTATTCTAGGTGCTAGAAGGGAAAAGCAGGCAGCAAAAGCCTGAGATCTGTCTTCCACTAGCTAGCTTTTGATGGAGCTGATATGATTATATATTTGTACCAAAAACTGGAGACTTATTTTAAAGCATGAGTTGAGCAAGAATAAGATACAGGGAACTAGAGAACATCCCATGATGCTGAGGTAATTCCAAATCATAGAGTTGCCAAGTCCCAAATTTGAGCTTCTTAGAAAATGTAGGTCATATGAGTATATCCTTATGATGTGGCAGGGTCAGAAGCCTAAAAATGGAACCAGATTCCAAGTGAAGGTAAGTCTGGAAGCTGGGAAGATCATAGCTAAAAACCTAGAGTCAAGAAAGAAGCCTGGCTCAAAGACAAAATGGCAGACATGGTGACAGAAACTTGAAAATCAAGGTAGGTCAAACCAAGCAGGTGTGGCATGGCCCGTCAGACAGGGCAAAGGCACACCAGTAGGCAGGATACCAAAAGAAGTCAAAGATCAATGTCAAGGTGATTGGTAAAAGTCATGCAAAGGATTAAGGAACAAAGGAAATATTTTGCAACTTAGCTGCTTTTCCAACTTACTTGCTTTCCTATTCCCCCAGAGAACCATTAAAACAGAAGGTCTGGCCCTGGCCAGTACAGCTCAGTTGGTTGGAGCATCCTCCATAAATCAGAAGGTAGAAGTTAGATTCCAGGTCAGGGCACATACCTGGTTATGGGTTCACTCTCCAGTCAGGATGCATATAGGAGGCAACCAATCAATGTTTCTCTCTCCCATTGATGTCTCTCTCTCTCTCTCTCTCTCTCTATATATATATATATATATATATATATATATATATATATATATATATGATGTCTCGCTCTCTCTATCTAGCTCTATCTTCTCTCTCTTTCAAAAAAATCAATTTAACAAATACTCCAAAAATTTATATAAAACCATAAAAGACCCCAAATAGCCATAGCAATCTTGAAAAAGAAGAACACAGTTGGAGGGATCACAATGCTGGATATCAAGCTATACTACAAAGCCATTATAACTAAAACAGGCTGGTACTGGCACAGGAACAGGCATATAGATCAATGGATCAAAACAGAGACCCCAGGAATTGACCCACACCATTACAGTCAATCAATATTTGCCACAGGAGGCCAGAACATACAATCTCTTCAAAAATGATGCTGGGAAAACTCATGGTCTAGTTTCATGCAAAAAGATGAAACTAGACCACCAACTTACATCATACACAATAATAAACTCAAAATGGAAAAAAAAATACTTAAATGTAAGGCATGGAATCATAAAAATCTTAGGAGAAAACATAGGCAGTAAAATCTCAGACATCTTACATAGCAGAATTTTTGCCTATACATCTCCTAGGGCAAGAGAAACAATGGAAAAAATAAACAAATGGGACTACATCAAAATAAAAAAAACTTCTGCACAGAAAAAAAAAAACACCATCAAAATGAAAAGGGAACCCACTGTATGGCAGAACATATTTGCCAATGATACATCTGATAAGGGGTTAATATTCAAAATATACAAAGTATTTATACAAACAATCCAATTAAAAAATGGGCCGAGGGAAAAAATGGGCAGAGGCCTGACTGGTGTGATTAGTGTTTGAGCATCAACCTATGAAACAGGAGGTCACAGTTTGATTCTCTGTCCGGGCACATACCCAGGATGAGGGCTCTATCCCCAGGAGGGGGCGTGCAGCCAATCAATGATTCTCTCCCATCATTGATGTTTCTATATCTCTCTCCCTCTACCTTCTTCTCTGAAACCAATAAAAATATATTTTAAAAATGAGCAGAAGATCTGAATAGACATTTCTGCAAAGAAAACATACAAATGGCCAAGAAACATATGAAAAAATGCTCCAAGTCACTAATCATCAGAGAAATGCAAAATAAAAGCACATTGAGATATCAACTCACAACTCACAGAATGGCTATCATCAAAAAATCATCAAACAAGTGCAAGTGAGGGTGGGGAGAAGAGGGAAAACTAGTTCACTGGTGGTGGGAATGCAGATTGGTGCAGTCAGTATGGAAAAAAGTATGGAGTGTCCTCAAAAAATAAGAAATGGAACTTCTGTTTGACCCAGCAATCCCACTTCTGGGAATTTATCCTAAAAAACATGAAACACCAATCAGAAAGAATATATGCACCCCTATGTTCAAATAGCAGCATTATTTACAACAGCTAAGATTTGGAAACAGCCCCAATGCCATCAGTAGATGAGTGGATAAAAAATCTGTGGGACATTTACACAATGGAATACTATGCAGCTGTATAATAGAGGGATCTCTTACCCTTTGGGACAGCATGGATGGACCTGAAGACTATTATGCTAAGTGAAATAAGACAATCTGACAAAGATAAATATCACACGATCTCATTTATTTGTGCAATCTAATGAGCAAAATAATTTGACCAACAAAATAAGACCAGAAGCATGGAGGCATAGAACAGACTGATATACCTCAATGTGGTGATTGGGAGGAGAGACAAGATAAACCACTGAAGTTATATACTTACTAGAGTCCCACTGCATGAATTCATGCATGGGTGGGGCCGGGCCTGTCAGGAGGAGGAGACAGGGATAGGTTGGTCGCTGGCCCACCCCGATCGGCCCAATCAGGGCCAGGCCAGCTGTGGGGAGGAGCCATGGGCAATTGGCCAGTGGGCCCTACCCCCAAATGGGGTGGGGAGACCAATTGGGGGCCAGAAGCCTGGGGGAGGGGCCATGGGTGGTTGGCCAGCCAGCCCTGCCTCTGATCAGAGTGGAAGGGCTGATAGGGGGGCGGAGCTGGCTGGGGGAGGGGCTGCAGGCTGATCAGAGTGGAGGGGGCCCATCAGGCGTGGGCCTGGTGGGTGGAAGGGCTGTAGGAGGTTGGCTGGATGGCCCCGCCCCCTATTGGGGTGGGGGGGGGAATCAGGGGCGGGGCCATCCAGGGGGAGGGGCTGCAGGCCTATCGGGTGGTGAGGGGCCATCAGGGGTAAAACCAGGTGGGGGGAAGGGCCACAGAGGGTTGGCCAGCCAGCCCCACCCCCTATTAGGGTAGGGGGGGTCATCTGGGGTGAGGCCAGCTGGGGCAAGAGGCTGTGGGCAGATAGAGGTGGTGGAGGCTGATCAGGGGTGGGGCCGGCTGTGGGAATGGGCTGTGGGTGGTGGGCCAGCTGGCCCTGCCCCTGACCTGAGTGGGGGCGGGGGGAGTGGCGATCAGGGGCAGAGCTGGCTGAGGGGAGGTAATGCGGGCTGATCTGGGTGGTGGGGGCCCATGGGGGTGGGGCTGGCTGGGGGAAGGGGCCACAGGCAATTGGCCGTGGTCCTGCCCCGATCTTGGTGGGGGGAAGGGGCTGTGGGCCAATTGGTGTGGTGGGGGCCCATTGGGGGCAGGGCCAGCTGGGGAGAGCTGCAGAAGGTTGGGGGTGGGAGAGGCTGATCAGGGGTGGGGCCGACTGTGGGGAAGGGCCATGGGAGGTTGGCCTGCAGTGGTTGTTCCAGTTGTTATGGAACAGAGTGGAGGGGGCCCATTGGGCCTCTAGCAACTGGTTGTTCCAGTTGTTATGGCATTCCAGTTGCTGGCTTTTTATATATATAGACTAGAGGCCCAGTGCACAAAAATTTGTGCACTCCGGGGGGAGGAGGGGTCCCTCAGCCCGGCCTGTGCCCTCTTGCAGTCTGGGACCCCTCGGGAGATAACAACCTGCTGGCTTAGGCCTGCTCCTGGGTGGCAGAGGGCAGGCCCAATCCCTAGGTGCAGCCCCTGGTCGGGCTCAGAGCAGGGCCGATTGGGGAGTTGGGGCGCTGCCCCCTGTCATGCACAGAGCAGGGCGGATTGGGAGGTTGTCATGCCACCCTCAGTCACTCTCAGGGTAGGGCCAATTGGGGGGTTGGGGCACCGCCCCTTGTCACACTCAAGGCAGGGTTGATGGGGAGGTTGCAGTGCCACCCTGTCACGCACAGAGCAGGGCCAATAAGGGGGTTGGGGCTCTGCCCCCTGTCACGCACAGAGCAGGGTCGATCAGGGGGTTGGGGAGCTCCCCCCTGTCACGCACAGAGCAGGGCCCATCAGGAGGTTGAGGAGCTCCCCCCTGTCACTCACAGAGTAGGGCTGATAGCGGAGTTGGGGCACCGCCCCTTATCACACTCAGGGCAGGGCTGATCAGGGGGCTGGGGCACCGCCCTCTATTACCCACAGAGCAGGGCCGATCAGGTGGTTGGGGCGCCTCCACTCTCACACTCAGGGTAGGGCTGATGGGGAGGTTATGGCTCTACCCCATCACACACAGAGCAGGGCCCGTGGGAAGGGCGGGGGGGTTGGGGCGCCGCACCCTGTCACACACAGAGCAGGGCCGATCAGGGGGTTGAGGCACCACACCCTGTCACACACAGAGCCGCAGAGCGATCACGGGGTTGGGGAGCTCCCCCCTATCAGGCACAGAGCAGGGCTGATCAGGGGGTTGGGGCTCCTTCCCCTGTCACGAACAGAGCAGGGCGGATAGGGAGGTTGTGGCCCTGCCCCCTGTCACACACAGAGCCGCAGGGTGATCAGGGGGTTTGGGCGCTGCCCCCTGTCACGCTGATCCTGGTGCCGGGAGGCCTCTTGGCTCCGCTGATCCCGGTGCTGGGAGGCATATTACCCTTTTACTATATAGGATAGAGGCCTGGTGCATGGGTGGGGCTGGCTGGTTTGCCCTGAAGGGTGCCCTGGATCAGGGCAGGGGTCCCCACTGGGTTGCCTGGCCAGCCTGGGTGAGGGGATGATGGCTGTTTGCAGCTGGTCACACACCCTTCAGGTGGTGGTCCCCACTGGGGTGCCTGGCCAGTCTGGGTGAGGGGCTGAGGGCTGTTTTCAGGCCGACTGAAGCTCCCAACCGCTCCTTTTTTTCTTTTCTATTTTTTTTTATTCTGGGCCAGCTTTAGTTCTGGCTCCAGCTCTGAGGCCTCTGCTGCTGAAAGAAGGTATCTGGTTTGTTTTGGTTCTATAATCGAAACAATGTATAACTCCAGCTCTGAGATCCCAGGCTTGCTGAAAGCAGGTTTCTCGGGTTTTGTTTAGCTTCTATATTTGTTACAATGTTTCTTAAACTGCAAGCTCAGAGGCCGGCAAGGCTGGCGGGGAATGCTGGCGGGGAACGTTGGAGTCCTCCATCACTGAAGCAAGCAAGCCTCATGTTAGTTTCAAGCTGCCTGGCTGCCGGCCGCCATCTTGGCTGGCAGTTAATTTGCATATCTCGCTGATTAGCCAATGGGAAGGGTAGTGGTCGTACGCCAATTACCATGTTTCTCTTTTATTAGAAAGGATGTGCATAGCCCATGGACATGGCAATAGGGTGGTGAAAGGTGGGTAGGGGCTGGGAGGAGAGGCATTAAAGGGGTTGGAAATGAGAGACATCTGTATTACTATTAACAATATCCTATATAATAAAAGTCTAATATGCTAAGTGCCCAGTTGCCTGTTCAACCAATCAAATCATAATATGCTAATGATATGCTAAAGCTGCTCAACCTCTCACTATGATGCACACTGACCACCAGGGGGAAGATGCTCAATGCAGGAGCTGCCCCCTGGTGGTCAGTATGCTCCCACAGGGGGAGCACCACTCAGCCAGAAGCCTGCTGGCGAGCGCAGCAGTGGTGGTGGGAGTCTCTCCTGCCTCTGCAGCAGCACTAAGGATGTCCGACTGCTGGCTTATGCCCACTCTCCAGGGCTCCCAGACTGCAAGAGGTCACAGATTGGGCTGAGTGACCTCCCCTCCACCTCGAGTTCACAAATTGCATGCACCAGGTCTCTAGTATATCTATAATAATAAAAGCATAATATGCTAATTAGACCAGATGTCCTTCTGGACAAAGCCAGGGCTGCAAGGGAAGCCAGGGTCCTGGGTGAATGCCAGTGAACAGAGGGAAGCCCAGGTCCTGCGTGCCAGAAGGAAGCCATTGCCAGCAGCCAGGGGAAGGAAGGCCTACTCTTGCACAAATTTTGTGCATTGGGCCTCTAGTATATATATAAATTTTAAAAACAAACAAATAGAAGCTCTGTCTACTACACATTGGCTGGCCATTATAATCAGCTTGTACTAAAGCCCAAGCCACAGACAAACTAAATCAGAATCTCTAGAGTGGAGCTCAGGCAGCAGTATGTGTAAAAGTTCCCTGGGTGATTACAATGATTAGTGGGGTTGAGCACCACTTCTTCAAGGTGCTGAAAAGATTTAAGAGATTACCACAGGACAGCCTTAATCAGAAAGGTTTCTGAGAAAATGTGAATGCTGATCAGAGACTTCAAAAATAAGTGTATTGGTCGCAGTTCTCCAGAAAAAAAATGAACCAATAAAAGATTAGACAAGCAGACAGACAATTTTTAAGGGCTATATATTATAGGCACTATCTCATGAAGTTATGGAGCCTGAGAAGTCCCACAGTGTACTGTCTGAAAGCTGGAGGCCTAAGAAAGCCAGTGGTATAATTTAGTCTAAGTCCTAAGGCCTGAGAACCTGAGAAGCTGATGGTTTAAATCCCAGTGTGAGAGCCAGAGAAGATGAGATGAGATGTCAAGCAGTGTGGTAGGGATCAAAAAGCATTGAATTCTTCCTCTTTGTAGCTTTTTTTTTTTTCTATTCAGCTTTCAACGATTGGATAAGGCTCACCCACACTGGGGAGGACAATCTACTTTACTGAGCCTAGAAATCCAAATGCTAATGTCATGCTGGGAGCCAGTCCATCCTTGCTGCTTGACACAGTCGCTGCAGGGAAGAAACATCTGCACAGCATATGTTTCAAGGGACCTGGCGTATATGGCATACTGTTCTTTATATGTTTGCTCACCTTCTTGGCGCTATGTGTTTTAACCAAGGCCACCTCTCTGAGAAAGGTTGTTTCCCCAGGTAGGGATTTTCCCCTGAAGTTAGGGAGGGGATAAAACCCCTTAACTAAGTGCCAGGCGGGTAATCACTTTAACTACGAACAATCACGATTAAGCTACATAATCTTTACTCCCTGGAATGGAGATAAGAAACGCCCTAACCTTTGGAATAGAGATTGATAGGATTGGAATCAACTGGTATAAATACAGATGTAACAAGACAACAGCACACAGAACCTAGACACAGAACCTAGAGACAGAACCTGGCTACAGAACCTGGATAGAACAAGGCAAGAGAACCTGACTAGAACCTGGTGACTGAACCTGGCTGGAGAACCTGGACAGAACCTGGCTGGAGAACCTAGCAAGAGAACATGGACACAGAACCTGGCTGGAGATCCTAACCAGAACTTCGCTGGAGATCCTGACCAGAACTTGGCTAGAGATCCTGGCTAGGCTGCTGATCAACTGAACTCTGTCTCTATGTCATTCCTTCTTCGCCGACTCCGTCCACACCTTTGGGGACCCCTGGACCTGCTGGGGTTGGACCCCAGCAATGTCATCCATAAATATCTTCACATTCACACCCAGCAATAATGTTTAATCTGAGCATCCATTAAACATAATAATGTTTATCTTGACTGACTCCATGGCCTGTCAAGTTGACACCTAAAATAAACCATCACAATAAGTAATATTTAGGCTATATGGAAGAAAGTGGGTCTTCCATGGCAGAGGAATAAAGAGTGTGAAGTCAACAATGTGGAGATTATATATATCTCAACATGCAAGAGAAGGGACTGCCTGATATGATCCAACTGCAGTGGAGGTGAGAACCACTGAAAGTCTATGAAAATGGGACAATAAGAGGAAAAGGAGCCTGGTGGGGACCCTGAAATTTGGGTCAACCAAGTTATCTTTTGCATCATCAGGGGTATTTCAAATAAGGAATCTATATTCTTGAAGACTGTTTACTTCTGTGATATTTGTCCCTCTCACCAATTTTCTATTCAGGGTTCCTTTTTGAAGAAGTCCAAACTTGTTTCTTATTAACTAAGGTAAAAGGTATTTCATCCCAATTGGAAAAGATAGGTAATGCTGATTGATACACTCTGTTCTCAAAGCTTATGGGCCATGGCTTTCTTCAGAAACCAGGAAATGATAAGTTTCTTGATCAACACTGGTTATCTGAGTCACATACTACATATTTGTGGAGACCTCCCTGATCAGCTGCTAGGCAAACACTGATCCTAAACTAATGATTGAAGACTTGCAGTACAAAGTGCCTCCTTCTCTCTCCCAATATGGTATATGTCCTATTTCCTGACACCAAGGAAACAAAAACCACTGGGCATAAACTCTTCCAACTTCCTGGGTCCCTCCACACACACTTTTCTAGTGCCTACCTTTTTGTCTCTTACAGGGTATAAAGGGTTCTCCTAACTCAGGCTAAGCCTCTACCTGAACTCTTTATCCCATCCTCTATCTCCCTAGGATACCTGCTCCAAAAATTAGCCTTTATCTCTACCATATCTTTAACATTTGATGGCTCATTACCCTCTTCAAATAAAGATCTGAAAATCTCACACATCTTAAATAAATACACAAATTCCTACTCCCCTTGATACTCTGCCCCTTATTGATACTATCAATCATCTTTTCTTTCATGACCAAGCTTCAAAAACAAGTAATCTATACTTGTTATCTCTACTTCCTCACCACCAACTATTTCTTCAACCTATAACATTGTTTCCACTCTCACTGATCTTCTGAAATTGTTCTCACTGAAGTAAGCAATGTCCTCCTTATTTCTTAAATACATGGATCCTTCTCAGTTCTTATCTTAACCTCTCAGCAACATGTGATGTTTGATAATTCCCTCCATCTTTATGTTTCCTTTTCCTCTGGCTTCTATTATGCCACACTCTCTTCGTTTTCTTCCTACCTCTCTGACTGCCTTTTTTCAATCATCTTCCATGGTTTCTTTGCCCATATTTAAATATGGCTGTTCCTCAGGATTCCACCCAAGAGTCTCTTGTTTTATTTTCCCTGGAAGATCTCATTGACTTCTAAACAGTTTACTAGCACTTATATGTGTATGACTCCTAACTCTAGAACTCAAGCCCAGGTATTTCCTATAAACTTCATGTTCATGCATATAAATATTTTCTAGAAACCATCACTTGTAATGTTCCACATTGAAGGGCAGTGTAGCCTACTGGTGTATAGTGTGGACTCTGATTCAAATTCTAGCTCTGACATTTACAACCATGAGCAAGCAATTGACCTCTTAATGCTTCAGTTTTCTCACCTATAATATGGGAACAATAATAGTCCCTACCCATGAGAATTAAATGAGATATTAACCATACCATGCTCATTACTCTGTAATGACACATAGTAAACATTCAGTACATGTGAATTATTGTTGCTACTTATAATTATTACTGTTGATTCAATATAACCAAAATTGAAAATTTAATTTCACACCCTCTGAGCTTATTTCTATTCCTGAATTCCCTGAAGTAGCTAGTGGTGCCACCATCCTCCCAGTCCACATACAGAAACCCAAGAGTCACCTTGTCTCTACCTCTTCTCTCCTCTCCTCTTCTCCTCAACCCTTCCCTTCCCATCTCCTCTACCATCACAGCAAACATATTGCATAAGTTCATACCACTTTGATCCTGTTCCTCAAAATTTTGCAGAACCCTTTAAAATTGAAAAGATCGACCTAACATCCCATTCCTCAGACTCCCCATAAAAGTAGAACTTGATTGCAATCTTTTGTTGATTCAATTCACCTCTCTAGGGAAAAATTTTCCTGTTGTACCTGACATCAGTCCAACTCCTGGATATATGCCACAGCCCCTGCCCTTGCCACTTCCCCCACTTGCCACTCAAATTTCCTACTTTCTTGACTAAAGGTCCATGGCCATCTACCCTATTGAGCCCACCTGCATATCTGACCAACAACATCAGTTGACATGGACTCATGTGCACTGGACCAAAAGGGAGCATTTTCTAGACTGTCCTACTAGGAACTATTTGCATTTAAGTTCATTAAAACTAAATAAAATTTTAAACAGAGTTCCTCGGTTACACAATCTTAATTACTAATAGTCACTAAAATATGGTAATTTTGGTTTAAACTGGAAGGAGATAAGTATAAGAGCTATTCAGAAAGGAAGAAGATTCTAGAAGTCTGGATGACATTACTTAAGTCAGAATGGCAAAGAGGATGATGAAGAGATAGAGAAAGAGGAGGGGAAACAATGACCACAACCATGGTGACAATGATGATGACCTACCTTGAGTAAGTTCCTCAGGAAACAGCTATAGATATAGATTAAGGAAAAACATGCTTGCAAATAAAAAGAAGGAAGAAGAATAGAAGTAAGAGAGAAGCCAGACCAGTGTGATGCCACAGAAGTCAAGAAATGACCTGTTTCAAGGAAAGACAAAAAAGAGAGTTTGAACAGTATCAAATGCTACAGAAAAATCCTGTCAGATAAAACTTAAAGGAAAACCATTGGAATCAAAGCCTGGTAATATACAGAAAAAGCATTTTAGTTGAGTATTCATTCATTCTAATTTCATTCAACAAACATTTCTGAAGGTGTACTATGGTCTACCCAAGCACTGTGCCAGGATTTTGGTAACACAATTATGACTAGAATTCTATACTTATTGTATTCATATCATTTAAGGTATAGCAGGGGAGACAGACAATAGACCCATAAACACTACATCAAATGTAATTATTATGAAAGAAAAAAAGCAGTACGTAGGGGTAGAAAATAATGGAGAGATCCCACTAAATAGCATGCTCAAAGAAGACCTCTCTGGGTTGGTAAGTAGCATTAGGTGAAGAAGTCAGGTTAAAGAAAGAGTGTGTTGCAAAGAAATAGAGGCAGACAGTATGACTGCTATTTCAAGAAGTTGGCAAGGAAAGAAAGTAAAGAGATAAAATAGTAGCTCTGAATAATTAAGGGACTTTTATTTCACCCTAGAGAAGATATGAGTAGAAGGTAATGGAGGGAGAAAGACTGATGATATTAGAGAAAGAGTAGAAATTGATGGAGTGTAGACTTACCTTAGTAATGAAAAGGAACATTTAAAACTCAGGGGGAGGGACTAGCCTTATAAAGAAGAGGAACACTTCTTTGGCTGAAATGAGACAGAAAATGAAAGATATAAAGTCCGAGTAGGTGAAGAAAGTATAAATAAATTATATGGAAAGCAGGAAACATCTGGTGTTCCATGATGGATAGCCTGTCTTCTCATGAAGTTCTAAGGGAGCTCATCTGCTGAGAGTGTAGGGGAATCAGGATTAAGAGCTTGTACACAGAAAATGTCTGGAACATCCATTATAATGAGTACTAGAGGCCTGGGGCACAAAATTCATGCATTTAGTAGGGGGAGGGAGTCGGGGGGGAGGGTCTCTTAGTCCGGCCTGTGCCCTCTCAAAGTCTGGGAGTAGGCCTAAGGGAGCAGTCAGACATCCTTAGTGCTTGCCAGCGTGAGTCTGGCTCAGGGCTTCTAGCTGAGCACCGCTCCCCTGAGGGAGCACATGACCACCAGGGGGCAGCTCCTGCATTGAAGATCTGCCCCCAGATGGTCAGTGTGCATCATAGTGACCGGTCGTTCTGCCGTTTGGTCGATTTGCATATTAGCCTTTTATTATATAGGATGATAAGATGTCAACAAAGATGACTAGACTAATCGTTGGAACAGTAATGGTAGAGAGTAGATAAGGTATAAAAGTGTCAGAACCAATAGCATTATTTAGTGAGCCATCTAGACAACAAATGTTTGTGCCTTTATTCCACAGGTATCAGCATCCTGATTCTGAGAAAGCCGACAACAGAGATGACCCAAGGTGGGGACAGGGCTGGTGAGCATGTGGCATTCAAAGGGTGTAGAGTTCAAGGATATTGGAGCAACCAGCAATGGCATGACTGGCCATGGAGTCTCTGATGGGCAGGAAGGTAAGGACAGGCAGGAAGGACATTGTGAATTAGGAAGCAATGAGTATCTACAGTGGTGAATAGGGGAAGATAACAGATTCAGTGAAAGGTAGCTCTGAATTCAATGTCACAAAGATAAAATAATTCAAAGTTCAGAAACATCCAATGTGTGGTTGTGGTTGGCTGAAGTAGAGAGGAATTGTATAGTTGGTGAGAAAGTCAAGGTACTGTACTGGTATCTCCCTAGATGACAGGAAATAAGATTGTTAGGAAACCTGTTAATCAGGTATAGAAGTCAAGAAATACATGAAACTAAGTCATAGAAATAAATACATGGAAAAAGTAGAAAAAAGCTTCTCATAGAGCATCTATTCCTACATTTCTCAAATATCACTTAACTTCCAAGTCCAAGATGTAAGGATTATTTCTCACATTGTAAATAAGGAAACTAAGGTCCAGAAAATTTAAATAGCATTCCAAGCTCACAGAGCAAAAATCTGTGTCAGAAACTGCAATCTGGTGTTAAAATATGAAGCTTCACATACTTTCCAAGTCAGCAGATGCCATTACCTTTGATTATAATTTTTGCCTGCAAACACCCTGGCCTCTGAGTTCTATGTAACCATTCCATTTCTGCCTAGGCTTTGCTGGAAAAGAGATATATACGGGTGATTCGGCTTCAGTATGAGTAGATGTACTATTTTCTCCTTGTTTTCAAGGATGTTCTGAGGCAACTCTCTAGAAAGATAATAGAGGAGAGAGACACATCATACATATTACTGTATTAAGCATAAATTTCATGAGGGCAACTTTACTGGGATTTATTAGGCTTCTTTAAAGTATTGAGAATATGCTGATACATTCATACATTTCATGTTTTATCTAATGCTTTGTATAAAGAGGTGTCATCAACACAAAGGAGAGATAGTATGTAATTGAAAGCAAAGGGAAGAAACTGACAGCAATTTTATAAGTGATAACAAGATCTGTGAAAGGAACATCCTTTACAAATTGCCACTGCCAAAGGATAACACAAGCACAGCCTCAAAACACATCATTCCATCTGTCTGGTAGCAACATTGCTGTGAGAAGAAGAGTTTCTAAATGCCACCCAAATTATCTCTGAGTTCATTTTCTTGAGGGACACCAAAGCCAATTATAGGACGGCCTATTCCCTGACCCTGAAAAGGGCAATCATTTCTGCAACACAAATCCTGGAGAGCACCTAAATTTCTCCAGCACATTTTATCTGAAAGTTGGCTCAAGAAATTTAAAAGAGCTGCTTAATTCAATCAAGTGAGTTGTTTAATGTGATGATATAAGATCAACAATGATCAAATAGTTTTTCAATCAATGACTTGGGATGATGATGGTGATGGTGCTATTGCAGTCTGTGGTTGCTGACAGCCAACAGGTATTGGGTGTGTACTATATATGAGGCAATGGCCTAAATATTTTTTTATTGTTTAAATTATTACAAATAGTAGTACATATGTCTCCCTTTTCCCCCATTGACCTCCTCCCGGCCTTACATACTCCCTGGCACATGCCCTCACCCCACCCCAGTGTCTGGGTCCATTGGTTATCCTTATATGCATGCATACAAGTCCTTCTGTTGGTCTTTTAGCCTCCCCCCCAAACCTCTCCTGCCTTCCCTATGTAGTGTGACAGTCTGTTCGATGCTCCTTTGTCTCTGTTTCTATTTCTATTCATCAGTTTATGATGTATACTAGAGGCTTGGTGCACAAAAATTTGTGCACTTGGGGGGGTCCCTCAGCTCAGCCTATGCCCTCTTGCAGTCTGGGAGCCCTCGGAGGATGTCCACCTGCTGACTTAGGCCCGCTACCTGGGGGATTGGGCCCAAGCTGTCAGTCAGACATCCCTCTGGCAGCCCGGCAGCCCTCGGGGGATGTCCACTTGCTAGCAGGGAGCAGGCCAAAGCTGCAGTCGGACATCATTAGCGCTGCTGAGGAGGCGGGAGAGGATCCCACCACCATCACTGTACTGGCAGCCATCAGCCTGGCTTGTGGCTGAGCAGAGCTCCCCTGTGAGAGTGTACTGACCACCAGGGGGCAGCTCCTGCATTGAGTATCTGCTCCCTGGTGGTCAGTGTGTGTCATAGTGACCAGTCATTCCAAGTCATTCTGCTGTTAGGGTCAGTTTGCATATTACCCTTTTATTATATAGGATAGAGGCCTGGCACATGGGTGGGGGCTGGCTGGTTTGCCCTGAAGTGTGTCCTGGATCAGGGTGGGGGTCCTGCTGTGGTGCCTGGCCAGCCTGGGTGAGGGGCTGATGGGTGCTTGCAGGCTGGTCACACCCCCTTCAGGGTGGGGGTCCCCACTGGGGTACCTGGCCAGCCTGGGTGAGGGGCTGGTGGCTGTTTGCAGGCTGGCTACACCCCCTTTAGGGTCAGGGGGTCCCCACTGGAGTGCCTGGCCAGTCTGGGTGAGGGTCTGAGGGCCATTTTCAGGCTGGCCAAGCCACCACCCCCCTGGCAATGGAAGCTCCCAGCCTCTCCTTTCTCTCTCTCTCTCTGTTTTTTATTCTGGGATTTATTTACCTTCTATAATTTAAACTTTGTAGCCTTGAGAGGAGCTCAGAGCAGACCAGGGCAGGTGGGAGGGAAGCCTCTTGCTCGCTCCAGCTCTGTGGCCATGGCCGGCTGAAAGCAGGTATCTGGGGTTTATTTACCTTCTATAATTGAAACTTTGTTGCTTTGAGTGGAGCTCAGAGCCTGCTCTGGCAAGCAGGAAGCTTGGCTTCCTCCATCATTGGGGCAACCAAGCCTCCTGCTTGCTCCAGCTCCGTGGCTGCTGGCCAGCATCTTGGTTGAGTTAATTTGCATATGGTCACTCTGATTGGCTGGTGGGTGTGGCTTAAGGTGTAGCAAAGGTATGGTCAATTTGCATGTTTGTCTTTTATCAGTGTAGATTATATTCCATAAATGAGTGAGATCATGTGATATTTATTTTTCTCTGACCGGCTTATTTCGCTTAGCATAATGCTCTCCAGTTCCATCCATGCTATTGCAAATGGTAAAAATTCCTTCTTTTTTACAGCAGCATAGTATTCCATTGTGTAGATGTACCACAATTTTTTTTTAATCCACTGATGGGTATTTAGGCTGTTCCCAAATCTTAGCTATTGTAATTTGTGCAGCTATGAACATAGGGGTGCATATATCCTTTCTGATTGGTGTTTCTGATTTCTTGGGATATATACCTAGAAGTGGTATTACTGGGTCAAATGGCAGTTCTGTTCTTAGTTTTTTGATGAAATGACATACTGTTTTCCACAGTGGCTGCACCAGTCTGCATTCCCACCAGCAGTGCAAGAGGGTTCCTTCTTCTCCACATCCTCTCCAACATTTGTCGTTTGTTAATGATAGTCATTCTGACAGGTGTGAGATGATACCTCATTGTTGTATTGATTTGCATATCTGGGGTGATTAGTGATTTTCAGCATGTTTTCATATGTCTCCTGGCCTTCTGTATGTCCTCTTTTGAAAAGTGTTCATTTAGATACTTTGCCCATTTTTTTATTGTGTTGTTTATCTTCCTTTTGTTAAGTTGTATGAGTACCCTATAAATTTTGGAAATTAAACCCTTATTAGAGATAACATATTCACGTATGTTCTCCTATGCAGTTGGCTTTCTTGTTGTTGTTTTTATGGTTTCTTTTGCTGTGAAGAAGCTTTTTATTTTGATGTAGTCCCATTTGTTTATTTTCTCCTTAGTTTCCATTACCCTAAGAGTTGTGTATATAAATATATTGCTACTACAAATGTCTGCTATTTTGCTGCCTATGGCTTCTTCTAAGATTTTTATGGTTTACCATCTTACATTTAAGTCCTTTAACCATTTTGAGTTTATTTTTGTGTATGGTGTAAGTTGGTGTTCTAGTTTCATTTTTTTGCATGTATCTGTCCAATTTTCCCAACACCATTTATTGAAGAGACCATCTTGACTCCATTTTATGCTCTTGCCTCCTTTGTCAAATAATAATTGAGCATAATGGGGTGGGTCAATTTCTGGGATCTCTGTTCTGTTCCACTATGTCTGTTCTTGTGCCAGTATAAGGCAGTTTTGAAAACAGTGGCTTTGCAGTATAGATTGATATCTGGTATTGTGATCCCTCCAACTTTGTTCTTTATCAAGATTGCTGCAGCTATTTGGGGTTTCTTTTTCATCCCAGATGAATTTTTGGAGAGTTTGTTCTAGGTCTTTGAAGCATACCAATGGTACTTTAATGGGGAATGCATTGAATTTATATGCTATTGCTTTGGGTAGTAAGGACATTTTAATGATGTTGATTCTACCAATCCATTAATCCTAATTCCATTAGTTTATGTCTTCCCCTATCTCTTATTTCAGCATCCTGAAATTTTCTGAGTAATTGTCCTTTACCTCCTTCATTAAGTTTATTCCTAGGTATCTTAATTTTTTTGGTGCAATGGTAAATGGGATTGTTTGATTAGTTTCTCTTTCTGAGAGTTCATTATTGGTGTATAAAAAATCCAAAGATTTCTGGGTGTTAATTTTGTATCCTGCTACATTGCCAAATTCATTTATTAACTCTAGCAGTTTTTTTTATGGAGTCTTTAGGGTTTTCTATGTACAATATCATGTCATCTGCAAATAATGATAATTTTACTTCTTCTTTTCCAATTTAGATGTCTTTTTACTTCTTCTTCTTATCTGATTTCCATGGCTAGTACCTCCAGTACTAGTTGAACATGAGTGGTGATAGTGGGCATCCCTGTCTTGTTCCTGTTCTTAGGGGAAATGGTTTTAGTTTTTGCCCATTGAGTATGATGTTAGGTGTAGGTTTTTATTATGTTGAGGTATGATCCTTCTATTCCCACCTTCCTGAGAGTTTTTATCAAGAAAGGGTGTTGGATTTTGTCAAATGCTATTTCTGCATCAATGGTTATGATTATATGGTTTTTATCTCTCAATTTGTTTATGTGGTGTATCACATTTATTGATTTATGGATATTGTATCATCCTTGCATCCCCAGAATAAATCCCACTTGATCATGGTGTATGATATTTCTAATGTAATGCTGGATTTGATTTGCTAGAATTTTTTTGAGAATTTTGGTGTCTTTGTTCATGAAGGATATTTGCCTGTAACTGTTTCTATTTGTATTGTCTTTATCAGGTTTTGGGATTAGGGTAATCCTGGCTTCATAGGAAGAGCTTGAAAGTATTCCTTCCTCTTGAATTTTTTGGAATAGTCTGAGGAAGATAGGTTTTATTTCTTCTTCGAATATTTGATAAAATTCCCCTGTGAAGCCGTCCAGTCCAGGGCTTTTGTTTGTTGGAAGTTTTTTTATTACTGCTTCAATTTCCTCAGTAGTTATCAGTCTATTCAGATTTTTTTTTAATTTTTCCTGGTTGAGTTTAGGAAGGTCATATTTTTTAAGAATATGTCCAATTCTTCTAGTTTGACCAGTTTGTTGGAGCAGAGTTGCTCATAGTATTTTTTGGGGGGTTCTTCGTATTTCTATGTGGTCTGTTGTTATTTCACCTCTTTCATTTTGGATTTTGTTTATTTGGGTCCTCTCTCTGCTTCTTGGTGAGCCTCGCTAGAGGTTCATCAATCTTATTTATCCTGTCAATGAACAAGCTCTTGGCTTCATTGCTCTTTTGTATTTTTTTGTCTCTATGTCATTTACTTCTGCTCTGATCCTTATTATTTCCTTCCTTCTGCTCACTCTGGGCTTCTCTGTTGCTCTCTATCATTCTTCAAGTTTCAGAGGTAAGTGATTTATTACCAGTTTTTTTTAATTTTTTTTTTAGGTAGTCCTGTAATGCTATAAACTTCCCTCTCAGGACTGCTTTCACTGTGTCCCATAGATTCTGGATTGTTATTTTTTCACTGTCATTTGTTTCCAGGATGTTTTTTATTTTGTCTTTAATGTCTTTGGTAACCCAATCATTCTTTAATAGCAAGCTATTCAGCCTCCAAGTATTTGAATTTTTTGATTGTTTTTATTGTAGTTAATTTTTAACTTTATGCCATTGTGATCTGAGAAGATGCTTGATATGATTTCTATATTCTTGAATTTGGAGAGACTTTGCTTGTGTCCCAATATGTGGTCTATCTTTAAAAATGTCCCGTGTGCATTTGAGAAGAATTTATATTCTGTAGCTTTGAGGTGGAATGTTCTGAAGATGTCAATTAAGTCCATATGATCTAGTGAGTCATTTAGGATTGATGTTTCTTTGCTGATTTTTTTCTCTAGATGATTTATCCAGTGATATTAATGGGGTATTAAAGTATCCTACTATGATTGTATTGCTATCAATCTCTCCCCTGATATCTTCCGGAATTTTTTTATGTATCTGGGTGCTCCTGCATTGGGTGCATATATGTTTACCAGAGTTATATCCTCTTCTTTTACCAATCCCTTTAGAATTATGAAGTGGCCTTCCTTATCTCTTGTTATGGCCTTCACTTTGAGGTCTATTTTGTCTGATATAAGTACTGCTACCCAAGCTTCTTTTTTCATTTCCATTTAACTGAAAGATATTTTTCCATCCCTTCACTTGCAGTCCATAAGAGTCCCTTGTTCTGAGGCGGGTCTCTTGTAGACAGCATATATATGGGTCATGTTTTTTTATCTATTCAGTCACTTGATGTCTTTTGATTAGAGCATTTAATCCATTTACATTTAATGTTATTATTGATAGGTACTTTTTTGTAGCCATTTATGTTCTTTATGCCTGTGTTCCTTCCACACTTTCTATTTCTTCTTTCTACAGCATTCCCTTTAGCATTTCTTGCATTGCTGGCTTCATAGTGATAAACTCCCTGAGCCTTTTTTGTCTGCAAAGCTCCTGATTTCCCCTTCAATTTTGATTGGTAGCTTTGCTGGATAGAGTACTCTTGGATTCAGTCCTTTGATTTGCATCACTTTGTATACTTCATTCCATTCCCTTCTGGCCTGCTGTGTTTCTGTTGAGAAATCATTTGATAATATGATGGGGGATCCTTTGTAGGTAACTCTCTGTCTTTCTCTTTCAGCCTTTAATATTCTCTCTTTGTCATTAACATTTACCATTGTAATTATGATGTGTCTTGGTGTGGGTCTTTTGGGGTTCATCTTGCTTGGGACTCTCTATACTTGTGTGACTTTTTTCTTCCCCATATCAAGGAAGTTTTCTGTCATTATTCCTTTAAATAGATTATCTAATCCTTGCTGCTCTTATTATCCTTCTGGAAACCCTATTATACATATATTACTTCATTTCATGTTGTCCCAAAGCTCCCTTAGGTTCTCTTCCTGCTTTTTAATTTTTTTCTCCAGTTGCTTTTCAGATTGGGCTTGTTTTTCTACTTTAACTTCTAACTCACTAAATCAGTCCTCTGCTTCTTCTAGTCTACTGTTGAAACCTTCCATTGTGTTTTTGATTGTAGCTATATTACTTTTGATTTCTTCCTGATTTTTGCATAGGTTGTTGATTTTCTCATCCATCTGATTTATGAACTCTATGACCATTAATCTGAATTCTTTTTCTGACATATTGCATGCCTCCATTTCACTTATTTCTTTTCTTGGTGATTCTCAATTTTCTTTCCTTTGGAGATTGTTTCATTGTCTCCCCATTCTAGCAACCACCAGAAGGTCCGAGCACCGAGTTGTGGGGGCCTGAGCCATGTGCAGTGGGAGTGTCGTGCAACCCGAGCATCACTGAAGAGCTCAGACACTGAGACATGTGGCTGCCATGGTCAGTGGGAGTTGTGTGCCCCGAGAATCAGGGTCCCTGCATGCCCACACTGAGAAATATAGTCCCCATTTGTGCACACTGGGAATCAAAGTCGCTGGCGTTACGTGAGGTCTTCAGCCTGCACTCCAATAATCATAGTCCTTGGCCTGCTAGGGGGGCAGGATTTCACAGCCACCTGGTGTCAGCAAGAGTACTGCTCGCTTGCCACTGGTTGTGCAGGCCCTATGCCTCTGCCATGGGCCTGAGGGGGCTGATTCTTTATGTGACTAACAGACATCTGCAGAAGGGTTGTCTGGAGTCTCGGTGACCCTGTGTCTGCAGCTGTGGTAACAGGTCTTTGTCCAGAGTAGCTCTAGGGTCCCAGTTTCCGTCTAAGGCCAGTTTAGGTAGTGGTGAGGCTAGAATCCTAGTCAAAGCAGTTCTGCCTTTCAAGGTGGTGTGGTTTCTGTGCCAGCGCCGGCCACCCAGGAGTGTTTGCAGCAGCAGTCTAGCCTAAATACTTTACCTAAATATATTCAACTGCCAACTTGACATCACTACTTATGTGTCTAAACCTTACTATGTCTCAAATAAGACTCTTAAAGACAAAAACAGACTTCAGGGAGCTTATAATCTAATATGGGAAGACAAATAATAAGGAAAAAAATTAATATGCAATATCAAACAATAATAACCACTACAAAGAAACAAAATTATGGCAATGTGACAGTGACTAGATATGAAAGGGTGGGTGTAGCTACTTTAGATGGGATAGTCAAGACCTTTGAGAAGAGATTACCTTTAAAGTTGAGACTTTAATAAGAATGATAATGAGCCAGTCATGAGGAAGCCCGGAAGGAAGCATTCCAGGCATAAAAAGTTACAGGAAGGAGTGTTATGTACCTATGGAAGGGAAAGAGGCCACTGTGGCTGGAGCCAAGCTATTAAATGGGGGTATAGATGAAAAAGTTGGGTAAGATGAGATAAGAGAGGTAGGCAGAGATCAGATTATGCATGGTTTGAGAGGCCATCATAAGACGTTAAGGATTTGTTCTAAATTAGATAGAAAGTTATTACAGGATTGGGAAGAGCATATGATCTGATTTCACATCTATTGTGTAGACAGCAGGATGACTAGAATGGAAGCATGCATACCGAATAGTAGGGTGTTGCAGTAGTCAATACTAGAGATGATGATGATTTGGAGGAAGGTGTTAAAATGCTAGAAGTTGTAAGAAGTGCTCAGATTCAAGATATATGTTAGAGCCTAAAGAGGCAGAACTTAGTGATTGACCAGATGTGAGAGGTGAGAGAGAGGAAAGTATAAAAATGAGTTCTTGTTTCTATCTTAAGTAACTGAGTAGATGGTATTGCAATTGTCTAATATTAAAAATAGTTGGGCAAAGTACAGGTTTGGAAATAACATGAAGGCAATAAAGAATTTTATTTGGAATCAGCTAAGTTTGAGAAGCTAGTGAAACAACCAAGTAGAAATGTCAAGAAAGCAAGCAAATACGTGAATCAGGAGCAATCATAAAGTAGAAAGGTGAGGAATCTACATAAACTAGTGTTGATTATATTTCCCCAAAATAAGTATTAATGTTTGTCACCCTGCTAAAATGTAAGCTCTATAACAATAGCACTTGTATTTGTCTATGTTCTTTGTATTTCTAGTACCAACCAAAATGCCTGGAAAATAGTAGATACCTGATAAACATTTGTGGAAGGAAAAGAGGGAAGGATGCAAAAAACTGTGTTCTCTGAAGAAAAATTTAAATAAAAAGGCATTGAATACCCACTCTCTTCTCTTCTTCAAGAAGGAAGACTATTGATCTGGTTGGTTAGACTTAAGGAAGCAAATTTGATAGACGTAGATCTTTCAAAAAGGCCAAAGACTGATTATACTTTCTCCCTCTTCTGTCCACACAGAAGAAAAGGTAAGGGCCAGAGTCAGTTTCTATATGGAAGAAGACCATCTGTCTCGTTTCCTTGAATTAACCTTCTAAGATAGCGAACTGTTCTTCAGTCTAGGCAATATAAGGACTTCTACTCCTCTGCTAGAATCTCCACCTTGCCTGTATTATTTTAGGTATCAATAAGCTATGGCCCTTCAGGCAAATTTGGTCCCTGCTTGTTTTTATACAGCCTGAGAGGTAAGAATGTTTTTTATATTTTCAAATGATTGGGGAGAAATCAAAAGAAAAAATAATATTTCATGAAACAAAAATAATATGAAATCCAAATTTCAATGTCCATAAATAAAGTTTTATTAGAACATATCCATGCTCATTCATGTATGGCTTCTTCAGTGCTACAGCAGCAGAGTTGAATAGTTGCAACAGAGTCTATATGGCCTGCAAAACTGAAAATATTTGCCATCTTGTCATTTACAGAAAAATTTGTAGATTCCTGCATTATTTCATTTCATTCTCACTGTAAATATATATATATATTACTTGGGTGATATATTCATTCCCATTTCATTTTACAGATGATAAAAGTAAGGCTTACAATAGCCAGTAAGTTGTAGAACTAGAGTCAAACTCAAACAATACAATAACAAAAATATTAATAACTATGATATATAATAATTTCAACTACCACTGAGTGCTTTGCAAGTGCCAGAATCAGTACAGAGGAGTTTTCATTATTAATCCTTCAATCATGTAATCTTCACAACCCTCTATGAAAGGTTATGATCCCCATGTCACGGAGGAGGAAACTAAGGCTCCACAAGGTTAAGCAACTTGGTCAAAGTCTCACTTTAAGAGAACCAGGATTCACAGCTACCTCTAAAAGAGCTGAATGAACCAGAAAAGAGAAATTTTAGTGTAGGTACTAACCAGGTCAGAGTTCAAATGGAAAAGCATTTCTCTCTCTCTCTCTCTCTCTCTCTCTCTCTCTCTCTCTCTCTCTCTCTCTCTTTCTTCTTCTTCTTCTTCTTCTTCTTCTTCTTCTTCTTCTTCTTCTTCTTCTCCTTTTTCCTTATGCTGCAGAGCTGTTGCTCAAGTTTGATAATATTGAATGGTTATCTAGATATAGATGTTAGACAATTTCATCTGGAGGTCAGATGAGAAGCCTGAACTGAGGAGATTAGATTTGGGAGTCATGAGAGAGGAAGAGCTCAGCCACTGAGAGTATGAAGAGTAAAAAAAAGAACAGGATCAAGTAAGGGAACTTGAAGAAACATCAACATTAAGAGAGAGACATGGATGAAATAAGTGGTTGGAGAGAGATGAGAAAAATCAGGACTCACAGAGGTCAAGGAAGAACATATTATCCAGGAAGGAGTGATCTACAGTGAAAAACATTGCAAGGAAGGTCAAGGATATATAAACCCAGAAGAATGTCCATATAATTTAGCAAGATGGAGTTCACCAGTAACCTTATTGAGTGCTAATTTAGTAAAGTGATGGCAGTGAAAACAGACTGCCATGGGTTGATTAGGAAAAAGGGAGGTTAGAAAGAAAAGAAAAGGAATGTAAATAATTATTTCAAGAAACATGGCTATGTAAAGGAGAATGAATAATAAGGCATTAGACAATAGTGGACTTCAGATCAAAAAATATTTTTTTAGATGGAAGAGATGTAAACATATTTACATGCAACAAGGTAACAGCCCACAGTAAGGAAGAAGTAATCCTAAAATTGTGCAATTCTAGATCAGTAAATCTAAATCCAGGTTAAAACTCATTCTACACCTCTCCTATAGTATAAATTACTTTCCTTGATACTCTGAGGTCTTTCCCACTTACTTGCAGTCACAATATTCCAGGTCACTTAGGATTCTAGAAGCCTGACAAGCAAGTAAATGTGGTGTTGCTATCTCAAGACTTCCAATTGCCTTGAGGTCAATCTTCTGTCACCTGCAGGAACCAGAGAGGCAGGAAATCTAAAGGTTTTGTTTCCTTTTTTCTTTTTTAAAAAACTGTTCCTATTGCAAAAAAACAGCTGTTGAAAAGTCAGTGGTGACAAAAATAGATGGAAAGAATCTAGTACTGTGCTCGCTTCGGCAGCACATATACTAAAATTGGAACGATACAGGAAGATTAGCATGGCCCCTGCACAAGGATGACATGCAAATCCGAGAAGCGTTCCATATTTTTAATAGGGGTGCCAGAACAACAGAAAGAGGAACAAGGATTAGAAAACCTATTTGAAGAAATAATATCAGAAAACTTCCCTGAGGTGAGGAAGAAAAAAGTCACACAAGCACAGAGAGTTCCAAACAAGGTGAACCCGAAAAGACCCACACCAAGACACATCATAATTACCATTGCAAATGTCCAAGACAAAGAGAGAATCTTAAAGGCTGCAAGAGAGAGACAGAAAGTTACTTACAAGGGATCTCCAATTAGATTATCAAATGATTTCTCAACAGAAACACATCAGGCCAGAAAAGAATGGAAGGAAATTTACAAAGTGATGCAAAGCAAATGAATGAATCCAAGAATACTCTATCCAGCAAGACTATCATTCAAAATTGAAGGGGAAATAAGAAGCTTCACAGACAAAAAAAGGCTAAGGGAGTTTATCACCACCAAGTCAGCAATGCAAGGAATGCTAAAGGCAATGGTGCAAAAAGAAGAAATAAAAAGCTCAGAAAGAAAACAGCCACAAAAAAATAGAAATGGCTACAAACAAGTACCTTTCAATAATAACTTTAAACGTAAACGGACTAAATGCTCCAATCAAAAGACATCAAGTGCCTGAATGGATAAAAAAAACATGACCCATACATTTGCTGTCTACAAGAGACCCACCTCATTAGAAGGGACTCACACAGACTGAAAGTGAAGGGATGGAAAAATAATTTTCAGGCAAATGGAAATGAAAAAAAAGCTGGGGTAGGAATTCTTATATCGGACAAAATAGACCTCAAAGTGAAGGCCATAACAAGAGATAAGGGAGGCCACTTCATAATACTAAAGGGATCAATAAAACAAGAGGATATAACCCTGATAAACATATATGCACTCAATGCAGGAGCACCCAAATACATAAAAAATCTCCTGGAAGATATCAAGGGAGAGACTGACAACAATACAATCATCATAGAGGACTTTAATACACCACTGACATCACTGGATAACTCCTCTAGACAAAAAATTGGCAAAGAAACAGCAATCCTAAATGACTCAATAGATCCGATGGACTTAATTGATATCTTCAGAACATTTCACCACAAAGCCACGAAATATACGTTCTTCTCAAGTGCTCATGGGACATATTCAAAAATAGAGCACATATTGGGTCACAAACTAAGTCTCCCCAAATTAAAGAAGATTGAAATCATACCAAGCATCTTCTCAGACCACAAGGGCATAATTTTAGAAATAAACTACAATAAAAACAACTCAAAATACTCAAACACTTGGAAGCTGAATAGCATGTTATTAAATATTGATGGGGTTATCAATGAGATCAAAGAAGAAATTAAAAACATCCTAGAAACTAATGACAATGAAAACACAACAATCCAGAACCTAGGGGACACAATGAAAGCAGTCCTGAGAGGGAAGTTTATAGCTCTACAGGCCTATCTCAAAAAACAAGAAAAAAATGGTAGTAAATCATCTAAATCTACATCTCAAAGAATTAGAAAGAGAGCAACAAGAAAAGCCCAAGAGTGAGCAGAAGGAAGGAGATAATAAAGATTAGAGCAGAAATAAATGACATAGAGACCAAAAAAAATATACAGAAAATCAATGAAACCAAGAACTGATTCTTTGAAAGGATAAACAAGATTGACAAACCTCTAACCAGGCTCACCAAGAAGCAAAGAGAGAGGACCCAAATAAACAAAATAAGAAATGATAGAGGTGAAATAACAACAGACTCCGCAGAAATACAAATGATTGTTAAAAAAACTATGGACCACTCTACTCCAACAAACTAGAGAACCTGGAGGAAATGGACAAATTCATAGAAAAATACAACATTCCAAAACTTAATCAGGAATAATCTAAAAATCTCAATAGGCCAATAACTATGGAAGAAATTGAAGCAGTCATCAAAAAACTTCCAGCAAACAAAAGCCCAGGACCTGACGGCTTCACAGGGGAGTTTTACTAAACATTCAAGGAAGAACTAAAACCTATCCTCCTCAGACTACTACAAAAAATTCAAGAGGAAGGAACACTTTCAAGCTCATTCTATGAAGCCAGCATCACCCTAATACCAAAACCAGTGAAAGACAACACAATGAAAGAGAATTACAGGCCAATATCCCTCATGAACATAGATGCCAAAATTCTCAACAAAATCTTAGCAAATCGGATCCAGCAGTACATCAGGAAGATCATACAACATGACCAAGTAGGATTCATCCCAGGGATGCAAGGATGGTATAATATCTGAAAATCAATAAACGTGATACATCACATAAACAAATTGTAAGGAAAAGAAAACACATAGTCATATGAATTGATGCATAAAAAGAGTTTGACAAAATTCAACACCCATTTTTCATAAAAACTCTCAGCAAGGTGGGAATTGAAGGATCATACCTCAACATAATAAAAGCCATATATGACAGGCCCACAGCCAACATCATATTCAATGGACAGAAACTAACACCATTTGCCCTAAGAACAGGAACAAGACAGGGATGCCCACTCTCACCACTCCTGTTCGACATATTACTGGAAGTATTAGAAATTGCAGTCAGACAAGACGACGAAAAAAAAGGCATCCAAATTGGAAAAGAAGAAGTAAAACTGTCCTTATTTGCAGATGGCATGATATTATACATAAAAACCCTAAAGACTCCATCAAAAAACTATTAGACTTAATAAATGAATTTGGCAATGTAGCAGGATACAAAATTAACCCCAAGAAATCTGAGGCATTTCTATACACCAATGGTGAACTTACAGAAAGTGAGACTAAAAAAACAATCCCATTTACCATCACACCAAATATATTAAGCTACCTAGGAATAAACTTAACTAAAAAGGTAAAAGGCCTCTACTCAGAAAACTACAGGACGTTGAAAAAAAAGAGATAAAGGAAGACATAAACAGATGGAAGAACATACTGTGTTCATGGATTGGTAGAATCAACATCATTAAAATGTCCATACTTCCCAAAGCAATCTATAAATTCAACACACTTCCCATTAAAATACCAATGGCATATTTCAAAGACCTAGAACGAACTCTCCAAAAATTCATCTGGAATAAAAAAAGACCCCGAATAGCTGCAGCGATCCTGAAAAAGAACAAAGTAGGTGGGATCTCAATACCAGATATCAAACTGTATTACAAAGCCACTGTTCCCAAAACTGCCTGGTACTGGCACCCGAACAGACATATAGATCAATGGAATAGAATAGAGAGTCTAGAAATTGGCCTGAACCAATATGCTCACTTAATATTTGACAAAGGAGGCAAGAACATACAATGGAGTCAAGATAGTCTCTTCAATAAATAGTGTTGGGAAAATTGGACACATACATGCAAGAAAATGAAACTAGACCACCAACTTACACCATACACAAAAATAAACTCAAAATGGGTAAAGGATTTAAATATACGACGGGAAACCATAAAAATTCTAGAAGAATCCAAAGGCAACAACATCTCAGACATATGCCGAAGCAATTTCTTCACCGATACAGCTCCTAGGGCATTGGAAACTAAAGGGAAAATAAATAAATGGGACTACATCAAAATAAAAAGCTTCTACACAGCAAAAGAAACCATCAACAAAACAACAAGAAAGCCCACTGCATGGGAGAACATATTTGCCAATGTTATCACCGATAAGGGTTTAATCTCCAACATTTATAGGGAACTCATACAACTTAACAAAAGGAAGATAGGAAGATAAACAATCCAATCAAAAAATGGGCAAAGGACCTAAGTAGACACTTTTCAAAAGAGGACATTCAGAAAGCCAAGAGACTTATGAAAACATGCTCAAAGTCACTAACCATCTGAGAGATGCAAATCAAAATGACAATGAGGTACCATCTCACACCTTTCAGAATGGCTATCATCAACAAATCAACAAATCAACAAATGACAAGTGCTGGAGAGGATGTGGAGAAAAAGGAACACTCGTGCACTGCTGGTGGGAATGCAGACTGGTGCAGCCACTATGGAAGACAGTATGGATTTTACTCAAAAAACTAAAAATGGAAGTCCCATTTGACCCTGTAATCCCACTTCTAGGAATATATCCCAAGAAACCAGAAACACCAATCAGAAAGGATATGTGCACCCCTATGTTCATAGCAGCACAATTCACCATAGCTAAGATCTGGAAATAGCCTAAGTGCCTGTCAATAGATGAATGGATTAGAAAACTGTGGTACATCTACACGATGGAATACTATGCTGCTGTAAAAAAGAAGGAACTCTTGCCATTTGCAACAGCATGGATGGAACTGGAGAGCATTATGCTAAGTGAAATAAGCCAGTCAATGAAGGAAAAATACCACATGATCTCACTCATTTCTGGATAATAAAGACCATTATAAACTTATGAACAAAAATAGATACAGAGGCAGAGCAGCCTCAAACTATCAAACTACAGTGGGAAGGTCAAGGAGGGTTGCGGGGCAGGAGGCAGGGGTAAGAGATCACCCGAAGGACTTGTATGCATGCATATAAGCATAACCAATGGACATAAGACACTGGGGGATAGGGGAGGCTAGGGAATTGTCAAGGGCGGGGTAAAAAAAGAGACATATGTAATACTCTTTGTAATACTTTAAGCAATAAAACAATTAAAAAGATAAAAAATAAAAATAAATAAATAAAAATAAATGTTCAACAACAACAACAAAAAAGAATCCAGTAATAAGATTATAACCAATGCAAAGTAAAAAAAAGTGCACTGCTAAATAACAACTTGAAAAATAATGACATAAAAACTCAGAAACATTAAAATTAGGATCTGGAAGTGATATCTGTACACCCATGTTCATAACAGCATTATTCATAATAGCTACAATGTGGAAGCAACCCAAGTGTTCACTAACAGATGAATGGATAAGCAAAATGTGGTATATACATACAATGGAATATTATTGAGCCTTTAAAATAGCGGTTCTCAACCTGTGGGTCGCGACCTCTTTGGTGGTCGAACAACCCTTTCACAGGGGTCACCTAAGACCATCCTGCATATCAGATATTTACGTTACGATTCATAACAGTAGCAACATTACAGTTATGAAGTAGCAACAAAAATAATTTTATGGTTGGGTCACAACATGAGGAACTGTATTTAAAGGGCCAGAAGGTTGAGAACCACTGATTTAAAAGGAAGGACATTCTGTAATATGCTGCAATATGAATAAACCTTGAGGCCATTATGGTAAATGAAATGAGACCATCACAAAAAGACAAATACTGTATGATTCCACTTATGTAGGTACTAAGAGTAGTCAATATCATAGAGAAAAAAATAGAATGGTGGTTGCCAGGGGCTGGGGATCGAGAGGGGTGTTATTGTTTACTGGGTAAAGTTTCAGTTTTACAAAATGAAAAGAGTTGTGGAAATGGATGGTGGTGATAGTTGCATAATATTATGAATGTATTTAAGGCCACTGACCTGTACACTTAAAATGGTAAATGTTATGTTATGTGTACTGTAGCACAATATAAAAAAGAAAAAACTCAGAACCAATGAAAAAGCAACAAAGGCTAGAGATAGAAAAAAGACCAAAATTATAAGAACAGCAAAGAAAAAAACAAGAAGAGAAAAAATGAGTCAAACAGAGGCAGCATACCTAAGCAGCAAGAGTAGTGTAGAGCAGGTATAGGTACTGAAAGCAGGAATGATGACAATGGATACTTATGTGCCTGCTTCCTGTGTGCATGTACAAGAATTTCTCTAGAGTACAGCTTAAGAAGTTGAATTGCTGGATCAAAGGGTGTGGGAACCACGCCAAAGACCCTGGATAGTCAAGGCCTTGTTAGTATGTAGGAATGGCCAAGGCCACTCTGAACATGGGAATCTTAATCAGAATGTTCAAAGCTAAGATACCATAAGCAGGTGCAAGGCCACAGGGATCTCATGGTATACTCTGCACGCATGCCCTTCTATAACTCAAATGATTGATGTAACTGTTGGCTAGAGACCTCTTTTGTCTAAGTGGTATAATACATGGTATAATACATGGTAGAGTGTGCTGGAGACGCTGAGGTAGGCACAGAGGATGTTGTTACTATGTAAGGCTGGAGAGGTTGAAGAAGCTGCTGAGGCAGAGAGCTCAGGTGCCACTACCATGTGAGGTGATGAGTCTAGGGACAGCGTGTGGCTGCTCAAATAATAGCTGTGGGTACAGAGACTATTACTGCTTAATGGTAAAGATGTATTAGTTTATTAGCTGGTGTGCAGCTACCTGTATAGGACTGTTGTAAAGGACTGTTTTGTCTGATGGCTATATGACCACTGGCTCCTACAATAAAGACTCATTCTTACACACCCACAACTACTCATGGTTTCTCCATCTACTACCCAGTGTCCAAGAAGGTCCAGCCCCTGGCTGGGCCCCCACAGTTAGTGAAATGGGCAGGGTTGGAGAAGGAGCCTGCCCTAATAGTTGGCATAGTCGAGCAGAGGATTCAGAAGACTACATTGACTCAGAGCACCTGTACTTGGGCAGTGCTCTGGCTGCATCTAACAGAGGGTATATAAAAGTTCAACTTTAAGTTTCAAAGTGGTGATCCAAAAAAATCTATAGTGACAAAAATTTCATCAGTGGTTGCCAAGGACTGAGACCTTGGAGAAGCAATGAACTTCAAAGAGGTAGTGATTACATGGGTGTAAATATTTGTCAAAATTCATTAACTGATACACTTTAAAAAGGTAAATTTTTCGAATTTTTCATGCACTCTTTATTTCTATATCTTTATAACATGCCTTGGAAAGACAAGCCCCCCTCCCCCCCAATCACTGGCCACTTTTTCTTTGGGAGTATAATGGCTGTTACTATCTCTTGGGTCTTCCATGTAAGTTTTAGGAGCAGCTCATCGTTTCGTGGAGAATCCAATTGATGATATGAATGGAATTGAGTTGAATCTAGAGGTGCATTTGGTAAAATTTTACTAATTGCTCTATTCAATCTTTCTATCCATGGTATATCTCCAATTTATAAAATGTTCCCTAGAAAGGACTTTAAAAAAAGAAAATTGATTGCCTTACATTTTTTGTTGTTATCAAATGTTTTCTTTTTTATTATTGTTTCTAACAATCCTAATAATTGTTCCTGATGAATATAAATGGAGTTGATTTCTGTATATTGATTATTTTAGCTACTTTAAACTCTTTAAATTAGATAATTATAGAATCCACAAATGCTATTTATTTCTTCCTTTCCAATTATTATATCTTTTATTTATTTTTCTTTTCTTTATACAATATCTAGAACTTCTAGAATAATACTGAATAGGAGTAATGAGAACCAGCATCCTTGTCTTGTTTCTTAACTTACAGGGGCTATTTTCAATATTCCTTAATCAGAAAGTATGTTTGATGTAGGATTTCTAGATTCAATGTATCAGGTTACAGAAATTCCCTTTTATTTCTAGTTTGTGATGCTTTATTATTATTATTGATATACTTTGGATTTTGCCTGATGCTTTTTCATATCTATTGAGATAATCAAATATGATGTTTGCATTAATGCAGTGAACAACACTAAGTAATTTTCTTTTTTAAAAAAATATATTTTATTGATTTTTTACAGTGAGGAAGGCAGAGAGAGAGTTAGAAACATCGATGAGAGAGAATCATCGATCAGCCGCCTCCTGCACATCTCCCACCGGGGATATGCCCGCAACCCAGGTACATGCCCTTGACCGGAATCGAACCTGGGACCTCTCAGTCCGCAGGCCGACGCTCTATCCACTGAGCCAAACCGGTTTCGGCAACACTAAGTAATTTTCTAATGTTACATCAACCTTGAGTTTTTCTGAAATATTATCTTTCTTAGACTTTGTTAGATTTAATTTTATAATATTTTGTGGGTTTACATCTGTGTTTATGAGTGACTGTGCTGTAATTTTACTTTCTTTAATTATCTATCTCTGGTTTTGTTATTGAGGTTTTACTGGCTCCATTAAAAAAGTAGAAATACATACCTTGTTTTACTTTCTTAGAATAATTTATATAAAATTGAAGTTAGCTTTAAGTGTTTGGCTGAGCTCTCCTTTAAACGATCTGAACCTGTTGTTCTCATTATGTGATGATTTTTAGTGACTTTATTTTTTTAATTTAAATCATTTTTTTATTTTTCAATTATAGCTGACATACAATATTATATTAGTTTTAGGTGTACTCCCATGATTAGACATTATATAACTTGTAAGTGATTATCCTGATTAATTTAGTACCCATCTGACACTATACATAGTTATTAGAATGTTATTGACAATATTTCGTATGCTGTACTTATGTCCCCATAACTATTCTGTAACAACCAATTTATACTTATTAATCTCTTCATCTTTTTCACCCACCCACTCCACCTTTCTTCTCATCATGCTTCTTCACTTATTTTGTTTTTTAGATTCATTTACTGATAGATATGTATTTATTGACATCTTCATTTTTTTTCTTCTTAAAGAGGACTCTTTAACAAGTCATGTACTAATGATTTGGTTTTAGTTTTCTTTGCTTTTTCGGAAGCTCTTTATCTGACACTCAATTTAAATGACAGCTTTGCTGGGTAGACTAATCTTGGTTGTAGGTCCTTACTTTTCATCACTTTGAATATTTCTTACAACTCCCTTCTGGCTTGCAAAGTTTATGTTGAGAAATCAGCTGACAGTCTTAAGAGGAGCTCCCTTGCAGGTAACTAACTGCTTTTCTCTTGCTGTTTTTAAGATTATCTCTTTGTCTTTAGACTTTTGCATTTTAATTATGATGTCTTATTGTGGGCTTCTTTGGGTTCATCTTGTTTGGGGCTCTGCCCTTCCTGGTCTTGTATGTCTATTTCTTTCACCAGGTTAGGGAAGTTTTCTGTTGTTTTTTTTCAAATAGGTTTTCAATTTCTTGTTCTCTCTCATATCCTTCAGCACCCCCATGATGCAAATGTTGATACGTTTGAAGTGTACCAAAGGCTCCATACACTATCTACATTTTTTTGTATTCTTTTTTTCTTCTTGCTGTTCTGATTGGGTGTTTTTTGCTTCCTTATATTCCAAATCACTGATTTTATTCTCAGCTTCATTTACTCTACTGTTGACTCCCTGTAAATTATTCTTCCTTTCAGTTAATGTATCCTTAATTTCTGACTTGTATTTTTTTGTGTGTGCTTTCCATATTCTTGTTTATGGTTTCCATGTCCTTTTTTATGCTGTTGAAGTTCTCACTAAGTTCAATGAGCATCCTCATAACCAGTGTTTTGAACTCTGCATCTAATAGATTGCTTGCCTCTGTTTTGTTTAGTTCTTTTTCGGAAATTTTGTTCTGTTTTCATTTGGGACAGGTTTTTTTGTCTACTCATTTTGGCTACCTCCTTGTGATTTTATCTATGTATTAAAAACAAATTGGGCTTGGTAGAGTGGCTTGATGTAGTAGGTGTCCTGAAGGGTCCAGTGGCACATCCTCCCCAATTACCCAAGCTGGGCACTCCATTTGTGCACCCCACCATGTGGTCTGTGTACACCCTCCTGTTGTAGTTGAGCCTTGATTGATGTTGGCACATCAATGGGAGGGATTTACCTGCAGGCTGATCTTCTGCAAGGACTGGCTGTGACTACTGACAACCACGGGGGATGAGTAGTTCAGGGACCCACCCCACAGAGCAGAATTTACTTCAGCAGGTCTCTGGTGCCCACTGAGTATGCCCCTTGAGTGTGTTGTTTTAGAGGTGAATGGTGGTGTTTCAATGTGGTCTGAAGCTATCCACTGGCTCTGGGGCCTCTCTGGAGCTCCAGACCAAGGTCAGCCACCACCTGTGTTCTGCCCAGGGCCACCCAGCACGAGCTACAAAGTGATCTGCTGATGTCTGCTACTTGTGCTGGGCTTAGAGGTGTATGATCTTATTTCTTTACTAGTTAGTTATAGGATTAGTTAGTTATCTTACACAATTACATTGAGGGTGTGTGTTTGGATTCCCAGCTTTATGTAGGGATACAGGGAGTTCCTATAAAAAAAAAATCTGTCTTGGCTCTATGTTTACCTCCTGCTACCCACTCCTAATTAAGTGTTTAAGGGTGTGGTGGGAGCTCAGGGTCTCTAGAATTTAAAAAGTCCCTCAGGGAAAAGGTTAGTTTACCTCTCAGGTTTCTCCTATTTTCAACTACTTTTTGGCCTTTGTGAAATCATCCCTTGTCTGCCAAGTCAGCAAAGTTTGACATATACTGGAAATGGAAGTTTCTTCAGACTTCTCAGAGACTAAACATATATTCTGTAAAATCTCAAAGTGGGGTTCTACTATCAGTTTCCCAAATTTATTTGACCACAGAAACTTTTTCTCTCAGAGCATCTTGAGGAATAAATACTTCATAAATCACAACTGGGGAAACCCTGTGATCAATGATCTTTAACTACATTATACCTCTAGCATACTATAGTTCACTCCTTTTGTACCATTGGAGAAAAATCACAGGCTTACATAAGAGTAAAATTATTCAATTATTCACTTTGAGGCACTTAGATTAGTGTTTCTCAGGATACCTCTGAAATGTTAAGCACTCAGGGCAGGAAAAATACCAAAGCACATAGAGCAGACATTCTTGAGCCTCTGACAGTTAGAAAGCAAGCACCAACCTGATGGAAAGTTTTATACAAGTATAATTCTTAAAATCAAAATTTCAGACTTCTTTCTAAACATAGATAACTAAGCATACATGTTTAGCTCCACATTCTCCTGGAATATTCACTAAAATGACCCCCCCCCAAAAAAAAATGAAGGAAAGGCATAAACTCATGTACAAAGAGAACAGAAGCGGGGAAAATAGCAGACAAGAGAAACAAACATCTTAGAAAAATGAAAAGCTTATGACCAAGTAGAAGCTAACTTAGCAGGTCAAGCAAATTTTAAAGCTAAACTTGCAATAAGAGTAGCCATCAAGAAGCAAGCCTAGTTGTGCCTCAAAAAATCCTGAAAAGGCTCAAGATTTAGAGATACAAGACATACCAGAAAGATAGAGTACAGATTGATGTAGTTGACAGACAACTACTGCCTACCTCCACCCAGATCAATTTCTAGTACAGTAAAAACAGACAGAATCTAGACTTGGGACACCAGGAACAATTGAAGATGAAAATGAAGGATCTTGTTGAAATGAAAGGTATTAAATGAATATCTACATACTGAATGGTGAAACCTTCAGCTCTTTTCCTTCATGCATCTCTCACAATATCAGCAGGATATTATAGAGTCCAGGCAGGAAATCAAAGGATATCCAGCAGGATATTATAGAGTCCAGGCAGGAAATCAAAGGAAAAACTATTCTATAGATATTGATGGTGGACCCCCAATTTAAAAGTTGTATCCCCCCCACAATCACCCAGTATAATTTTTACTAGTTAACAAGTCTTCCTCAGAAATGAACATCTATTCATGTTCTAGCATCCTATCTAATAAAGAGGGAGTATGCTAATTGACCCTCACACCATCGCAAATATGGCAGCACCCACAGCCAATAAGGAGGGAATATGCTAATTGACTGCCCCACCCTCAAATATGGAGGCGCCCACAGCCAATAAGGAGGGAATATGCTAATTGACTGTCATGCCCTCAAAGATGGCAGTGCCCACAGCCACAAGATGGCTGTGCTCAGTCCCCTCAGCCCCACCAGGGCAGCAGGTATGCAGCCAGTCTGGAGTCCACCAGTTCCCTCAGCCCCCTAGCCGCTCAGGGCTGGCCCAAGGCACAGGTAACTAGGGCCAGATGAGGCTTACACTGCCAGCAATGGCAGCAGCAGAGGTATGATGGGGCATCACCTTCCCCTGATCGCTGGGTCGCTGCCCGCCCCTGAGGGCTCCCAGACTGTGAGAGGGGGCAGGCTGGACTAAGGGACCCCTGCCTCCAGTGCATGAATTTTCATGCACTGCCACATTTGCGATGGTGTGAGGACCTCTAGTCTATATATATAAAGTGTCCCCATGGTAGTTTGACCAGAAGACCAGGAGTTCAATCACTCACTATGATGTGCACTGACCACCAGGGGATGGCACAGAATGAAGGAAGGTCCCAGTTGGCAGCTGGCAGCCAGGGAAAGGAAGCCCTAGCCAGCATCCACAAGGCCCCAACTGGCCATGATCACTGGCCAGGCCTAGGGACCCTATCTGTGCTCGATTTTCATGCACCAGGTCTCTAGTATTTAATAATGCCTCACTCAAATATAAAAGGACAGCTACGAATAATCAAACATTTTACAAAATAAAATAACAGACAGTTAAAAAAAAAAAACAAGGCAAGTAATTACACAACTTGGGCAAAATAGATAAATTCCTAAAAACATACAATCTTCCAAAACTAAATCAGGAAGAAACAGAAAACCTGAATAAATCAATTATAACTAATGAAATTGAAGAAGTAATA
Organism: Myotis nattereri; assembly: GCF_964212035.1. Taxonomy (NCBI): domain Eukaryota; kingdom Metazoa; phylum Chordata; class Mammalia; order Chiroptera; family Vespertilionidae; genus Myotis; species Myotis nattereri. The sequence goes on along the minus strand of NC_138078.1, from coordinate 94,007,951 downwards.
AAAAAATTTTAAACTCCCAGCGAACTAAAGTCCTGGACTGGATGGCTTCAAAGGTTAATTTTATCAAACTTTCAAAGAAAAACTAACACCTATTCTTCACAAACTATCCCAAAAAAATCCATGAGGAAGGAATACTTCCAAGCTCTTTTTATGAGGCCAGCATTATCCTAATTCCAAAACCAGATAAAGATGCTACAAAGAAAGAGAATTACAGGCCAATAGCCCTGGTGAACATAGATGCTAAAATCTTCAACAAATTATTAACAAATCATATCCAGCAATATATTAAAAAGATCATACAGCATGATTAAATGGGATTTATTTCATTTCAGGGATGCAAGGTTGGTACAATATTCACAAATCAATATACATGATATATCACATACACAAAATGAAGGATAAAAAAATTACATGCTCATATCAATAGATGCAGAAAAAGCATTTGATAAAATCCAGTACCCATCCTATATCATAAAAAGCTATTATGCAAATCGACTGAATGGTGGAACAACCAGTTGTTATGATGCACTCTGACCACCAGCAGGCAGATGCTCAATGTGGGAGCTGTCCCCTGGTGGTCAGTGCGCTCCCACAGTGGGAGTGCCACTCATCCAGAAGCCAGGCTCATGGCTGGTGAGCTCAGTAGCAGTGGCAGGAGCTTGTCCTGCCTATGCTGCAGTGCTAAGGATGTCCAACTGCCAGCTCTCGGACTGCAAGAAGGAGCAGGCCGGGCTGAGGGACCCTCCACCCTGAGTGCACAAATTTCGTACACTGAGCCTCTAGTTTATGATAAAAACTCTAAGCAAAGTGGGAATAGAGGGATCATTCCTCAACATAATAAAGGTCATATATGACAAACCTAAAGCTAATATCATATTCAGTGGGCAAAACTTAAAAGTGTTTACCTTACTATCAGGAACAAGACAGAGATGTCTGCTTTTACCATGCTTATTCAACATAGTACTGGAAGTTCTATCCACAGCAGTCAAAAAAGAAGAAGTAATAAAAGGCAACAAAATTGTAAAGATGGTTGTAAAACTGTCATTATTTGCAGATGACATGATATTGTACATAGAAAACCCTAAGGACTCCATCAAAAAACTTCTAGATCTAATAAATGAATTTGCTAAAGTAGCAGGATACAAAATTAATATTCAGAAATCAATGGCGTTCTTATACACCACTAATGAACTATCAAAAAGAGAAATTGAGAAAAAATCCCATTTACTATTGCAACAACAAAAATAAGGTACCTACAAATAACTTTAACCAAGGAGGGGGGAAAAAAAAAAAACGGTACTTGGAAAATTATAGGACACTGAGGAAAGACATTGAGGAAGATACAAGTAAGTAGGAGCATATACCGTGTTCATTAATTGGTAGAATTAACATCATTAAAATGTCCATACTATCCAAAGCAATCTACAGATTTAATGCTATCCCCATTAAAATACCAAAAGTATATTTCACAGATCTAGAACAAATATTTATATGGAACCAAAAACACCAAATAGCCTCAGCAATCTTGAGAAAGAAGAACAAAGTTGGAGGAATCAGAATACACGATATCAAGTTATACTATAAAGCCACTATAATCAAAACAGCCTGGAACTAGCACTAGAACAGGCATATAGACCAAAGAAACAGAACAGACAGCCCATAAACCAACTCATGCTTTTATGGTCAATAAATATTTGACAAAAGAGGCAAGAGTATGCAATGGAGTAAAGATAGTCTCTTCAATAAAAGGTATTGGGAAAATTGGACAGGTACATGAAAAAAAATGAAACTAGACGAAAAACTTACACCATACACAATAAATTCAAAATGTATAAAAGACTTAAATGTAAGTCACAAAACCATAAAAATCCTAGAAGAAAACATAGATAGCAAAATCTCAGGCATCTCTTGTAGCAATATTTTTGTCAATATATCTCCTCGGGCAAGTGAAACAAAGGAAAAATAAACAAACAGGACTACATCAAACTAAAAAGCTTTTTCACAGCAGAAAAAACCATCAAAAAAATAAAAAGGGAACCCACTGAATGAGAGACATATTTGCCAATGATACATTTTATAAGGGGTTAATTTCCAAAAATATATAAATAACTTATACAACTAAACACCAGGAAGACAAACAGTCTAATTAAGAATGGGCACATGTTATCCATGGCTAGCTTTCCCATGTGTCTCATTTTCACACTGCTCTCTCTGGTGTCTTTTCATCATATCAGCATAAAATATTGACAATATTTGTTGAAAATGCACCCCCCTATTGGTGATTGTATTCATGGGGAGCAGCTTCTTCCCATGCTCCTCTCAACTCAACCCAGTGCTAATTCTGAAAAAAAAAAAAATGAAGTCCAGTATTATACAGAGGATGTAAAGGGCTCTGTATCTCATTTTGTACATCATCAGGGAAGGATTCTTAATAGATTCAAATTCTAAAGATTAGTACACTATATTAAAATATCAACAACCCAACAGGAAAAAATGGTCAAAGAATACAACAGTTCACTGAAATGGAAATTCAAATGAGTCTTAAATATATGGAAATATATGCAAACTCATTAATAATAATTGCAAAATAGAAAAACTTAAATACCCTTTATATTTATCAGATTTGCTAAAATAAAACATCTGATAGCTCACTAAGAGGTAAGTCTATAAAAAAAGGCATTCTGATACATTGCTGGTGAGAATACAATAAGTACACTTCTATGGAAGGCAGTCTGGTAAAACAGAACAAATTTATTAAAAACGCTTATTTACCTTTACTAAAAGATGAGTAAACTTGAGAGCTTATAGGTTTGAAGTAAGAATTGGGCAAGATAAAGGTTAGCTTATATTTGCAGCTATTTTCTCACTTAATTTTTTTTAAATTTTTGTCTATTGATTAAAGTATTACATATGTGTCCTTATCCCTCCATTGCCCCCACACCTCCCCATGAATGGCCACACTGCCTGGGTGTCTGTGTCTATTGGTTAGGCTTATATGCATGCATACAAGTCCTTCAGTTGATCTCTCCCTCTTAGCCCCACCCTCCCCTACCTTCCCTCTGAGGTTTCAAGGTCTGCTCAATGCTTCTCTGTCTCTAGATCTGTTTTTATTCATCAGTTTATGTTATTCATTATATTCCACAAATGAGTGATATTTATCTTTCTCTGACTGGCATATTTCACTTAGCATAATGCTCTCCAGTTCCATCCATGCTGTTGCAAATGGTAGGAATTCCTTCTTTTTTACCATAACATAGTATTCCATTGTGTAGATGTACCACAGTTTTTTAATCCACTCATCTGTTGATGGGCACTTTGGCTGTTTCCAAATCTTACCTATGGTAAATTGTGCTTCTATGAACATAGAGGTGCATATATCGTTTCCGATTGGTGTTTCTGTTTTCCTGGGATATATTTCTAGATGTGGGATTACTGGGTCAAATGGGAGTTCCGTTTACAGTTTTTTTGTGAAAACTCCATACTGTTCTCCACAGTGGCTGCACCAGTCTGCATTCCCACCAGCAGTGCAAGAGGGTTCCTTTTTCTTCACATCCTCTCTAGCACTTGTCGTTTGTTGATTTGTTAATGATAGCCATTCTGACAGGTGTGAGATGGTACCTCATTGTTGTTTTGATTTGCATCTCTCAGATGATTAGTGACTTTGAGCATGTTTTCATATGTCTCTTGGCCTTTCTTCTGTCTTCTTTCAAAAAGTATCTATTTAGGGCCTTTGCCCATTTTTTGATTGGATTGTTTATCTTCCTTTTGTAAAGTTGTATGAGTTCCCTATAAATAGTGGAGTTTAAACCCTTATCAGTGATAACATTGGCAAATATGTTCTCCCATGCAGTGGGCTTTCTTGTTGTTTTGTTGATGGTTTCTTTTGCTGTGTAGAAGCTTTTTATTTTGATGTAGTCTCATTTTTTTATTTTCCCTTTAGTTTCCATTGCCCTATGAACAGTATCAGTGAGGACATTTCTTTGGCATATGTCTGAGATTTTTCTGCCTGTGAATTCCTCTACTATTTTTATGGTTTCCTGTCTTAAGTTTAAGTCCTTTTCCATTTTGAGTTTATTTTTTTGTATGATGTAAGTTGGTGATCCAATTTCATTGTTTTGCATTATCTATCCAATTTTCCCAACACCATTTATTGAAGAGGTTGTCTTGACTCCATTGTATGTTCATGCCTCCTTTGTCGAATACTAATTGAACATAGTGGTTTGGGTTGATTTCTGGGTTCTCTATTCAATTCCATTGACCTATATGTCTGTTCTTGTGCCAGTACCAGGCTGTTTTGAGAAGAGTGGCTTTGTAATACAGCTTGATATCTTGTATTAAGATCCCATCTACTTTGCTCTTCTTTCTCAGGATTGCTGCAGATATTCGGGGTCTTTTTTTATTCCAGATGAATTTTTGGAAAGTTCATTCTAGGTCTGTGAAATATGCCATTGGTATTTTAATGGGGAGTGCATTGAATCTATAGATTGCTTTGGGTAGTATGGACATCTTGATGATGTCAATTCCACCAATCCATGAACACATTATGTTCTTCCATCTGTTTATGTCTTCCTCTATATCCTTTTCCAGTGTCCTGTAGTTTTCTGTGTACAGGTCTTTTACCTCCTTAATCAAGTTTATTTCTAGGTATCTTAATTTTTTTTGGTGCGATGGTAAATGGGATTGCTTTTTTAGTCTCTCTTTCTGTAAGTTCAATATTGGTGTATAGAAATTCCATAGATTTATTGGCATTAATTTTGTATCCTGCTACATTGCTGAATTCATTTATTAAGTCTAATAATTTTTGGTGGAGTCTTTAGGGTTTTCTATGTACAGTATCATGTCATCTGCGAATAATGACAGTTTTACATATTCTTTTTCAATCTGGATACCTGTAATTTCTTCTTCTGGTCCAATTGCTATGGCTAGCAGTTACAAAATTATGTGGAACTGGAGTGGTGCCAGTGGGCAGCCCTGTATCATATCTGTTATTCGTGCCCATTGAGTATGATGTTGGCAGTAGTTTTGTCATATAAGGCTTTTATTATGTTGAGGTATGATCCCACTATTCCCATTTTGCTGAGGGTTTTTATCAAGAAAGGGTGTTATATCTTGTCAAATGCGTTTTCTGCATCAATTGATATGACTATTTGATTTTTATCTTTCAACTGTTTATGTGATATATCACGTTTATTGATTTGTGGATATTGTACCATCATTGCATTCCCGGATAAATCCTACTTGGTCATGGTGTATGATCTTTCTGATGTAATGCTGGATCCTTGTTGCCATAATTTTGTTGAGGATTTCGGCATCTGTGTTCATGAGAGATATTGGCCTGTAATTCTCTTTCATTGTGTTGTCTTTATCTGGTTTTGGTATTAGGGTAATGCTGGCTTCATACAATGAGCTTGGAACTGTTCTTTATTCTTGAATTTTTTGGAATAATCTGAGGAGGATAGGTTTTAGTTCTTCTTTGAATGATTGGTAAAAAAAATAAATAAATAAATAAATACATAAATAAATAAATAAATAAAAACCCTTTGAAGCCTTCTGGACTCGGGCTTTTGTTTGTTGGAAGGTTTTTGATGACTGTTTCAATTTCTTCCATAGTTATCGGCCTATTCAGGTTTTTAGATTCTTCCTGATTGAGTTTTGGAAGGTTATACTTTTCTAGGAATATGTCCATTTCCTCCAGGTTGTCTAGTCTGTTGGAATAGAGTTGTTCATAGTATTTTTTAACAATCCTTTGTATTTCTGTGGGATCTGTTGTTATTTTGCCTCTTTCATATCTGATTTTGTTTATCTGGTTCATCTCTCTTTGCTTCTTTTTTTAATTATTGCTTAAAGTATTACAAAGGGTATTACATATGTGTCCTTTTTTTTCCCCCTCCCTTGACAATCCGATGGTCTCCCCTAACCCCCCAGTGTCTTGTGTCCATTGGTTATGCTTATATGCATGCATACAAGTCCTTCGGTTGATCTCACACCCCCCTCACACCTGCCCCCTTACCCTCCCGGCCTACCCGCTGCAGTTTGACAATCTGTTTGAGGAAGCTCTGCCTCTGTATCTATTATTGTTCAAAAGTTTATAATGGTCTCTAGTAACCATGAATGAGTGAGATCATGTGGTATTTTTCCTTCATTGACTGACTTATTTCACTTAGCATAATGCTCTCCAGTTCCATCCATGCCCTTGCAAATGGTAAGAGTTCCTTCTTTATTACAGCAGCATAGTATTCCATCATGTAGATGTACCACAGTTTTCTAATCCATTCATCTAATGATGGGCACTTAGGCTGTTTCCAGATCTTAGCTATGGGGAATTGTGCTGCTATGAACACATGGGTGCACATATCCTTTCTGATTGGTGTTTCTGGTTTCTTGGGATATATTCCTAGAAGTGGGATCACAGGGTCAAATGGGACTTCCATTTTTAGTTTTTTGAGTAAAATCCATACTGTCTTCCATAGTGGCTGCACCAGTCTGCATTCCCACCAGCAGTGCACGAGTGTTCCTTTTTCTCCACATCCTCTCCAGCACTTGTCATTTGTTGATTTGTTGATGATAGCCATTCTGAAAGGTGTGAGATGGTACCTCATGGTTATTTTGATTTGCATCTCTCGGATGATTAGTGACTTTGAGCATGTTTTCATATGTCTCTTGGCTTTCTGAATGTCCTCTTTTCAAAGGTGTCTATTTAGATCCTTTGCCCATTTTTTGATGGGATTGTTTATCTTCCTTTTGTTAAGTTGTATGAGTTCCCTATAAATGTTGGAGATTAAACCCTTATCGGTGATAACATTGGCAAATATGTTCTCCCATGCAGTGGGCTTTCTTGTTGTTTTGTTGATGGTTTCTTTTGCTGTGTAGAAGCTTTTTATTTTGATGTAGTCCCATTTGTTTATTTTCTCTTTAGTTTCCAATGCCCTAGGAGCTGTATCGGTGAAGAAATTGCTTCGGCATATGTCTGAGATGTTGTTGCCTTTGGATTCTTCTAGAATTTTTATGGTTTCCTGTCGTACATTTAAGTCCTTTATCCATTTTGAGTTTATTTTTGTGTATGGTGTAAGTTGGTGGTCTAGTTTCATTTTCTTGCATGTATGTGTCCAATTTTCCCAACACTATTTATTGAAGAGACTGTCTTGGCTCCATTGTATGTTCTTGCCTCCTTTGTCAAATATTAATTGAGCATATGGGTTCGGGCCAATTTCTGGGCTCTCTATTCTATTCCATTGATCTATATGCCTGTTCTTGTGCCAGTACCAGGCCTTTTCGAGAACAGTGGCTTTGTAATACAGTTTGATATCTGGTATTGAGATCCCACCTACTTTGTTCTTTCTCAGGATCGCTGCAGCTAATCGGGGTCTTTTTTATTCCAGATGAATTTTTGGAGAGTTCGTTCTAGGTCTTTGAAATATGCCATTGGTATTTTAATGGGAAGTGTGTTGAATTTATAGATTGCTTTGGGCAGTATGGACATTTAATGATGTTGATTCTACCAATCCATGAACACAGTATGTTCTTCCATCTGTTTATGTCTTCCTTTATCTCTTTTTTTTCAACGTCCTGTAGTTTTCTGAGTAGAGGCCTTTTACCTTTTTAGTTAAGTTTATTCCTAGGTAGCTTAATATATTTGGTGTGATGGTAAATGGGATTGTTTTTTTAGTCTCACTTTCTGTAAGTTCACCATTGGTGTATAGAAATGCCTCAGATTTCTTGGGGTTAATTTTGTATCCTGCTACATTGCCAAATTCATTTATTAAGTCTAATAGTTTTTTGATGAAGTCTTTAGGGTTTTTATGTATAATATCATGCCATCTGCAAATAAGGACAGTTTTACTTCTTCTTTTCCAATTTGGATGCCTTTTTTTTCGTCGTCTTGTCTGACTGCAATTTCTAATACTTCCAGTAATATGTCGAACAGGAGTGGTGAGAGTGGGCATCCCTGTCTTGTTCCTGTTCTTAGGGCAAATGGTGTTAGTTTCTGTCCATTGAATATGATGTTGGCTGTGGGCCTGTCATATATGGCTTTTATTATGTTGAGGTATGATCCTTCAATTCCCACCTTGCTGAGAGTTTTTATCAAAAATGGGTGTTGAATTTTGTCAAACGCTTTTTCTGCATCAATTCATATGACTATGTGTTTTTTTTCTTTCAATTTGTTTATGTGATGTTTCACGTTTATTGATTTGCGGATATTGTACCATCCTTGCATCCCTGGGATGAATCCTACTTGGTCATGGTGTATGATCTTTCTGATGTACTGCTGGATCCGATTTGCTAAGACTTTGTTGAGGATTTTGGCATCTATGTTCATGAGGGATATTGGCCTGTAATTCTCTTTCATTGTGTTGTCTTTCACTGGTTTTGGTATTAGGGTGATGCTAGCTTCATAGAATGAGCTTGGAAGTGTTCCTTCCTCTTGAATTTTCTGTAGTAGTCTGAGGAGGATAGGTTTTAGTTCTTCCTTGAATGTTTGGTAAAACTCCCCTGTGAAGCCATCTGGTACTAGGCTTTTGTTTGCTGGAAGCTTTTTGATGATGCTTCAATTTCTTCCATAGTTGTTGGCCTATTGAGATTTTTAGATTCTTCCTGATTAAGTTTTGGAATGTTGTATTTTTCTAGGAATATGTCTATTTCCTCCAGGTTGTCTAGTTTTTTGGAGTAGAGTTGTCCATAGTATTTTTTACAATCATTTGTATTTCTGTGGGCTCTGCTGTTATTTCACCTCTTTCATTTCTGATTTTGTTTATTTGGGTCCTCTCTTTGCTTCTTGGAGAGCCTGGCTAGAGGTTTGTCAATCTTGTTTATCCTTTCAAAGAATCAGCTCTTTGTTTCATTGATTTTATGTATTGTTCTTTTGGTCTCTATGTCATTTATTTGTGCTCTAATCTTTATTATCTCCTTCCTTCTGCTCACTCTGGGCTTTTCTTATTGCTCTCTTTCTAATTCTTTGAGATGTAGATTTAGATGGTTTACTACCATTTTTTTCTTGTTTTTTGAGATAGACCTGTAGAGCTATAAACTTCCCTCTCAGGACTGCTTTCATTGTGTCCCCTAGGTTCTGGATTGTTGTGTTTTCATTGTCATTAGTTTCCAGGATGTTTTTAATTTCTTCTTTGATCTCATTGGTAACCCCATCAATATTTAATAACATGCTATTCAGCATCTAGTGTTTGATTATTTTGAGTTGTTTTTATTGTAGTTTATTTCTAAAATTATGCCCTTGTGGTCTGAGAAGATGCTTGGTATGATTTCAATCTTCTTTAATTTGGGGAGGCTTTGTTGTGACCCAATATGTGCTCTATTTTTGAATATGTCCCATGAGCACTTGACAAAAATGTATATTTTGTGGCTTTGTTGTGAAATGTTTTGAAGATATCAATTAAGTCCATCTGATCTATTGAGCCATTTAGGATTGCTGTTTCTTTGCCAATTTTTTGTCTAGAGGAGTTATCCAGTGATGTCAGTGGTGTATTAAAGTCCCCTACGATGATTGTATTGTTGTCAATGTCTCCCTTGATATCTTCCAGGAGTTTTTTTTATGTATTTGGGTGCTCCTGCATTGAGTGCATATATGTTTATCAGGGTTATATCCTCTTGTTGTATTTATCCCTTTAGTATTATGAAGTGGCCTCCCTTATCTCTTGTTATGGCCTTCACTTTGAGGTCTATTTTGTCCGATATAAGTATTGCTACCCCAGCTTTTTTTTTTTCATTTCTATTTGCTTGAAAGATATTTTTCCATCCCTTCACTTTCAGTCTGTGTGAGTCCCTTCTAATGAGGTGGGTCTCTTGTAGACAGCAAATGTATGGGTCATGTTTTTTTTATCCATTCAGGCACTCAATGTCTTTTGGTTGGAGCATTTAGTCCATTTACGTTTAAGTTATTATTGAAAGGTACTTGTTTGTAGCCATTTCTTTTTTGTGTGGCTGTTTTCTTTCTGAGCTTTTTATTTCTTCTTTTTACACCATTGCCTTTAGCATTTCTTGCATTGCTGGCTTGGTGGTGTAAACTCCCTTAGCCTTTTTTTTATCTGTGAAGCTTCTTATTTCCCCTTCAATTTTGAATGATAGCCTTGCTGGATAGAGTATTCTTGGATTCAGTCCTTTGCTTTGCATCACTTTGTAAATTTCCGTCCATTCTTTTATGGCCTGATGTGTTTCTGTTGAGAAATCATTTGATAGTCTAATGGGAGATCCCTTGTATGTAACTTTCCGTCTCTCTCTTGCAGCCTGTAAGATTCTCTCTCTGTCCTGAACATTTGTAATGGTAATTATGATGTGTCTTATTGTGGGACTTTTCGGATTCACCTTGTTTGGGACTCTCTGGGCTTGTGTGACTTTTTTCTTCCCCCCTCAGGGAAGTTTTCTGATATTATTTTTTCGAATATGTTTTCTAATCCTTGTTCATGTTTCTGTTGTTCTGGTACCCCTATTATTCGTATGTTGTTTCGTTTCATGTTGTCCCAAAGCTCCCTTAGGCTCTCCTCCTTCTTTTATTTTTTTTCTCCAATTGCAGTACAGTTTGGGTTGTTTTGCTTTCTTGTCTTCTAATTCCCTAATTTGGTCTACCACTTCTCCTATTCTACTGTTGATACTTTCAATGGTGTTTTTTATTACAGCTATATTGCTCTTCATTTCTTCTTGGTTCTTGCATAAGTTATTGATTTTTTCATCTGTTTTTTCTTGATTCTTGCATAGGTAGTTGATTTTTTCATCTGTTTCTTCTTGCTTCTTGCATAAGGTGTTGATTTTTTCTCCATCCGGTTTATGCACTGTAGGACCCGTATTCTGAATTCTTTTTCTGTCATGTTGCATGCCTCTGTATCACTTAGCTGCTTTTCTGGCAAGTCCTCCTTTTCTTTCCTTTGGTGGTTTCTTTGTCTACCCATGTTTGATCTCACCGATATATATATAGATGTTGAGTCGTTCAGTGGCTGCTCCCTGGGTGGCAGTGGCTCCTCGAGCTGTGGTTGTTCCTTGGGTGGTTGTGGTAGCAGTTGCTCCTCCGTTGGTAGCAGTTCCTCTGGTGGGTGCTGTTCACAGCTGTGGTGGCTCTTCTGGCTGGTGGAGGGAGGCTTCACACACAGCAACTGTTCCTCAGACAGAGCGTGTGGTGATCAGGAGGCCGCTGTTGCTTTGATCTTCTTTCTGTGGGGAGTAGCAGCGCTCCTCTGAGTTAACGTAGTCACGCTGCTTGAGAGCCGTTGCTTTCGGGTTAGTAGCTGATCTCTGCGTCAGGTAACAGCCACTCAAGATGGCGCGGTCTCCGTGGCTGAGCCAGCGCACTGGAAGAGGTTTCAGCCTCAATCTCTAACCGTTCCCTTTTTCTAGGAGTTCTCTGTCTTTCCTGGCTGCAGACTGTCTCTCAGCTGAATCTCCTCTGCTAATTTGGGCTGTATGTTACCCGTTTCAGCTGCTTACCCTTATCTGCTCTGGGACAAGGCACCGACACATCCATCTAAACCTCCACCATTTTTTTTTTCCTCCCTCTCTCTCTTTGCTTCTTGGTGAGTCTGGCTAGAGGTTCATCAATCTTATTTATCCTTTCAAAGAACCAGCTCTTGGTTTCATTGATCTTTTGTATTACTTTTTTTGGTCTCTATGTCATCTATTTCTGCTCTCATCTTTATTATCTCCTTCCTTCTGATCACTCTGGGCTTTCCTTATTGCTCTCTTTCTACTTCTTGAAGATATAGAGTTAGATTATTTATTAACATTGTTTCTTGTTTTTTGAGGTAAGCCTGTAGAGCTATGAACTTCCCTTCAGGACTGCTTTTACTCTGTCCTATGGATATTGGATTGTTGTATTTTCATTGTCATTCATTTCCAGGATGTTTGCAATTTCTTCTTTGATTGCTTTGGTAACCCAATCATTGTTTAATAGCATGCTAGTGATAAACTCCCTTAGCCTTTTTTGTCTGTGAAGCTCCTTATTTTCACTTCAATTTTGAATGATAGCCTTGCTGGATAGAGTATTCTTGGGTTCAGTCCCTTGTTTTGCATCACTTTGTTTACCTCCTTCAATTCCTTTCCAGACTGTTGTGTTTCTGTTTAGAAGTCATTTGATAATCTAATGGCAGAGCCCTTGTATATAACTTTCTGTCTCTCTCTTGCAGCCTTTAAGATTTTCTCTTTTTCCTAAACATTTGCCATAATAATTTTGACTTGTCTTGGTGTGGGTCTTTTCCACTTGATCTTGTTTGGGACTCTCTGTGCTTGTGTGACTTTCTTCTTCCCCACATTAGGGAAGTTTTCTGACATTATTTCTTCAAATAGGTTTTCTAACCCTTGTTCCTCTTCCTGTCATTCTGGCACCCCTATTAATCATACACTGCTTTGTTGTCTCCAAGCTCCCTTAGGCTCTCCTCCTGTCTTAATTTATTTTTTCTCCAATTGCAGTTCAGTTTGGGTATGTTTTGCTTCCCTCTCTTCTAATTCGTTAATTCGGTCCTCCACTTCTCCTAGTCTACTATTGAAACTTTCCATGGTGTGTTTTATTGCAGCTATATCACTTTTTATTTCTTCTTGATTCTTACATAAGTTGTTTTTTTTCATCTATCTGGTTTATGAAATGTATGACCCTCATTCAGAATTCTTGTCTGACATATTGTATGCATCCATTTCACTTAGGTATTTGTCTAGCAATTCTTCCTTTTCTTTCCTATGGTGGTTTCTACGTCTCCCCATTTTTGCTCTCACCAAAGGATTTAGGTGTCGAGTCGTGCAGAGACTGCTCCTCGGGTAGCAGTGGCTCCTCAGGCAGTGTCTGCTCCACCGGTGGTCGCGGCAATGGCTGCTGCTCAGTTGGCAGCAGCTCCTCTGGTGGGTGCTGCTCGCAGCAATGGTGGCTCCTCTGGCTTGCAGGACAGGCTGCTCATGCAGCTGCTGCTTCTTGAATGGGAGCAGGCTGCTCACAAGGCTGCTTCTCCTCAGACAGGGGCAGGCTTCTCACGCAGCTGTTTTTCCTTGGATGGGGTGGGCTGCTCATGGTGCTGCTCCTCCTTATAAGGGGGTGGCCTTCTTGTGTGGCTGCTGCTCCTCAGATGGGGTCAACTGCTCACGTGGTTGCTGCTCCTTGGAGTGGGGGGGGGAGCAGGCTACTCATAAGGCTGATGCTCCTCAGATGTGGATGGGCTCCTCCGTGGCTGCTGCTCCTCAGACTGAGATGGGCTGCAGGCAGCTGCTGTTCCTCAGAATCACTTTTTACTAGTATAACAATAACTTCAATATATATGCAGCTTCCCATAATTATAGGTGTGAATATAGAGGACAATGAGAAGAATGCTCTTCCTTGGCTTTTATTTCATTTCCTCTCAATCCATCCATCTCCTCACTTCTGCCTTAGAGCACATCCAGGATATTTACTCCAATAGTTAAATCTCATTCACAGTGAATTCTCAGGATGTCATACCTCTCACTTTGTAACAAACTTCAACCAACACAGTCCCTGTTTTTTCTCACTTTAAAGACTGCTTCTGGGAGCACAATTTAAATGAAGAGAAAGCATGACTGGCCTTAATAAAATAATGAATTAAAAAAATCTGTCCTCTGAGAGGTCCCGGGTTCGATTCCTGTCAAGGGCATGTACCTTGGTTGCGGGCACATCCCCAGTGGGAGTGTGCAGGAGGCAGCTGATCCATGTTTCTCTCTCATCGATGTTTCTAGCTCTCTATCCCTCTCCCTTCCTCTCTGTAAAAAATCAATAAAATGTATTTATAAAAAAAATATCTGTCCTCTAAAAAGTATTTATTTACCTTTTAATCCAGCTATTCTATTTTAAAGAATTTATCTTATAGCTATTTGTAAGCACATGAAGGCAAAAGATTAGAAAAAAAATGCAATTCCATATTCAGATTTAGTTAGGAAAAAGATACAGCACACATTAAATAAAATACTATAGAGCTGTGAAAATGAATAATGATGTCCCCTCTATATTAACATCGAAATATGTTAGATACCTTGTTAAGTGAAAAAGCAAAGTGCAGAACGATGTATATACTATACCACTATTTGTGTAAAAAACGTGGGTAAAGCAGAATATAGTCAATAATATTGTGATAACTTTGCATGGTGACAGATGGTGATCACATTGTAAGGTGTATAAATGTCAAATGACTATATTGTATACCTGAAACTAATATAATACTGTATCTTAAATGTTTTTTGAAGTTAAGGTGAAGAACTAGGGAAGATGGCCATCTTGGTAAACACCTATACTTGCCAACTCCCACAACCACATCAAAAGTACAACTAAAATATAGGACAACCATCATCCAGAACTGCTGGAAAGCTGGCTGAATGGAAGTCCTACAACTAGAGAAGTAAAGAAGAAAGTACACTGAGACTGGTAGGCAGTACAGAGATGCAAAAGGGGCTGGTCCAGCACCCAAGTGTGCCACTTTTTTATCTGGAGAGAGATTGTCTCTGTGGAGGCTGCCCAGAAGAGCAAGGGGTCCCAGCCCTACATCAGCCCCACAGGCCAGGGTACCAGAACTAGGAAAAGAAGTCCCAACAAGCAGTAAGAACTATAGGCTGTAAAAACCTGTGTGGATTAAGGCTCAGTGACACATATGCTGCTGGAGACCCAGCTATTCCTCTAAAAGGCCAGCACCACAAACTGAACTTACAAGGTCCTATTTCCTATGAACTCCAGTACCAGGGCGAGGCTCTGGGTAACACAGACACATACAAGGAGGAACTGGATTGTCTGGCATCAGGGCAGGAACTTAGTGGTGGCTTTTTCCAAGATGGAGGTGCTCACAAGGATCATTGTTCCTATGCTAGGACCTCCCAGGTCCCAGGGCTGAATGGCAGCCATTTCTGTTTGCTCCACCCTGGTGATTCCCCAAAACTCTGCCTCATCCAATTTATAACTCCACCAAAGCTGTGTGTAGTGGCTTTTGCATATGAATGGCCTGTCCTTGCTCAAGCTAAAATCTCTCAAACAAGCTGAAGCTGGGTCAGGGAGCCTCAAACCTATCAATGAAAGGCCCAAGACCCGACACAGGCACCAGTCTGCCTTACTTCATAGCTGGGCCTCATCTGAACACTTCCAACCCAATACAAAGTGGAGGAATCTGAAGATCTCTCTGTAGCTCCTGCTGGGTGGTCCCAGGCAGTGCCTGACTTTGCACCTCCCTGGAGACCCAAGAGTCAGTGTATCCAGTGGTCAGTGTCAGAACATAAGAGATTACAACTCTACACATCCATAAGTGACACACTCAAGGGGCAGACTCAGTGAGAACCAAAGCCCCATTGAACCAAGTCCTGCTCCATAAGCGTGTCTCCTGCACAGTGGTTATCCAACTGTTATCACAGGTGGTCCTCACAGCCAATTCGCCTGGATGTCAATTCCAACCAGTGACATCAACAGCAATCAAGGCTCAACTACAACATGACTGTGCTCACAGCCCACAAAGGGGTGCACCTAGAGCTCCTAGCTCAGGTGACTGGAGAGGCTGAGCCACTGGACCTTATAGAACACCTACTATACAAGGTCATTCTACCAACTCAAGGCGACATAGCAGCTCTACCCAATACATAGAAACAAACACAGGGAAGCAGCCAAAATGCAGAGACAAAGAAACATGTCATAAATGAAAGAAAAGGAAGAAAGCAAACTACTAGATATAGAGTTCAAAACCATAGTTATAAGGTTACTCAAGAATCTTATAGAAATCTCCAAAAAAAATGGAAAAGGACAAGTCAGAAATTAAGCATACACTAACTGAAATAAAGACTAATATACAGAGAATCAATAGTAGAGTAGAAGATTCTGAGAATCAAATCAATGATTTGAAATATGAAGAAGCAAAAACACCCAACCAGAAGAGCAAAAAGAAAAAGTAATCCAAAAATATGAGATAGTGTAAAGAGTCTCTGGGAAAAATTCAAGCATACCAACATTCACATTATGGGGGTGCCAGAAGACGAAAGAGAGCAAGATATTGAAAACCTATTTGAAGAAATAATGACAGAAAACTTCCTCCACCTGGTGAAAGAAATAGACTTATAGGTCCAAGAAGCACAGAGAGTCCCAAACAAGAGGAACAAAAAGAGGCCCATACCAAGACACATCATAATTAAAATGCCGAGGCTAAAGACAAAGAGAGAATCTTAAAATCAGCAAGAGAAACGCAGTTAGTTACCTACAAGGCAATGCCCATACAACTGTCAGCTGATTTCTCAACAGAAACTATGCAGGCCAGAAGCGAGTGGCAAGAAATATTCAAAGTGATGAATAGCAAGGACCTACAACCAAGATTACTCTACCCAGCAAAGTTATCATTTAGAATTAAAGGTCAGATAAAGAGCTTCACAGACAAGAAAAAGCTAAAGGAGTTCATCACCACCAAACCAGTATTATATGAAATGTTGAAGGGTATTAGAAGAGGAAGAAAAAGAAAAAGATCAAAAATATGAACAACACAATGGCAACAAATACATAGCTAGCAACAATTGAATCTAAAAATCAAAATAAATGAATAAGGAATCTAATTAACAAACTGGTGAATAAAATAGAATCAGAGACATGGAAATGGAACAGACTGACGATATTCAGAGGGAAGGGGGTGGGGTGGGAAGAGATTAAACAAAGATCTTATATGCATATATACATTATCTATGGACACATAGACCATAGAGTGGCGAAGGCCTGGGTTGGGGAGGGAATTGGGTGGAAGGGGGCAATGGGAGAAAAAAAGAGGGACATCTGTAATAATCTCAACAATAAAGATTTTAAAAAATAAAATAAATTAATACGACGATAATCACATATTTATATTTGTTAGTGTATGTAAAATAAAACTCTAAAATGATACTTAAGAAACTAATAGTATTTTTTAGAGAATCCTTATAAAAAAAAATTTCCATTTCCCCTCAGGAACTCATGCACATCTGTGAAATCCAGTCCTTTCCTAATTCACTTCATCCATCAACATTTTAGAGGAGGTCAGTTAATCCCATCATTCTACCACCCCTTTACACACCTGCCTTGCCCTTCAGCATCTTATTCATCTCCCAAGCTTGTGTTGATAAACTATTTTGAGTTCTGTTAATGCCTTTGTGGGGCAGCTCCTGCTCATAAGATTTTAAGATGCACTTTCAAAACCTTGAAGGTAATGGTCATTGTTGGTTTTGAGGTGGTTACCTTGTAAAGCTGATTAGAAGATAAGGGCTAGGAATGACAGAACCAACCTTTGTAATATTTATGGCTTTGCAAAGGCCTTGCACTTTGTAAAAAATCAAGTTGTAAGGGAAAGATCCAATATAGGCAATTTGTGACCCATTGAAATCAAGTCTTCAGATCTTTAAAAACAAAGCCCCACAAAGAGCTTCTTTAGAATCTGAGACTGGCAGTTTTAAGTTATGGCAAAGATTTATGTGAGTTTTGAAAGGCATATGTGGGGAGAGGGGGCAGATATAGGATTTGGTATTATCTTTTTCCCCAAGCACCACCCTTCTTTCAGTATCCAGTTATTTTCAAAGACCTAACCATCTGCTTTAGATATACTTCCATCATTGAAAGAAAAAAAACAGCACCTCCATCCAACTATGCGGAGAGTTAGCTGATGTGAATACTTCCGCAGGAGGTAAAGAGTAAGCAGGGACAAAAGACAATGAAACTTGCAGAAGTGAAGAGTAAGGCCCGAAAGCCTCACTGGGGCTCCTGTTTCTTTTGTTAAAGATGATGACATTGGTAGAAAGCAATGAGCTGGGACCATTAAAGCCATTGAAATCCCTGAGCAGCCAAAGTTCTGTAGGTCCATTATTGAGAGCCTCTGCCAGGCTAGGCTAAGTGGGTATCTGACACTTTGGAATGTGTTCACTCCTTTCTCAGCAAGGGCTATTAAATGCTGGGCTGATTTCTTTTGTTTATTTTTGGAAGGATGTGAGGAATAAAGACTATTTATAAAAAGGCTAGTACTTTGAATAAAGAAGAAAAATACCTGCTGACAGACATGAAAACGTACAAGTTCACAGGCTTTCAATCATCCTCAGCACCTCTTGTACATCATGAGCCACATTTCATCTTCTTATCTCTGGATACAAATGGCTGTCACCATACTTCTTCAGCACATTAGCTATCTCTCTGAACTCTGTCACCCAGAAACACAAATATCAGGGATGGTACAAATGTTCAATTGCTAGGCAACACTCTTATCTTCCCCTCTGCTACTTGACTTAATACTTTGTACTTATAAGACTTTGTATTTTCACATCAAATGCGAGAGATGAACCAGTCTTCTCAGCAAGGTGAGGCAATAGCTTTGACTAGTGCCCTTCTAAGTAAGTGCTTCCCAATCCTGGTCTTGATCACATCCCACAATCCCCATATCTCAAGATGGTCTTGCAAAGTCTCAATAGAAGATCCAATTTAAGTTTTGAAAAACTTAATAGTACTTTAAGGAAATTGGACAAGAGTTTATAACTTCAGCTAAAATATCAGTTTATGGGGGTAAAAAAACAGGCTACCAAAATATTGGAAGGCACTTCATTGACTCTTTAATTAGGCATACACATATTAAGCTATTACTATGTAGCAAGTACACTGACAACTGCAGGGTATACAAAACAAAATTCAGTACTTGCCCTCAGGTGATTAAAGCCTTGTAAAAAGAAATAAATACGTAAACAGATGAAAACAGTACAATGTAATGGTGGGAATCTGTGCAGGATACTGTGTAGATTGAGGAAGCAGGGGGTGATCTATAAGGAATAAATATGTATTAACTGATTAGATGGTGGGGTGAAGGGTCATGGGTAGTGGCGTGCATTTTAAGTAGAAAGAACAGCACAAGCAAAGGCAAAGAAACATGGAACAGGGAATAGGAAGCAATTCTATATGGGTAAAGAACAAGATTTAAAACAAAGTCAGACATGAAATAGGAGGTGTGGTTCATTGTTTTAGTAATGGTTCCCAGTTTGTCCACAGGTCCCTGTATGCACAGCCTTTGTAACTTTGCCACTCCTGCCATCAAAATGTAGACTATCTCTCTACTCTCTGATTCTGGGCTCAGCCATTTGACTTGTTTTAGCCAATGTGACAATAGCATTTGTGAGGCTTTAACAGTACTTGTGTATTGAGGCTTGCCCTCTTTTGTTGTTGGTAATCCAGCTACAACCACCATGTGAATGAGGAATGGTACAAATACTCATGAATATTCTCAGTTAATGAGAAAAAGCAACTCAGAAAACCCATTTTGTTAGTATTATGGGTAATTTAAAATGGTCTCTTCCCTAACTTCAGATAAGCAAATTGTACTTCATATACAGTGTAAGTAAACTGTTTAGTTAGCCATTGTTTGTTTCAAGGAAAGTCATTTCCCCATGCAAAGTAGTAACAAGTTTTGTGGTTAAAGATGTAGGCTTCAGAATCTGACTGACATGGGTTCTAATCTTGGCTCTATCACTCATATGTTGTGTGAATTTGGGCAAGTTATCTAATCTCCCTGAGTCATGGTTTACTCATCTATATAATGGATAATAATGATCCCTCATAGGGTTTTGTGAAGGCTAAGTGAGATTTGTTATTAGTTAGCTTTCTCCTTCTGAGACAACATAAGCAGCATTTATTATAAGGAATGTATTCAACTCTAAGTCTTCCTGCTCAGATTTTACATTTCTCTAAATAACCTTAATAAAGAAAACTAGTACCCCACTCAACATACAGTGTTATGAGTGAAACACTGTCTAGTTAAGACCCAGTGACAACAGAAAGCCACCAGAAAAGCTAGTTCAGGCACTGAGGGGCACTCGCACTCTTTCTTTTTCTGTTTAGCTACCTGGTCTATCTGAAGTGACAGAAGGAGATGACTATTCACTTCCTCCACGGCATTCAACTTTCCTTTCAGTAAAGAAATCCATTACTAAAATGTGTTACCTCAACTGAAATATTCCCAGCAACATTTACAAATGTCATACTCATCTTCTTCCATTGAGAGCAAACGCAATCCCTAAACTATTATTTGACACCAACTTCCAGAATGTTTTTCTCTTCTTCCTACTGCTATGTCTTACCAAATTTGTTTTAGTATCACTCAGAGCACCTCCCTGATCTCCCCAAGAATTAATTGCCTTTATAGAACTCTGAAGAACTTCTTGCTTCGATGCAGTTCACTGGAGGACTAACTCTAAAACATTCTAAACACTCAAGATTTCATCATCAAAGCTGCCATATAAAATTGCAAAACTGTCATGCCACACATCTCAGGAACAGTGCTTATTAATCAGTTAAGAAGACTGACAGATTTTGGCAATCCTGTGAAAATGGTTAATATGTCTATAACTTTTCCTAAAGGATACCAAAAATCCTGGTTCATTTTATCCTAACAAAGATGAAGAGTAGCAGCATAGATTCCACAGAGGATAACTCTTGTGGTCTAGAGGTCAATCTTCCTATAAGCGTCATTGTGGTCCAGGTGAAATTGATTTGTAAAACTTGTCTGACTAGCAGGCTTCTTATCTCCAACTTGCAAAGCTCAAGGATTCTGTCTGCTTCCCATTTTCCCACCAGCTGTGTTATGATCTTTCATGGCCAAAGTTCTGAGCTACTGCTATCTCTG
Organism: Myotis nattereri; assembly: GCF_964212035.1. Taxonomy (NCBI): domain Eukaryota; kingdom Metazoa; phylum Chordata; class Mammalia; order Chiroptera; family Vespertilionidae; genus Myotis; species Myotis nattereri. The sequence continues at coordinate 93,987,381 of NC_138078.1, read as the reverse complement.
GTGGTAACATGCTGTTCACCAGTTAAGTTTCTTCTTCCAAGACTGGAGTTTAACTGGTTTCAATATTCCTTCTCACGTTTACAAAACCTCGATGGAGCCATCCTAAAGAACCTCATTAAGTTAACTGGCAAAGGAGAAAAAGCTACATTGGCTTCAGATATGTGCTTTAAGACAAGAGTTGAACAGTGTTCCAATTCCTCAGACCACCTAGCAGAAGCTGACCAAGCAATAAGTTGTGCTTAGAAAGTCAAGTGGGTAGATCAGATGGTTCCAGAAATGGGGGGGATAGCCCAATACTTTACATTTCTAGGAAAGGCAAAGGGATGAGTAATACATGAGGATTAATTTTCCCACCAGACATGGGAAAAGATGGTCCCAAGCGAACTCTCAACTCAGAAAACATAACTTTTTTTCATTTTATGAAAATGCAAAGCTTATTAATTTGATAACAATGGGAAAAAAAGATATATGGCAGATGCTGTATTTTTCTATCTGATGGAAAAATTCGCTGGAAAAACAAAACAAAACAGGACTTTTGTGTAAAATAACCCTAAGATCTTTTCCCCAGTTATATGGGCAAGGTCTTCTGTAGGCCCTTGACACAATCCAATTGAAATCTGATGGTCCCTTCAAGGTTACCCAACCCAGAAAACAGTAAAAAAGCAGAATAACACAAATTCTGCAGTAATTCTAGAGATTGGTAGACACGGACCCTATATGTTTGTTGTTTCTGCTGACTCTCTGACTTCCTAGACCTTTGATCTTGATTGTCCACTTGAATCTACTATACCTACTTTTCCTCCTCCTTAGCAATTAGTCACATGGAATTTGATATCTTTCTTGATGACCTATAAAGCTAGTATGTGTGAATTAAGTGCTTTAAAGTTGTAACAATTATTGGAACAACTCTGATGTTGATGTTATTACTCTTATTTTTATACATAAACAAAATAAGGCCCAGAATAGTTAGGTGTTTCATCAAGACTTATGGTATCAGCTCAATCACTACTGTTCTGCTAAATTCATATTCTGTACCCTCTTTAAAAAATGCACTATTAATATTTAATTAACATGCCATACAATTCACCCCGTGTGTACAATTCATTAGTTTTAACTATATTTACAAGTTGTGAAATGATCGCCACAATCCAAGTTTAGAAAATTTCATCATCCAAAAAGGAAACCCTACACATTAGGAGTTACTGCCCATTTTCCCCATGTCCTGCCCTAAACCTAGGCAACCATTTAATTGTTAAAAGGTATAAAGTAATTAACCATCTGTTTTATGTTTCTATGAATTTTCAGATTCTGGAAATTTCATACTAATGGAGGCATGCAATGTGTGGTCTTTTATAACTGGCTTCTTTCATTTAGCATGAATATTTTTGAGGTGCAACTGGGTTTATGGAGGTCCTTACTCCATCATTTCAGAAGTCATATCTCTCTCCCCTCTTAACTAGTCCTATCCTTGTTGATACCTACACAGTGGTATTATAGAGATCAAACTAGAATCCTGATGTTTATTTGCATAGAAAGAAACATACTATAAACTATACCTCAGAGATTAATCCTGTTTCATCAGGTTATTACCATATAGAGTCCTATAATGTGCTTAATTATGTTCCCCAAAACATATCAAATCAATCTAGCCAATGGAATTTTATTCTTTGAAGTAACCATTAATATTTCTTCCACCACTGCTATTTACTTTAAAATTTGCGCTTTCTCACTTTCAACTTATCTCCAAAAGCTATCACCTAATTATCTTCATATTTCCTTAATTTAATAAGAAAACTTCTTTCAGCATCCCCAATTTTCAAATAATATGAAGTGATATAGACGCTAGCCAGGTAGCTCAATTAGAGCATTGTCACACACCAAGGTTATGGGTTCAATCCCCAGTCAGGGCACATATAAGAAACAACCAATGAATGCATAAATAAGTGGAGCAACAAATCAATGCTTCTCTCTCTCTCTCTCTCTCTCTCTCTCTCTCTCTCTCTCTCGTCTCTCTCTCAAATGAATAAATAAAAAATATAAAAAGATGAATTGATATAGTAATACAATTTACGTATTTTCTTCTAAACAATGAAAATGTTCCTACTTCAACAACTCAAAACCAAATTGTGTGCATGTGTGTGTGTGTGTGACATTTAGTGGATGTGTCTTGGAATGCTAATGACCAAGTCAGGAAATCTTACCACTTAAGAATTTTTTCTGGCTACATTTTGTGCTTTAAAATTAGATTTCTGCTTGAAATCATGGCCCTTCCCTGGATCTTTTTAGTTGTAGGGTCTCTAATTAGAGAAGTGTTGACATATTGGTATTCACAAGGGAGACTCCAAGCTCTTCCCTAATAGCAAAAGAAACAAAACAAAACAAAAAAACACCCTCAAGCAGAGTGCCTCTGTAAGGATAAAAGCCCAAAATGACCTAAGAGGATATGTGCAACTAGAATATCTGAATATCACTAGGGGCTAATAGTTGAAAGGGCCACATTTTCTTGGGTTGCTTTCTATCCTTGTGTTTGCAGTTATCAAACTGCCTAATTAGGTTGGAAGATAAACCAACTAATCGTCAACGTAAAGATGTAAGATCTACAAACTCTGCCCTGGTCTACAGGGCATTTTTAAAACTGAATTCTGAGGGCATCTAATCTAATAAAAGAGAAACATGCAAATTGACTGTACCTCTGCTACCCCCACCAACCATGCCCACCAGCCACGCCCACCAGCCAATCAGGAGCAAATATGCAAATTAACCCAACTAAGATGGCGGTTAATTTGCATACTAGGCACCAGTGGCCTGAGTCCGGGAAAGATCTTAGGGCACCCAGGTCACTCCGAGGTAGGCCCCATGTGGGCCCTGAGCAGCCGAGGAAGGACCTGAGCCAGGGGGCTCCTGGGCAGGGCCTGAGCCTGCAGTCAGAGCCGAGGGGCCCCTGCCCAGGCCTAAGGCTTGGCCAGAGGCCTGAGGCCTGGGCAGGGGTGGGGCCAGTGATTGGAGTGGGCTGGGGGTCCCCTGCCCAGACCTAACACTGGGCCAGAGGCCTGAGGTCTGGGAAGGGCCAAGCCAGGGATCAGTGTGAACTACAGAGGAAACACGTTTTCTGACCACTCATTGGCTAAGCTCCCTGTATGCCACTGGTAATATTCTTAGTAACTTGGGTAATAAGAATCCAAGAAGGTGATGTAGGGTTTTTCCACCTCACTCCTGGAGAAAAAAACAAAGGTTCACTGCTGGAGGGCTAAGAAATGTCATATCCTGCCCTAGCCGGTTTGGCTCAGTAGATAATGCCTCGGGTGGCCCACCACAGGGTCTGGGTTCAATTCTAACCAAGGGCATGTACCTAGGTTGCAGGCTCCTCGCTGGCTGGAGCCCAGGTCAGGGCTCATGTAGGAGGCAACTAATCAAAGTGTTCCTCTCACTTTGATGTTTCTCTCTGTCTTTCCTTTTCTCTTCCACATTCTCTATGGAAACATATCCTCAGGTGAAGATAAAAAAATAATAAAGAAATGCCATATCCTATGAAAGACACATCTTGAAAATGCCTAAAGAAAGTTGTCATTTTTTCATGGTGAAGGGACTGGAGTCCGTGTTGATGAAAACACCTTGGTGGCTGCAGTGTCTGGCAGTGGCTGCAGCAGCGGGGTGATGGGGATGGCGCCTTCCCCTGATCAACCCGGTCGCCTCCCACAAAGGGAAGCCACACTGCGGCTTAGGCCAGCTCCCCAAGGGGAGCAGGGAGCGGGCCTAAGCCGTCAGTAGGACATCCCCTGAGGGCTCCCAGTATGTGAGACGGGGCAGGCTGGGCTGAGGGACCCCCTCCCCCAGTGCACGAATTTCGTGCACCGGTCCCCTAGTCTAATCTAATAAAAGAGAAACATGCAAATTTACCACACCTCCGCTATGCCCCAAGCCACGCCCACCACCCAATCAGAGTGATTATATGCAAATTAACCCAACCAAAATGGCAGCCAGCAGCCATGGAGCTGGAGCAAGCAGGAGGCTTGGTTGCCCTGGCGATGGAGGAAGCCAAGATTCCTGCCTGCCCTGGCCGGCTGTGGCCTCTGCTCAAGGCAACATTCAATTATAGAAGATAAATAAACCCAAATACCTGCTTCCAGCCAGCCTCCACTGGGAGCGTGGGTGGCTGGGGGCTGTGGCCAGCCTGCAAACAGCCATCAGCCCCTCACCCAGGATGGCCACACCCTCATGGGGTAAGGGTCCCCACTGGGAGGCTTAGCCAGCCTGCAAATAGCCATCAGCTCCTCACCCAGACTGGCCAGGTACCCCACTGGGGACCCCCACCCTGAAGGGGCTGTGGCCAGCCTGAAAAAGTCCCTCAGCCTCTCACCCAGGCTAGTGAGGCACCCCAGTGGGGACCCCCACCCTGAAGGGGCTATGGCCAGCCTGCAAACAGCCATTAGCCCCTCACCTAGGTTGGTCAGGCACCTCAGCAGGGACCCCCACCCTGAAGGGGGTGTGGCATGTCTGAAAATGGCCATCAGCCCCTCACCCAGGCTGACCAGGAACCCCAGTGGGACCCCCACCCTGATCCGGGACACCCTTCAGGGCAAACCAGCCGGCCCCACCCATGCGCCAGGCCTCTATCCTATATAATAAAAGGGTAATATGCAAATTGACCCTAACAGCAGAATGACTGGGAATGACTGCTCACTATGACACACACTGACCACCAGGGGGCAGACGCTCAATGCAGGAGCTGCCCCCTGGTGGTCAGTGCGCTCCCACAGGGTTAGCTCTGCTCAACCACAAGCCAGGGTGACAGCTGCCAGTACAGCGGTGGTGGTGGGAGCCTCTCCCATCTCCTCAGCAGTGCTAAGGATGTCCGACTGCAGCTTAGGTCTGCTCCCCACTGGCAAGTGGACATCCCCTGAGGGCTCCAGGGCTGCCAGAGGGATGTCTGACTGCCAGCTTAGGCCCAATCCCCCAGGAGAGAGGGCCTAAGCCATGAGGTGGTCATCCCCCGGGGGGTCCCAGACTGTGAGAGGGCACAGGCTGGGCTGAGGGACACCCCTGAGTGCACAAATTTTTGTGCACCGGGCCTCTAGTGCATTTTATAATTCATAAAAATGGAAAGTAATATGCTGTTTTTAGATGGTAAGAACAAATATTATAAAGATAGCAATACCTCTCTCTTTAATCTGTAAATGTACTGGCATTTCAAATAAAATCACAATTGGATTATTCTTTGTGTAATGAACAAAATATATCTAAAGGTCATATGTGATTCATGTGAGGGGTTCTAAAATGGTGGCACATTAAATGGAAGCTACACTGACACTTTCCCAGGAACAAACTGGAATTACAAATAACATAGAAAAACTACCTTGAATAATCAACTGAAGAATAGCAGGAGAGAAACCTTGAAACCAAGGTCCTAAAGTGAAGACCACATAGAGACTGCTATGAAGAGCAGAGGTATGAGAGAGCTGGTTGAGCTCCCACAGATAGCAGCTGAAGTTACAGATGAATATATAAGCTGTTGGCAGTTTCCACCAAAAACTCTGGGGTCTAAACCCCAAGCTGGGCTCACCAGCCCAGAGCATGAGAACTGAGAAAGATGCCTACACAACATCTGGCTGTGAAAAGCAGCAGGGATGCTATCTGCCAGGGAGAGATGGCTAGAAAGGTAGGAGTCCTCTTAAAGGAACAATGCACAAAAGTTTATGTGCAGCCACTCACCTTGGCCTCTGGCAGAGAGAGGGAAGAATGGACTGGAGCTGTATGAGCAGAAGCCAGAGTTGGGGACTCTGGGGTTAGAGTTCAGGAGGCAGACACCCTGGTTTCCTATACTGTCATTCCCCCATTCTGCAGAGGACAACTTTCTTTGGCAGAATTTTACTATCCAGGCAGCTTTTGCCTCTGAGGGTGGCCAGGAGAAAGCAATTGCCCCACCCTATTGGAAAACCCCTTGCCCCACACTGTGGAGTTTCAGAGGCCCATTAGGAGACTGAGAATAACAATCAGCCTGCAGGCAGAAGCAATTGCCCTACTCTGTTGGAAAACCTCTCACCCCACACTCTGGAATAGGAACAAGACAGGATGTCTGCTTTCAGCTCTTAGTCAACATAGTACTGAAAGTTTTAGTCACAGCTATCAGACAAGAAGAAAACATAAAAGGCATCCAAATTGAAAAAGAGAAAGTAAAACTGCCATTATTCACAGATGACATAATATTGTGCATAGAAAACCCTAAAAACTGCAGCAATAACCTACTACATTTACTAAATGAATTTGGTAATATAGCAGGATACAAAATTAACACCCAGAAATTGATGGCAGTTTTATTCACCAATAATGAATTCTCAGAAAGAGAAACAAGAAAACAACAATCCCATTTACCATTGTAGCAAAAAAATAAGATACATAAGTATAAACTTAAGCAAGGAGTTATAAGACCTGTACTTGAGGAAACTAAAGTACATTTTGAAAAGAGGTAGAGGAAGATATAAACAAGAGGAAAATATACTGTGTTCATTGATTGGTAGAATTACCATCATTAAAATATCCATACTACCTGAAGCAATCTATAGGTTCAATTAAATCCTTATTAAAATACCAACAGCATATTCCACACATCTAGAATAAGCACTCCAAAAATGTATATGGAACCAAAAAAGACCCCAAATAACCTCAGTCATTTTGAGAAAGAAGAACAAAGTTGGAGGGATCACAATATCAGATATCAAGTTATACTACAAATCCACTGTTGTAAAAATAACCTGGTACTGGCATAAGTAGAGGCACATAGATTAAAGGAATAGAACAAAGAACCAAGAAATTGACCCAAGCCATTATGCTCGATTAATATTTAACAAAGGAGGCAAGAGCATACAATGAAGTAAAGACAGTCTCTTCAATAAATGGTGTTGGGAAAATTGGACAGGTACATGCAAAGAAAATGAAACTAGATTACCAATTTACATAATACAAAAGAATAAACTTAAAATGGATAAAAGACTTAAATGTAAGACGTGAAACCACAAAAATCCTAGAAGAAAGCATATGCAGCAACATCTAAGACAACTCTCATAGCAATATGTTTGCCGATACATCTTCTAGGGCAAGGGAAACAAAGGAGACAATAAACAAATGGGAGTACATCAAAATAAAAAACTTCTGCACAGCAAAAGAAACTACTGTATGGGAGAACAGTATACATGTGATAAGTGGATAATTTCCAAAATATATAAGGAACTTATACAACTTAAAAAAGGAAGATAAATAATCCAATTAAAAATAGGCAAAGGACCTGAATAGACACTTCTCCAAAGTGGACATACAGATGACCAAGAAACATATGAAAAATGTTCAGACTGATCATCAGAAAGATTCAAATTAAAAGGGCAATGAGGTATCACCTCACACCTGACAGAATGGCTACTATAACAAATCAACAAAAGACAAGTGCTGGCAAAGATGTGGAGAAAAGGGAACCTTAGTACACTGCTGGGTGGAATGCTGACTGGTTAAGCCACTGTAGAAAACAATATGTAGTTTCCTCACGAAATAAAAAAATGGAACTCCCATTTGACCTAGTGATCCCACTTCTAGGACTATACCCTAAGAAATCTAAAACACCACTCAGAAAGAATATATGCACCCCTATGTTCATAGCAGTGTTATTTGCAATAACTAAGATCTGAAAACAGCTCAAGTGCCCATCAGTAGATGAGTAGATAAAAATATGTGGTACATTTGCACCATGAAATGCTTTGCAGCAATAAAAAAGAAGGAACTTGCCCTAGCCGGTTTGGCTCAGTGGATGGGGCGTCAGCCTGCGGACTCAAGGGTCCCAGGTTCGATTCCGGTCAAGGGCATGTACCTTGGTTGTGGGCACATCCCCAGTAGGGGGTGTGCAGGAGGCAGCTGATCGATGTTTCTCTCTCATCGATATTTCTGACTCTCTATCCCTCTCCCTTCCTCTCTGTAAAAAATCAATAAAATATATTGATTATATGGCTTTTTATACACCAATATGAACTCACAGAAAATGAAACTAAAAAAAGAATCCTATTTACCAATGCAACAAAAAAATTAAGATATCTAGGAATAAAATTTAACCAAGGAGGTAAAGGACCTGTATTCAGAAAATTACAGGACTCTGAAAAAAAGAGATAGAAGAAGACATAAACAGATGGAAGAATATACCGTGCTCATGGATTGGCAAAATCAATATCACTAAAATGTCCATACTACCCAAAGCAATTAACAGATACAGTGCACTCCCCATTAAAATACCAACATCATACTTCAAAGACCTAGAATAAACTCTCCAAAAGTTCACATGGAATAAAAAAAAAATACCCCAAACAGCTTCAGCACTCTTGAGAATGAAGAACAAAATTGGAGGAATTGCAATACCAGATATCAAGTAATACTACAAAGCCACTGTTCTCAAAACTGCCTGGTACTGGCACTAGAACAGACATATAGACCAATGGAACAGAACAGAGAACCCAGAAATCAACCCAAGCCATTATGCTCAATTAATATTTGACAAAGAAGGCAAAAGCATACAACGCAGTTTTTTCAATAAATAGTGCTGAGACAATTGGTCAGATACATGCAAAAAAATGAAACTAAACCATCAACTAACACCATACACAAAAATAAACTCAAAATTGATAAAGGACTTAAACACAAGATAGGAAACCATAAAAATCTTAGAAGAAGCCATAGGCAGCAAAATATCAAACATATATCATAGCAATATCTTCACCAATACAGCTCCTAGGGCAATAGAAACTAAGGAGAAAGTAAACAAATGGGACTACATCAAAATAAAAAGCTTCTGCACAGGAAAAGAAATCATCAACAAAACAAAAAGCGGGCCCACTGCATGGAAGAACATATTTGCAAATGTTACATCCAATAAGGGTTTAAACTGCAAAATTTATAGGGAACTCATACAACTTAACAAAAGGAAGATAAATCCAATAAAAAAAATGGCAAAGGACCTAAGTAGACACATTTCAAGAGAGGACATAAGGAAGGCCAAGAGACATATGAAAACATGCTCAAAGTCACTAATCATCCCAGAGATGCAAATCAATACAACAATGAGGTGTCATCTCACACCTGTCAGAATGGCCATCATCAACAAATCAACAAGTGACAAGTGCTGGCAAGGATGCAGAGAAAAAGGAACCCTCGTGCACTACTGGCGGCAGTGAGACTGGTGCAGCCACCATGGAAAATAGTATGGCGTATCCTCAAAAAATTAAAAATGGAACTCCCCTTTGACCCAGTAATACCTCTTCTAGAAATATATCCCAAGAAAACAGAAACACCAATCAGAAAGGATATGTGCACCCCTATGTTCATAGCAGCACAATTTACAATATCTAAGATTTGGAAATAGCCTAAGTGCCCATCAGCAGATGAGTAGATTAGAAAACTGTGGTACATCTACACAATGGAATCCTACCTGCTGTAAAAAAAGAAGGAATTCTTACCATTTGCAGCAGCATGGATGGAACTGGAGAACATTATGCTAAGCAAAATAAGCCATTCAGAAAAAGATAAATATCACATGATCGACTCATTTGTGGAAAAGAATTCACAACATAAATTGATGAACAAAAATAGAACCAAAGTCATAGAAGCATTGAACAGACTGTCCAACGTATGAGAGAAGGCAGGGTTTGAGGGGTAAGAGATCAACCAAAGGACTTTTATGTATGCATATGAGCATAACCAATGGACACAGACAGTAGGGGGGTGAGGGCATGTGCGGGGTGGGTGAGGGAAGCCAGGGAGAGAGCAATGGGGTGAAAAAGAGACTTATGTAAGACTTTATTTATCTATTTTTTTCCTTTCTGCAAAATATATTTATTATTATTATATAAAATATTACAAATAGTAGTACATATGTCTCCTTTTTTACCCATTGACCTTCCTCTGCCTCCCTCACCCCTCGGCACATGCCCTCACCCCCTAGTTTCTGTGTATGGCGTGGGTCTCCCTTCTCTGCATACAGCATGGAGAGAGAGAGACATGAACCGGTTCTTTTAAGTAGAGGAGCTGGGGGAGTTGAGGAAGAAATGAAAGAGACAGGACACAAAAATAGAATAAGCTGGGACCGGGTGTAACGTCTGCCCTCTGATGGATGGATAGACAGATGCTCAGGACCGGAAGTAAATATATATATATATATATATATATATATATATATATATATATATATATATTCGAAGTAACAGGAAGTTACATCACATCTGGGTGGGCCTTGAGTTCCTGGCAACATAATAGGATCCACCCACCTTAGCACCTGGCAGGAAAAGTCAGACTGAGTGGCGTCCTAGCCTCTTGGCTAGGACTGCCCCCAGGGCGTGGCTCTGCCTGCACCCTGAGTTCAGCTGACATATTTTAAAAACGTCCGAAGGTGCTAGCCAGCAGCCCTCTAAATCTGTGTCCATTGGTTATGCTTATATGCATGCATACAAGTCCTGTGGTTGATCTTTTACCCACCCCACCTCCAACCCTCCCCTGCCTTCCCGCTGAAGTTTGACAGTCTGTTAGATGCTTCTTTGTATCTATTTTTGTTCATCGGTTTGTGATGTTCTTTATATTCCACAAATAAGTGAGAACATGTGATATTTATCTTTTTCTGACTGGCTTATTTCGCTTAGCATAATGCTTTCCAGTTCCATCCATGCTGTTGCAAATGGTAACAATAAAGAATTATTTTTTAAAAAAGAGAAAGAAAAAACACAGCAAATATCAATTTAAAAAATTGAGTTCTTTGAATTTTGGCTCTTGTTTTTTTGTTTGTTTGTTTGTTTGTTTTGTTTTGTTTTTTAATTTTTGTGATTAAAAAAATATCCACACGCCCATACCAACAGACAGAAGCTTTAGGGCATACAGGTCAGCTTTGTAAAATCTAAAGAAAAAAATGCCATTTCAAGATAAAGTGTTATACATCCTTTTTCTTCCTTTCTACCCTTAAAAAAAACTGTATACTCTTTCTTAAACCTTTTCATGCTTCCTTACCCCATGCCACTTAACTGCTACCCCAAGAAAAAATTCAAGGTGAAAGGCTATGTTCCACAGCATAAGAAGCAGGTCTTTTACAACTTGATCCTACCGCTTAATCTTTATTTCCCAGCACATCTCACTGCACTCTTAAATCTATAGTAACACTGAACTGCTTAAAAGACCATGTTCCCTCACACATCCTTGCCTTTGCTCACACTGTTATTTATTTCAGGAATGCTCTTTTCTCACCTCTTTACCTAAATAACTACTTCTCCTTCAAGATTTAACTCTAGGTATTATATCCTCTAGGATCCTGACCAAAGCTGATTTGGGTGTTCCTATTGAGATTCAGAATCAACCAATGTATACCTCTAAAACCATACTACACTTTTTTAAACTTTATGTAAATGTCTCCTCTGTGAGACTACAATTTCTCCAATGGCTAGGATGATGCCTTACACGCTCTAATATTACCATAACATAGAACAATGCCCAGCTTAAAGAAGGTGCTCAAGAACTGTTTGTAAAATTAACAGGAGTATGTGTCCATCATTCAGAGGGTGGTATCTTTTAAAACAATCCTACAAAATCAATCTCATAAAAATTAGGCAGATCATAGTTGCTTTGAGAATTTTCTCTAAGATGACCAAGGTCCATGAAGTCATTGTCCAGCTACACGGAATATAAAGCAGTTCCTCTTAAAGAAGTCCAACCAGTCCAGGTTCCTGCACTGTAACAAAAGCTGGAGAACTACAGAGAAGTCACAGAAATGATCAAAGGTGTAAAAAGAAAGTACCCCAAGGAAATATTAGAAAATTATTATGAAATGGGGTCCTTCAAAATGCAATCACTTGGCCAATCTTATCAGGAAGAAGAAAACCACAAGGGACAGGTATAAAATGACCTTGGGCAGAAAATGGATGAACATGAAGTCTTGCCATTTAAAGAGTTACTGTAAGAAAGTCTGTCCTTTAGCTCCTTAGGACCCTCAGGCTATCATCAGGTCTGGTTAGAAGTCTTCAGCAACCAAAAGCAAAAATGAACTGAGAAAGGAGAGGAATTTAAAAAATGAGAAGGAATTTAGAAATCAACCTGATAAACACTGTGATACACAAAATGTTGTCTTATAATTATTACAACAAATACTTGTAAAAACACTCTAACTTAATGTAAAGAGTTTCTTTTTTGAAAAGAAAACAGCATGAAGTTAACACCTGGGTCTCATTAATATGCATGACAATCTGTCTCCAAGATAAACAGCACTCATGTAAACCATATAATATAAAAGCCATAAGACAGAGACATAAGCCATCCAATTCATGCTGAGTTTTTAATTTAAGTTTAGTCCATAATTGGGCTGTTTAAATTGAGCATCAAAAAAATTTAAACATTTAAACATTTCAGTTTATATTAATTTTGGTTGGAACTTATGGAACTGTAAGTAACATTTAGCTGTGAAATTAGGAAGTGGCCTAAATTTAGAGATAGGGAAAAGCTTATGTCCATAGTTAAAACATGATATTCCAACTCAGTAACACTATGTTGAACCTCAAAATGTTAAAATATCCAGCCAATCCCTTGTCTGTCAGTCGCATCATAGTAATGCAAATGGTGTTGACCATGACAAAATCTGGCTCATTTAGCACATTTCCCCTTATGTAACAAACTGCCTCTAGCCAGTTACCTCTGCATTATGTTAGTGAGATATATATATCCCTCCCCTCGGGAGTTCGACCAGGAGAACAGGAGTTTGATCGTTTGCTATGACATGCGCTGACCACCAGAGAGTGACACGGAACATGGCAAGCAACCAGTGGTGGTTGCAGGGTGTAGAGGGGGGGAGGGAAGGAGGAGGTGGGGAGGCAGGGAGGCAGGGAACCTGATGGGTCCTGATCACCTGCCAGGCCTAGGGACCCTACCTGTGCATGAATTTTGTTCACCAGGCCTCTAGTAATAGAAATAATAGTTCTTGTTGATTAAACACCATGCCATTCCTCATTGGTCCCAAGTTCTGTCATATATCAAAGGCAGGGGGAATAGGTGTGACCTCTATAGGCTTCCTTTTCCAGGTCCTCACATGAGCAAAATTCTATTTAGGTTCAGACAGTGGGAGAAATATTGGAGGTAGACTGTTATGTAGTAGGAAGAGAAAAATAGGGTATTTTTCTCCCTTACTCTCCACCTAGGGTGGCATTTCCTATAAAAGCTAAATATTCCCTATGGATTCAGTTCCTGACAGACAGGCCAATTAAGTTTCAAACTTACCTCAGATGACTAAGTATGTGGGCTCTGGTAACAGCACCTCTACCTATTATCCCTTCAAGCCCTAGCTTTCTGTTGTTGTTAATCTATGGATTAGCTTTTCTTCTCCTGTTTAGTTTCTCAATGCCTTCATCCCCTTTATTACCAATTCCCTGCATTAAATTCCTTCTATAACAAACCCTTGAAGCAATTTCTACTTCTAAACATTGACTATTGCAAAACTGCCATGTACTAAGTCCTTTGCATGCATTATCTAATTGACTCCTCAAAATCCCCCCTCAAAATAGTTCACTAACATTATCCCCATTTTTAAGATAAGGAAACTGAGTAACAGAAAGGTTAAGTGATTTGCCCAAAATCACATAGCAAGTAAGTTATAGATTTAACCCTAGATCTCTCTGACTGTGTCCCATACTAAATCACTATTACATCTTCATATTACATCTTTATAAAATAAAGGATGTAACTAGGTCATCTCAAAGGTCCTTTGAAGGTTTGACATTCTATCACTTATTTATTGATTCAATGAATATTTATTGAGCATCTACTATTTGTCAGCCACTGTTTGAAGAATTTGGGGCACATCAGTGAATAATAGAGCACAAAATTTTTCATTCTAGCATATGATGACAGACAATAAACAACTAAATAAATAATATATGTAGTACATCAGTGCCAAGGGGGGGCAAGGGTTAAAATATTACCTTTTTTTTTTTTATAAAACTGGTCACAATCTCTACATTTCCCTTTCACAGACATAGTAGAAGGTGGAAAAACTTCTCCCTACAGACAGTTAAATTCAATTAAACTCAATAAATATTTACTAGAACTTTCTACAGTAAATTGCTGTAAGCAAAGATCAACAGTAATTAATACAGATTCGAGAAGTCTGGTCAGAATGCTAAATAGGGCTTTGATATTCAGAAGGCTAAATATCTGCATGTTATTATCTGCTGCTGAATGAATGGCTGAAGGCAACCCCCCTAGCCTGATGGTCTTTTACTTTTTACTAAACATTACCTTTGATATGCCTGTTTGCATTCCTACAGGGCAAGTGTGTATTCTAGTAAATAAAAAGGAGGTGGATTCAGAGATTGAGCAGAGTTTAGTCACTTAAACTAAGTTCACATCTGGCTTCCCCCATAAATTCCAAATTTGTATTTCTTGTCTTGTGTATTAATTTGCGCATCAGCCCTTTCTCCAGGCCTTTGAACCCAGGCCATGTGGGCCGTGGCTTCACAGTAAATAGTCTTTTAACTAATTCTCCACTTAACCAACTCACCAGGTTAACAAAACTTCTCCACTCCCTTTATAAAACTTGTTAACTAAATGCAAGAGATTAACTGAACCATTGCTATATACAGAAATTTATTGCAGGAATTTGGTTCCCATGATTGTGGAGTTTGCTTAGGCAAGTCTGAAATTGAAAGGACAGGCTGTCAGAAAAAGCAGGCCAAAACTCTGAGGCACAACCTGAAACTGCAATCCATAGGACAAATTTCTGAGCCATTGCTTTTTATAGGCTAATATCTAGTTTTCTTGTGCTTCTGCTCCACCCATAATGCTCTAAGGTTATCGAGACTCAGTTTGGTTTGTTTAAAAACCTGTTTCTACAAATTCTGTTTGTTATCTGATCATGCAGTTTAATAAAATGTTATTAAATAAATAATGTGTAAGAAAAGAAAGTTGTTTCTATGAAAAATTTCATTAAAAGGTTTGAAAAGACTAGTTAAAGGGAGTCACTTAAAATTGCTGTCAAATTAGGTGTGGGTGAAACAACTCTAAAACATTTAGAAAAAAATTGATGAAAGAAATTAAAGAAGACATAAATGGAAAATTAGCCCATGTTCATGGATTAAAAAACTTAATATTGTTCAACTAGTAATACTACCCAAACAAATATACAGAGTCAATGAAATCTTTATGAAAATCCCAGTGACTTTTTTTGCACACACACGCACAAAATCCTAAAATTCATAGGGAATATCAAGGGACCCAGAATATTCAAAACAATTTTGAAAAAGAACAAAGCTGTAAGACTCATACTTCCTGAATTCAAAATGTTCTACAAAGCTACAGTAATCAAAATAGCATGGTACTAGCATATAGACAGACATATAAACTGATGGACTAGAATAGAGAACCCAAAAACAAACTTCACATATATAGTCAAATAATTTCTGACAAGGGTGCCAATATCATTCAATTGGGAAAAGTACAATCTTTTCAACAAATGTGGCTGAGAAACCTGGATAGCCACATGGCAACAATGAGGTTGGATCTTTACCCTATACCAGTGATGGCGAACCTATGACACGCGTGTCAGAGGTGACACGCAAACTCATTTTTTTGGTTGATTTTTCTTTGTTAAATGGCATTTAAATATATAAAATAAATATCAAAAATCTTTGTTTTACTATGGTTGCAAATATCAAAAATTTCTATATGTGACACAGCACCAGAGTTAAGTTAGGGTTTTTCAAAATGCTGACATGCCAAGCTCAAAAGGTTCGCCATCACTGCCCTATACCATATATATAAATTAACTCAAAATGGATAAAAAACCCAAATGTAAGACCTACAACTATAAAACTTTTAGAAGAAAACATAGGTAAAAAGCTCCATGACATTGGGTTTGGCAGTGATTACTTGGACCTGACACCAAAGGCAGAGTGAACAAGAGAAAAGATAGACAAAGTGGATTTCATGAATATTTTACAATTTTGTGCATCAAAAGACAATATCAACAGAGTAAAAATGCAACCCACAGAATTGGGAAAATTTTCTCAAATCATATAGCTGATAAAGTTATCTGGAGTTAATATCTAGAATATACAGAGAACTCTTAAAACCTAACAACAACAAAAAACAACTTAATTCAAAATATGGGCAAAAAACTTGAATATACATTTCTCAAAAAATATACAAATGGCCAATAAGCACATGAAAACATCCTCAACATCATTAAATGTTGGATAAAGGCAAATTAAAATTACAAGTGTTGATGAAGATGTGGAGAAATTAGAATATTTGTGCACTGCTGATGTGAATGTAAAATAGTACTACCACTATGGAAAACTAGTGTGGCTCAAAAAATTAAAAATAGAATTACCATATGATCCAGCAATTCCACCTCTGAGTATATACCCAAAAGAATTGAAAGCAGTCTTGAAGGTATCTGTTCACCCATGTTCATAGCAGCATCATTCACAATAGCTAAAATGTGGAAGTAACCCGTGTCCATGAATGGATGAGAAAAATGTGATATATAAACACAAGGGAATATTATTCAGCCTTTAAAAAGAAGGGCATTCTGACTTATGCTACAATATGAATGAACACTGAGGATATAATACTAAGTGAAATAAGATAGTCACAAAAGAAAAATGCTATATGATTCCATTTATACAAGGTACTTAAAGTAGTCAAAATCATGAAGACAGAAAGTAGAATGGTGGTTACCAGGGGTTGGAGGGAGGAGGAAATAGGAAGTTAGTGTTTTAATGGGTTTCAGTTTTGCAAGATGAAGAGTTAGGGAAATCAATGGAATACTATGCAACTGTAAAAAGGAAGGACCTCTTACCCTGGAGAGTATTAGTTACACCACTTGTTTATGCTAAGTAAAATAAGCCAGACGAAGACAAGTGTCACATGATCTCACTTATTATGTGGAATCTAAAGAACAAAATAAACTGATGAACAAAATAGAACCAGATACATTGAAGCATGCCACAGACTGATGTATTTCAAAGGGAAGGGAGGGAGGAGGAGATTAACCAAAGAACTTATGTGCATATATGCATAACCCATGGACACAGACAATAGTGAGGTGGAGGCCTGAGGGGGGATGGTAGTATGGTGAAAGGGGACACTGGGGGGTGGGGGGAAGAGGACATCTGTAATACTTTAAACAATAAAGAAAATTAAAAAAAGAGTTAGAGAGATGGATGGTGGTGACGATTATATAACATTATAAATGTATTCTATAACACTAAACTACACACTTAAAAATGGTTAATGCCCAGCCTGTGTGATTCAGTGGTTGAGCATCAACCTATGAACCAGGAGGTCACAGTTCTATTCCCAGTCAAGGCACATGCCCTCGTTGCAGGCTTGATCCCCAGTAGGGGGGCGTGTAGGAGGCATCTGATCAATGATTCTCCCTCATCATTGATGTTTCTATCTCTCTCTTCCTCTCACTTCCTCTCCCTGAAATCAATAAAACATATTTTTTAAAATGGTTAAGACAATGAATTGTATGTGTATGTATTTTAAAAATGAAAAAAATAAGGAGAAAACTATTACTTATTACAAGTATCTTTAGGATCTCACTATAAAGAAACATCCCTGAACATTAATTAGATGCCTTATAGGTGTGGTTTCTTAAAAAAAAAGGGGGGGGAGGGATTTTCATAGAACACCAATCGATAAATTCATCCTCAAAGAAAAGGACTTGGTAGGTTCTAGATAAAAAAAAATAAGCTAATAAATAAACATATATTTTGAAAAAATGTTTAAGATAAGTATATGTCATGTTCATTTAATATTTTCCTTTACCTGACTTTTCAATTAACTAAGTAGGTACAATTACTTTGATAAGAGGAGTTGTATGTTCATTCAAAATATTGTGTTAGGAATGTCAGAAAATAGGAAGATTATGCCAAGCAGTTCACAACATCCTTGGGTTAAATTTGTAAATGTCTAGAATATAGACAAAGCAATGCATGCATCATAATTAGTATGTCCTAAGTCCTGGATTTGTACAGGACAGTTCCAGTTTGTGTCTGATGCCATTATTACTAGCACACCTCAACACTCTCTCACTATGGAAAGTGTCCCAGTTGAAGCAAAAAATATTATGGTCATCCCAACCACAACAGAAGGAAAACAAATGTTCAGTAGGTTCTGAGGAGTATCCATTTAATGGTAAAGGTAGTCTGAAAAGGCTATGTGAAGAAGTAATACCCTTAAACAACTTCTCCAATTCCCCCACCCCCAGTCCCAGGTAACCACCATCTACTCTCTGCTTTTACAAGTTCAGATTTTTAGATTTCACACAAGTGAAATCATACAGTATTTGTCTTTCTCTGTCTGACTTATCTCACTTAAGCATAATGCCCTCAAGGTCCATCTATGTTTTCACAAATCACAGGATTTGCTTCATTCTTGAGGCTCAATAATATTTTATGTTCACACCACACAAAAAAAGAAATGATAATTATATCAATGACAAGTGTTAACTAATACTACAGTGATAATCTATAAATGCATCAAAGCAATATGTTGAATACTTTCCACTTACAGAATTCTATGTATGTCAATTATATTGCCATTAAAACATTTTTAAAAGTGATATAAAGAAAATTACAAAAACATGCTGACATCCTATTCCATTTCCTTTACTACAGTGATCCTCCAGGCATAACTAGAAATAACTGTTCTTGGTAAGCTATACTCTACAGTTAATAGATGGTTTCCAAATTGCTCTTTCCTCTGTACTTAAACTGCTGTCTGTTCAGGGAAATGGGCCTTTGAACACCTCAGTGCTCAGAAGGAATGAAGGACCATTTCCTAAAGTGGCTAACCACAAGCATTCCTATCAGCCTTCCCTGATGAACAGAGATACTAAAATCCTTAACAAAGTATTAGTAAATCAGATCCAGCAATATATTAGAAAGATAATACACCATGACCAAGTAGGATTTATTCCAGGGATGCAAGGCTGGTGCAATATTTGCAAATAAATAAATGTGATACAACACCTAAACAAATTGGAAGACAACAATTACATGATCATATCAATAAACACAGAAAAAGCATGAGACAAAATCAAACACCCTTTTTCTTTCATTCCTCATCCAAGAATATTTTTCCATTGATTATTAGAGAGAGTAGACGAGAGAAGGAAAGACAGAGAGAAATATCAATGTGAGAAAAACACATCAATTGGTGGCCTCTTGCACATGCCCCAACCAGGGCCCGGGCTGGGGAGGAGCCTACAACCAAGGTATGTACCCTTGACCAGAATTGAATCTGGGACCCTTTGGTCCACAGTCAGATGTTCTATCCACTGAGCCCACTGGCCAGGGCTCAAACACCCATTTTTGAGAAAAACTCTCAGCAAAGTGGGAATAGAGGGATCATATCTCAACATAATAAAGGCCAAATATGACAAACCTACAACCAACATCATACTCAATGGGCAAACACTAAAACCATTTCCCCTAAGAACAGGAAGACAACAGGGCTGTCCACTTTCACCAATCTTATTCAACATAGTACTGGAATTCCTAGCCACAGCTATCAGACAATAAGAAGAAGAAAAAAAGGCATCCAAGTTGGAAATGAGGAAGTAAAACTGTCATTATTTGCTGATGACATGATATTATACATAGAAAACTCTAAAGACTCCACCAAAAAAAAGTACTACTAGATTTAATAAATGAATTTGGCAATGTAGCAGGATAGAAAATTAACACCCAGAAATTGATGGCATTTTATATACCAATAATGAGTTCTCAGAAAGAGAAACTAAATAAATAATCCCATTTAACATTACAACAAAAAATTAAGACACTTAGGAATAAACTTAATCAAAGAGGTAAAAGACTTATACTCAGAAACTACATGATGTTGAAAAAAGAAATAGAGGGAGATATAAACAACTTCAAGAATATAACATGTTAATGGATTTGTAAAACTAACATCATTAAAATGTCCATACTACCCAAAGCAATCTAAAGATTTAATGCAATCCCTATTAAAATACCAACAACAGATTTCACAGATCTCGAACAAATACTCCAAAAAGGTATATGGGACCAAAAAAAAATCCCAAATAGCTGCAGCAATTTTGAAAAAGAAGAAGAAAGTTGGAGGATTTACAATACCAGATATCAAGTTATACTACAAAGCCACTGTAATCAAATCAGCCTGATACTGGCAGAAGAACTGGAATATATATCAATGGAATAGAACAGAGACCCCAGAAATCTACCCAAGCCATTACACTCAATTAATATTTGACACAGGAGGCAAGAACACATAATGAAGTCAAGGCAGTTCCTTCAATAAATGGTGCTGGGAAAACTGGACAGATACATACAAAAAAATTAAAATAGATCACCAACTTATACCATACACAAGAATAATCTCAAAATGTATAAAAGATTTAAATGTAAGTCGTGAAATCATAAAAATCCTATAAGAAACCATAGGCAGCAAAATCTCAGACACCTCTTATTGTATTATGTTTACAGATACATCTCCTAGAGCAGTGATGGTGAACCTATGACACGAGTGTCAGAGGCGAACTCATTTTTTGGTTGATTTTTCTTTGTTAAATGGCATTTAAATATATAAAATAAATATCAAAAATATAAGTCTTTGTTTTACTATGGTTGAAAATATCAAAAAGTTTCTATATGTGACACGGCACCAGAGTTTTAAGTTAGGGTTTTTCAAAATGCTGACACACCGAGCTCAAAAGGTTCGCCATCACTGTCCTAGGGCAAAGGAACTAAGTAGAAAATAAACAAATAGGACTACGTCAAAATATAAAGCTTCTGCACAGCAAAAGAAACTATCAACAAAATGAAAAGGGAGCCCACGGTATGGAAGAACATATTTGGCAATGATAAATCTGATAAAGGTTTAATATCTAAAATATATAAGGAATTCATACAACTTAACAAAAAGAAGACAAACAATCCAATAAAAAAATGGGAAAAGGATCTAAATAGACACTTCTCCAAAGTGAACATACAGATGGCCAAGAGACATATGAAAAAATTACTCAAAGTCACTGATCATCAGAGAGATGCAAATCAAAATGATAATGAGGTATCACCTCACACCTGTCAGAATGGCTACCATCAACAAATCAACAAATGTCAAGTGCTGATGAGGATGTAGAGAAAAGGGAACCCTGGTACACTGTTGGTGGGACTATAGACTGGTGCAGCAACTGTGGAGAACAGTATGGAATTTCATCAAAAAATTAATTATGGAACTGCCATTTGACCCAGTGATCCCATTTTGATGAATATATCCTAAGAAACCCAAAACATCAATTAGAAAGAATGTATGCACCCCTATGTTCATAGCAGAACAATTTACAATAGCTAAGATCTGGAAATAGCCTTAGTGCCCATCCTATATAATAAAAGCCTAATGTGCAAATCAAATGAATGACGGAATGACCATCACTGACCACCAGGGGGAAGACACTCAATGCAGGAACTGCCCCCAGCCCACAGGCCCCAGGCCAGCCAAGATGGGTGCCAGCAGGGGACCCCTGATCACCCCACCTGTAGCCCCACAGAGGGAGGCAGCTGGCAGCAGCAGGGGGGCCAGGCCGGCCAGTGGGCAGCACCAGGCCATCCAAGGCAGGTGCCAGCAGGGTCCCCCCAATCGCCCCACAAAGGGAGGCAACCGGAGGTCACAATGGGGGGGCAGGGCCAGCGAGTAGGGGCCCCCCTATTGCCTTGCCAGTCACTCCACAGATTGGCCCTGACCGCCGTCCAGGCCTAGGGACCCTACCCATGCATGAATTTTGTGCAGCGGGTCTCTAGTCAGTAGATAAGTGGATAAAAAAGCTGTGGTACATTTATACAATGGAATACTATGCAGCAGTAAAAAAGGATCTCTTACCCTTTCAGACAGCATGGAGGGACCTGGGGACTATTATGCTAAGCGAAATAAGCCAGTCAGAGAAAGACAAGTATCATATGATCTCACTCATATGTGGAATCTAATAAACACAATAAACTGATGAATAAAATGGATCCAGAGACATAGAAGCATGGGCCAGACTGTGGAGTCTCAGAGGGAAGGCAGAGGAGGGTGGGTGGATGGGAAGATATCAACCAAAGAACTTGTATGCATAACCCATGACCAAGTAGGATTTATTCCAGGGATGCAAGACTGATGCAATATTTGGAGAGGGTCAGTAGGGGGTAAGGGAGGACATACATAATACTTTCAACAATAAAAATTTAATTTAAAAGGGGGTACTCTATAAACATAATCCTTAAACAGTACAGTGTGTTAAAGGAAGTGGTTTGTGGAGTCAATTATAGTCATCACTCCCTAGCTATGTGATCTAGGTCAAGAAATGTAAGCTCTCTGAGCCTATTTCCTCATCTGTAAAGTAATATCAGTAATAGTACCCAATATCGTGTGCTTTTTGTGGGTATTACATTAGAAAGTGCTTAGGACAGTGATGGCGAACCTTTTGAGCTCGGCATGTCAGCATTTTGAAAAACCCTAACTTAACTCTGGTGCTATGTCACATATAGAATTTTTTTGATATTTGCAACCATAGTAAAACAAAGACATTTTTGATATTTATTTTATATATTTAAATGCCATTTAACAGAGAAAAATCAACCAAAAAAATGAGTTCGCGTGTCATGTCTGACATGCAAGTCATAGGTTCGCCATCACTGGCTTAAGATATAGCAAGTTCTCAATAAACATTTGTCATTGTAGTAGTAGCTGTTGTTGTATTTGTTGTTATAGTTTGTACAAGGATAGATTTTAGTGGGTTTTTAAGATTGGCAGAAATAACACCATTTCTAACATTGTGTCTTTAAGAAAATGTTTTCAGAATTTCAGGGGAAAGCAGAGGACATCTTACAAAAGAACTTCTCATCCATTCACCTCTCATTCATTCATTCATTCATTCATTTATTCAAAACTGGAGCCTGAATAAAAATCTACTCTATCCTGACATTCTTCAGGCACAACGAAGAATATATTTTTCTTCTGTGTCTTTGGCAAGCTCACTATTCTGTGATTCATTAGTGTCACAGGAGCGACAGAAATATTTTGGTTTCTCTCTCAGTTGAAAGAAATATTGTCTTCTTTCCAGTATAGAACATTAAATGAATTCTGATATTTCTTTTATTTTAAAAATCCTGTTCTGATTTTAACTAGCATATCCATTAGTAACCATCAAAGGTGTCACACTTAGCTGAAACAAATGCATTTATAAACCACATAATTATATGCTGGGGCCTGAAGATGACTCCATCCTCAAAGCCCATTTCAGGAGAGCATTTTACAGGTGTCTGAACACTGCTGATTACTCAACAGGATTATTTCCTCACTTCTACGGAGCTCTCACTTTCACCTAGCACCCTTTAATATGTTCCCCCTTCGTTCACATGGTATGCTGGTGAGAGAGCACTCTGAGACCCTAAGGTTATACAATCCTCAAATCACATTAGAACCAGTCTTGCTATGAATCACTAGTGCAAAACTCTCCAGGCATTTGAGAGGTGACAAGGGGGAAGGAGAATGGTGCTTACTAGTGAACAGGACTGTATTTTAGTGGAAAGTGCATGGCCATTTGCATTCCAGATACCTGTGTTTCAATGATAATTACATCACTTACTTGCTATGTTATCTTGGGCAATTAATGTCACCTCCTAGAGCTCTTACTTTTCTCATCTGGAAAATTGGATAATAATAGTATTTATCTCATAGGTTTGTTGTGAGGATTAAATTAAGAGAAAAATAAAACTATAAAGCATAACACATGGTAGGTACTAAATAAATATTAGTGCCTCTTAATGATTTGTAGGCTTCTATGTCAAACAACAGCACTTATCAGGCCACTCCCTATGTGTAGCCCCTCTAATACTAGGCACTGTAGAGTGTAGAATGACTTTTTTTTCCTGTGTGTGAAATATCTGTAGTTTATTTTTGTATATTTTTAACACAGTAATGACTTTTTAAAAGATAGGGATGAATCTTTGTTTCTCCTTGAAAAGGCTTTTTCTCTCAATCTGTTCCTACTCCTATACAACATGCCACTCTTCTAGGCTTACTTGAAACTAGAATAACAGAAGTCTCATACTAAATGCCCATCCTGAAATCAGACAATTCTCTGTTACCCTAATGAAGCTCCATCTTCTCAGAAAAAAAAAGATTTTATATTTTTAAAAGTTTGAATAGTATTGCATTATAGAAAAGAAATGTAAATGGACTTTGCTCTCTTTTTTATTGGTTTGCAATATTCCTCTTCCCCCAATCTACGCACCTTACCCACCCCAACATCCATCCCTGCAAAGGATCATCCAATGAAGATGTAAGCAGTGAGTGGATTGTAACCAAACAATTCATCCTTGTTCTGCTGCCCCAAGTGATGTCCATCAGTCACTTCTAAACAAATATTTAGCAGGTTGCTGATTACTATAATATGGATTGATAGTTGCCTAGATCTTTATTACCTATACTAGAGGCCTGGTGCATGAAATTCGTGCACTGGGGGAAGGGGGTCCCTCAGCCTGGCCTGCACCCTCTCCAATCTGGGACTCCTTGGGGGATATCAGACTGCCAGTTTAGGCCCAATCCTGCACCAGCAGTCGGACATCCCTCTTGCATTTCGGGACCACTGGCTCCTAACCATTCACCTGCCTGCCTTCCTGATTGCCCCTAACCACTCTGTCTGCCAGCCTGATCGACCCCAACTGTCCCCCCACCAGCCTGTTTGCCCCCAACTAACCCCTGCAACTGGCCTGATTGCTCCCAACTGCCCCTCTCGCCAGCCTGATTGGGGTTGGGGGGCCGATTGGGGGTGGGGCTGGCCATGAGGAGGGACTGTGGTTGGTGGGCTGGGTGGCCACCCCCCCAAATGGGGTGGGGGATGGTGATCGGGGCCAGTGGCCTGGAGGAGGAGCCATGGGTGGTTGGCCGGCCAGCCCTGCCCCTGATTGGGGGGGGCGGGGAATCTGGGGTGGGGCTGGGCAAGGAGAGGGGCTGCAGGAGGTTGGCCGCCCAGCCCTGCCCCCTCTTGGGGTTGTGGGGTGCAATCAGGGGCGGACAGCCACGGGGAGGGGTTGTAGGCCTATTGTGGTGGGGCAGGTTGATCAAGGGAGGGGCTGGCCGGGGGCGGGGAGGGGGGGGGAAGAGAGTGGGTGTTTGGCTGGCCTGCCTGCTCTTCTTTTTTTTTGGCAACTTCATTCATAACTTTTACTTGTGGTGCCTGTGCTATGTCTGAAAAATACCTTCTCCCCCTGCCCAGGACAGCGATGGGGAGGGGGAAGCAAAAAATAGAAGACGTCCCTCCCTATTGCACACAGACCCTATATACAGGCTCACCTGGCCCAGGCCGGCGGGATGCTTGGCACATTCTAGGATTCCTGCTCAGGGGCTGGAGGGGTGACTGGTGGCAGCACACATGAGAGGGGAACACTGGGTGACTACTCTGGTCCTGGCTACTGATCCGGGAACTTCCTGGTCCTTAGTTCCTTTCTGGTCCTGTTTGCAGCCCTGGTCCCCCTACCTGGATCAGCCTCCCGTCTCCATCCTGGACTCAGATGGCCCCCTTGGCTCCTGGGGGCTCTGTCCTCCCCTCCTAACCTGGAGATCTCAAGGAAGGTTATGGCTTCTCAGAGACTCCTCGATAGCCCTGTCACTCATGTTCACACAGGGAAGGGGTGCATGTGGCAAAAGCAGCTGTATAAATGCGAGTGCAGGGGCAAGTCCTCTGGGGTCACTTGGACAGTTTGCTGATGACGCAGATCAGGGCCACATTCTCATCCTTGAGGCACTGGTTGTCGGCTCGGAGACTGGACAGGCCCTTCAGCTCCTCTTCCAGTTCAGCGGCCTTGCACTCCAGGGCCCTGCTCTCAAATCTCACCAGCTCCAGGATGACCCGCCTCTCTGCAAAGCGCTCTTGCCTCTGCATAGTGTGCTTGAGCTCCACCTTGAGCTGCTCCAGCCACAGCATGGTCTGGATCAGGGCCTCACGAAGTCTCTTGTTCTCAATGTGCAGCTTTGCGTAGAGCTTCCTGAAGCTCCCTCAGGCTCTTCCAATTCAGGCTGGGGTTCTGGGTTTAGGTCCTGCTGCCTCTGGAGGGAAAGGGCTGGATTCTGGGCTGATGTCCACTGGCTTCACCTTCTCCCCCTTCACAGGCCCTCTCCTCTCATCGCCAACTCTTCAGTGCTCCCTGGAGGCCTGTGGTCCCTGTCCCTGCCCCTCAGGCACCTCTACTCTCTGGGCAGGGCCATCAGAATTCTCAACCCCAGGGACTTGGGGCTGCCAGGAAGGGTCCAGGCTCTGTACACCCTGCTCTTTATTGGGATGGGAGAGTCTGATCAGGGGAAGGCTGGCAGGGGGGAGGGGTTTTGAGGTTGGCTGCTGGCCCCACCCCCTGATCAGGTGGTTTGCTGGCTACAGTGGGCATCATAGCAACTGGCCCAATCAGGGCCATCTTCTGCCCGCTCACCAGTCCCCAGTCCCAACACCACCTCCAATGCCCAGCTATCAGGCCATTGTGATCACCAGCTCACGGTGCCTGCTTTCCCACAGGCCTGAGCCCCCAAGAAGCTCTTGGCTCCTCGCTCTGGCGGGAGTCTTCAGTCTCTGGCCAGAGCTGCTCCTGTAGCTCCTTCCGCCCCCTAGCATCCCCCTCATAGCTTGATTGCTGCTTCACCTGCAGACCTTGCCGATGGGCTCCTAGGTTCCATGGGGCCGCCTTGTCTGCGGCCTGACTTTCCAATCATGATCATGAACACCGGCCCCAGGCAAGGCAGCTCCTGGGTCCCAGGGTGCCGCCTTGCATGTGGCCCAGCTTTCCCATCGCAATCAGGATCACAGGCTGCAGGCAAGGCAGCTCCTGGGTCCTGGGGTGTCGATCATGAATACCAGCCACAGGCAAGGTGGCTCCTGGGTCACGGGGTGCTGCCTTGCCTGTGGCCCAGCTTTCTGGCAGCTCCTGGGGTCGCACATGGGGGCCTGGATGGTGGATCCCAGTGTTCCACCCTGCCTGAAGTATGCAAATTAGCCGCCATTTTGTTGGCAGTTAATTTGCATATCCTGCTGATTAGCCTATGGGAGGTGTAGCGAAGGTACGGGCAATTACCATGTTTGTCTATTATTAGATAGGATTATGTATAGTCCAGCAATTTGTTGAGCTAGTCAACTGGAAAAAACAGTTCTAGGGAAAACATCAGGAGTAGGAAAATGAGGCCAAAGAATATAGTGGTATGGAACAATTAAGCACAGGGTCAAGGCACAAGTCATCAATTCCATACTACTTTACATCAAAACATCGATACCTTTATTTACACAGGTCATGAACATTATGAAGACATTCCTATTTTTAAAAATTTTTCTTTAATTGTCTAGTATATGAGAGATTTTTAGGATGCTCTCAGAAAGTGAACTCCCTTGCATTTTTGTGTGAAAATGAAATGATGGTTTGGGCATCAGTTTTGATACCATCTATAATCTAAACCTACAAATCAATCTGGAGGGAAACACATAATTTCTAGAATTGGCTGTTTTAAATTAGTGGTCTATAATAATTTTCCCCAACCTGGTTGGATGTAGATTAGTCATAAATCATAAGTCTTGATTTTTTCAACCACATGAGCAGCAGACATGTGAGCAGCTCTCTCTTGTCCAGGGAGCATCAGTCCCATAAGCAGCCTGCCTTGAGCCTAAGAGCAGCAGCCTCATGTGGCTTGCCCCTGTCCAAGGAGCAGCAGCTATGCGAGCAGCCCACTTCCCTGTCTGAGGAGAAGCAACCACGTGAGCAGTCCAACCTGTCTGAGGAGCAGCAGCCGCATGAGCAATCTTCCTACATCTGAGGAGTGGCAGCCCTGTGCAGCCTGCCCCCATCCAAGGAGCAGCAGCTGCACACACCCTGCACTAGTCCAAGGAGCAGAAGCTGCACAAGCATCTTGCCCTCATCCAAGCAGCAGCAGCCACACGAGCAGCCTGCCCAATCTGAGGAGCAGCAGTTCTGCAAGAGGCCCAGCCCCATTCAAGGAGCAGCAGCCCACCCCAGTCCGAGGAGCAGCAGCCACACGAGCATACCGCCCACATCCGAGTAGTGGCAGCCCTGCACAGCACACAAGAGTCCGAGGAGCAGAGCCACAACAACCTGCACCTGTCCGACGAGCAGCAGTCGGGTGAGTGGCACGTCCCCATCCAAGGAGGAGCAGCCACGCGTGCAGCTCACTCCTGTCCAAAGAGCAGCAGCCTCGCAAGCAGCCCACTCCCGTCCGAGGAGCAGCAGACTTGCAATCAACCTGTCCAAGCCCAAGGAGCAGTAGCCCCACAAGCAGCCCACCACATCAGAAGAACAACGGCAGCATGCAGCCAGCCCCCATCCAAGGATCAGCAGCCACGTGAGCAGTCCACCCCAGTTCAAGGAGTAGCAGCTGCATGTGTAGCCTGCCCCCATCCAAGGAATGGCAGCCTCGTGATCAGCACACCCTCTGTCTGAGGAACAGCAGCTGTGTGTGAAGCCTCAACCCACCAGCCAGAAGAGCCACCACAACTGTGAACAGCACCCACCAGAGGAGCAGCTGCTACCAAAACCACCTGAGGAGCAGCCACAGCCTGAGAAGCCACTGCCACCCAAGAAGCAGCCCCTGAACGACTCAACATCTAGATATGTCAGTGAGATCAAAAATGGGTATACAAAGAAACCCCCAAAGAAAAGAAAAGGCGGACTCGCCAGAAAAGCAGCTAAGTGAAACAGAGGCCTTCAGCATGACAGAAAAAGAATTCAGATTAAGGGGTCCTAGAAGGCATAAACCGGATGGAGGAAAAAATCAACAACTTATGCAAGAATCAAGAAGAAACGGATGAAAAAATCAACAACTTATGTTAGAAAAAGAAAGGGATGAAAAAATCAATAAATTATGTAAGAACCAAGAAGAAATGAAGAGTGATATAGCTGCAATAAAAAACACCATTAAAAGTTTCAACAGTAGACTAGGAGAAGAGGAGGACCAAATTAGCGAATTAGAAGACAGGGAAGAAAAACACACCCAAACTGAACTGCAATTAGAGAAAAAAATTAAAAGACAGGAGGAGAGCCTAAGGGAGCTATGGGGCGACATGAAACAAAACAACATATGAATAATACGGGAGCCAGAACAACAGAAAGAGGAACAAGGGTTAGAAAACCTATTTGACGAAATAATATCAGAAAACTTCCCTGAGGTGGAGAAGGAAAAAGTCACACAAGCCCAGAGAGTCCCAAATAAGGTGAACCCGAAAAGACCCACAACAAGACACATCATAATTACCATGGAAAATGTTCAGGACAAAGAGAGAATCTTACAGGCTGCAAGAGAGAGACAGAAAGTTACATTCAAGGGATCTCCCATTAGATTGTCAAATGATTTCTCAACAGAAACACATCAGGCCAGAAAAGAATGGAAGGAAATTTACAAAGTGATGCAAAGCAAAGGACTGAATCCAAGAATACTCTATCCAGGAAGGCTATCATTCAAACTTGAAGGGGAAATAAGAAGCTTCACAGACAAAAAAAAGGCTAAGGGAGTTTATCACCACCAAGCCAGCAATGCAAGGAATGCTAAAGGCAATGGTCTAAAAAGAAGAAATAAAAACCTCAGAAAGAAAACAGCCACACACAAAAAGAAATGGCTATAAACAAGTACCTTTCAATAATAACTTTAAATGTAAACGGACTAAATGCTCCAACGAAAAGACACCAAGTGGCTGAATGGATAAAAAAACATGACCCATACATCTGCTGTCTACAAGAAACCCACCTCATTAGAAGGGACTCACACAGACTGAAAGTGAAAGGATGGAAAAATATCTTTCAGGCAAATGGAAATGAAAAGAAAGCTGGGGTAGCAATACTTATATCGGACAAAATAGACCTCAAAGTGAAGGCCATAACAAGAGATAAGGAAGGCCACTTCATAATACTAAAGGGATCAATACAACAAGAACATATAACCCTGGTAAACATATATGCACTCAATGCAGGAGCACCCAAATTCATAAAAAAACTCCTGGAAGATATCAAAGGAGAGATCGACAACAATACAATCATAGTAGGGGAATTTAATACACCACTGACAGCACTGGATAAGTCCTCTAGAAAAACAATCAGCAAAGAAACAGCAATCCTAAATGACTCACTAGATCATATGGACTTAATTGACATCTTCAGAACACTTCACCCCAATGCCACGGAATATACATTCTACTCAAATGCTCATAAGACATATTCAAAAATAGACCATATATTGGGTCACAAGCAAAGTATCCCCAAATTCATGAAGACTGAAATCATAAAAAGAGTCTTCGCAGACCACGATGGAATAATATTAGAAATAAACTACAATAAAAACAACCCAAAATACTCAAACACCTGGAAGCTGAATAGCATGCTATTAAATATTGATTGGGTTACCAATGAAATCAAAGAAGAAATTCAAAACATCCTGGAAACTAATGTCAATGAAAACACAACAATCCAAAACCTATGGGACACAATGAAAGCAGTCCTGCGAGGGAAGTTTATAGCTCTACAGGCCTATCTCAACAAACAAGAAAAAATGGTAGTAAATCATCTAACTCTACAACTCAAAGAATTAGAAAGAGAGCAACAAGAAAACCCCAGAGTGAGCAGAAGGAAGGAGATAATAAACATTATAGCAGAAATAAATGACATAGAGACCAAAAAAACAATACAGAAAATGAATGAAACCAAGAGCTGCTTGTTTGAAATGATAAACAAGATTGACAAACCTCTAGCCAGACTCACCAAGAAGCAAAGAGAGAGGACCCAAATAAACAAAATCAGAAACGATAGAGGCGAAATAACAACAGACCCCACAGAAATACAAACGATTGTTAAAAAATACTATGAACAACTCTATTCCAACAGACTAGACAACCTGGAGGAAATGGACGATTTCTAGAAAAATACAACATTCCAAAACTCAATCAGGAAGAATCTAAAAATCTCAACAGGCCAATAACTATGGAAGAAATTGAAGCAGTCATCAAAAAGCTTCCAGCAAACAAAAGCCTAGGACCAGACGGCTTCACAGGGGCATTTTACCAAACACTCAAGGAAGAACTAAAACCTATCCTCCTCAGACTGCTACAAAAAATTCAAGAGGAAGGAACACTTCCAAGCTCATTCTATGAAGCCAGCATCACCCTAATACCAAAACCAGGTAAAGACAACACAATGAAAGAGAATTACAGGCCAATATCCCTCATGAACATAGATGCCAAAATCCTCAACAAAATCTTAGCAAATCGGATCCAGCAGTACATCAGAAAGATCATGCACCATGACCAAGTAGGATTTATCCCAGGGATGCAAGGATGGTACAATATCCGCAAATCAATAAACGTGATACATCACATAAACAAATTGAAAGAAAAAAAACACATGGTCATATCAATTGATGCAGAAAAAGCATTTGACAAAATTCAACACCCATTTTTGATAAAAACTCTCAGCAAGGTCAGAGTAGAAGGATCATACCTCAACATAATAAAAGCCATATATGACAGGCCCACAGCCAACATCATACTCAATGGACGAAAACTTACACCATTTCCCCTAAGAACAGGAACAAGACAGGGATGCCCCCTCTCACCACTCCTGTTCAACATAGTACTGGAAGTGTTAGCCATTGCAAATCGGCAAGAAGAAGAAATAAAAGGCATCCAAATTGGAAAAGAGGAAGTAAAAGTGTCCTTATTTGCTGACGACATGATATTATACATACAAAACCCTAAGGACTCCATCAAAAAGCTACTAGACTTAATACATGAATTTGGCAATATAGCAGGATACAAAATTAACCCCAAGAAATCTGAGGCATTTCTATACACCAATAGTGAACTTTCAGAAAGAGAGATTACAAAAACAATCCCGTTTACCATCGCACCAAAAAAATTAAGCTACCTAGGAATAAACTTAACTAAAAAGGTAAAAGACCTCTACTCAGAAAACTACAGGACGTTGAAAAAAGACATAGAGGAAGACATAAACAGATGGAAGAACATACCGTGTTCATGGATTGGTAGAATCAACATCATTAAAATGTCCATACTACCCAAAGCAATCTATAAATTCAACACACTAAAATACCAATGGCATACTTCAGAGATCTAGAACGAACTCTCCAAAAATTCATCTGGAATAAAAAAAGACCCCAAATAGCTGCAGCAATCCTGAAAAAGAACAAAGTAGGTGGGATGTCAATACCAGATATCAAGTTGTATTACAAAGCCACTGTTCTCAAAACTGCCTGGTAGTGGCACAAGAATAGGCATATAGATCAATGGAATAGAATAGAGAGCCCAGAAATCAGCCCGAACCAATATGCTCAATTAATATTTGACAAATGAGGCAAGAACATTCAATGGAGCCAAGATAGTCTCTTCAATAAATGGTGTTGGGAATATTGGACATATACATGCAAGAAAATGAAACTAGACCACCAACTTGCACCGACACAAAAATAAACTCAAAATGGATAAAGGACTTAAATGTACGACAGGAAACCATAAAAATTCTAGAGAATCCAAAGGCAACAAAATCTCAGACATATGCCGAAGCAATTTCTTCACTGATACAGCTCCTAGTGCACTTGAAACTAAAGGAAAAATGAACAAATGGGACTACATCAAAATAAAAAGCTTTTGCACAGCAGAAGAAACCATCAACAAAATAACGAAAAAACCCACTGTGGGAAAACATATTTGCCAATGTCATATCTGATAAGGGCCTAATCTCCAAAATTTATAGGGAACTCATACAACTTAAAAAAAGGAAGATAAACAATCCAATCAAAAAATGGGCAAAGGACCTAAATAGACACCTTTCAAAAGAGGACATTCAGAAAGCCAAGAGACATATGAAAACATGCTCAAAGTCACTAATCATCTGAGAGATGCAAATCAAAACAACAATGAGGTACCATCTCACACCTGTCAGACTGGCTATCATCAACAAATCAACAAACAACAAGTGCTGGAGAGGATGTGGAGAAAAAGGAACACTTGTGCACTGCTGGTGGGAATGCAGACTGGTGCAGCCACTATGGAAGACAGTATGGAGTTTCCTCAAAAAACTACAAATGGAACTCCCATTTGACCCTGTGATCCCACTTCTAGGAATAGATCCCAAGAAACCAGAAACACCAATCAGAAAGGATATATGCACCCCTATGTTCGTAGCAGCACAATTCACCATAGCTAAGATCTGGAAACAGCCTAAGTGCCCATCAGTAGATGAATGGATTAGAAAACTGTGGTACATCTACATGATGGAATACTAGGCTGCTCTAAAAAGGAAGGAACTCTTACCATTTGCAACGTCATGGATGGAACTGGAGAGCATTATGCTAAGAGAAATAAGCCAGTCAATGAAGGAAAAATACCACATGATCTCACTCATTCATGGATAATAGAGACCATTATAAACTTTTGAACAATAATAGATACAGAGGCAGAGTTGCCTCAAAAAGATTGTCAAACTGCAGCGGGAAAGACGGGGAGGGTTAGGGGGCAGGAGGTAGGGGGGTAAGAGATTAACTAAAGGACTTGTATGCATGCATATAAGCATAACCAATGGACATTAGACATTGGGGGATAGGGGAGGCTAGGGGACTGTCTAGGGCGGGGGGATAAAATGGACACATATGTAATAACCTTTGTAATACTTTAAGCAATAAATTAAAAAAAAAAAGTTTCAACAGTAGACTACGAGAAGAGGAGGACCGAATTAGCGAATTAGAAGACAGGGAAGCAAAACACACCCAAACTGAACTGAAATTGGAGAAAAAAATTAAAAGACAGGAAGAGAGCCGAAGAGAGCTATGGGACAACTTGAAACAAAACAACATATGAATAATAGGGGTGCCAGAACAACAGAAAGAGGAACAAGGGTTAGAAAACTTATTGACGAAATAATATCAGAAAACTTCCCTGAGGTGGGGAAGAAAAAAGTCACACAAGCCCAGAGAGTCCCAAACAAGGTGAACCTGAAAAGAACCACAACAAGACACATCATAATTACCATGGAAAATGTTCAGGACAAAGAGAGAATTTTAAAGGCTGCAAAGAAAGACAGAAAGTTACATACAAGGGATCTCCATTTAGATTATCAAATGATTTCTCAACAGAAACACATCAGGCCAGAAAAGAATGGAAGGAAATTTACAAAGTGATGCAAAGCAAAGGACTGAATCCAAGAATACTCTATCCAGGAAGGCTATCATTCAAACTTGAAGGGGAAATAAGAAGCTTCACAGACAAAAAAGGCTAAGGGAGTTTATCAACACCAAGCCAGCAATGCAAGGAATGCTAAAGGCAATGGTCTAAAAAGAAGAAATAAAAAGCTCAGAAAGAAAACAGCCACAAAAAATTAGAAATGGCTACAAACAAGTACCTTTCAATAATAACTTTAAACGTAAACAGACTAAATGCTCCAATCAAAAGACATCGAGTGGCTGAATGGATAAAAAACCCATGACCCATATATTTGCTGTCTACAAGAGACCCACCTCAGAATAAGGGATTCACACAGACTGAAAGTAAAGGGATGGAAAAATATCTTTCAGGCAAATAGAAAGGAAAAAAAAGCTGGGGTAGCAATACTTATATCGGACAAAATAGACCTCAAAGTGAAGGCCATAACAAGAGATAAGGAAGGCCACTTCATAATACTAAAGGGATCAATACAACAAGAACATATAACCCTGGTAAACATATATGCACTCAATGCAGGAGCACCCAAATTCATAAAAAAACTCCTGGAAGATATCAAGGGAGAGATCGACAACAATACAATTGTAGTAGGGGACTTTAATACAAAACTGACATCACTGGATAACTCCTCTAGATAAAAAAATCGGCAAAGAAACAGCAATCCTAAATGACTCACTACATCAGATGGACTTAATTGACATCTACAGAACATTTCACCACAAAGCCACGAAATATACGTTATTCTCAAGTGCTCATGGGACATCTACAAAAATAGACCACATACTGGGTCACAAGCAAAGCCTCCCCAAATTCAAGAAGGTTGAAATCATACCAAGCATCTTCTCAGACAAGGGCATAATTTTAGAAATAAACTACAATAAAAACAACTCAAAATAAACACTTTGAAGCTGAATAGCATGCTATTAAATATTGATTGGGTTATCAATGAGATCAAAGAAGAAATTAAAAACATCCTGGGAACTAATGACGATAAAAACACAACAATCCAAAACCTATGGGGCACAATGAAAGCAGTCCTGAGAGGGAAGTTTATAGCTCTACAGGCCTATCTCAACAAACAAGAAAAAATGGTAGTAAATCATCTATCTCTACAACTCAAAGAATTAGAAAGAGAGCAACAAGAAAACCCCAGAGTGAGCAGAAGGAAGGAGATAATAAACATTATAGCAGAAATAAATGACATAGAGACCAAAAAAACAATACAGAAAATCAATGAAACCAAGGGCTGGTTCTTTGAAAGGATAGACAAGATTGATGAACCTCTAGCCAGGCTCACCAAGAAGCAAAGAGAGAGGACCCAACTCAACAAAATCAGAAATGATAGAGGCGAAATAACAACAGACCCCACAGAAATACAATTAATTGTTAAAAAATACTATGGACAACTCTACTCCAACAAACTAGACAACCTGGAGGAAATGAACATATTTCTAGAAAAATACAACATTCCAAAACTCAATCAGGAAGAATCTATCTAAAAATCTCAATAGCCCAATAACTATGGAAGAAATTGAAGCAGTCATCAAAAAGCTTCCAGCAAACAAAAGCCTAGGACCAGACGGCTTCACAGGGGAGTTTTACCAAACATTCAAGGAAGAACTAAAACCTATCCTCCTCAGACTACTACAAAAAAATTCAAGAGGAAGGAACACTTCCAAGCTCATTCTATGAAGCCAGCATCACCCTAATACCAAAACCAGGTAAAGACAGCACAATGAAAGAGAATTACAGGCCAATATCCCTCATGAACATAGATGCCAAAATCTTCAACAAAATCTTAGCAAATTGGATCCAGAAAGATCATACACAATGACCAAGTAGGATTTATCCCAGGGATGCAAGGATGGTACAATATCCGCAAATCAATAAATGTGATACATCACATAAACAAATTGAAAGAAAAAAAACACATAGTCATATCAATTGATGCAGAAAAAGCATTTGACAAAATACAACACCCATTTTTGATAAAAATTCTCAGTAAGGTGGGAATAGAAGGATCATACCTCAACATAATAAAAGCCATATATGACAAACCCACAGCCAACATCATACTCGATGGACAAAAACTAACATCATTTCCCCTAAGAACAGGAATAAGACAGGGATGCTCAGTCTCACCACGCCTGTTCGACATAGTACTGGAAGTATTAGCCATTGCAATTAGACAAGAAGAAGAAGTAAAAGGCATCCAAATTGGAAAAGAGGAAGTAAAACTGTCCTTATTTGCAGATGACATGATATTATACTTAAAAAACCCTAAAGACTCCATCAAAAAACTATTAGACTTAATAAATGAATTTGGCAATGTACCAGGATACAAAATTAACACCAAGAAATCTATGGCATTTCTATACACCAATAGTGAACTTACAGAAAGAGAGACTAAAAAAGCAATCCCATTTACCATCGCACTAAAGAAATTAAGATACCTAGGAATATACTTAACTAAAGAGGTAAAAGACCTCTACTCATAAAACTACAGGACGTTGAAAAATGAGATAGAGGAAGACATAAACAGATGAAAGAACATACCATGTTCTTGGATTGGTAGAATCAACATCATTAAAATGTCCATACTACCCAAAGCAATCTATAAATTCAACGCACTTCCCATTAAAATACCAATGGCATATTTCAAAGACCTAGAACATACTCTCCAAAAATTCATCTGGAATAAAAAAAGACCCCGAATAGCTAAAGCGATCCTGAGAAAGAACAAAGTAGGTGGGATCCCAATACCAGATATCAAACTATATTACAAAGCCACTGTTCTCAAAACGGCCTGGTACTGGCACAAGAACAGACATATAGATCAATGGAATAGAATAGAGAGCCCAGAAATTGACCCAAACCAATATGCTCAATTAATATTTGACAAAGGAGGCAAGAACATACAATGGAGTCAAGATAGTCTCTTCAATAAATGGTGTTGGGAAAATTGGACAGATACATGCAAAAAAATAAAACGAGACCACCAACTCACACTATACACAAAAATAAACTCAAAATGGATAAAGGACTTAAATGTACGACAGGAAACCATAAAAATTCTAGAAGAATCCAAAGGCAACAAAATCTCAGACATATGCCGAAGCAATTTCTTCACCGATACAGCTCCTAGGGCATTGGAAACTAAAGGGAAAATAAACAAATGGGACTACATCAAAATAAAAAGCTTCTACACAGCAAAAGAAACCATCAACAAAACAAGAAGTAAGCCCACTGCATGGGAAAACATATTTGCCAATGTTATCACTGATAAGGGTTTAATCTCCAACATTTATAGGGAACTCATACAACTTAACAAAAGGAAGATAAACAATCCAATCAAAAAATGGGCAAAGGACCTAAGTAGACACTTTTCAAAAGAGGACATTCAGAAAGCCAAGAGACATATGAAAACATGTTCAAAGTCACTAATCATCTGAGAAATGCAAATCAAAACAACAATGAGGTACCATCTCACACCTGTCAGACTGGCTATCATCAACAAATCAACAAACAACAAGTGCTGGAGAAGATGTGGAGAAAAAGGAACACTCGTGCACTGCTGGTGGGAATGCAGACTGGTGCAGCCACTATGGAAGACAGTATGGAGCTTCCTCAAAAAACTAAAATTGGGTCTCCCGTTTGACGCCATGATCCCACTTCTAGGAATATAGCCCAAGAAACCAGAAACACCAGTCAGAAAGGATATATGCACCCCTATGTTCGTAGCAGCACAATTCACCATAGCTAAGATCTGGAAACAGCCTAAGTGCCCATCTGTAGATGAATGGATTAGAAAACTGTGGTACATCTACACGATGGAATACTATGCTGCTGTAAATAAGAAGGAACTCTTACCATTTGCAACAGCATGGATGGAACTGGAGAGCATTATGCTAAGTGAAATAAGCCAGTCAATGAAGGAAAAATACCACATGATCTCACTCATTTCTGGATAAAAAAGACCATTATAAACTTATGAACAAAAATAGATACAGAGCAGAGCTGCCTCAAACAGACTGTCAAACTACAGCGTGAAGGCCAAGGAGGGTTGGGGGGCAGGAGGGGAGGGTAAGAGATCAACCGAAGGACTTGTATGCATGCATATAAGCATAACCAATGGACATAAGACACTGGGGGGTAGGGGAGGCGGGGGGGAATGTCAAGGGAGGGGGAAAAAGGAGACATTTGTAATACTTTAAGCAATAAAACAATTTTAAAAAAATAATCACAAGTCTTATCATGTAGTACATATTCCCGAACTTTCTTAAATCGAAGCTACTTAATATAACTTAGTCTTTTTTTTGTTAGGTTTGATCCAGCAATTGAGTTGATACCCCTCCCCCAGGAACTGGCTTTTCAGGTCACTTCACCATGGACATTCACTTTGCTGAAGACCACATTTCACTTCTCTCCCCTCCAGGTATGCATAAAGAAGTCTCCGCCCAGGGAAAAGCCCGCCAAAAGTCCTTTAAAAAGCCCCTGACTCCTGTCACTGGGTGCTGGAGTCATGCAGGCTCAGCCACCTGGTGTGTGGATGATCGAATAAATTCGTAATCCCTCACCACTCTGTCCCCGTGCATTCCTCCTTTGGAGACCTAACATTTTTAAATGCTCCAATTTCTTTAAAATAAATGGCAATGATTACATTATGCTACACAATCTATAATAGAAAATTATAATAAAGTATGATACTGAAACAGAATTTTTGGACTGGAACCTGGATTCTTTATCCACCAGAGTCGAAGAATGAATCCACAGACCGAGGGTAGTATAGCAAAGGTAGAGATTTACTGAAGAACAAGTACAGACTCCCACTTGGGGAGAGGGAAAGAGTCCCACAAGATGGAATTCCAGGTGGGGAGAGGGAAAGGGTCCCACTGACTTCCTGTTTCCATGGTTTATAAAGGCAGAAGTTCCTATGTCCTGATATTCCCTCTGATTGGTCAATATTCCCTTTCGAATTGGTTACTATAGTGACTTGTAAGGTCTTCCTCCCTCATTGTACTCCTATTCCTTCTGGGCTTTCTTTCTTCTTTATTTTGTAAATACTAGAGGCCCGGTGCATGAAATTCGTGCAGGGGGGGGGGGGTCTCCTCAGCCCAGCCTGCACCCTCTCCAATCCAGGACCCCTCAGGGAATGTCTGACTGCCAGTTTAGGCCCGATCCTGACCTAAACCATCAGTCGGATATCCCTCTCACAATCCAGGACCGCTGGCTCCTAAATGTTCACCTTCCTACCTGCCTGATTGCCCCTAACTGACCCCCCTGCCAGCCTGATCACCCCTAACCGCCTCTGCCTGCCGACCTGATTACCCCAAACTTCACCCCTGCTGGCCTGGTTGCCCCCAACTGCCCCCCCCAGCAACCTGGCCACCCCAAATTGCCCCCCCACCAGCATGGTCATCCCTTACTGCCCCCTGCCAGCCTGGTTGCCCCCAACAGCCCCCCTCTGCTGGCCAGGTCACCCTTAACTGCCACCCCCTGCCAGCCTGGTTGCCCCCAACTATTCCCCTGCTGATCTGGTCGCCCCCAACTGCCATCCCCTGCCAGACTGATAGCCCCCAACTGTGCCCCCTGCTGGCCTGGTCGTCCATTACTGCCCCCCCCCCCCGCCAGCCTGGTCACCCCACGCAGCCTGGTGCTCAGTTGTTTGGTTGTCCCTCACTAACCCCCATGCTGGTCCAGTTGCCCCACGCAGCCTGTTGCTCAATTGCTCGGTCATCCCTCACTAACCCACCTGTTGGCCTTGTCACCCCACTCAGCCTGTTCAGTCGTCCATTTGGATGTTTCAGATGTGATGGCCCCTGGCTCTTTATATATACAGATAGACCTTTTTGGCTACTTGCAGTTCTCTTGTCCTATGGAAATATACCTGTTGCTGCTTCCTTGTCTTATGGAAATGTACCTTCTCCCAGTCTGTAGCCCTGTGTTATTCCATGGACCACAATTCTAAAAATTCCCTAAGCCTGCCTATATTCCCCTAAAGTTCCTGTTTCAATACTAATAGTCCCTACATTAAGTAACCCCAGACTATTATTTTGAGATTTTTATGGCATATTTAGTTGTTTCCTTCCTCACTTACATAAGTATAAGCTATTGTTTCTTACTGTTGTCAGTTTCCTTGTAAGCAGGTTTCCCTTCTAATTTGCTTCAAGTATTCATGCATTCAAAAACATTTATTGACTGCCAATTGTGTGTCAGACACTACATTGGCCACTGGAGATGTGACAATAAGAGATAAAGTCCCTAACATCTAAGTGCTCACAGTGTATTTTAAAAGAGACAACTGAAGAAGCAATTAAAATACCATGTGATTTGTGCTATAATAAAAGTAATCACAGGGTACTATAGAGACATATAATAGGGGTTGCCTAATCTAGATGGGGTGGTAGACAAGTAAGAGATGTCAGTGAAGTTTTCCTGGAGAAAGTTATCACTGATATAAGTTTTAAAATACACTAGTAAGCAGGAGTTACTCAAAATTTAGGGGGTAAAAGGTGATTCAAAATGATGGTGCAGCAGCATATGCTTATATGGTAATCCAGGCAAGAAGTAATGTGGTCTTGAATGGTAGTAGCAGTTCAGATGGAGAGTAGGAGAGTGATTAGAGAGATATTATTCAACACAACTTAATTCATTGAATGTTGGGGTGAGAGAAGTGAAGAGTCTAGAAATAAGCTGGTATCATAGGGTGAACAAAGGAAGCACTGAGCAGAATTTTTTTTAAAAAATACAGAAAGAAAAAGTGTGAAGAGAAAGACAACAGATTTAGCTTTAAACATGTTAGGCTGGATGGATATTTTCAGTATGCAATTTGACAAATGGAATCTGTTACTCAAAAGAGAGAGATGCCAAAGCTTTTTTGTGGGTTTAAAAACTGGAGAACCAAGTTCATTTAATCTGTGAATAAAATAAACAGCTCTGACAAAGGACCTGAGGAGCTTCTTATAAACATGAAGATATATGGTGATGACTATTTGGCAACCACTTTCGTGTGTCTGATCAGCATCTTAAACTTAACATGCATAAAAGAGGACTCTTGATTTCCACCTACACCCCAACATATTTCTCTTTCAGGCTTCTCTACTACAGTTAATGGCAGACCACCACTCACCCAAATGCTTGACACAAAACCTCGGATTTATTCTTTAAGTCTCTCTTTCCTTTATCTCCCATATCCAATACACCTACAAGTCTTATCAACTTCACTTCTAAACTATACCCTGAATCCAATCATTTCTCTCCATTTCCATTGCTCTCTTGCTAATTCACCATCTTCTCAGGCCTATACTACTGCAAGAGCATACTAACAGGCCTCCATTCTTGTACAAATAAGCCAAGTGGTTAGCACTTCAGGGCATTTGCATAGCTAATCCCTCTGAAAGTTACTTTCTCCTGATCTACACATGGTCCACCCCTTCTTGTTGT
Organism: Myotis nattereri; assembly: GCF_964212035.1. NCBI lineage: Eukaryota > Metazoa > Chordata > Mammalia > Chiroptera > Vespertilionidae > Myotis > Myotis nattereri. The sequence goes on along the minus strand of NC_138078.1, from coordinate 93,945,647 downwards.
TTAGATCACAACTCAAATACCATATTCTTAGAGAGGCCTTCTTTTTTTTTTTAATTATTAGAAAGACCTAGATTTTTTTTTTATTGCTTAAAGTGTTACAAAGAGTATTACATATGTCTCCTTTTTTTCCCCCCACCCTTGACAATCCCCTGGCCTCCCCTACCCCCCAGTGTCTTATGTCCATTGGTTATGCTTATATGCATGCATACAAGTCCTTCAGTTGATCTCTTACCAACCCCCCTCATACCCTCCCACCCTCCCCGGCCTTCCTGCTGTAGTTTGACAGTCTGTTCGAGGCAGCTATGCCTCTGTATCTATTTTTGTTCATAAGTTTATAATGGTCTTTATTATCCAGAAATGAGTGAGATCATATGGTATTTTTCCTTCATTGACTGACTTATTTCACTTAGCATAATGCTCTCCAGTTCCATCCATGCTGTTGCAAATGGTAAGAGTTCCTTCTTTTTTACAGCAGCATAGTATTCCATCGTGTAGATGTACCACAGTTTTCTAATCCATTCATCTACAGAAGGGCACTTAGGCTGTTTCCAGATCTTAGCTATGGTGAATTGTGCTGCTATGAACATAGGGGTGCATATATCCTTTCTGACTGGTGTTTCTGGTTTCTTGGGATCTATTCCTAGAAGTGGGATCACAGGGTCAAATGGGAGTTCCATTTGTAGTTTTTTGAGGAAGCTCCATACTGTCTTCCATAGTGGCTGCACCAGTCTGCATTCCCACCAGCAGTGCACAAGTGTTCCTTTTTCTCCACATCCTCTCCAACACTTGTCATTTGTTGATTTGTTGATGATAGCCAGTCTGACAGGTGTGAGATGGTACCTCATTGTTGTTTTAATTTGCATCTCGCGGATGACTAGTGACTTTGAGCATGTTTCCATATGTCTCTTGGCTTTCTGAATGTCCTCTTTTGAAAGGTGTCTATTTAGATCCTTTGCCCATTTTTTGATTGGATTGTTTATCTTCCTTTTGTTAAGTTGTATGAGTTCCCTATAAATGTTGGAGATTAAACCCTTATCAGTGATAACATTGGCAAATATGTTTTCCCACGCAGTGGGTATTCTTGTTGTTTTGTTGATGGTTTCTTTTGCTGTGTAGAAGCTTTTTATTTTGATGTAGTCCCATTTGTTTATTTTCCCTTTAGTTTCCAATACCCTAGGAGCTGTATCGGTGAAGAAATTGCTTCGGCATATGTCTGAGATTTTGTTGCCTTTGGATTCTTCTAGAATTTTTATGGTTTCCTGTCGTACATTTAAGTCCTCTATCCATTTTGAGTTTATTTTTGTGTATGGTGTGAGTTGGTGGTCTCGTTTTATTTTTTTGCATGTATCTGTCCAATTTTCCCAACACCATTTATTGAAGAGACTATCTTGACTCCATTGTATGTTCTCGCCTCCTTTGCCAAATATTAATTGAGCGTATTGGTTGGGGCTGATTTCTGGGCTCTCTATTCTATTCCATTGATCTATATGTCTGTTCTTGTGCCAGTACCAGGCCGTTTTGAGAACAGTGGCGTTGTAATACAGTTTGATATCTGGTATTGGGATCCCACCTACTTTGTTCTTTCTCAGGATCGCTTTAGCTATTCAGGGTCGTTTTTTATTCCAGATGAATTTTTGGAGAGTACGTTCTAGGTCTGTGAAATATGCCATTGGTATTTTAATGGGAAGTGCATTGAATTTATAGATTGCTTTGGGTAGTATGGACATTTTAATAATGTTGATTCTACCAATCCAAGAACATGGTATGTTCTTTCATCTGTTTATATCTTCCTCTATCTCATTTTCAATGTCCTGTAGTTTTCTGAGTAGAGGTCTTTTACCTCTTCAGTTAAGTTTATTCCTAGGTAGCTTAATATTTTTGGTGTGATGGTACATGGGATTGCTTTTTTAGTCTCTCTTTCTGCACATTCACTATTGGTGTATAGCAATGCCATATATTTCTTGGCGTTAATTTTGTATCCTGCTACATTCCCGAATTCTTTTATTAAGTCTAATAGTTTCTTGATGGAGTCTTTAGGGTTTTTTAAGTATAATATCATGTCATCTGCAAATAAGGACAGTTTTACTTCCTCTTTTCCAATTTGGATGCCTTTTATTTCTTCTTCTTGTCTAATTGCAATGGCTAATACTTCCAGTACCATGTCGAACAGGAGTGGTGAGAGTGGGCATCCCTGTCTTGTTCCTGTTCTTAGGGCAAATGGTGTTAGTTTTAGTCCATTGAGTATGATGTTGGCTGTGGGCCTGTCATATATGGCTTTTATTATGTTGAGGTACGATCCTTCAATTCCCACCTTGCCGAGAGTTTTTATAAAAAATGGGTGTTGTATTTTGTCAAATGCTTTTTCTGCATCAATTGATATGACTATGTGTTTTTTTTCTTTCAATTTGTTTATGTGATGTATCACGTTTATTGATTTGCGGATATTGTACCATCCTTGCATCCCTGGGATAAATCCTACTTAGTCGTGGTGTATGATCTTTCTTATGTACTGCTGGTTCTGATTTGCTAGAATTTTGTTGAGGATTTTGGCATCTATGTTCATGAGGGATATTGGCCTTTAATTCTCTTTCATTGTGTTGTCTTTACCTGGTTTTGGTATTAGGGTAATGCTGGCTTCATAGAATGAGCTTGGAAGTGTTCCTTCCTCTTGGATTTTTTGTAGTAGTCTGAGGAGGATAGGTTTTAGTTCTTCTTGAATGTTTGGTAAAACTCCCCTGTGAAGCCGTCTAGTCCTGGGCTTTTGTTTGCTGGAAGCTTTTTGATGACTGCTTCAATTTCTTCCATAGTTATTGGCCTGTTGAGATTTTTAATTTTTTTAATATATTTTATTGATTTTTTACAGAGAGGAAGGGAGAGAGATAGAGAGTTAGTAACATCGATGAGAGAGAAACATGGATCAGCTGCCTCCTGCACATCTCCTACTGGGGATATGCCCGCAACCCAGGTACATGCCCTTGACCGGAATCAAACCTGGGACCTTTCAGTCCGCAGGCCGACGCTCTATCCACTGAGCTAAACCGGTTTCGGCAGAGATTTTTAGATTCTTCCTGATTAAGTTTTGGAATGTTGTATTTTTCTAGGAATATGTCTATTTCCTCCAGGTTGTCTAGTTTGTTGGAGTAGAGTTGTCCATAGTATTTTTTAACAATCATTTGTATTTCTGTGGGGTCTGTTGTTATTTCGCCTCTATCATTTCTGATTTTGTTGATTTGGGTCCTTTCTCGTTGCTTCTTGGTGAGACTGGCTAGATGTTTGTCAATCTTGTTTATCCTTTCAAACAACCAGCTCTTTGTTTCATTGATTTTCTGTATTGTTTTTTTTGGTTTCTATGTCATTTATTTCTGCTCTAATCTTTATTATCTCCTTCCTTCTGCTCACTCTGGGGTTTTCTTGTTGATCTCTTTCTAATTCTTTGAGCTGTAGATTTAGATGATTTACTAGCATTTTTTCTTGTTTGTTGAGATAGGCCTGTAGAGCTATAAACTTCCCTCTCAGGACTGCTTTCATTGCGTCCCAAAGGTTTTGGATTGTTGTGTTTTCCTTGTCATTAGTTTCCAGGATGTTTTTAATTTCTTTTTTGATCTCATTGGTAACCCCATCAATATTTAATAACATGCTATTCAGCTTCCAAGTGTTTGAGTATTTTGAGTTGTTTTTATTATAGTTTATTTCTAATATTATGGCCTTGTGATCTGAGAAGATGCTTGGTATGATTTCAATCTTCTTGAATTTGGGGAGGCTTTGCTTGTGACCCAATATGTGGTCTATTTTTGAAGATGTCCCATGAGCACTTGAGAAGAACGTATATTTTGTGGCTTTGAGGTGAAGTGTTCTGAAGATGTCAATTAAGTCCATCTGATCTAGTGAGTCATTTAGGATTGCTGTTTCTTTGCTGAGTTTTTGTCTAGCGGATTTATCCAGTGATGTCAGTGGTGTATTAAAGTCCCCTACTACAATTGTATTGTTGTCGATCTCTCCCCTGATATCTTCCAGGAGTTTTCTTATGTATGTGTGTGCTCCTGCATTGGGTGCATATATGTTTATCAGGGTTATATCCTCTTGTTGTATTGATCCCTTTAGTATTATGAAGTGGCCTTCCTTATCTCTTGTTATGGCCTTCACTTTGAGGTCTATTTTGTCCGATATAAGTATTGCTACCCCAGCTTTTTTTTCATTTCCATTTGCCTGAAAGATATTTTTCCATCCCTTCAGTTTCAGTCTGTGTGAGTCCCTTCTAATGAGGTGGGTTTCTTGTAGACAGCAAATATATGGGTCATGTTTTTTTATCCATTCAGCCACTCGATGTCTTTTGATTGGACCATTTAGTCCATTTACGTTTAAAGTTATTATTGAAAGGTACTTGTTTGTAGCCATTTCTTTTTTTGTGTGGCTCTTTTCTTTCTGGGCTTTTTAGTTCTTCTTTTTACACCATTCCCTTTAGCATTTCTTGCATTGCTGGCTTGGTGGTGATAAACTCCCTTAGCCTTTTTTTGTCTGTGAAGCTTCTTATTTCCCCTTCAATTTTGAATGCTAGCCTTGCTGGATAGAGTATTCTTGGATTCAGTCCTTTGCTTTGCATCACTTTGTAAATTTCTGTCCATTCTTTTCTGGCCTGATGTGTTTCTGTTGAGAAATCATTTGATAATCTGATGGGGGATCCTTTGTAGGTAACTCTCTGTTTCTCTCTTGCAGCCTTTAAGATTCTGTCTTTGTCTTGTACATTTGCCATCGTTATTATGACGTGTCTTGGTGTGGGTTTTTTGGGGTTCATCTTGCCTGGGACTCTCTGTACTTGTGTAACTTTTTTCTTCCCCATATCTGGGAAGTTTTCTGACATTATTTCTTCAAATAGATTTTCTAATCCTCGCTGCTCTTCTTGTCCTTCTTGCAGCCCTATTATGCATATGTTACTTCGTTTCATGTTGTCCCGAAGCTCCCTTAGGCTCTCCTCCTGCTTTTTAATTTTTTTCTCCAGTTGCTGTTCAGATTGAGCTTGTTTCTCTGCCTTATCTTCTAATTCACTAATTCAGTCCTCTGCTTCTTCTAGTCTGCTGTTGAAACTTTCCATGGTGTTTTTGATTGTAGCTATATCACTTTTCATTTCTTCCTGATTCTTGCATATGTTGTTGATTTTCTCATCCATCCCCATTCTGAATTCTTTTTCTGTCATGTTGCATGCTTCAACTTCATTAATGTCCTTTCTTGGTGACTCCTCATTGTCTTTCCTCTGGGTGTTGTTTCGTCTCTTCATTCTGATTATCTCCGGATGGTTCAAACGTCGAGTTGCGTGGGCCTGGACCGTGTGCAGTGGGAGCCTCCCACCACCCTAGTGTCACTGAAGGCTCTGACACTAAGATGTGTGGTTGTTGTGGGTTGGTGGAAACCAGGCTCGCTCAGAGTCAGTGTTGTCAGCGCTCAATGTGGCCTCTTACGCGCCCTTAGAATCAGGGACCCTGCCTGCACAGTGCTGAAACAGAGACCCACCTGAAGCGTGTTGAAAACCAGAGCCCCCTAGCGTGCGCCAGGAGTCAGAGTTCCCCAGAATCCAGTATCAGAGTCTCTGTTGCTTCGCGCGACCTTGCCTTGAGAATCAGGGTCCCTGTGTGCCCTTGCACCAGGAATTGGAGTCACTGACTCTTAGTATGAATGCACAGGAAATCAGGATCTCAGGCGCAGGTGATAAGAAACTCAGTCAAGTCACTGGTGCTTGGTGCTGCCTCCTGCCCAGAGAATAGGGGTCCCTGGTCCTGTGATACGCGGGCCAAATTTCTGGTGTTCCTGCGATTGCTCCCAGCCCAGTACTCCTGAACCCGGCCCTATGCGGGATCAGTTCCAAGGTGCTCCCGCACTTCCAGGCCAAAGTTCCTGGAGCGCTGAGGCCCAGGAAAGGGGTGGGTCTATCAGTTAGTTACTCTGGGGCTGCCTGCAAGCCTGCGGGAAGGGGGGATGGGCTCTGTTACTCAGGGATCTGCCACGGGGATTTCTGAACTTTTGGTGTCCGCAGGTCTGTAACTGTGGTCACAGGTCTCTGTCCCCAGTGGCTGCAGGGTCCTGGTATGCGTCTGAGATCAGACTGGGTGGTGCTGAGGCCAGGATCCTAGTCTCCAGCAGCTCTGTTTCCCAAGATGGCGTGGTCGCTGTGCCTGTGCTGGCTGCCCAGGAGTGTCCGCGCGCAGGGAGCCGAGAGGCCTTCTTTGATGACCTAGTTCATTCTGGGTTGGCCTTGTCACACAGGCCCATAAATCACTCTACCACAGAACCCCATCTTATGTTCTTTATAGCATTTCTCTCTTTATGAAAATCTTCTTGTATCTTGACTTATTTATTATTTATTATCTATTTAACACGCCCTTCAACACAAACACTAAAATAAAAGAGGGCATGGATTTTGTCTATTTTGTTCACATTTGTATTTATATCTCCTACAATAGTTCTTAGCACCTAATAATTACTCAATAAATATTTGTTAAATGTTGAATAATTGAAAACATTTATTATTCTGAGGTCTTTTTGAAAACATTGTTCTGAGGTCTTTTTGTTTCTCACTGCCTGGTTCTTGATTGTGTTGTGTTATTCTCTGTATATATGTCATGAGACTGATTTTTTCTTTTTATAAATATTATTTATTGATTTCAGAGAGGCATGGAGAGGGAGAGAGAGAGAGAAACATCAATGATGAGAGAGAATCATTGATTGATTGCCTCCTGCATTCCCCCTACTGGGAATCAACCCTGCCACCCGGCATGTGCCCTTGACCAGAATTGAACCTGGGATCCTTCATCTGCAGGCCAGTGCTCTATTGAGCCAAATGGGCTAGGGCCTGATTTTCTTATGTGGTTCATTAATGGGCTCTGAATATATATATATATATATATATATATATATATATATATATATATCCTATCTAATAAAAGAGAAACATGGTAATTGGCGTACGACCACTACCCTTCCCACTGACTAATCAGGGTGATATGCAAATTAACTGCCAGCCAAGATGGCGGCCAGCAGCCAGGCAGCTTGAAACTAACATGAGGCTTGCTTGCTTCAGTGATGGAGGACTCCAACATTCCCCGCCTGCTGCTGCAGGCCTCTGAGCTGCAACTCTAAGCAACTATGTAACAAATATAGAAGCTAAACAAAACCCCAGAAACCTGCTTTAGTCTGCCAGGCTTCAGCCAGCAGGATCGCAACATTGTAAGCAAAGCCCAGAAACCTACTTTCAGCAGCGGAGGCCTAAGAGCTGGAGCCAAGCCTCAAAGCTAAAGCTGGCCCAGAATTTAAAAAAAGAAAAAAGAAAAAAAGGAGCGGTTGGGAGCTTCAGTCACCCCCAGCCTTAAAACAGCCCTCAGCCCCTCACCCAAACTGGCCAGGCACCCCAGTGGGGACCCCCACCCTGAAGGGTGTGTGACCAGCTGCAAACAGCCATCATCCCCTCACCCAGGCTGGCCAGGCACCCCAGTGGGGACCCCCACCCTGATCCAGGACACCCTCCAGGGCAAACCAGCCGGCACCCACACGTGCAACAGGCCTCTATCCTATATAGTAAAAGGGTAATATGCCTCCCAGCACCGGAATCAGTGGAGCCGCGAGGCCTCCTGGCACCGGGATCAGCGTGACAGGGGGCAGCGCCAAAACCCCCTGATCGCCCTGCAGCTCTGTGTGTGACAGGGGGCAGGGCCACAACCTCCCTATCCACCCTGCTCTGTTCGTGACAGGGGAAGGCGCCCCAACCCCCCCACACACACGGGCCCTGCTCTGTGTGTGATGGGGTAGAGCCATAACCTCCCCATCAGCCCTGTCCTGAGTGTGAGAATGGCAGCGCCCCAACCCCCTGATCGGCCCTGCTCTGTGCCTGATGGGGGGGGCTCCCCAACCCCCTGATCGGCCCTGCTCTCTGTGTGACAGGGTGTGGCACCCCAACCCCCCCCCCACACACACGGGCCCTGCTCTGTGTGTGATGGGGTAGAGCCATAACCTCCCCATCAGCCCTGTCCTGAGTGTGAGAGTGGCAGCGCCCCAACCCCCTGATCGGCCCTGCTCTGTGCATGACAGGTGGTGGCACTGCAACCTCCCCATCGACCCTGCCTTGAGTGTGACAGGGGACGGTGCCCCAACCCCCCAATCGGCCCTACCCTGAGCATGACTGAGGTTGGCATCACAACCTCCCGATCACCCTGCTCTGTGCATGACGGGGGGGGTGCCCCAACTCCCCAATCGGTCCTGCTCTGAGCCCAACCAGGGGCTGCACCTAGGGATTGGGCCTGCCCTCTGCCACCCGGGAGCAGGCCTAAGCCAGCAGGTCGTTATCTCCCGAGGGGTCCCAGACTGCGAGAGGCACAGGACAGGCTGAGGGACCCTCCTCCCCCCCGAGTGCACAAGTTTTTGTGCACCGGGCCTCTAATATATATATATATATATATATATATATATATATATATATATATACATTCATCCAGTAAAATTCTATTTTTACAGAATGGCCAAGCATAAAATGTACTCTGTAAAGATAGACTTTCCAGTAATTAGTAATCTACCTTATGAATATACTGAGAATTTTAATATCTATATATAGATATATATAAAAGCCTAAGCGACCATTTGACCAGTCAACCATTCGACTGGTCGCTATGACATGCACTGACCACCAGGGGGCAGACGCTCAATGTAGGAGCTTCCCCCTGGTGGTCAGTGCACTCCCACAGCGGGAGCACCGCTCAGCTGACTGATGGGCACCAGACGCTGGGCTCACAGCTGGTGAGCGCAGCTGCGGTGGTAAGAGCCTCTCCCAAGGACACTCCCATGCACGCCCTTCGCCCATACAGACCAGAACCAGGATCAGGACTGGCATCAGGACTGACTGGGCATGAGCCCTTGGCTGCTTCTCAGTCATGGGCGCACCAGTATTGCCCTAGGACAGGCACACAGAGACCACAAAGGAGCAGCAGCGGCAGAAGTGGTGGTGGCAGGTGCAGTGAGGCCGGGATGAGCAGGAGAAGTATGGCACCCAGCTTGGGCTCAGGCTCCTCCCCAGCCACCTGCAGCTTTGCACACTACTACATCCTTTGGGTGATGTTGGACCTCGAGGTATGTTGGTCTGCCTGTTTCAACCTGATCCCTGCAGGCCATGCTGAGGGATCTCACCAGTGCATGAATCTGTGCACCAGGCCTCTAGTACTTAAATAATGATGAAAGAAAAAGCTTTCTAACTTTGTTATACTTTTTATAATATACTGAAGCACAATAAAAGACAAAAATTCACTTGAGTTTTCAACACTTATGCTTTGAAATTTTTACTTCTCTTCAGAGAAACTGGGATATTGCTATTTCATTGACAGACACCCACTTCAAGCTTCAGCCTCTAGCTATTACCTTGTGAAAAATCACACTAACACAAATCACAAGGACTTCTCTAGTTCTCATGCTCTCACCTCAGAGAAAGGGCCAATGGATCAAATATCATCCCTACAAATGAGGGATTTTAACCAGTCTTCCCAAAGCCGTTTGCATATGTCCTCTGTGTCTGGTGACTTCCCCAGACATGCAGGACTCCCAAAGATTGCTCTTAGGTGCTCCCACAGACCTGAGAGTGAAGGATAATTATGTTTTTCAATCACAGTTAGGATCAATCATGAGACTATACATCTTCTGACAGAGTCATGTTCCCTTACCAATATTTCCCTTGCTGCTTGAAATGCCTAGTTATGTCATCATGATCAGGGGATGAGACACTATTCTGAAAGGTGTAATTGAATTATGGAGTTTAATTACTATCTGAGTGACATAAGAATACTTTGTTCAGAGGATTCCCTATCCATAAATGCCTTCTCAGAGCAGTGGTTATACCATTGTATAAAATCACCTGGATAATCAATAGGAATTCAACAATGAAAATTTTACTCAGGGATTAGAATATCAATTGTTATTCTAACCAAGACTGTGTCTTCTCACATCAGGGCCAGAGACCAGCACTTAAAATATGTGGGGCCAGCCTGCGGACTCAAGGGTCCCCGGTTCGATTCTGGTGAAGGGCATGTACCTTGGTTGCGGGCACAGCTCCAGTGGGGAGTTTGCAGGAGGCAGCTGATCAATGTTTCTAACTCTCTATCCCTCTTCCTTCCTCTCTGTAAAAAATCAATAAAAATATATTTTTTAAAAAATATGTGGAGCTGAATGTGTATACATGGATGGATAAGGAGGGGTTCATGAACCCTTAGTTAATAAAATTGTTTTCATAGTGCATTTATCTCACTTGGTAAAAGTTTTTCCTGAAAGAAGTACACTCTGAAAGAATTCTATTCCCCATATAATGAGGGAAAGATCCATGGTCAGATACGCTCTCAAGTGAGATACAATTATACACATTGCTCTGTTTGCTACAGGCCCAACTGGCAGGAAAAGAGATAATGTTAATACTTCTCTGCTGAATCTCCTCATAGAAGGCGTCCAGAAAACATGGACTTAAAAGCCTCGTGTCAGCTGGTGGACACATACTGAATCCACGGTTACCTCCACATCAAGAAAGTTTTGCTTCACTAGGAAATTATTTCTACTTAAACCACTATCATCAACTTCTATTTATAGTTTATAAACATTATAAAGTGTTTGGTTTGGTTTTGTTAGGCAGAGAAAAGAGATCCAGCATCATCCATCATGAAATGATGACAACTCTACCTTCAGCATATATGCTAAATCTGACCACTTCTCACAACCTCCACTGTATCTATCCTAGTGCAAGCCACTGTCATCTCCCACTTGGGTTACTGTAACAGCCTCTTTACTGATGGCTCTGATGCTGTCCTTGCCCTCCTTCTTCATTTTATGCCCAAAAATGTACCCAGAGTGATCTTATTAAAATGAAAGTCAGATCAAATTATTCTTTCAATGAAACACCCCATCCAAAATTGATCCCCATCTCATTTGAACTGAAAGCCAAATTCCAGTAGAAAGGAGCAAAGCTGGGATTTTAGCCAATTATGTCTCCAAATACTGCCCCTTAGCCACGGCTTCCAAAAAGCTTTAAACTTTAAATCTGTTCTTCAACTATTTCCCATTTTTAGTTGTCTACTGTTCCCATGACAGACCTGTTCTATTCTGCTATTCTCTGTAGGTAGGTACTCTGGACCCCTATTGTACTCTTTCATATAGGCATGTCTTTTCTTGCCTATGCCACCCCTGAGGAACTTTTCCCTACAAATCTCCCACTCTCTATCCTCAAACATCATGTGCTCATCATGCATTTATTCAGCCATTCGAGAAGTATACATGGACCACCTACTACATGCCAGGCACTGAAAATACAGAGATTAATGTTGCCCTCAGTCTAAGAGCTCACAGTTTAGTGAAACAGAAATGAGTGTTTGCAGACTAATGGGAAGGTGTCAGTAGAGAGGAATCTCAGAGATCAGAGCCACAATCTCTCTGAGGTGACAGCTAGCTAATGAGCTAAACATCTGCCCTCACAGATTAAAAATGTACATTTTTAACAGAAACTTTCTAAGAAAATGTCTGAATCTTGGCCCAGAAGAGTTATGCTAATGGCAGCAACTCTAGGTACTGTAGCAAGGTTCTGTAGCAAGCTCATAGGTTTGATATATTAGGAGAGTGGTTCTCAATTAATGTCAGGTAGGTCAGTGCTCATTCTAGCTACATAAAGGGCATCTCCTTAAAGAATGGTCATTATAAAGTCAATGTTTTTCAGGGGTTAGTAAATAGGGCCTGGTTTCAAGACTACTCATTTTTTACTCACATACACTTGTTTCAGGGAAGGTGTGATCAAGGGCCTATTATAATCTATGTAACAATAAACCAAAATATAATATGTTAGGTTACTAAGGAGATTACAAGACAGAAATTCCGAGAGAACACAATTGCACCCAGTTTCAAAATCAGATGATTCTGAGAGTAAATTGTAATGCAGATGTGAAGTTAGGATTTATTAAACTACTCTGAAATGGTACAGAATTAATGGTGGTAGTTGGCAAAATGTAGATATTTTTCCTTTTTTATCTGGATATTTGAATAACTACCTTTTTTGAAATTAGTTATCCCACTGCTAGGTATCTATCCAAGAGAAATGAAAGCTTATGTTCACACCAAAACCTGTACACAAATGCTTAAAGCTATTATGCTTTATTCATAATAGTGAAAAAGTGGAAACAGAGATTTTGGAAAAATGGCAGCAGAACAGGCAGACATATCCTTCATCTTGTCCTGGGGCCAGACTGGAAAAGCAACTAAATCAAAGAACATCCACTCAGAATTAACAAGTTAAACACAGCTGAGGAGACAATTTACAAAAAGGAAGGGCAGAGGACACCTGGAGAATGGTAGGAATGGGAATCAGGGCTGGAGAGGGACACGCAGCCACTGGGCAGAGTCGGTGAGGAGGAAGTTGCATTGCACCAAAGCCATGTCCCTTGGTGACAGGCATAACACTCAACTGGGAAAAGGAAAAGCCACAGGGCTGCTGGAGGCTGGGGAATCTAGATTTAAGACCATAGCACAAAAGGCTGAGCCCCAAAAGGTGACCTGAAATGTGGCCTGAGTAGCACAGTGCTGGGGAAGAGAAACTAGTTTCATGGTTGTTTTGCTTTCATTTTGTATTTACTTTTATTCACTATACTCAGAACATAGGACTTTTTAATTGCAAATACTCACGTGAGGCTGAGGTGCAGGGAGAGGCACAGACTTGAGGTGCCTGAGGAGAGGCTGGGGAGGGAAGCAAGGCAGGGAGATGTGTCCCGGATTCCAGCATTGGGACATTTGTAACTTTCCAAATCTAAGTGGCCATTTCTCTCCTGAAGAACTAGCCCTTCCTTGTAGCCTCAAGGCAGGAAATACAGCCTGCCACATCCTGCCTGCATTTTGAACTATACAAAGGGGGGAAAAGGCTCTAAATAGCCCCAAAGAGCCCTCAGTGACTGGGTTAGATAGCTGGTCCACCCCACTATTCTGGGAACCAGACTTATAAAAACCCCATTGGTCTCCATACAAGGACCTCTGATCAACCAAGGCCAAAGTAATATTTTGGGCCACTCACTGTGGGGTAACTCTAGGTCAGGGAAAAAACTTCCATCTGATTCCTGGAAAGCAAAACAGCACCACCCCCCACTTAAAGCCCTGTAAGAAACATACACTTAAGTGATGAAGATTGACAGCTGGCAGACAGGCAAAGTGGGCAGATTGGTCCCGCCTGCTTACAACCAAGGCCTGTGGAGACAGACACAAGCAGAGGAGCAGTGGATCGCTTGGGGGTTTAAAATGGTGCTAAAAGTCAAAGAAAGTGCCTGAGAGTGGTCAGCACCTAACTACATAACAGGAAGCCCAGAATTGGAAGACAGAACAGAAGAGTGGGGTCTTAAACCAGCCCCCTTGGGGTATTAAAACATGGCTGAAGCAAAGGACACTTCATTTTTTTATTTAAAAAAAAATTAGTATTATTTATTTTATTTTTTATTTTTTGTAACCTTTTTCTTCCTCGCTTCTCCCTTTATCATCCTGTTTTTCTTCTACTTTCCCCAATTAGCTTTTCCCTCTTCTTCCTTTTTAACACTTGTTAAAAAGGGATCTTCTTTACCTGCTTGATTGATGTGTTATTATTATAGTAGTCTCTGTTGCCTTATCTATATATATAAAAGCCTAAGCGACTGTCTGACCGTTCAATTGTCTGACTGGTATCTATGACGCACAATGACCACCAGGGGGCAGACACTCCAACTGGTAGCTATGATGCGCACTGACCACCAAGGGGCAGATGCTCAACACAGGAGCTGCTGAGGTGCAGTGACTTGGAAGCTGCAGTTCTTGGGTGATGCACCCAGAACCAGAAAGGAGGGAGCCCAATTCCAGGGTGCATCACCTGAACACCACCCTTTTGCAATCCAGGACCCCTTGGGGGATGTCGGAGAGCCAGTTTCAGCCCAATCCTCGCAGGCCAGATGAAGGGACCCCACCAATGCACGAATCCATGCACCAGGCCTCTAGTTCATATATAAAATTTCCTCTCCCCTGCTCCTATTCCATTTCCCCTTCTTTTTCTCTTTCTTTTCTACTCACTATTTTTTCCTCTCCACTCTTGCTCTTTTCTTCTCCTAATTTTTAAATTAGTTTCACTTCCTAAATTCAGGCCTATCTGATCTCTCCTCTATTATCCTTTTCAAAATAAATAAAGAAATAAAATTTAAAAAATATTTCTTCTTATCCACTCATTTTCTTTCTCCCTCTAATACTAAACCATGGTCCTCCCTTATTCATCCAATTCCTTAACCTTATTTTCTGCATATAAGTTCTGCTTCTACAGATTCTGCCCCATCCTTTTCTGGGTGTTTTTTCTTTGTGCTTTTTTGTTTGTTTATTTGTTTTAGTGTGTTTTATCCCCATATTATTTCTCTTTATTTTTTCTTTTATTCTTTTTTCTCTAGCATTTTTGCTCTCTTTTCTCTCTCCTAATTCTCTTTCCTCTGGTGGTTACTTTTACTGGGATTATAGGTGCCCTGTGTACATTGGTGCTCTGTTCCTTTTGTGCCATGACTTGTTGTGTTGTATTTTTGTGCTGTTCATTAGCACCTCCATGACAGTTGGCATAACCTGGTAGAGAGCAAGGCACATAACCAGACACCCTGAGAGGAAACTCTATCCATGAAAGGGACAATAACATTCAAGACCCAACTACATCAAGAAAACCCACATATCTCAAGTAGAGGGAATACCTAGAATACCCAGCCAAGAAGACTTGAAAGACTAAACCACAGGGTCTCACAAATCATCTATTACAAGACAAATTCAAAAAATCTGAGTGGCATAGCAATTTGATATAATATATATAAACAATCACAAAGGAACAGGAAAAATAGGGAGAAAAAGAAATATCCCCATATGAAAGAAAAGGAGAAATCACCAGAAGAGGAAATAAATGAAATGGAGGCAAGCAATTTATCAGAGAAAGAATTCAGAGTTATGGCTATAAGGATGCTCAAACGACTGGATAAGAAATTCACCAGGTGTAAGAATCAAGAGAAATTGAAGAATGATATAGATGCAATAAAGAAAAAAAAATGGAAGGTTTCAATCATAGACAAGAAGAAGCTGAGGACTGCATCAGTGAGTTAGAAGACAAGGTAGAAAAACCCAAGCAAAGCAGCAATTGGGAAAAAAAAAAACTTAAAAAGCAGGAGGAGAGTCTAAGGGAGCTTTGTGACAACATGAAATGAAACAACATCCACATAAAAGGTGTGCCAGAAGGAGAAGAAGCTGAGCAAGGAATAGAAAAACTGTTTGAAGAAATGACAGAAAACTTCCCTGACTTTGGGGAGAAAACAGTCACACAAGACTAAGAAGCAGAGTCCCAAACAAGATGAACTCAAAAAGACTCACACCAAGACACATCATAATTAAACTGGCAAATGTCAATGACAAAGTAAGAATCTTAAAGGGTGTCAGAGAGAGATGGAAAATTACCTACAAGGCATCTCCCATTAGACTATCAACTTATTTCTCAAAAGAAACCCATCAGGCCAGAAGGGAAAGGAATGAAGTACACAAAATGATGCAAAGCAATGGGCTAGAATACTCTCTCCAGCAAGGCTATAATTCAAAATTGAAGGTGAAATCAGGAGCTTCACAGACAAAAAACAAAACAAACAAAACACAACTAAGGGAGTTTATTACCATCGAGCCAGCAATGCAAAAAATGCTAAATGAACTGTTGTCAAAGAAGAAATATAAACGGAAGAAGGAACACAGACATAAAGAATAAAAATGGTAATGAGCAAGCATCTTTCAGTAATAACCTTAAACGTAAATGCTTTAAATGCTTCAATCAAAAGACATAGTTTAGCTGAATGGATAAGAAAACAAGACCCATAAATATGCAGTTTACAAGAGACCCACCTCAGAACAAAGGATTCACACACACTAAAAGTGAAGGAATGGAGAAAAAAATTTTTCAGGAAAATGGAAATGAAAAAAGAAAGAAAAATTGGGGTAGCAATACTTATATGTAACTAAATTGACCTCAAAGTGAAGGCCATAACAAGAGATAAGGAAGGCCACTTCATAATACTAAAATTATCTATTCAGCAAGAGGATATAACTCTGGTAAACATTTATGCACCCAAAACAGGAGCACCCTAATACATAAAAAAAAAGTCTGGAAGATATCCAGGGAGAGAGTGACAGCAATACAATTATAGTAGGGAACTTTCATACCCCATTGACATCACTGGATAAATCCACTAGACAAAAATTCAGCAAAGAAACAGCAATCCTAAATGACTTACTAGATCAGATGGACTAAATCAACAACTTGAGAACATTTCACTCCAAAGCTATAGAATATAAATTCTTCCCAAGTGCACATGGGATATTTTCAAAGATAGACCAAATATTGGGACATAGGCTAAGTCTCTACAAATTCAAAAAAGTTGAAATCATATCAAGCATCTTCTCAGATCACAATGGCATAAAATTAGATATCAACTACAATAAAAACAATAAAAAGCAATCAAACACATGGAGCCTAAATAGCATGCTATTAAACAATGAATAGATTACCAGAGAGATTAAAGAAGAAATAAAAAACATTTAGGAAACAAATGAAAATAAAGACACAACAATGCAAAATCTATGGGACACAATGAAAGCAGTCCTGAGAGGGAAGTTCATAGCACTACAGGCCTACCTCTAAATAAATAAGTAAATAAATAAATACTGGTAATAAGTTATTGAACCTTACAACTTAGAGAACTAGAAAGAGAGCAATAAGAAAAGCCCAGAGTGAGTATAAGGAAGGAAATAATAAAGATTGAAACAGAAATAAATGACAGAGAGACAAAAAAACACACACACACAATATAAAAGTTCCATAGAACCAAGAGCTGGATCTTTGACATGATAAACAAGATTGATTAACCTCTATCCACGCTCAGCAAGAAACAGAGAGGACCCAAATAAAATCAGAAGTGAAAGAGGTGAAGTACCAACAGACCCCACAGAAATATAAAGAATTGTACATAAATACTGCGAACAACTCGAACAACTCTACTCCAACAAACAGGACAACCTAGATGAAATGGACATAGTCTTAGAAAAATATGACCTTCCAAAACTCAATCAGGCAGAATAAAAAAATCTGAATAGACAAATAACTATGTAGGAAATTAAAGCAGAAATCAAAAAAACTTCCAGCAAACAAAAACTCTGGTCCAGACAGCTTCACAAAGGGAGTTTTACCAAACATTCAAAGAAAAACTAAAGCCTATCCTCCTCAGACTATTCCAAAAATTATAGAGGAAGGAACAATTCCAAGCTTTTTCTATGAAGCCAGCATTAGCCTAATCCCAAAACCAAATAAAGGTACTGCAAAGAAAGAGAATTACAGGTCAATATCTCTGATGAACAGAGATGCTAAAATCCTCAACAAAACACTAGCAAATCAGATCCAGCATTACATTAGAAAGATCATACATCATGACAAAGTGGGATTTATTCCAGGGATGCATGGATGGTACAATATCTGCAAATCAATGAATGTGATACATCACATAGACAAATTGAGAGACATAAATCACATAATTATATCAATCAATGCAGAGAAAACATTTCACAAAATCCAACACCCTTTCTTGATAAAAAAAAAAAAAAAAAAAAACCTCTCAGCAAAGTGGGAATAGAGGAATCATACCTCAACATAATAAAAGCCTTATATGATAAACCTACAGCCAACATCATACTCAATGGGCAAAAAATAAAACCATTTACCCTAAGAACAGGAACAAGATGGGGATGCCCACTTTCACCACTCCTGTTCAACATAGAACTGGAAGTGCTAGCCATAGCGATCAGACAAGAAGAAGAAATAAAGGGCATCCAAACTGGAAAAGAAACAGTAAAATTGTCATTATTCGCAGAAGACATGATATTGTACATAGAAAACCCTAAAGACTTCAACAAAAAAACTACTAGATTTAATAAATGAACTCAGCAATGTAGCAGGATACAAAAATTAACACCCAGGAATCTATGGCCTTTTATACAACAACTAGTAGCCCGGTGCACAAAAATTTGTGTACTCGGGGGTGAGGGTGAGGAGTGGGGCCAGACCCCTCAGTCCGACCTGCACCCTCTGTCATGTTCCGGGACCCCAGCCACTCCTGGCCTAGGCACAGGCCTACAGGCTTGGGGCGGCCTGGCTCCTGGGGCTTCATTTTATCAAGAGAACAAAGTTGGAGTTAGTTACAGCCCTCGCAGAACCCAGTACACTGCATCTGTGCATACAACTGTCTCGTTCATGTGCCTGCTTCGCCCTACTGAATTACTAACATCTTGAGGACATAGCTCTGTCTTATCCTGCTTCAACTTCAGTGCCTGCCCTGGTGCCTGGGACCTGAGAGGGTTTGCTGAGTGAGTGAGTGAGTGAGTGAGTGAGTGAGTGAATGAGTGAGTGAATGAGTGAATGAATGAGTAAGTAAGTGAATGAGCAAACAGCTACCAGGCGGGAACTTCTGCCGCATTGCCATGATAATGCGGCAGAAGTTCCGGCCCCACTCCAGGCTGCCTGAAGCCCACCCCAGGAAAGTTCCCGCCCTGCTCCCAGCAGCCCTGAGCCCCTCTTCTGGCTGCGTACTGAATTTCTAACATCTTGAGGACATAGCTCCGTCTTATCCTGTTTCAACTTCAGTGCCTGACCTGGTGCCAGGGACCTGAGAGGGTTTGCTGAGTGAGTGAATAATGAGTGAGTGAATGAGTGAATGAATGAGCAAGTAAGTGAATGAGCAAGCAGCTACTGGCAGGGGATAGTTTGCACTCTGCTAAGGGCTGCCTGATGCAAAACCAGGAAGTTTCTGCCCTGCTCCCAGAGGCCCCACTCCCCTCTTCCGGCTGCATAGTTCGTGCAGGGCAAAGGCAGCCGGGCTGTGCGTTTTTTCAGATCGGTGCATTAGCACCTGACAGCCGGGGATCCCCGCTGGAGGGCCATTTGTGGGCGTGGCCAGTGGCAGATCAGTGCATGAGCACCCGCCAGCCTTGGATCCCCTCGGGATGGACGTTTGTGGGTGTGGCTGGTGGTGGATCAGTGTGTTAGCACCCGCCAGCCCGGATTCCCCCGGGAGGGCCGTTTGTGGGCATGGCCAGTGGCAGATGGGTGCATTAGCACCTGTCAGCCAGGGATCCCTGCTGGAGGGCCGTTTGTGGGCGTGGCCAGTGGCAGATCAGTGCATTAGCACCGGTCAGCCAGGGATCCCTGCTGGAGGGCCGTTTGTGGGTGTGGCCAGTGGCAGATCAGTGCATTAGCACCTGTCAACTGGGGATCCCCCCCGGGAGGTCCGTTTGGGGCATGGACGGTGGCAGATCGATGCATTAGCACTGGTCAGCCAGGGATACCCGCTGGAAGGCCGTTTGTGGGTGTGGCCAGTGGCAGATTGCTGCGGTCCCGCTGCTAGCCTTGGGTCTGTTTTCATACTGGCCGCCTGCAGACCAGGTCGAAAATAGCAGGACCAGATGGCAGCGGGGCAGGTGGAATGGCACTGTCCCGCCCTGCCTGCAGTATGCAAATTAGCCGCCATCTTTGTTGGCGGCTAACTGCCATCTTAGTTGGCAGTTAGTTTGCATATCGCCCTGATTAGCCAATGGGAAGGGTTGCAAAGTTATGGTTAATTACCATGTTTGTCTATTATTAGATAGGATAATGAACTCACGGAAAGAAAAATAAACAAAAAAAACCAAACCCAGTTATCACTACACCAAAACAATTAAGATATCTAGAAATAAACTTAAGGAGGTAAAATACCTGTACTTAGAAAACTACAGGACACTGAAAAAAAGAGATAGAGGAAAATATAAACAAATGGTAAAATATACCATGTTCATGGATTGGTAGAATCAACATCATTAAAATGTCCATACTGCCCAAAGCAACCCATAGATTTAATGCAATCCCCATTAAAAATGTCAATGGGTGCCCTAGCCAGTTTGGCTCAGTGGATAGAGTGTCGGCCTGCGGACTCAAGGGTCCCGGGTTCGATTCTGGTCAAGGGCATGTACCTTGGTTGCAGGCACATCCCCAGTAGGGTGTGTACAGGAGGCAGCTGATGGATGTTTCTCTCTTATCGATGTTTCTAACTCTCTATCCCTCTCCCTTCCTCTCTGTAAAAAATCAATAAAATATATTTTTTAAAAAAATATCAATGGGATATTTCACAGACCTAGGACAAACTCTCCAAAAATCCATATAGAATTTTAAAAGGCCCTGAATAGCCACAGAAATCTTAAGAGAGAAGAACAAAGTTGGAGTGATCACAAAACCAGATATCAAGCTATATTATAATACCACTGTTTTCAAAACTGCCTGGTACTGGCACAAGAACAGACATATAGACCAATGGAACAGAACATAGAACCCAGAAATCAACCAAAGCCATTATGCTCAATTAATATTTGACAAAGGAGGCCAGAGCATACAATAGAATCAACACAATCACTTCAATAAATGGTGTTGGCAAAATTGGACAGATACGTGCAAAACAATGAAACTAGACTACCAACTTACACCATATACAAAAGTAAACTCAATGTCCATAAAGGACTTAAACTTAAGATGGGAAACCATAAAAATCTTAGAAGACTCCATAGGCAGCAAAATATCAAACATATGTCTTAGCAATGTCTTTACTGATACAGCTCCTAGGGCAGTGATGGCCAACCTTTTGAGCTCGGCGTGTCTGCATTTTGAAAAACCCTAACTTAACTCTGGTGCCGTGTCACATATAGAAATTTTTTGATATTTGCAACCATAGTAAAACAAAGACTTATATTTTTGATATTTATTTTATATATTTAAATGCCATTTAGCAAAGAAAAATCAACCAAAAAATATGAGTTCATGTGTCACCTCTGACACGCATGTCATAGGTTCGCGATCACTGTCCTAGGGCAATGGAAACTAAGGAGAAAATAAACAAATGGGAATACATAAAAATAAAACGTTTCTGCACAGCAAAAGTAACATATCAACATGAAAGCCCACAATATGGGAGAACATATTTGCCAATGTTATATCTGGCAAGGACTTAATCTCCAAAATTTCTAGGGAACTCATACATCTTAACAAAAGGAAGATAAACAATCCAATCAAAAATTGGGCGAAGGACTTGGTCACTTTTCAAAAGTGGACATACAGAAGGCCAAGAGACATATGAAAATATGCTCAAAGTCACTAATCATCTGAGAGATGAAAATCAAAACAACAATGAAATACCATCTCACACCTGTCAAAATGGTTATCATCAACAAATTGACAACAAGTGCTGGTAAGGTTGTGGAGAAAAAGGAACCCTCGTGCACTGCTGGTGGGAATGCAGACTGGTGCAGCCTCTGTGAAAAACAGTGTGGAGTTTCCTTAAAAAATTAAAAATGGAACTCCCATTTGACCCAGTAATCCACTTCTAGGAATATATCCCAAGAAATCATAAACACCAATCAGAAAGGATATATGCACTCCTATGTTCATAGCAGCCCATCAGCAGATGAGTGGATTAAAAAATCTGTGGTACATCTACACAATGGAATACTATGCTGGAGTAAAAAAGAAAGAACTCTTACCATTTTCAACAGCATGGATGGACATGGAGAGTATTATTCTAAGCAAAATAAGCCAGTTGGAGAAAGATAAATATCACATGATCTCACTCATTTGTGGGAATATAATGAAAAAAATAAACTGATCAACAAAAACAGATGCAGAGTCAGAGAAGCATGGAATAGACCATCAGACTTCAGAAGTAAGGCAGCTGGGGGGGGGGGCGGTGATAAAGAGATCAACCAAAGGACTTCTATGCATGCATATAAGTATAACCATTGGTCACAGGGCATGTGCTGAGGGGTGGGAGTGACCAGGAAGAGGTCAATGGGGAGGAAAGAAGGCATATGTAATACTGTATGGAGTACTTTAAACAATAAAGAATTTTTTTAAAAGAAAGTTTAACTCTTTTGGCTCAGTGGATAGAGCATCGGCCTGCAGACTGAAGGGTCCCAGGTTTGATTCCGGTTAAGGGCATGTACCTTGGTTGCGGGCACATCCCCAGTGGAGAGTGTGCAGGAGGCAGCTGATCGATGTTTCTCTCTCATCGATGTTTCTAACTCTCTATCCCTCTCCCTTCCTCTCTGTAAAAAAAATCAATAAAACATATTTTTTTAAAAAAAGAAATACATCACCTGTACCAATATCAGAATTAAAGAAACAGCTCAGAAAAAAGGAGAAAGGGGCATATACATTAACTCTTTCTCTGGCCAATACCTATCAAAGTTACTTATGTCAATTTTTGTGACTTTTAAAAATAGTTTGTTTTTTACCACTTAAGTGGACAGACAATAGAAATTATTATTGCTGTCTAGGTGAATATTGGAATGCTGAAAACAATGTGTCGGTATATTCATGTATGAAGAAAAATAAGATTTCTCAGATTTCTTCCCTGGAAAGTTGCAGTCGTTGTCTGCTACCATGGGAGATAAACTGAAAGCTGAAAACAAGCAACTAAGAAGCCAGAACTGCCTTTAGCTTGCTCAAAGTAGAAAGTGTGTAAGAGTTTTCCATGTTTTTTAACTGTTCTTACCAAGCCTCTGGAGGCACTTGAATGGAAATCAGGATTATAAGGTAAATATGGGAGGCTACATGGCAGCCTAGAGCATCCCCAGACTAGATATGTTTAACCCTTTGTGGCCCAATTTTATTTTTGGAATTCAAACAGTCTGGTCCAAATTAATTGATGGGATTGGATGTTGAACCTTTTAATGTTCTTATTTTAAAGTTTAAACCAAAAATTCACTGGTTATATTATTAAGTGTGTTCAATCAAAGAGTTTATTCTTTAAAACATTTCATAGTGTGGTATCTTTTGAAACTGGTCTGTCGAGTCAGCCTCGATGTTGGACCGAAAAGGGTTAAATCTAGATTTAAAAAAAAAAAAACCTTCATGAATATGACACCAAATTGCATCCAATACCTTGGGTTCCAATGAGGACTATCAGAAAGCAAACCCAACTCCTCGATTTAGCTGTCATGAATAATGTGGGTGTTTCAAAGGCTCCACTAAAAAACTGGTGATTTGTTTGTATATTAAATAGTTATTCTGGGATGGCTTAGAATGCCTTAGAAAACTGTACTCAGATACCAGTTTGTTATTCCAGAGAATAGTCAAGTTTGAATAGTTAAGAAGGATAGATTTCAATCATTAATTTAAGTCATGTATGCTACAAAATGTCCACTCTTAGTGTTTGAGATTATGTTATTGCAGTCTCCACAAATTTGAGATAACATAAGCCTCAGTTTTAGAAAGTAACTTCTATATACTTGCATGAATATATAAAAGGTTTACTTATCAACTTTGCTGATGAACCAAAGGGGGAAAAGATTATCTAATTCAGGAAGGCAGAATTCCAATTCAAAATATTTCCAATAGGCTAAAACCAACAAAAATTCAATTACACAAATGCATGATGGTGGAAAGCTGACTTGGCAGCAGTAGTTCATGTGCCAAGAACGTGGTGACTTTAGCTGACCACAAATGCATTTGAATCAAAAGTGTACTGAGGCCTCTAAAATGACTAATTTTAGAGATTGTAATTTGCATTGACAAAATTGTGTCTAGTTATTCTTTCTGTATACTTGGCTGACCAGTCCACATTTGGGATACTCTTGTCCAGTTCTTGGCACAATATTTTGAGAAGCAGTGGCAGCCTCAGAATTTCAATGTAGAAAGGGCTTATGATACTGAAGTATTTAGGAGTATCTGTAATTTATTTGAAAAAAAATTTCAGTAAAAGGAAAATAGATGAAGCAAGCATGTCAAAATGCTAGCAACTGTTAAATCTAGGTATATGGGAGCTCATTACATGAATCTATTTTTCTATATGATTGAAATTGACATATTAAATGGTAAAAGAAAGAGGACTCAGTACAGCAATCTGTTTGGAAGGTGTTGAAGTGGCTAGGGAAATTGTCTTGAAACTGCATTTCTATAACAAACACGTGTTGTTGTTTTCCTAGATGGTGTATTCATTTGAATTGACTTTGGTGGGAATTAATAGAGATATAGAGGGCTTAAGTTAAAGTTCCTTAAGATATTATCATTATTGAAAAGTCTCAATAAGCCTCTAACTCCAGGCTTGAAAAGGACCACAGAAAATGTTAAGGGAGCATAGGTAGTATCAAGTGTTCCTAGTGTGAGCATCTATCCTCCAGACTTCCCTCCAATAAGGAGACCAGACCCAGAAGGAAGTTACAATTAGCACTGATAATCCATATCCTCCTAGGTATCCAAGAGGACTAATCCTGACACATCTGACATCCCTGCTTACCCCAGTCACCTCCACAAATCCCAGCCCCTCAGTGTGCATCATTACCTCAATTCCCAACATCTTAAGGCTCCATATATTCTCTAGTCTGACTCAATATCCTCTTATAAATGAACCCCAAAGTCCTCCTGCCCTGCTCTCTGAAACTCAGAGCCCATCATTAGCAAATTCTCATATATCCTAAACATTTCATTCCACTCCTTGTTCTAAACAAAGTTTGGCTCTTCCCTGAATCTCTGCTTCCACACAGCCTTCTCAAACAGTGGATGATTTCTTTTCCACACCCTTCATAGCACTCACTGGACCTGGTGGTAGAGGAGTGACCTCCTTCTTCCTCTTTGCCACTTCCAGGCCATTTCCTCTCCCTCTAATTTCAGAAACGCCAGCCCACTAAATGTGTGGACCATCAGACTATACCAATTACCACCCCTCCTTGTGGCTGCACTCCACCAATCTCTCAATAATTTCCTTTGGTTCATTCATTAGAAATGTTAGCACCTGGCTCACAGTCTTTTTCTCCCACCATTTCTCCTGTTATTTGAATATTCACTTCAGGATATAGCCAATCCCTTGGTCCCATTATCCCTTGAAGTCACTTCTAATAACCTTTTGTTTCCCATAATCCCAGCCCAGCCATACATTCCTCTGGTCATACTGTATAAGTCATTACCTATAACTGCATTGCCACCATAATTTCAACTTCAATCCTCCCACATAACCTCCACCTCCAATCCATGGATCATACTACACACACTGTCCATCTTTCCTTTCATGTATTCTTTTTCCACACTACCCAGATAAATCCCAGGTTCTATCATTGTAGCCACTGCCTTGAATAGATCTGCAAGTGGGAGAGGTATTCATGTAGTCCTTCCATCAGACTTAACTCTGGTTAAGAACAACTCTCCAACTATGCAGCAAAATGGCCCCACTTTAGATTTAATTTGACCAGAACTCTCAAGTTTGCCTTTGACAATCCTAAATGCTTCCATTCAGTTTACTGTCCTTCTCTCCGAGACAACTATTTCATACTGCTCTTCCCCAAGGAAACCCCAAACAACCCCCCTTGATAATTCTCAGCTGATGATTTCAATAGAGAAAATAGAATCAGAAGAGAACTACCTCATCTTCAAATCCATAAGTCTATCAACTCACCTGCATATACCCTGAGATCTCTCCTGTTAACTGTGGAGCAGCTTTCCACATTCCAAATAAGGCCATTCCTCCAACTTGTGCACAGGATCCCTTCCACTCTCAGCTATTTAAGCATTTTTGCTCCAGTAGTTAACCCCTCTCTCTCTGATGTCACCAATTTTTCTTTCTGTCAATGTGCTGATAGATCATTCCCATCAGAATATAAACACAATACAAAATATCCCTTTTAAAACAAACAAAAAACTCCTTTGCACATGTCTACCTCCAGTTACCTCACAATTTTTTCTCCTCTTTATAGCAAAATTCCTCAAAATAGTTGTCTATGGTTCTCTCCTCATTTCAACTCTTATTCTCTCCTAAACCCACTCCAAAAAGGCTTGTGTCTCCATGCTGACAGTGACACCACTCTTATCAAGGTTGTCACAACCTTCATCTTGCCAAAATAAGAAAACTCTTATTCTTCATCTCATTAAACTTCTCAACATTTGGCTCAGTTCCTTTATGAACTCCTTCTTTTATGAACCATATCTTGGCTTCTGTGACCACACAGTCTCCTGGTTTTTTCCTACTATAGATTGGGGCAAAAGTAGGTTTACAGTTGTGTGTATGAAACACAGTTTATTCTTGTATTATTATTTATTAATTATTGCATTATTTTCCATACAAACAACTGTAAACCTACTTTTGTGTCACCTTATACATCTCAGATACTTTTTCTCATTCTCCCTTGCTGGTTCTTCCCATCTTCCCAACCTCTAACCATTGGAGTGCTCCAGGGCTCAGTTCTTGAATGTTTTCTCTACACACTGAGGACTCCCAAATGCCAATCTCCAGCCCTGACTTTCCTCTGAGCTCCAGATTATTCACTCCATATTTCTATACAGATGTCTAAGAGGCAGCTCAAATTTAATATCTATTCCAAACAGAACTCTTATCCTGTCTCTCCCCTCTGTTCCTCACCCAGTCCTTCCCACTTTAGTTAATGTCCCATTTCTCATCCAGTTGTTCAGGCCAAAACCCTAAGGTATAGTTCCTGAATCCTTCTTCTTCCTCACATAACACATTACTCCTTCAGTAAACCCTGTTGGCACTGCTTTCTATCTTAGTCCAACTTCTCACCACCTCCAAGGCACCATCACCTCTTCTCTGGATTATTTCAAGAGCTATTTAACTATTCTCTCTGCTTCTATTCTTTTTTTTTCTTTTTTTTCTCCTCTGCTTCTATTCTTGTACCCTAGTCTGTTCTCCACAAAATGGCAATAGTTAGCTTTTTTAGAGATAACTCATAGCACTTCATTTTCCTACCTAAAATCTTCCAATCATGATTAAAATATAATTTAAATTTTGCACTGACTTTTCTCAGCCTGACTTGCCCCCTTAACTTTATTCCAGTCTTCACTCAAATATTTCCTCAGAGAGGTATTTATGTGGCCCTATACATAAATAACACCACCAACTACCTAAAATATCACCCCAACAATCTTTGTTCCCTTCCCTTGCTTTATTTCCCATTGTAATAGCTATCATATCTGTTATTATTTATTTGCTTATTTGCTTTTTATCTGTCTCCTATACTTAGAATGCAAGCTTCTGGAACACAGAGGTATTGTCTGTTTTTAGCTATTGAGCACATAGTATTTAAGTGCTCAATAAATATTTTTTGAATGATTGACTTTATCCAAAGAAAAAATCACCAGGATAAGATGGAAATCATGACATAGCTTATAAGAAAGAATACTAAATGTACCACAATGGCCTTTATCTAAAACTCAGAGGGCTTTGCTTTACTCTGTACAGAGAAGTAAGTACTAAAGTTACAGGGTAGAAATTACAAAGGCAGGAGGATAAAATTTCTAAAAACCAGAACCCAAATAAACTGTTTCATAAGGAAGTGAGCTATTAAGTATTTATTTTAGTGATGGGAGGACCAACATTTATTGGGATCCTGCTTTATGCCAGGTTTTGTACAAGGCCCTTAATATAGGTTAGACACATTGCTTCACTTTGTTTAATCTCCACAACTATATGAGGTATATTTAATTATTATCATCTCCATTTTATAGATGAAGAAGTTAATATCATGAGTCCAAGGTGGAGCCTTTTTACTGTACTGCCACCAAATGCTTCAGTTGAGCAACTCCTATCTGACTGGGAGACTACAGAGCAGTATTTTGTCAAGTGTGGTCCTCAGACCCTTGGGAATCCCCAAAACTCTTATGAGGTCAAATCCATTTTTATAATAATACAATAACATTATTTTATTTTTTTCACTTTCATTGTTTTATGAATCTAAAGTAGAGTTTTCTAGAAGTTATATAACATACTACAATGAGTCATTGCTCTGACAGTAAAGAAATGTGTGTTGTATATTCTTTTATTTTTCTCAGTTAAATTTTTCACATGGTAGATATTGATAGATATGAACCACAGAAACAAAAGCACTTTAAGGTCCTTGATAATTTTTAAGAGTCTAAAGCAGGGGTGGGCAAACTTTTTGACTCGAGGGCCACAATGGGTTCTTAAACTGGACCGGAGGGCCGGAACAAAAGCATGGATGGAGTGTTTGTGTGAACTAATATAAATTCAAAGTAAACATCATTACATAAAAGGGTATGGTCTTTTTTTTTTTTTTTTAGTTTTATTCATTTCAAACGGGCCGGATCTGGCCCGCGGGCCGTAGTTTGCCCA
The DNA here is from genome assembly GCF_964212035.1 of Myotis nattereri. Lineage (NCBI taxonomy): Eukaryota > Metazoa > Chordata > Mammalia > Chiroptera > Vespertilionidae > Myotis > Myotis nattereri. The sequence continues at coordinate 93,917,439 of NC_138078.1, read as the reverse complement.
TGGCTGCCCTAAAATCATAAAGTATGGGAACCATAGCTGAGGAGGGATGGGAGATCTAAGATTGCAAGGCTTCTGAAGTCCCTTCGAACTCAAAGATGCAAAGATTGCAATGGCATTGTTTGAAAAACAGAGTTAACCACAAAACTTGTTTTGGTTAAACTCTGAGGTATGAAAATTCTTTGTCAAATGTCTGTATCTTCTTTGATACCTTGGTCACTATAATGGAACTTTTCTTTGAAGACCCAGTACCCTATATGGCCTCAGGGGCATCAGAAACTATGGCTGGAGATGCAGAAAGTACAATAATAAAGTATGTTCGGTCTCAACATTCTGTTAGTTTTGGTCTGGGGAATTTTTTTTACTTGATGTTTCATTGTGGATGTTTAAGTTATAAAAAATAAATTTAAAATCACCAATGTATATTGGCTTGTTTTTTGTTTTTGTATGCTTTTTGAGTCACAGTTTTCTTTTAATAACCAAGTAATGAGGAAAAGAGAGTGGGCAGAAAAGAGAACTTTACTTAACTAAACACCTACTCTATGTCAGCTACAGTATAATATGCTTTAGCTGTCATTTGCTGAGTACCTACTATACCAGTCACTTCACTCAGTTCTTGATATGCATTGTCTCCAATTCTCACAAAGATTCTGGGTAAAAAGTATTATCAATTCTATGATAGAATGTCCAAAATAAAATGGCTGCAATAAATACCTTCCCTACATCCATGCCCTTGAGTAGTTCCTTCCCACCCTGCTCTGAGTTTGGTCATATGATTTACTTTGACCAGTGTGACAATAGCAAATATAAGCAAACTGAGAATCAAAAGTGCTTGCACATTGGATCTTGCTCTCTCTTGATGCTCTTAGTAACCATCATTCACCACATGAATGAGCCAAGCCAGCACAACAGGTGATGAATGACACATGAACCAGTTATTTACATCACCATTATTGACAACCAGCCAACTGCCAGACATATGATGGAGGCTACTTGACATAAATGGATGAGTGAACCCAACTGACACACATGAAGCAGAGACAATCCCAGCTGAGTTCATTCCCAACTACCAACGCACAGAATCATGAGCAACTAAACGGTGGCTATTTCAAACCACTACATTTTGAGGTGGTATGTTATACATCAAATTCTGTTAACAATGCCAATTATACAGAGAGGGAAAGTGAGATTTAAAGAAGTTAAATAGCTTTACTGAGATCATTCTATAGCCAATATGTGGCAGAATGGGCATTTTAAACCTAGGTCTACATATTATTTCATTTAGTCTTTACATTTACTCTATGAGATAGACACGGTACTATTACTATCATTTTGAAAATGAGGAAATGTGTACAGGGAGGTTAAACAATCTGCCCAAGATCACACAATTATTAAGTAATAAAATGTTAACTGAACTTATTCTGGTGATCATTTTGCAATATATACAAATATTGAGTCATGATGTACACCTAAAACTAATATAATGTCATGTCAATTATACCTCAATTTAAAAAAGAATAAGAAGGAGATAAACAGTGAAAAATAAATAAATAGATAGATAAGTAGAAAGCCAGGATTTAAACTCAACTAGGCCTGATATCAGAGATCTTGCTACTTTCACAACTTTAGGCTGAGGGTTCTGGTTAGGTAGCTTATTCTTCTCTCTAAAAAAAACTGATTGTTCTAGCATTGTATTAGCAACTAACAAGATTGCATTTAAAAATGCACTGCTCATCTTCAAGCACACAAACATAAAAAAGTATAAAGGAGAAAGAGCAATGGAAAAGGAATAAGACTTTGCAATTTGAGTTATTAAAAAACAACCAAAAAAAAAAACACTAGAAAGTAGGTCTGGTTTTATAAATAGACGATAAGAAAAAACTCATTAAAATATCCAAAGCACTATGATGAATATAATAGAAGACAGGAGCTCATGAAAAGGATATTTTAAACTAGAACCGAAGTAGCTAGCAGGCACCAGCTCGAACCAAAGAGGAAAATGTTCATTAACACTAAAAAGCACTGCACTGGCTGCCCATCACATTCACAACGTCCTTCTACTGACTTTCTGCTGTCTGAGTGTTGCCTGGCATTGGAATTATTTAGATTGAAAAAGAGAATGGGGGGTCAGGGAAGGAGGGAAGGAAGGAGCAGTAACGACTACTGAAGATAGTATGAGAAGAGCACTAGACTGCAACTAACTAGCCAGTTGACCTTGGGTATATTACTTAACCTTTATGGTTCTTAATTTCCTAATCTCTAAGGTCCTTTGCAGCTCTAAAATGTCATGATTCTATGATTATATTAAATAAAAAGTAGTGACCAGTGGTGATTCTATCACTGATGAGGACAAAAAAAAAAAAAGAACAAATGTGCTAGATAACAGCATTCCTTCATTCATTCGCTGAACAAGCATTTACCGAACACCTACTATGTGTTCTAAACTTTGTTCTTGTCCTTGAAATCATAATCCAATGGAGAAAGGTACCTGTCAACAAATAATTACATTTCAATGTGATAATCCCAACAATAGATATGCAGAGCACAGAAGAGGATGTGATTAATTACAAGTTCCTAGAATTATATGTATCTGGATCCAATCCCAATTTAGCTACTTACTAGCTGTATGATTTTAGGCAAATCACTTAACCTCTCTGAGCCTCAAGTTTCCTTTGTGTTCTAACCATAATAGACTCTAAAGTTACCATCTCAGTTGCCTATAGGGTTGATTCTCAAGCCTCCACATAGGCAAAATATAATCAATTGGGGATTGAAGCCATATTAGAGAGGGTTTGAGTTGGGTCAAGATGTAAGAAGAGACTGTACAAACACATCTTTCAAAAAAGTTAGCTGTGAAGAGGAATAGAGAAATGAAATGGTGGCTAGAGAAGAATGTGGAATCAAGGGAGAAAAGGTCATTGTTTTGTTTGTGTTTTGAATAAATGTTGTATAACATGGTTGGTTGTTTATGTAAAAAAAAAAAACAGACAAAAGGGAGATATTGATAATTATGAATATCAGAAAAAAAGAGGAAATAACTGAAGAACCCAAGTCCCCTTTGGAAGCAAGATTGAATGGATCTAAAAGAGATTGGCCTCTTATAGGAGTAACTTCTACCATCAGGAAAATGGGCACATTTTTCATTGTAAAAAGGGGAAGGACAATGGTTTCATGTGTATTTAGGAGGGTAGATTTAGTGGTGAGAAGATAAAACTGCTACCACTGGATTCTATTTACTCAGTACCATGTGGGTTGAGGTCATCAGTGAGTATGAGAAGGAAGGAGAGGTAGGAGAGGCAGGTCAAAGGAGAGAGAAGGAATAGGACAGCACAGAGAATTGTAATCCAAAATCCCTCACTAAGGAAAGGTAATGGAAGTAATGAACAGTGTCATGTGTCCATCTGAAGTTCATTCATGATGAATGATGACAGTCAGCCAAGTTGTGAAGGTCTTGGCTATTTAAAAAAGGAGAAGGAAAAGAGGATAGGATAGCTTAGTGTTAGGATATTACAGTTCAGTGGATATAAAAGATTGAGTTGGAAAGGGAAAGTGATAATAACAATACTATAGATGTACTCTAAGCTGGGGAAGGGGGTAAATATAAACAATGGTGGGATGATTGAGAGAGAAAATGTAGGGAGGATCATTCAATTAGAGCTGTAACCTGATAAGGTTAAAGATCCACAGGAATGGAGGTTATGATTTACAAAATAAAGCAGTTTCTGGTGATAAAAAGGGCTAGTATATGACCAAGCGAATGAGTAGTTGAGGTGGGTAGAGGAAAAGATCATTGAAGTAAAGAGATAAAGGAGGTGGAAAGCTATGAGGGATGAATTATCCACATGAATGTGAAGTCAGCAAGAATGATGGTCAGAGTTGGGGTAGAAAGGACAACAAAGTCACCCCACCCCATCAAGAGAATTTCTACTGCATCCCTCAGGCTGGATCAGGGCACAGATCCCAGCCACTCTGGGACCCTACCTCCCTCCATCCCTTGTGCCCAGGTTCAGAAGATCCAATGTACCCCACAAGTGGTCCACTATCCTCTCCTCCCACTCTCAAAGTCTACTCTCAGACAATTCATCTCTGAATTTCTACTAACAGATTTATTTTGAAACTAAGGCCTCCTGAGCCATGTAAAGCTCTGACATCCTTGACACAAAGCTACTGAAGTTCTAAAGAATGCTGAGAGGAATTAAAAGGAAGAGAGTAAGCCATAAACTAGGTATGTGATAAATGGGAAGTCATCAGGAGGTTGAAAGGTGACAGCAATGAAGAGGATAGAAGTGTAGGGCTTCTGCAGGAGGGATGAAGAGCAATGATCTTAACACTAGATTGCCCAAGGAAGTCATTTTGACTGTGTTTTTTTTTTAATTTCAATTAGAAAAACAATTATGTATATAAGGACACAATGTCTTAGAATTTTGTGACTTTTTTTTACAACATATGAATGCGTTTATTAATAATTGTAGTTACCTCCCCCTCCTTCATTTCCGGTATATATATATGTGTTATACCTATATTGCCCAAAAGCAGTCATTTTGACTGCTTGGGGGGGAAATTATGACTCTTATTATTGAATTGAGTAAATTTCTTATATGACCAGGTCGGCTCTGTATTGAAATAACAGTTTTCATTTTTTCTTTTCGATTACCGTCACATGATAACATACAAGTACATGATAAATTGTCAATACTTGATAAGTTGCAGTTGCTCAATAAGCTAAACTAGTACTTGTTATTCGAATCTTTATGCAGTGATACTTGTTCTAATAAGTTGTTTATTGTATTTCTTTTGCGCCCTAAATTCATGAAAGAACTGTCAAATAGAAGTGAGTTATTGGAAAAGCTAAGGAACATAAGTGAAGAGTGCTCCGATATTATTCTTTCACAATGCAGTCATTTTGACTGCTTTTGGGCAATATAGGTATATACTAAATTTCAGTCTTTCTAGTGTTAAAGGAATTTGGAAGAGAAATGACAGCCCCAACTTCTGCTCCTAGGAAACATGGTTAAGATGCAGCCAAGGTTCCAATTATAGCAAGAAGCAATCTAATCTAATAATAGACAAACATGGTAATTAACCGTACCTCCGACACACTTTCCATTAGCTAATCAGGGTGATATGCAAATTAACTGCCAACCAAGATGGTGGTTAACTGCCAACAAAGATGGCGGTTAATTTGCATACATAGGCACAATCATGGGAGGCAAAAGGGATCAGAAACCCAGGTGGCAGGCAAGAGCTGAGGGTCGCCATTGGAAAGCCTGGCGGCAGGCGAGGCAACAACCCCAGGCCAGGGGTGAGGGCTGCCTGCGGCCGGTGATCGCATTGTGGATCAGAGGGAGAGAGAGCCCGGGCGCAGGCCAGCCAGCACCCCCGGACCCCCCCCCCCGGGTGCCAGGGGTGCCAGCTGGCTACTTCCCTGTGATCGCCATGGTGATCGGAGGGAGAGAGAGCCTGGGCACAGGCCAGCCGGCACCCCCAGACCCCCCCCAGGCACTGGGGGTGCTGGCTGACCTGCTTCCTCATGATCGCCATGGTGATCGGAGGGAGAGAGAGCGCGGGCACAGGCCAGCCGGCACCCCAGAACCCCCCCCCCGGGTGCCGGGGGTGCCTGCTGGCCTGCATTCCCATGATCGCCACGGCACCCCCAGCACCTCAGCACCTGAGATGCAAAGGTCAGGGATGAAATGACTTTTCCCAACCACATCTGAAAATGTCCTGGGGAAGGCATCACTGAAGAGTTCACAACAACTGTCTTACTTGGCAAGGAAGAAAACAGTTGGCAACGGAAACAATCCCTTACATCAAAGTTAAGGTCCCTCTGAGTAAAAAAGAATATTTCCAACGTAAAGGAAGGAGCAGGCAAAAATAATAGGTTCTCATGACTTCCACTGAAGTTTGAGCATATGACAGAGTCAAAACAAACATACAAATTAAAACAGACAGTGGACGGACTTTCAAATGACCCAAATCAGCTGTCACTGTTTGTTCTAATAGCATCAATGCTTATGTGATAATATAGTTTAACAAACATACAAAACAAGTCACATGATAAGAGAGGTTCGGCTTCTAAAGTAAATTGAATATGTTCTTTAAAAATTCTCATGTCCTCCCCTCTGACTATAATTCTTAATTTTCCAATCAGAAAATTACCCCAGGTGATCCAGTAACATGTAGAACTTCAGTAACCTAACTTATTTAAAAAAACAAACAAACATCCCACCCATTTTTAAAATATTTAACTTGATATTTTAGGGTTAAAATTATAGAAGATATTTAGATCCAAATATATTTTCTGAATAGAAAATATTTCAGTTTTTTATTTAAAAAAAAACATAAAAAATATATATAAGTGACACATTTTCCCAAGGAACTCTGAATTAGTACCTTTCCCTCTAACTTTCTTCAAATTAAGAGAATCTATGGAGTTCCCTATACTGCACAAGTTTTAATGAAAGAAAATAAGACTTTCTAAGAGCATCAAATACATGTTTTGTTATTTACAAACATATACACTTCTCTCTCTCTCTCTCTCTCTCTCTCTCTCTCTCTCTCTCTCATATGTTCTTACTGATTCAGAGAGGAAGGGAGAGGGAGAGATATAGAAACATCAATGATGAGCCCTGGCCGGTTTGGCTCAGCGGATGGAGGGTCGGCCTGCGGACTGAAGGGTCCCAGGTTTGATTCCGGTCAAGGGCATGTACCTTGGTTGCAGGCACATCCCCAGTAGGAGGTGTGCAGGAGGCAGCTGATGGATGTTTCTCCCTCATCGATGTTTCTAACTCTCTATCCCTCTCCCTTCCTCTCTGTAAAAAAACAATAAAATATATTTTTAAAAATGAAAAAAAGAAACATCAATGATGAGAGAGAATCATTGATCAGTTGCCTCCTACATGCCCCGTACTGGGGATCAAGCCCACAACCCAGGCATGTGGCCTAACCTGGAATCAAACTGTGACTTCCTGGTTTATAGATCGATGCTAAACCACTGAGTCACATTGGCTGGGCTCAATTCTAATTTATAAATTCATTCCAAGGACATATACAGCTTGAAAAGCTTTGGAAGTAGTTTCAAAAAAACAAAGTAACAAGAAAACAGTTATAGAAGAAAGTTTAAATTAAAAGAAAAAATTGTTTTGATTTATTCAAGAGTGGGAACATCCTCCATGAAAATGTGTACCTTGACTGTGGATGGCTGGGAGGCCTTATCACACCTTAGGAATTCAAATGCTTTTTACAATGAAAAGAAAGAGAGTTTCATCTCATTTCTCTACCAGGGTAGATGTCTGTCAATAGAAGGTGGACATAAATAAAAGGAGGATCTTGCACAATCAATCCAGAAAGTCAGCAATCTATGAATAATCTAGAACAGAGTATTTATCTCCTCTTGCCACACATCCTCCCTCCCAGCCAGTGAGCAAGATAATTACTCTCAAGTCAAGCTAAGTGCCCCCCAGTCACAGTGGCCCAATGCTGACATACAAAGCATACAAATAATTCTCACTCTGGCATAAAAGTGACAACTTTCTTGGAAGAAAAGCAGATACTGTAAATTTCTCAAAATCTTTCTGAAACATTTTTTTAGAAAAATATATTTTTATTGATTTTTTACAGAGAGGAAGGGAGAGAGATAGAGAGCCAGAAACATCGATGAGAGAGAAACATCGACCAGCTGCCTCCCGCACACCTCCCACCGGGGATTCGCCCGCAACCAAGGCACACGTCCCCGACCGGAATCGAACCCGGGACCCTTCAGTCTGCAGGCCAGCGCTCTATCCACCGAGCCAAACCGGTTTTGGCCTGAAACATTTTTTAAAGTAATTTTTACTTCTTTAGAAAAAATGCCATGGGAAACCATCTGTAATAAAATGTCCATTCTATAAAATAATTCATCTATACTAATAAAAGGGTAATATGCTAATTAGACTGGGAGACCTTCCAGATGTTCTTCTGGACAAAACCACGGTGGCGGGGCCGAGGTAGAGGTGGTTAGAGGCCAAGAGGGGAGGGCAGTTGTGGGTGATCAGGCTGGTGGGGGGCAGGGCCGTTGGGGGTAAGCAGACCAGCAGGGGGGCCAGTTGGGGACAAGCAGGCCATCAGTGGGGGTCAGTTGGAGGTGATCAGGACAGTGGGGGGGCAGTTTGGAGTGAGCAGGCCAGCAGGGGAACAGTTGGGGATGAGCAGGACAGTGGGGAGGGAAGGTAGGGGCGAGCAGGCCAGCAGGGGGGGTAGTTTGGGGTGATCAGGCTGGCGGGAGGGGCATTTGGGAGCAAGCAGACCAGCAGGGAGAGTGGTTAGAGGCAATCAGGAAGGCAGGCAGGTGAGTGGTTAGGAGCCAGCAGTCCTGGATTGCGAGAGGGATGTCCAACTGCCGGTTTAGGCCCGATCCCTGTAAACTGGCAGTAGGACATCCTTCGAGGGGTCCTAAATTGGAGAGCATGCAGGCCAGGCTGAGGAACATACCCTCCCCCGTGCATGAATTTCGTGCACCGGGCCACTAGTGTAGTGATAAGAAGCTAAGGACACAGGATGTTGGCCTTCACAGATAAGCCTTTCTAGAGAGTACAGTAAGAGCTTGGGGAGAAGTGGCTTATGTCTAATAGGAAAGTAATTAGGGAAGTATGTAGAATGAGTGGTGGTCAGGGAGGCTTGGTAAATCACAATGGGATTAGTTCTGGCAGTCTCTTAGAGGGAGTATAAGCAACTCATTATAGGTTGAGATCCAAAATATTTCATTCAATGGTAATCTTTGTCTCTAGGATGGCCATATGTGATGGGTGTGAGGGCTGTTCAATCAGAATTCTTGTGATGGAAGGGCCACAGCATCTGAGGCAGCAGTTTCCTGGTGGCTGACACAGTAGGATGCTGTTGGTTACTTACGCAAAGCAGCTCTTCAGGCCTAACCAGCTGTAATGTCTGACAGCAGTAACTTATACCTTTGTTTTCTTTTATAGTGTGACTTGAACCAAATTTTGTCTGTCCATAGCACACTTGACAGGAATACTGGAATGGACCCTTTCTTAACCTCAGCTTCCTGTTATTCACTAGGTCAGCTTTGTAAGGACAGGGCCAATTGGAAAATATATACAATAGAGTGTACATATTCGGCCTAAGTGACCGAACAACCTCTCGACCAGTAGCTATGATGCGCACTGACCACCAGGGGCAGATGCTCAACACAGGAGCTGCCCCTAGTGGTCAGTGCACTTCCACAGCAGGAGCGCCACTCAGCTGACCAACTCCTCCTGGTGACCCACCCACCAGCCTGGCAGCAGCCACTCCCTCAGTAGTCCTGCAGGTCCAATTTCCAGAGAACAGGCCAGGCACCAATGGACCAGCACCACCGGCACAATGCTGACAGCATTGCCGGCCTCCTGGAAGTCTGCCTCGGGCACCATGGCTGCTTCCCCTCCCTAGACACTCCACAAGGAAGAAAGGATATAAAAGCAGCTGCCAGGTGGCTCCTGACAACCAGCACAAACATCAGCAAGGCAGATCAGGATCCCGGCTGGCAAGGGCATCCCACCACCTGCCTGGAGGGCCAATCACATCCCTCAAGCCCCCCCCCCCCGCCCGGGGACCCCACCCATGCACGAATTCCTGCACCGGGCCTCTAGTAAGAAAATAATTCATTCCACTTGATTGCCAGGCTCATTCCATAGGAAAGATTTTACAGTAAAGGAAGCACATCATGCTTCACTTACTGAGTAGTTAGCCTTTGTCACTGTTGTTCATTTGAGTTGCACCAGCTTGGGGCAGCTCTGTGGGTTGGCTGAAAAAATGTAAGTCCCAAGTCCCTGCAGTTCAATGGGAAGCCAGAATGCTGTGTCAACTAAGAGTAGGGTAAAGCATGGCTACATATAAGCCAGTCGCACCTCACCAACAGGTGATGACATTTACTCTATAAGTGGACAGGGAATCACCTATACCTCTACTTACGCTTGTTACTTCCCAAACTCTGAGATGATATATCCAAGGCCTCTGGGCAGATAGGTCTGCAAGTTAAGCTAGGGGACCAGTGGTTCTCAACCTTGGCTGCACATTAGAATCACCTGGGAATCTTTTTAAAATCTTGATTTCTGGGCCTCATCCTCCGGAAAATCTGTTTCTTTGTTACTAATGTTGTGGCCTCACCCCATAAAAAAGAAACAAATTTTCCAGAGGATGAGGCCAGAAATCAGTATTTTAAAAAGATTCCCAGGTGACGCTAATGTGCAGCCAAGGTTGAGAACCACTGCTATAGACTTTTGCAGCATCAGCATATGTAACAAGTTCCCCAGGTGATACTGATGCTGCTGGTCTGGAACAACCCATTGAGGAACCATTTCAGAAGTCACCTGTCACACCCTCTTAAACAAATACACAACTTTAGCCCATGTTCTTGTCTATTTACCCAGCCACTACAGAAGAATTAGAAACAACAGTCTGGTTAACAAGAAAACAGTACCTAAAGATAAGATTATTCTAGCCCAGTTGTTCTCAACCTTCTGGCCCTTTAAATACAGTTCCTCATGTTGTGACCCAACCATAAAATTATTTTTGTTGCTACTTCATAACTCTAATGTTGCTACTGTTATGAATCCTAATGTAAATATCTGATATGCAGGATGATCTTAGGCGACCCCTGTGAAAGGGTCGTTCGACCGCCAAAGGGGTCGTGACCCACAGGTTGAGAATGGCTGTTCTAGGCTAACTATTTCTAAAAGTCTTTGATTTTAATAAAAGAGAAAGCAGATGATCAAGGCCCAAAGTGGACATTTGGGACTTTCTGACAAACACATATTCATCAGTTAGACCACATTTCAACCCTGGCTTCAGATTAGAATGCCTGGAGAGCTTCTTTTATTATTTTTTTTTTAAATTAAATCTTTATTTTTCAGATTATTACATTTGTTCCTCTTTTTTTTCCTCCATAACTCCCCTCCTCCCAGTTCCTACCCCAACCTCCGCCCTCACTCCCCACCCACTGTCCTCATCCACAGGTGCACAATTTTTGTCCAGTCTCTTCCCGCATCACCCACACCCCTTCCCCCCCCCAAGAATAGTCAGTCCATTCCCTTTCTATGTCCCTGATTCTATTACAATCACCAGTTCATTCTGTTCATCAGATTATTTATTCACTTGATTTTGAGATTCACTTGTTGATAGATGCATATTTGTTGTTCATAATTTGTATCTTTACCTTTTTCTTCTTCTTCCTCTTCTTAAAGAATACCTTTCAGCATTTCATCTAATTCTGGTTTGGTGGTGATGAACTCCTTTAGCTTTTCCTTATCTGTGAAGCTCTTTATCTGACTTTCAATTCTGAATGATAGCTTTGCTGGATAAAGTAATCTTGGTTGTAGGTTCTTGGTATTCATCACTTTGAATATTTCTTGCCACTCCCTTCTGGCCTGCATAGTTTCTGTTGAGAAATCAGCTGACAGTCATATGAGTATTCCCTTGTAGGTAACTGAGTTTCTTTCTCTTGCTGCTTTTAAGATTCTCTCTTTGTCTTTTGCTCTTGGCATTTTAATTATGATGTGTCTTGGTGTGGTCCTCTTTGGATTCCTTTTGTTTGGGGTTCTCTACGCTTCCTGGACTTGTAAGTCTATTTCTTTCACCAGGTAGGGGAAGTTTTCTGTCATTATTTCTTCAAATAGGTTTCTAATATCTTGCTCTCTCTCTTCTTCTGGCACCCCTATAATTGGGATGTTGGTATGCTTGAAGCTGTCCCAGAGGCTCCTTACATTATCTTCTTATGTTTGGATTCTTTTTTCATTTTGCTTTTCCAGTTGGGTGTTTTTTGCTTCTTCGCATTTCAAATCTTTGACTTGATTCTTACTATCCTCTGGTCTGCTGTTGGGATTCTGTATAATATTCTTTATTTCAGTCAGTGTATGCTTAATTTCTAGTTGGTCCTTTATCACAACACTGAGGGTCTCACTGGATTTCTTGAGGATCTCACTACATTTATCGGTGGTTTCTAGAAAGTTTTGAAAAACTTTAAAAGTGTGGTTTTGAACTCTATATCCAGTAGTTTGCTTTCCTCCATTTCTGTCATTTGTGTCCTGCTTCTTTGTCTCGGCATTTTTTATGTTTCACTGTGTCGAAAGAGTGGCTTTCTGTGCAAAGTGTCCTATAGGGCCCAGTGGCTCAGCCTCCCCAATTACCTGAGGTAGACACTCTTGGTGCACCCCCTTGTGGGCTTTATGCACAGTCTTGTTGTAGTTAAGCCTTGATTGTTGTAGGTAACACTGGGAGGATTTGACCTCCAGGCCAAGTGGCTGTGAGAATCAGCTGTGTCTGCAGTGGGAGAACTTCTGTGCTGGAGACACCCTTCTGGGGCAAGACTTGCTTCAGTGGAGCTTTGGTGCTCACTGAGTCTGCCCCCTGAGTGTGTCCCTTATGGATCTGCGGAGTTATAATTGGATGGTCCCACTCTGACCACTGGGTACACTGGCTCTTGGATCTAAGGAGGTGCTAATCTAGCCTCTGCCTGAGGCTACCCTGCAGACGCCAGCTGTAAAACACCACAGCAATCTCCGGTGTTTACCTATGCCGCCATCTTGGTTTTTTCAAAGAGCTTCTTTTAAAAAGTATTGATGTCCAGAGTCCCACCACAGACCATTTAAACAGGAATTTCTAAGGCTGGAGCTCTATTATCAGAATTTTATAAAGATCTCAAGGTGATTCTAAGGTACAGCTAGGATTGAAAACCCCTGGGCTGGGCCATTGTTTCAGTCTCACTTGTAGTGTGTGTGTGTGTGTGTGTGTGTGTGTGTGTGTGTGTGTGTGTAGCATATGTGTGTTTTATTCACTGCAAAGTTTACAAAAATTAGTACTTATTTCTCATACCACTTCTTCACATTTAGAAAACAGATAATTTAACATGCATCCTTGGTATACTAAACTATGAAGGTAAGGAGATGGGCAGTAAGGAGCAAGGGGTCCTGGACTACAAGAGGGATGTCCAATTGCGAGAAGTGGGCCTAAGCCATCAGTCAGACATCTCCTGAGGGGTCCCAGACTGTGTGCAAGAGGGCACAGGCTGGGTAGAGGGACCTCCCCACCCTACCCCAGTGCACAAAATTTCATGCACCGGGCCTCTAATCTAATCTAATAAAATAGAAACATGCAAATTGACTGTACCTCCGCTATACCCACAAGCCATGCCCACAAGCCAATCAGGAGCGAATATGCAAATTAAACCAACTAAGATGGCAGCGGCCATGAAGCTGGAGCCAGCAGGAGGCTTGGGTTGCCCCCAGCAATGGAGGAAGCCAAGCTTCTCGCCTGCCCTGCCGGCCCTGAGCTCCACTCAAGGCTACAAAGTTTCAATTATAGAAGATAAATAAATCCCAGATACCTGCTTCCAGCCTGCCTGTGGGCATGGCCAGCCTGAAAACGGCCCTCAGCCCCTTACCCACGCTGTCCAGGCACCCCAGTAGGGCCCCCCACCCTGAAAAGGCTGTGGCCAGCCTGAAAACAGCCCTCAGCCCCTCACCCAGGCTGGCCAGGCACCCCAGCGGGACCCCCACCCTGATCCAAGATACCCTGATCCAAGACACCCTTCAGGGCAAACCAGCTGAACCCCACTCGTGCACCAGGCCTCTATCCTATATAATAAAAGGGTAATATGAAAATTGACCCTAACAGCAGAATGACTGGGAATGACTGGTCACTATGACACACACTGACCACCAGAGGGCAGACGCTCAATGCAGGAGCTGCCCCCTGGTGGTCAGGGCGCTCCGACAGGGGGAGCTCTGCTCAACCACAAGCCAGGCTGATGGCTACCAGCACAGTGGTGATGGTGGGAGCCTCTCCTGCCTCCTCAGCAGCGCTAAGGATGTCCGACTACAGCTTAGGCCTGCTCTCCGCTGGCAAGTGGACATCCCCCGAGGGCTCCCGGGCTGCCAGAGGGATGTCTGACTGCCAGCTTAAGGGAGCAGGCCTAAGCCAGCAGGTGGACATCCCCCGAGGGGTCCCAGACTGCAAGAGGGCACAGGCCGGGCTAAGGGACCCACCCCCCACCCCCCGCCCCGAGTGCACAAATTTTTGTCCACCGGGCCTCTAGTTTCATATAAATGTCCAGGTATAGAACTTTTCTTTTAAAACCTGACACCCCTGTACTTACCATTCCTATATGGTAACAATGAACAGTGGCTCCCACTTTCTCCCCAAATGGACATACTTCACTCTTTGACATCATCTGCCTTGCCCCAGCAGGCATCTGGGAAAAAAAGCATAGGAGAATGTTAAGAATGTAGACTCTTCAGTCAGACTGCTGCTTCTGTCTATCATTGATTGTTTAATTGTGAATTGATAAGTTATTTCACATTTCTGTGTCCCACTTTCTTTTTTTCTGAAAATCAGGGATAATAAGAAAGCCTACTTTATAGAATTGTTAGGAGGATTAATAACTGAGTTAATACATATGAAGAGCTTAGCACCATGCTTGGCCAGAAGGTAAGCACTCAGTTACTGTTAGCTGTTATTTGATTGAGTGCAGTACAGCACAATAGTTAAGTGCATGTGCACTGGAGTCAGGGCCAAAATCCCAGCTCCAGAACATACTACTCATGTAGCCTTGATCACTATTCTTCAGTTTGCTCATCTGTAAATTGGAGGTAGAAATAGTACCTAACTTTTAGGGTTGTTGTGAGAGGATTAAATGAGATAGGTGTTTGTAAGGTGCCTGGCACAGTGTAAACACTCAATAAGTATTACCTATTATTGTTATTCCAATCTATCAGGAAGATGAGATTAGAACACAGGACACTGGTCAGGAAGATCAAATAGAGAATCAAGTTGGGTGGTGTGTAGTGTAAAAAGAGTGAGGAGTAGGAAATAGTAAGAAAATCTTAAAGTATTTTTGAGGCAAAAGCAAACATTAAGGATTTGCTTCATAGGTTGACTCTCCAGAAGCTAAGAGTCAAGGGAATTTACTGACTTAATCTACCACATGCCCAAGCACTTTGGAAACCCACTCCCTAAGCACAAACACCTCGAAGGGCTACCTGCCATTTTTGCAACCCATCAATGTGACCAACATGATACATTAATCGTGTCCTTAGACATCCAAGATAATTAAAGTACTAAAAATAATTACTCCATAGATATGAATGTTCCTGAAACTGACAGATATGACAAGTAATGGAAGCAGAAATAACAGAGTGCAGGAGCAGCACTGCTGTTCAACCTCTCTTTGCCTGGCCTCTGACAAGGTAATCAAAACACATGCAGAAGAGCTGCATTTTCTTTGGGGTGTTGACATTAATGGAAATCGAACTTTAATGACTACAAGATTTGGAAAGAAGAGAAAAGCAGGAGTCTGTCTCCTGCTTCCCCTAAACTGGGTTACTTGAAATCCTGCACAGGAATTACTGATAATTAGTGATGAGAGAGTTGGTCTACAACTCACCAAGGAAACCTGAGAAAGAGTGTGATTGTAAAGAGCCAAAGGCAGGTAAAACATGTCCCTTTTTTTTTTCATTTAAATTCTTTATTGTTTAAAATATTACATGTCTCCTTTTTCCAACATTGACCTAAACATGTCTTAATTCTCAATACACTCTTACCTCGTGAGACTGTTGCACATCATCTCATGGATTAGCTAAAGAAAAATTCTAATCTCAGGGAGACTTTTCCCCACACTTCTTTCTGCCCATGATTCTGAGCTACCTATGCCCACAGATGTGTGCTCATAGAATACAAACTCATTTTAATATTAGTCTAGAAAAATACAATGAAAAGCCTACAGAACAAAAAATAATATGTAACAAAAACATGTGCCTTTCTAAAAACATTCTGCCAGTTGTGTTTTTTTGTTTTGTTTTGTTTTGTAATAGTGGTCCATGCATTGTATTACTTGAATGTATATGCTGTGAAAATTAGCCACAACAAAATTTTAAGTCCAGGCGGTTTCACCTTGTTTCTCTTCCCTAAATACTCAGCTGGTGCTCAACTCAGCAAGTGGGAATTTTAACCTTGAAAGAAATAAACCACAACTTGAAAAGTAAGTAGATTTGCCAAAAATACCAAATGATTAATTCTGAGGTCAAGTGCTAATGATCTGTGGATTAACATGACTAACAAAAAAAGCTGGCTGTAACTCACATTATTAAGTGTGGCTCCATCCAGGAAAGGGCAACAGTGGAAATCAGGTAGGAAGGTCAATGCTGATATATCTACGCATGGTATTCAGGAGTAAAACGGGATAACTAATGTTAGCACCTGTTCTTCTCTCTCTAATGTCCAGAAAAGAGAAGCCAGCACTGGGTTTCTCAATTGGTACTTCTCTAACCTTAATATGCATCACCTAGGGATCTTATTAAAATTCTAATTCCTATTGGGTGGGTCTGTGGTGAGGCCTGAAGTTCTGCATTTCTAACAAGCTTGCAGATAATGTTAGCACTGCTGATCAATGCACCTGCACTTTGAGTAGCAAACATCTGAAACAGAGATCAGCAGCATACAACCCACAGGCCAAATCTTCTGCCTGTGCTTGTAAAGCTAGTGAGATACAAATGGTTTTTAGATTTTTTTTCAAATGGTTTGGGGAGGGATCAAAAGAAGACTAATATTTCATGACTTGTGAAAATTATGTTAAATTCAAATTTCCATATCCACAAATGAAGTTTTATTTGAAAACAATATGGCCATCCATTTACATATTATGTATGGCTGCTTTCTAGCTGAGTTGAGAATTTGCAACAGAGACCTTATAACAACAAACCTAAAATATATGGACCTTTAGAGAAAAAGCTCCTTGACCCCTAGTCTAAAGGATTAATGAAGACGATTATGCTGTACTAGAGGCCTGATGCACAAAATGTGTGTGCAAGAGTAAGCCTTCCTTCCCCCAGCTACTGGCACCAGCTTCCCTCTAGCACCCGGGACCTGGGCTTCCCTCGCAGCCCCAGCTTCATCCAGAAGGTTGTCTGGAAGGACATCTGAAAGAATGCCCAGTCTAATTAGCATATTACACTTTTATTATTATAGATCAGCCTATGGAGAGAAGGGCTTTGAGTTGGGGAGAGGGAAGCCACTGAGCCTGAGAAAGAACTTATACTCCCTCCCACTGATACTGGGAGAGGTCAGAACTGAATGACAAAGTCAGTAGACTGTGTGTGGGCAGAGTGCTCCAGACAGGTCAGCAGTCAAAAGGACAGTTACCCAAAGACAGTCAATAGGTACCTGTCGATGACAACCTCTTAGAGACCAAGCAACAACAGTGAAGGTGAAACTACTAAGAACTAAGAACCCAGTCCTCACCTGATTTTCTGGCATAACAAAAGCCCAGGACTCTTCAGTGACATCATGAATGAATGGAGGAAACCCTGATAATAACTGAGATTTAATTTCCTGCCCATACAACATGTTGGGGGCTCTGAAAAGATTATATTTCATTTATAAGAAATAGCTTGCCTGTATTAGTTGACTAGGGCTGCTATAATAAAATATCATAGACTGGGTGATTCAACAACAGAAATTTATTTCTCACAGTGCTGGAGACTGAGAAGTCCAAAATCAAGGTGCTGGAAAGATAGGTTTCATTCTAATGCCTCCCATCTAGGCTTGTAGAAGGACCTCCATCTCACTGTGCACTCATATGACCTTTTTTTGTGTATATTTGTGGGAAGAGAAAGGGAGGCAGGGGGAAGTGGGAAGAGGGAGAAAGAGAGGGTTGAGAGAGGAAGCAAGGGAGAAAGGGCGACAGAAGGAGGGAGAGGGAAAGAAGGAGGGAGAGGGAGTCGGAGAAGGAGATCCCAAGAGCACACTCCAGCAAGCATATGAGTGCAAGAGCTCTCTCTAGTGTCTCTTCTTATAAGGGCACTAGATCTCATTTAACCTTAATTACTTCCTTATAGGCTCTATCTTCAAATACTGTGGCATGCAGGGGTTCTCAACCTGTGGGTCACGACCCCTTTGGTGGTCGAATGACCCTTTCACAGGGGTCGCCTAAGACCATTCTGCATATCAGATATTTACATTACGATTCATAACAGGAGCAACATTACAGTTATGAAGTATCAACGAAAATAATTTTGTGGTTGGGTCACAACATGAGGAACTGTATTTAAAGGGCCAGAAGGTTGAGAACCACTGGGTTAGGGCTTCAATATGTGAATGGGGGGCACGATTCAGTCCTAACATTTGCCCTTAATGATGTGGACTAAAACTCATACCTGGTATACCCATTTATATCCCTGATCTTGTAAGTAGACAGAGATGACTAACTTCTGGTGTGATTTAATGTGAAGATGAAAAGAGGTATCCTTAGCTTAAGCTATCTCCTCTATTGATCTGCCACTCACCCCCATACCCAATATCAGAATTATTACTTCAACTGAATGTTACATGGCTCAAAGGTCCAAGTCAAACTATAAATCCACTAAATAGAAGAGTTGCACTTGATCCTAATGGCAGAGAAAAATGCCCTAGGTCTGGAGGGCATAATCCAATGTGTTCTTGACAGAAAATACATTATTTTAGATAAGAGCATGGACTCTCAGGCAGACTGCCATTTACCCAGCTCTTTGACCTTGAACAAGTAATTAACCTCCCTGTGCCTCAGTTTCCCATCTCTAAAATTGGATCAAACATATAAGCTACCTGTTAAGGTTGTTGGAAAAATTAACCTAATTAATATGTACCAAGCACTTAGAACAGAGGCATTAGTCATTATTTTATCTTAAATATTTGAGGGACTATTGCATTCTACTCCAAAATATATTCAAATTAGTTGCCACCATAAAAAATGACAGTAAGGCAATATATACCCCCTGCCATACTGCCATGTATATCCAAGATTTGCACTTTCCTTGATTTGCAAAGCAAGAAGCCAAGGACACCTTGGGAGATGGAGAGATACCAAGAAACAGAAGCTTGGGCAAAGTAAGGAGAACTGAGAAAAATATGGATCTTGGAATGTTGTCCAGAAAGGTGCAATCTAGATAAAACAACTAGGACAGGGTGGGGACGGTGTAAGGGCACTGTGCGCCTGGGAAGAGTTGTGTTTAGAGAATGCTGACCTTTCTTGTGAGTCCCAATGTCTGAGTTTCTCTGTGGCAGAAAGATCTTTCAGCAGTCCTAACCCAGACCTGCTCTGCCCAAACAGCTTTCTCTGAAATATCTAGAATACTGAAGAATTTGCCAAGAAAAATTAAAGGCCATTTTTTCTTTCTGGAACAAAGCAATGTAATCCAGCAATAGCAGCCAGGCGCTGTTGTCCTTCATTCAGAAACAAAAGAAATTATCCTTAGAAGACACAAGCCCAACTACAATAGACTCATGAGCAAAATATTTGCCAGGCTGAGTAGGCCCTTAACTGAGTATGCAAATGAGTTTAATGGAAGGGAAGAAAGGATCAAAACAGCTATTCTGTTTTATTTCCCCCTGTGCTGACCAGGAAGAAATGATTTCTCAAGTGGTTAAAAAAAATGCATGACTCTATAGCTATATTGCTCCTGCTGCAAAAGCAGCCTCCACACTTAGATTTATTGTTCCATCGTCCTGAATACATGTAATTATTCTAGATCTGGTATTAGCTGTTCTATACAAACAGCACAGTATCTTTTTGAACATCTGTCCTGTACCACAAGGACCTACCAAAAATAATACCCACAGAATAGCAGAAAGTGAAAGGATACTTCCAGGTCTAGTGCAGAATTTTCAGGGGGAAGGCTACATCCCCAACCTCTCTCTGTTCCCACTTATGCACATTGGCACAGGCACATTCATGCACACATTCACTCATTCACACATTCTCTAGAGCCATACACTTCCCTCAGGACTTGAGAAAGGAACATAATTACAGTCCCCCAAACTCCTTCCACTGCATCATGCTTGGACTGAACTGTAGGGATGTAGTCACCGCCCACACGCAGCCTGGAAAGCGATAGGCTCGCCTTAGAACTGTCTTGAGAGCCATATGTGCCTTGGTTGCAAACCAACTATGATTTCCTCCTGTGCACATGGTTCAATATATGTTTTTTTCTCAGGCAGCCATAGATGTGAAAGTCATTTTTCAAAATTTCAGATCCTCAGATGTACATATTTATACACATAGCAGTGCTGCAGAACTTTCTATTGAGAGAGGGACATCTTGTGGATGATTTTAGAACTGAGCATTTCTGGAAGGCACGCCAATAATAGGAAAAACACCCCTGATGATAACAGCAGCCACCCTTTCTAAACATTTCCTATATGCCAGGCATGGTACAAGAACTTCACCTTGGCTATTTCAGTTAATTCTCAGAGTAAGCCTGGGAAGTAGGGGTTTGTTTTTCTCATTATGCAGACAGAAAAACTGAGGCTCAGCGAGATTAAATAACTTATCCAAAGCCTCACTTCTGGTAAATGAAAGAGCCAGGATTCAAATTCAGGCTTTACTGGATCAAAAGTTAACTTGCTTTCCTTATAAAACCATCACTATATTTAGCAGAAGTGTGAGAATTCACACTGCATAGTTTATTGGTTAAGAGAGTGGGCTCTGGCACTGCACTGCTTGAGTTTGATTCCAACTCTGCTCGATGTCCTTGACAGGAGACATATGCAGATGACCCTGGAGGCTTATTTCCTCTCCCTTTTTGGTAGTTTGACCCCAAGAGCTGGCTCAGCTGCACTGATCCTTACTGAAAAGAGGCAAGGCCTTTGGCCTGGTAGGTAAGGCTATTGCTATGCAGATTCTGGTGTTCCATATGCCGTTCCCTGGTGTGGACCTGAGGCTGGGAGATCCTTTAATATATTCCTTGTCACTTAAAAAACTAGGTGTTCCCTAGCTCCTTTTAAGCTAGCTTATGAATATGTAATGTTAGTTGGGGACAGAGCTAATTCTCACAGTTGGAGTACTCTCTGTCCCAAGTCTAAGGTGTTAGCCCAGGCAGGCCCCCCACTCCTGCTGGAATCTTGGACACAATGCATACAAAACATCTGTGCCCAGCCTGTCCCATGGCATGATGAGAAATCAGAGGTCTGCTTACATTCTGATGCTTCTTTGTTTATAAACACTGCCCACACAAAAACCCTATGTTATGTATGTACTGTGTGGCACTAGTGGTATATGTCCATGACCCCATTACATGACAAACCTTGAATGTGTTATTCAACCTTCCTGTATCTTGGTTCTCTCATACACAAAAGGGATGACATGAAAGTATCTATATTGTAAGAATTGTTAAATGAATTAATAAGTATACAAACTATACCAGAGTAAGCACTCAATAACATTAGCAATTAGTATGGCTATATTCAAAGTAGGATCTTAGAAGTCATTGAGTTCAGCCCTCTTGCTTTATAGATGAGGAAACAGGGTCCTGGAAAATAGAAGGAAAATTGAGTAAATAGATATAACTAATTAGTGATAAAATGAAGACTCCAAATATTTCTCTCCTAGTCCAGTATGCTTCAAAATGTTTACATGTAAGCATAACTTTGTATATTGAGTTGGATATTAAACATCCTAAGGGTGTCAACTACTTAAAAGAATCCTTAATGAGACTTTTTCCAATGTGATAAGCACCTCTCACTTACCCTTCCTTCTATCCAGCCAGATCTTTCCCATCCTTAAAAGCCCAACTCAAAACATCACCTCCAAAAAACCCTTCCTCCTTCCAGCCTTCCTCATCTCCCCTTCTCTGGATTCATGCAGCAGTACGTGTCACCTCTGCTACACCACTTAACACTTAATGCTCTCTTGTACTCTTCTGTTGTTCCATGATGCTAATCTCATCTCTCTAGTTATACTGTAGGTTCCCCAAGGGTAGAGACCATCTCTCCTTCTTCATCTGTATTTCCATTAAGCTGAGAGGCTCTTGGTAGATGTTCATTATTTCTTCAATGATTTACATATAGATGATAGAGATTAGAGATAGAGATAGAGATAGAGATAGAGATAGAGATAGAGATAGAGATAGAGATATAAAAGCAAAGTATACCTGGGCCATGCTACACAGAAAGCTGGATGTACACAATGCCAAAATACACATGTAAGTCAATCAGGCGCTCACTCGGGATGGTCCTTAGATACTGGGGCTGAGTTTTAGGCCACATTTATACAAGTACCCCCCATTCACATGACAGTCCCATCTTCTGTAAATTCTGTTCATGCAATGCTTTTCAATAATTTCAAAATAAAGTGTGTCAGGCTCTGTCCCGAACAATTTACACATATTAATTAATTAATTCCCTAGACTAAAATACTACTATTAACTCCATTTTACAAATGGGAAAACTGGGGCTCAGAGTGGTAAATAACTTGTGCAGGATCACATAGCTAATAAGTGAAAGAATCAGGATTCAAATCCAAGGTTCTGGTTCTAGAGACCACATTTTTATCCATTCTGCTATAGAGTCTTAAGCATTATGCTATACTTTTGATTTGATTTTGTGCAGGCATAGTCAATTTGAGTTTGTATTTGCGCACTAAGCTGGTTGTACAGCATCAAGCAAGAGAGTTTGAGTATTATTTTCCACTTATGACAGCCACAGAGCCAGGATAACTAGACAGGGAACAAGTAGAAACAAGTACTGTACAGTTACTAAAACTCAGAGCTTGAAGCACATAAGGATTCTGGGACAGATTAACTGACGGTAGTGTGAAGGTATGGCCTGGACCAGCAAAGCACCATACAGCAGTAGTTCTCAAACTTGAGTGGGCCTCAGAATCTCCTGGAAGATGTGTCACAGCACAGGTTGCTGGGACGTTACCCCAGATTTTCTGATTCACTAGATCTTGGGTACCATCTGAGAATTTCCATTTCTCATCAATTCCCAAGTGATGCTAATGCTGAAGGTTCTGGGGCCACACTTTGAGAACCAATGGGGATTTCAGGTAGGAGGCAAAGCTCTAACCTATCCATGAGGATATGATTTAACTGACAACTTTCAATTACAAGAGATGGATAAGGTGAGAAGGCACTAGCTAAGAGTTTATCCTGACATCATGTATTGGACCTTACCTGCCTCATGACCTCTCTACTTTGTACCTGAAGGTTCTGTCCTGCTCCAATTTTAAAGACAAATCTTGACTATGAGTAAGATAGACTTAATTGAAGGGTTTCCTTCATCAATATTCTGGGCATTAACAAGTTACACTGATAAATCAGTTTCTGTCTTAATCTTAATTCCTGTTCCTTGTAATCTAATATCCCAAACATCTACAAAGGAAGTCCTTCTTTGCTAATGCCAGCCCCACCCAAGAACTGGGACTTCTGTCTCTGATTCACAGCTCAGTAACTGATGTGATGCTACCTTCTGTCTGGCATGCTCAGTGTTGACTGTGGGTCAAACACTTTAACTTCTAAGGGAGCTCAAGGCTACTTTTTCCTATACCAAGAAGAAGAATCCTTCATATGGATCAAGGTCTTGTCAGCACCACGAAAACCTCTTTTGGTAGGATTCCCAAATGCAAAGGTCTCTGGTAAGAAGAGTAAAGGGGATTAGTATTCAGCTTTTCTTTTAAGCCTCATATGATTGGTACAGAAAGACTGGGAATAAACAATCCTCCTGCTGGAGGCCTTTGGAAGGCCAAGAGGAAGAGGGTGGGGTACAAGAGAAAGGAATAAGGGCACAAGCAGCTTACATTTTCTCTGCTCTTAATCTCCAAGAAAATCTCCCTAATTTTCTTTCTTCCCATCCCTCATTTCAGAATGGTAGGAACTGGGTGGTTAAATGGATTGGACCAGGAGGATGTTGGAGTAGAAAGAGGCCTAAAGTACACTGTCTCCAGTGGAAGTTTCATACTAAAGCAAGAGACAAGCTCTCAAGGCTCATGAATAAGTCAGGCCAGCTCTCCCAAAGTCATATAGCACATGAATCTGGGGACCAAAGCCCCAGCAATTAATGAAGACTATGCATTTGCATATAGTGTCCCCTCTGTGCTTTATATCACTTAGAACCCTAGCAGAATAAAAGCAATGGGTGACTGGAAGGGATTTGAAAACCAGGCAGATTAAAGATATGTTGAAGTCAAAGTAGCATTGACTATTTGAGTGACATCTCTAAGCTTTTGTTTCCTCACCTCTAAAATAAATATAGTAATATTCCCTACCTCACAGAGTTGTTGAGAGGATCAAATAAGATAATGCATGAAAATATTAAGCTGAGAACAATATGGTACAGTATAATAAGGGCTTTATAAGTGGTGTCTGTTTATTATTATTATTATTATTATTATTATTATTACTAGAAGCCCAGTGCACAAATTCGTGCATCAGTGGGGTCCCTCGGCCTGGCCTGTGGGATTGAGCTGAAACTGGCTCTCCGACATCCCCCGAGGGATCCCAGATTGCGAGAGGGTGCAGGTCAGGTCGAGGGACCCCACTGGTGCACGATCAGGGCTGGGGAGAGACACAGGAGGTTGGCCAGCTAGGGAGGGGCCACAGGAGGGCTCCAGGGAGTGTCCGGCCCATCTTGCTCAGTCCCAACTGGCTGGACCCCAGCAGCAGGCTAACCTAGTGGTCAGAGTATCTGCCCCCTGGTGGTCAGTGCACATCATAGTGACTGGTTGACCGGTCGACTGTCTGCCCCCTGGTGGTCAGTGCACATCATAACGAGCAGTTGAGTGGCCTTAGCCTATCATTAGCATATTACACTTTGATTGGTTGAATGGCCAACTGATCGACCGGACACTTAGCATATTAGGCTTTTATTATATAGGATTGTCATTTTCCCAGTGTTTTTCGACTGAAATTGGCCCTTGACTTGCTATGTGATAGTCATCTTACTCTGGGTTTTAGTTGCTTTATCTCTATCAAGGATTACAAATATCTGCTCTACCTACCTCCCCAGTATGTGGTAAGAACAGAACAAACTGTACATATGCTTAGAATAAAAAGAGAAGAGCCCAATCTGAATGTCAGGTAGTAAGGAGTGCTGTTACTTGACATCTAGTAATCATTATTCTCATGAAAAATAATTTAATAAAACAGTCAACCCAGTATTGGTCAGTACCATTCCCCCTGTTATCTCCATAAATCATCTTAAGATGACAGGTTTCTATGCTGACTTGCAACTCATTTTATGTTGCCTTTCATAGACTTCTTAATTAAAAACCTAATTAAGCTAGAGCTCCAATCCCATTTACTGGAAACTGGGCAGGAAACTTTGTTCTAACTCGGAGTAGGGGAAAGCATGCTATGAGATGTGGCTAAAGATGCAGGCAGGGGCTGGAGCAGACCATTCAGGCCCTTGCAGACCATAGAAATGATTGTCTTTATACAAAGGGCAATGGAAGCTATTGCAGGGTCTTAATCTGAAGGAGAGAGGGGGAACTGATCACCAGGGAGCAGAGTAAAACATGACTTTACTCTGGATGCTATAAGGAAAATGGATTTAAGGGAGGCAAGAGTAGAGGTCAAGGGACCAATTGGTAGGCTACTGCAATTATCCAGGTAACAGGTGTTGAGGTTTTGGTCTAGAGTGACATCACCAAGGGTGGACAAATTTGAGAGATCATCTAGAACAGTGGTCAGCAAACTCATTAGTCAACAGAGTCAAATATCAACAGTACAACGATTGAAATTTCTTTTGAGAGCCAATTTTTTTAAACTTAAACTATATAGGTAGGTACATTGTTATTAACTTAATTAGGGTACTCCTAAGCTGGCCTTTGCTAAAAACGTCCTCAATCTGATTGAGGTACGTTCGCTGAGGTCGACCCCTTTCAACTCTTCCATCCACACTCGCCTTGTATACTTGTTTCAGATAGACAAATGTAGATGGGAGAGTTGGAAGGGGTCGACCTCAGCAAACGTACCTCAAAACAATGTACCTCCCCTGCACTGCATATCCCGCGGCCTGTTTGCTCCACATCTCCCATCGCCTGACTGACCGACACCCCCCACTTCTTCTAATGCCACTTCTTCGAAATACACTCTCCCAGGCCGAAAACCGACTTCTGTGCATGGGCCACAAAGTTTCAATCGCACTGTACGTGCGCACCCGCACGTGGTATTTTGTGGAAGAGCCACACTCAAGGGGCCAAAGACCTGCACGTGGCTCACAAGCCACGGTTTGCTGACCACTGATCTAGAAGGTAAAATCAACAGGACTTGGTGAGGGGTTTCATATAGGTGGGAGGGAGAGAGCAAGAATGACCACACCAGCAGCATGAGGTTTCTAGTTGGAGCAACTAGACTGATCATGAGGTCTTCCACTGATATAAAAGACACTAAAAGGGAAACAGGTTGGGGCACATATATATCACAAGTACAATTTGGACTATGCTAAGTTTGAGGTCACTGTGAAACTAAGTATATTGGTGGATATACATGGATATAACTCAGAAAATAAAGGTCTGAACTGAAGATATATGTTCAGTATACATTCATTCTTGCCATCACCTGTTTGCCTGAATCATAACCTAGGTGAGCTGACTCACCTAGTGGTTTGTTTCCCACTCTTAACTACACCCTTCTAGTGCCTATACCAAACTGTGTTTAGATCTAATCCCAGGTGTTTGCCCTTGCCAGGCTTTTGCTGCTGCAGAAATTAACTGAGTCATGGCCAATTGTGTCCTGAATTGTAACATTGTGCTCAACAGGTATGTCCATATCATGATGTCTACAAGACAAAGCAGGATGAGTTAGGACAGTAGGTTGTGATGGTTAATGTTCTATTCAGAAAAGAGATCTCAAACATAAGTCAACTGTTAGCTTGGAATGTGAGTCATATGTCTATACATCTTGAATTCTGAGGCTAAACTTGATCTCCAGAAATCCAAAGCCAGGAAGATGGCACAAACAGAACCTGAATGAGCATATACATTGCTGGTGGCATTTGGGCTTCCACAGGGACACATAGGGAATTAGGTGAGAGCAGAGACTATCCTATATAATAAAGAGCTAATATGCAAATGGTCATCACACCCTCATGCCATCACACCATGATGCCCTCACACCATCACAGTCCATCACCAGGAGGCTGTGTGCACAGCAGGCACACGCGGGTGGGTGGGGACTTGATGCTGTGTGTGTGGCACAGAGGTGCATCCCAGCAGCTCCACGTGGTGAGGCCTGGGGGTCCCACGACTTCACGTGGCATGGAGTCAGGACCCCAGGCTCCAGCCTACATCTTTGGGGCAATCCATCTAGTAGCCCCAGATGTGTGAGCGGGGCCTATCTCTTTGAGGCAATTGATCATGGGGCTCCTGCACTGAGAGGGCACAGGCCAGGCTGGGGGACTCCCCCACCCCCGAGTGCATGAATTTCGTGTACCAGGCCTCTAGTTTAAGTAACAATATCTCTGGCATCAGTGTATGCTAGCACCTTTTGCTAGTAATTTATTTTAACTATTGAGACATCTTTATTTTGCATTATCATGCATATATTTATGTAAATAATCTTAAGACCTGGATAGAATAGCATGGCAACTCCATACTTTCTATAATAAAAAAATAAGAGTAGACAGGGGGGACTCTGAGACATGTCCTAAAGTTACATTTACCTGAATACTGAGTGATGAATGCTCCAAGGACTAATTAGCAGAAATGAAATAAAAACAAGGACATAATTAACAACACATATGCACACACTAGCACACATATGCACCCAAGGACACATGCAAAGTACTTTAAAAGATTTATCAAAGTGGATTGTTTTCCTTCCAAAAGTCAGTCAATTATTCCAGTGGTAGATTATAGCAGAACTCTCCAATGCTATGCGTCTTGGGGACTTGGTGTGCAACAGTGTTACAGTTTTGCTGAGATATCAATTCTATTCACCCTAGGACACCTAGGTAAGGTCTGGGGCTCTCCCATTGACCTCACTGTGCCCTACAAATATTCCTTTGTGTCCTGTGACATTAGAAGACTTGCAAAGAGTTTGGGGGGATAAGGACTCATATGTAATACCTTAATCAATAAAGAAAAAGATTTAAAAAGAAATCTAAAAAAAAATACTTGTGAAGCACTGGGTTGTAATATATATATTTTTTCTTCTTTCCTACAAATTATAAGCCTGAACATTTTTTACACATACTTAGCTGACATTTTCTTTGTATGTATTGATTTTTTTAAAATTTGGGGCTGCTTTGAGAAAGGCTGATGAACATGCAGAATGGCTCAAGTACCTACCTGATTTTCCTTTACTCCTCAACTGATAGTACAGTGCAATGTTTCCAAAGGATGGGTAGTACAGGAGTTGATTTGAAATGGTGCACAAATGAATAATGTATGTACACACACACACACACACACACACACACACCCCAAAACCCATGATTTTCAAGGTTTCTTTGCTTAAGTAAAGGCAACAATAGTAAAAAAAAAAAAAAAAAAAAAAAAAAAAAAAAAAAAAAAAAAAAAAAAAAAAAATTATTAGAAAAAAATCAGGTAAGATTGTAGATGCAGTACCTAAATTACAATGATTGAATGTTGTAAGCACTAAGCTAATGTAAAGTGCACATGGGCTTTCAAGTCAATAGATCAGGGGTCAAATACCTAGTTTGCTACTTAAAAGCTGTGTGCCATTGAGCATATTTATTTAGCTCTCTGAGCCTCAGTTTTGTCTTCTACAAGTTGGAGGTAACAAGATTGCTATGAAAATTAAATAAAATAACATATACATAGTCCATAATATAGGACCTAGCATATAATAAGAGTTCAGGAAAAGTTGGTTCCTTTCTCCTAGTATCTAATAGTGTTCTTTTACCTAAATCACTCATTGGAGCTCAAAGTTGACCCCAATAAGAAAGCGCCCTAAACTCACTGGGTGCTTCAAACTGACAGCCTCAATCCTTAAAGTGTTGGATACAGTAAATTTAGATCTGCCAAGATAATTATGTTCAAGCTTTGGTATTTTTGGTGCAAAGTTATTTTAGCTAAAAATGAATTTTTAAATTTTAACTTGGCTCTGGACAGGAAATAACTGAATTTTCCTTCTCTTTGGAGATTTCTCTGTTTGATTATATCAAGTCTTTCCATAGCTTTGTGAGTTCACAGACACTCATGAGATAGCAGCTATTTGCTTTTTAGGAAATTTTTCACATTAATGACATAAAGGCATCAAGAACTCAAAGGATCGAATTCTGACCATTTGGGGCTTTATAAGTCCCTTTGCAGTATCATTTGGAACCCTGATTACCTTATGAAATAAGTCAGAATAATAGCTTACATGTTGGAAGAGCTTTCACATACCATCTCTGTCTGACTCCATCTCCCTTTCAGGGGTCCAAGGACACCTTTTCTGGCAGACCCTGTCACCTAAAACATCAAGAGACACTACCCTTCCAAGGAGCAAGCAGAGCTGAAAATTAGGTGGAGAGTGGTGCCTTATATACCAAGATAATCCAGGAAAGATTACCAAAATCTATGAAGCTGAATACAGTATTTGTAAAAAGAGCAATGCCAGAAATTGGAGGGCCAGTCATATGAGAGTGAAGTAGTAGGAACAACAGTGGAAAGGAGGTACTGGACCTGGGCAAGTGAATGGGAAAAGTGCTGTTTTCATGGCTAGATTTAAAGGTCCAGGGCCAAATTCTGTTAACTTCACCCCACTGTTTCCATTGTATTAGGTATCTGAAATGCTGTGTAGATAGTAGAGAGATTGAATAGCACAAGCCCCCAAGTATACATTGAGATCAGCCTTATGCAGTTTCAACTCAACTATGAGTTCCTTGAAAGCAAGGACTGCATTTCATTTGATATATGACCAACTTCCAGGATCAAGATCAATTCTGCTAGTCTCCTATCTTTCTAACAATCTCACTTTCTGTTTCCCCTCAAACATGCTAAACATACTACATCTCTACCTGTACAGTGCATGGGTGAGTCAAAGTCATTAAATCCAAAGCTAAACTTATATCTCCACCTCAAAAGAAACCTGCTCCTCCAATCCAATGATTAGTGCCAGAAACCTAGAAGTCATCATTGAATGCTCCCTCTCTTTTACCTACCATTTCCAAGCAGTCATTAAAGTACTGTCAACTCTATCTTGTCTCTTGCTCCTGCTCTCTCACTCTCTCAACAGTTCTCAAAAGTAATTACATGCCAGAATCACCTGGAAGGAGTTTTTTAAATGCAATAATTGGGCCCTGGCCAGTGTGGCTCAGTTGGTTGAGCATAATTACATGCACCAAAAGGTCACCAGTTTGATTCCTGATCATGACATATGCCCGGTTGCAGGCTCAATTCCTATTGGGGGTGTGCAGGAGGCAGCCCATTGATTTCTCTCTCACACACCAATGTTTCTCTCTCTCTCCCTCTCCCTTCCTCTCTCTCTAAAATAAATAAAAACATATTTTTAAAAATAAAATAAATGCAATTACTTGGGCTCCACTTTAGTCTTGCTGACTCATATTCTGTAAGGACAGGATCTGAAACCTATATTCTTATAAGCCCACCAGGTGATTGAAAGTTTGATGGCCCACAAATCAAGCTTTGAGAATCACTGTTCTAATCTACCCCCTCTACTTCAGTCCCCCTTCCATTGCCTTAGTTCAGGAATTCATCATCTCTTTTCTATGTATTTTGCAGTTCATGTGGGTAGGGACCATGTCTGTTTTGATCATTGTTGCACCCCCAGTGACTGCTTAGCATAGTAACTGGCACATTGTAAGCCCTTAATAGATTTTTGTGGAATGAATAAATGAATTAGGTTGAAGAGGTAATATAGTTATAATAGAGTTGAATACATCTTACTGCCATTCAATTCAAAAATTCAGTTTAGCCAAGGATACAGCTTATCTAACCATAACTCTACAAACCACATTTTACCCAAGAATCTCAAAATTCCATTTATGTTGGTTAGGGTAATGCTAGCTGCTATAACAAATTAACCTAATGGCTTAACACAATATAAAATATGTCTTGCTCACCTAACAGTTCAATGTGGATGCTCCTGGTCAGCAGGTGACTTTTCAGATGGAACTATAGGGATCCAGGCTCCTTATATCTGTGGCTCTTCCATCTCCAATACAATTCCAAGATCACTATGGTTGTGTGTATCAAGAAATAGAAAGAGAGGCTATAGAATGAACACCTGCTTCTAAAAGCTACATGAATCACTTCTGCTCACATTCCATCAGCAAATATTAGTCATGTGGCACCACCTAGATGAAAAGAGAGCTCAGAAATATAATCCCAGTGACAACTCCATAGAGATTGGAAATATTAATTTCTTGGTAATTAGTCATCTTTACTATACCATATAAGCTGGTACGCTGACTTTGCAAATCTACTTAGCCAGTAAACTTAATTGAACTTTAACCTTAGAGACAATCTACAAAATAATTTTCATTTCAGAGATTGGCTGCACTGTTCAACTGTACAAGAAGGAATATGGGGTTGTTTTAGAGCAGCAAATGTCCCTAAGAAGCTTTTCTGGGAATAGAACCAAGATCCAAGTGAGCTAAAGGTGCCAGTTGGCTCACCTCTCCTAGTTTGCTCTGCATCTCCTTGCTGGCAAACTCTACTAAAACACAAAGTACAGTTATTTTCAAATATAGGCTTTTGACCTCAGAGTTCCAAATCCATCCTGAGGAGATTTAATACCCAAATTACAGCTCAGCTAAGACAAAGAGTTTGCATCTGAAAAATACCCCTAGAAAGTTATAATGGCACAAATTCATCTCCATCAAGATTTTGCTGCCTGAACACACACGCCAAAATAAAAATTGTTTGGGTATATTTATGCCAATCTTCTAAACTGTCATAGAAAACCTCTGGGGCACAGACATTTAATCATTCTGGAATAGAATGGCTTTTGGGTACAGCATGTCTTTGGGGCTATTTATATTCAAAATCTTAAAGTGCCTCAAGTGCCTAGCAGGCCTGATGGATTAGGTACTGAACCCTGAAGCTCTTGAGGTCAATGATTTATGGCAGCTGAAAGCTGTGAAATGTCATTCTGCTGAGAGGGCCATACAGCATTCAATCCACAGAATTAGCAGACACTTGAACCGTATTTTAGCATCAGCTGCTAGGCCCTCTAGAGATATTTAACATATCCAGATGCAAGCTTCTCAGAAAGAACCATATCAACAGCAGCCAGAGCCAAGATTAGCTGAGCTACATATGGCATATTTCTAATGTTGCAGGAAATGATGCAACCAATTGAGACCTTATTATAGATCCTCATTTCTCCTAAGTCCAGTGAATGAACAATGTTTGAAAAGGAAGGGAAAAGCAGAAATGAATTGTCAACCCAGACTTAATAACTACTCACAACTCTTCAAGTCATTGAAAGAAGAAGAGCCAACTTATATTTCTCAACTGGTCTTGGCCTAAGTGGGCCTACCTCCTCCACATAAGCTTGAGTCCGAAATGTAAGAGCCTTGCTTATTATGTGTTCCGCTGCATTTGCCATCAGCAAACATATCTTTGTAGGGAATCCAGGACAATCTTGATGGGCCACTCTGTCCCTCACACTAGCGTTCCTGGTCCTTTAGGTCAGCTTTGCTCCAGATTCAACTTACTTAAGCTCCTTCATTTAACAGTATGTTCCAGACTTGCCTTTTTGGCTCAATGGCACTCTCCCTCTGTTCTCTCCATCCCAATCACAGTTCTTCACTTGGCTCTGAGCATCAGGCACCACACTTTGGAGTTACTTGCCCTAGTACTGTGGGACCAACCAGCTGAGTTGTTTCCTGCACCATTTCCCACAAAGAGAAGGGAAATAGACACCTCTCATTAGTACACACAGAACAATATTTCATTCAGCACTTACCATCCAGGGTTGTCAGTGGCTTCCACATCTCAGCCCCATCCCAGATGCTTGTAATAAGCATTAAACTACCTACACAATTCCCCATCCCATCTTGGATGTTCCCCAGCACTAGGCCAAAGTGTCACATATATTCACAACCACTGTATTAATAATTATCTACTGATGCATAACAAATAATCCAAATCCTTGTCAGCTTAAACAACAAACATATCAGTTTCTGAGGGTCAGGAATCCTGAAGCAGTTTAGCTGCATGGTTCTGGCTCAGAGTCTCTCTGGAGAATGGAGCTAGAGGCCAACTCTACAGTCATCTGAAGGTTCTGGAGAAGCTCACACTTGTGACCTTTGGAAGGAGGATTCAGTTTCTCCCCACAGGGAACTCTCTAGAGGTCTACTCACATGACATGAGAGTTGGATTCCCCCACAGCAAGTGATCTAAAAGTCCCCATAATGGGAGAAACCAAGATGGCGGCATAGGTTAAAGCCGGAGTTTGCTGCCTCGAACAACCACTTCAAAAATACAACTAAAAGACGGAACGGACATCACCCACAACCACAGGAAGGCTGGCTGAGTGGAAGTTCTACAACTAGGAGGAAAGAGAATAGCATACCGAGACTCAGAGGAGGGGCAGTGCTGAAGTAAAATACTAAGGTGCGGAGTGCATGAGGAGTGGGCTGGTGGCTGAGGGCACGGTTGTCTGTTTCAATCGGGAGGGAGTCTCAGATTCTGAGCTCCAGATCTGGGTGAGTCTCTAGGGACCCAGACTCAAACAGGAACTCGAAGGCAGCTTTCTCTCCAAGGTTTGCAGCGGTTGCTGGGACTCTGAGAGGCAGAGCCCCTGGGGACAGGACTGAGAGCAACCATAATTGCTCAATCCATCCGCCCTGTAGATCCCCTGGGACCCGCCCCACCCAAGCCCTGCACAGAGGCATTTGTGGGATAGCCTCAGGCAGAGGCTAGATTAGCACCGCCCTAGAGATCCAGCACAGAAGTTCTCCCACTGCAGGCACAGCTGATTCTCATAGCCAGTTGGCCTGGAGGTCAAATCACCCCCAGTATTACTGACAACAATCAAGGCTTAACTACAACAAGACTGCGCACAAAGACCACAAGGGGGTGCACCAAGAAAGCATAAAAAATGCGGAGACAAAGAAACATGACAGAAATGGAGGAAATAGAGCTCAAAACCGCACTTTTAAGGTCTTTCAATAATTTTCTAGAAACTTCCGATAAACTTAACGAGATCTACAAGAAATCTAATGAGACCCTCGATGTTGTGATAAAGAACCAACTAGAAATTAAGCATACACTGACTGAAATAAAGAATATTATACAGACACCCAACAGCAGACCAGAGGAGCGCAAGAATCAAGTCAAAGATTTGAAATGCGAAGAAGCAAAAAACACCCAACCAGAAAAGCAAAATGAAAAAAGAATCCGAAAATATGAAGATAATGTAAGGAGCCTCTGGGACAGCTTCAAGCGTACCAACATCCGAATTATAGGGGTGCCAGAAGATGAGAGAGAACAAGATATTGAAAACCTATTTGAAGAAATAATGACAGAAAACTCCCCCCACCTGGTGAAATAAATAGACTTGCAGGTCCAGGAATCGCAGAGAACCCCAAACAAAAGGAATCCAAAGAGGACCACACCAAGACACATCATAATTAAAATGCCAAGAGCAAAAGACAAAGAATCTTAAAAGCAGCAAGAGAAAGAAACTCAGTTACCTACAAGGGAATACCCATACGACTGTCAGCTGATTTCTCAACAGAAACTTTGCAGGCCAGAAGGGAGTGGCAAGAAATATTCAAAGTGATGAATACCAAGAACCTACAACCAAGATTACTTTATCCAGCAAAGCTATCATTCAGAATTGAAAGTCAGATAAAGAGCTTCACAGATAAGGAAAAGCTAAAGGAGTTCATCACCACCAAACCAGGATTATATGAAATGCTGAAAGGTATCCTTTAAGAAGAGGAAGACGAAGAAAAAGGTAAAGATACAAATTATGAACAACAAATATGCATCTATCAACAAGTGAATCTAAGAATCAAGTGAACAAATAATCTGATGTACAGAATGAACTGGTGATTATAATAGAATCAGGGACATAGAAAGGGAATGGACTGACTATTCTTGCGGGGGGAAGGGGTGTGGGAGATGCGGGAAGAGACTGGACAAAAATCGTGCACCTATGGATGAGGACAGTGGGTGGGGAGTAAGGGCGGAGGGTGAGGCGGGAACTGGGAGGAGGGGAGTTATGGGGGGAAAAAAGAGGAACAAATGTAATAATCTGAACAATAAAGATATAATTTAAAAATAATAATAATAATAATAAAATAAAAGTCCCCATAATGGGAGCCATAATCCTTTCATAACCTAATCTTGGAAGTGATATTTCATCATTTCTATTCATTTGAGGCAAGGCACTAAGATTAGTCCACACTCAAGAGAAAGGAAATTAGTCTCCATCTCTTGAAGGGAGGAATATCAAAGTGGAGCAGATATTATTAAAACCACCATAGCCACCAAACATCTCTGGAAGAGAGGACAAAATTTTCTCTGTACCTTTTCTACCTACTTCTACTGAACAATCAGTGCACCTCCATTCTCATGGATTATCTTAACTAGTGTCATGAGTAGTCACTAAGTGTGTATCTATTATTTTTATTCTACCTTTTTTATTTAATACTAGAGGTCCAGTGCACAAACTTTGTGCACTGGGGGGTGGGGTTCCCTCAGCCCAGCCTGCCCCTCTCACAGTCCGGGAACCCTCAGTGGATGTGCAGTAGCCACACGGCCACAGTCTGACAGCAGAGGCTCGGAGCAGGCGTCCGGTGTGTGTGTGTGTGTGTGTGTGTGTGTGTGTGTGTGTGTGTGTGTGTTTGTGCGTGCGTGCGCGCGCGCTGGGGGCCTGGCCCCAGCCACACTGTGGAGGCTAGGAGCAGGCGCCTCTCTGTGTTGATCTCTCAGGCTCCTGGCCTCCACTGCGTGTTGTTCTCTCCCTTGAGCTGTGGCCAGGGTGGGGTGCTGCCTGCAGGCTGCACTTTCCTGCTCTGAGATCACCACAGTGACCCAGGAGCAGGCCTTGCTGGGTGCTGCCTGCAGGCCGCACTTTCCTGCTCTCCAATTGCCAAGGAAATGGAGGAGCAGGCCCTCCTTGGTGCTACCTGCGGGTCACACTTTCCTGCTCTGGGATTGCCATGGTGACCCAGCAGCAGGCCCTGCTGGGTGCTGCCTGCAGGCTGCACTTTCCTGCTCACAGATTGCCGGATCACCACGGCAACCGAGGAGCAGGGCCTGCTGGGTGCTGCCTGCGGGCCACACTTTCCTGCTCTCGGATCGCCATGGGGTCCTGGCTGGTGGCAGGGCTTAGGTGGTACATGGGGGTCCCAGCTGGGGGCGGGGCTTAGGCGGTGCGATTGCGCCACCTAAGCCCCACTGCCCAGGGCCACACACCGTGGCCCAGATTGCAGCTCATGCTGGCCAGCCCTGCCTGCAGTATGCAAATTAGCTGCCATCTTTGTTGGTGGTTAATTTGCATATAGCTCTGATTGGCTGATGGGCGTAGCAAAGGTACAATTAGCATCTTTGTCTTTTATTAGATAGGATTACTTTAAACTGATAAGAACAGATACTACACTTGATCTTAGCCAAAAGGCCGAGAAGCGATAGATAGGATTACTTTAGATATAAATGTCCATATATCAATATATTCCCCACATTTGTCATTTTAATAGACACAGGGCATTCCATATCATTGGCATACACTCACCTCTTGCTGACTATTTAGTTGTTCCCAGCTTTTAATGGTTATAGTAGAACTCTCATTAACATTTATACAAATTATTTTCCTTTGTTTTAAGGTTATAAATTAATTACTTTTGTCTCAAGATTATTTCAGTTGAAATACTTTGAGAACATTTCAGACTCTTAATCTATTGATACTCTGCCTATATCTAAAGAGATTCTAGAGGGCTCCCAATAAAAGAACAGATATCAAACACATGGAAACAACTGAATGTCCTTCCATAGATGACTGGGTAAAAAAGATGTGGTACATATGTACAAGAGATAAGAAAAAATGAAATACTCCCATTTATGACAACATGGATAGACCTTGAGAATATTATGCTAAGAGAAATAAGTCAGTCAGAAAAAGCTAAGAAACGATTTCACTCATATGTGGGATATAAAATAAAAACTCATAGACAACAGTATGGTGGTTACCAAAAGGAAGAGGGTGGAGGGTACTAAAGGGTAAAGGGAGCCAATATATGATGACAAAAGACTATTTGACTTTGGTTGGTTGGCACACAGATGCAATATACAGATCATGTATCATAGGATTGTACACTTGAAACCTATATAATCTTATTAACCAATATCACCCCAGTAGAAAAAAATTTTAAAAAAAGAAGTGGCAGGCAGAATTACTTACATTGAATTGGACACAAACAACTGTATGGTGGTTGACAGAGGGAAGCAGAAATAGGGGGAAGGTAGAATAGGGTAAAAGGGGGATAGATGGCAATGGGAGGAGACTTGACTTGGTGTTGTGAACACACAATACAATATACAGATTATGTATCAGAATTGTACACTTGAGACCTATATTATCTTATTAACCAATGTCAACCCAATAAATTTAATAAAAAATAAAAATATTTTTAAAAAGCACATGTACAATACACGGCAATATGTGCGTGGACACTGATAGGACTAATAAAGTAGAGATATAACTAAAAAGGCTTATGTGAAGGCAACAGACTCTAAACCATATGACTCATGTTTTGAGATGGAATAATGATGCCTGTGAGTTCAGACTTCAGTTTCTTCCTATAGTAGCCTTTGTTTCTGTCCCCACAGAGGAAATTCTAAAGCCCCTAAAATAATCCTTCCCTACTCTGTCATTTAAGGCAACAGAACATGGTGATGACTTGCTACTACCTGTGTGACCTCGAACAAGTCACTGAACCTTACTGTTCCACAGTTCCCTCATATGTAAAATGAGGATAATAACTTTGCCTATAATATAGGGCTGTTATGAGAAGTAAGTCAGTTAATATTTTAAGTTGCTTAAAACAGTGCCTAGTACATAATAAATATTATGTAAGTGTTTTTGGCATAAATAAAACAGTGAATCCTCTACATATATAAGACAAAGAATACAAAGAAGCAAGGGAAACACATTTAAAGCCACAAGTATGGTTCTATTTGGAGAAATACATCATATGGACACACAATAAAAGAGCAAAAGATGACACAAATACTTTCCACTTTAAAGATCCCTCTTGATGCAGTAATGAGGCCTGAGGTTTGGGGGTAGTAGGTGTTGGTTTAGAGTTGTAAGTGGTTTGGAGAGACCAACTTTGGGGTGGGGAAGTGATTCTTTTAAAAACATATATAATAATTCTGTTCTAAAATAAGTTATTTAGTTTTGGAAAATCTCAAATGCCTTTACCCCATTCCAAAACCATTATTCTTCCAGATACAGTGTTTGGGATTTCTAATTAGAGTTCCCAACGTTTTTGTGTGTTTTTTAAGAAGCATTTTTAAAATCTTTATTGTTGGCGGAGAAACCAAGATGGCAGCATAGGTAAACACTGGAGATTGCTGCCTTGCACAACCACTTCAAAAATACAGCTAAAACACGGAACAGACATCACCCAGAACCACAGTAAGGCTGGCTGAGGAGAAATTCTACAACTAGAAGGAAAGAGAAAAGCATACCAAGACTCAGAGGAGGTGTGGTGCTGAAGTAAAATACAAAGGTGTGGAGGTGCGTGCAGAGCAGGCTGGCGCCTGAGGGCGCGGTTGTCTGTTTCATTCGGGAGGGAGTCTCAGGCTCTGAGCTCCAGTTCTGGGCGAGTCTCTGTGGACCCTGACTCAAACGGGAGAAGTGAGACTGTCTGGCATCGGCAGGAACTCGAGGCCAGCTTTCTCTCCGAGGTACTTGCAATGGTTTCTGGGACACTGAGAGGCAGAGCCTCTGGGGACGGGACTGAGAGCAGCCATGTTGATCCCCTGGGACCTGCCCTGCCCAAGCCTTGCATGGAGGCATTTGCTGGTCAGCCTCAGGCAGAGGCTAGATTAGCGCTGCCCCAGAGATCCAGGACAGAAGTTCTCCCACTGCAGACACAGCTGATTCTCACAGCCAGTTGGCCTGGAGGTCAAATCCCCCCTAGTGTTACCTACAACAATCAAGACTTAGCTACAACAAGACTGCGCACAAAGACCACAAGGGGGTGCACCAAGAGTCTCTACCTCAGGTAATTGGAACACTTAGCACAGAAAGCCACTCTATCAACACAGCAAAGCATAAAAAGTGCTGAGACAAAGAAACAGGACAAAAATGACAGAAATGGAGGAAAGCAGGCTGCTGGATATAGAATTCAAAACCACACTTTTGAGGTCTTTCAAGAGTCTTCTAGAG
The DNA here is from genome assembly GCF_964212035.1 of Myotis nattereri. Classification (NCBI taxonomy): domain Eukaryota; kingdom Metazoa; phylum Chordata; class Mammalia; order Chiroptera; family Vespertilionidae; genus Myotis; species Myotis nattereri. Next base: position 93,878,344 of record NC_138078.1, on the reverse strand, counting down.
ACTGCAGATAAACAATGAGATATACAAGAAATCTAATGAGACCCTCGATGTTGTGATAAAGAACCAACTAGAAATTAAGCATACACTGACTGAAATAAAGAATATTATACAGAATCCCAACAGCAGACCAGAGGATTGCAAGATTCAAGTCAAAGATTTGAAATACGAAGAAGCAAAAAACACCCAACCAGAAAAGCAAAATGAAAAAAGAATCCGAAAATATGAAGATAATGTAAGGAGCCTCTGGGACAGCTTCAAGCGTACCAACATCCGAATTATAGGGGTGCCAGAAGATGAGAGAGAACAAGATATTGAAAACCTATTTGAAGAAATAATGACAGAAAACTCCCCCCACCTGGTGAAATAAATAGACTTACAAGTCCAGGAAGCACAGAGATCCCCAAACAAAAGGAATCCAAAGAGGACCACACCAAGACACATCATAATTAAAATGCCAAGAGCAAAAGACAATGAGAGAATCTTAAAAGCAGCAAGAGAAAGAAAGTCAGTTACCTACAAGGGACTACCCATACGACTGTCAGCTGATTTCTCAACAGAAACTTTGCAGGCCAGAAGGGAGTGGCAAGAAATATTCAAAGTGATGAATACCAAGAACCTACAACCAAGGTTACTTTATCCAGCAAAGCTATCATTCAGAATTGAAGGTCAGATAAAGAGCTTCACAGATAAGGAAAAGCTAAAGGAGTTCATCACCACCAAACCAGGATTATATGAAATGCTGAAAGGTATCCTTTAAGAAGAGGAAGACGAAGAAAAAGGTAAAGATACAAATTATGAACAACAAATATGCATCTATCAACAAGTGAATCTAAGGATCAAGTGAATAAATAATCTGATGAACAGAATGAACTGGTGATTATAATAGAATCAGGGACATAGAGCCAAAACCGGTCTGGCTCAGTGGATAGAGCGTCAGCCTGCGGACTGAAAGGTCCCAGGTTCGATTCCGGTCAAGGGCATGTACGTGGGTTGCGGGCATATCCCCAGAAGGAGATGTACAGGAGGCAGCTGATCGATGTTTCTCTTTCATCGATGTTTCTAACACTCTATCTCTCTCCCTTCCTCTCTGTAAAAAATCAATAAAATATATTTTTTAAAAAAGTTTAAAAAAAAAAAGAATCAGGGACATAGAAAGGGAATGGACTGACTATTCTTGGGGGGACAAGGGGTGTGGGGGATGGGGGAAGAGACTGGACAAAAATCGTGCACCTATGGATGAGGATAGTGGGTGGGGAGTGAGGGCGGAAGGTGGGGTAGGAACTGGGAGGAGGGGAGTTATGGGGGGAAAAAATAGGAACAAATGTAATAATCTGAACAATAAAGATTTAATTAATAAAATATAAAAAAATTAAATAAAAAATAAATCTTTATTGTTGAAAGTATTACATAAGATCCCCTCTTTCCCCCATTGACTTCTTCTAGCCCACCCCAATCCCCTACCCCAGATCTTCACCACCCTACTGTCTGTGTCCATGGGTTATGCATATATGCACACAAGTTCTTTAGTTGAGCTCTTCCCACCCAACCACCTTCCCCCACCTTCCCTCTGAGATTAAACAGCCTGTTCCATGTTTCTATGTCTCTGGATCCATTTTGTTCATCAGTTTATTTTGTTCATTAGATTCCACATATGAGTGAGGTCATGTGTTACTTGTCTTTCTCTGACTGGCTTATTTGGCTTAGGATAATACTCTCCAGGTCCCTCCATGTTGTCTCAAAGGGTAAGAGAACCTTCTTTTTACTGCTGCATAGTGTTCCATGGTGTAAATGTACCACAGCTGTTGTATCCACTCATCTACTGATGGGCACTTGGGATTTTTCCGGATCTTAGCAATTGTAAATTGCACTGCTATGAACATAGGGTGCATACATTGGTGTTTTGGGTCTTTTAGGATATATTCCTAGAAGTGGGATCTCTGGGTCAAATGGCAGTTCAACATTTAATTTTTTGAGGAAACTCCATATTGTTTCCCACAGAGGCTGCAACAGTCTGCATTTCCACCAGCAGTGTACCAGGGTTCCCTTTTCTCCACATCTTCACCTGCACTTGTCAGTTGTTGATTTGTTGATGGTAGCCATTCTGAAAGGTGTGAGGTGATATCTCATTGTCATTTTAATTTGAATTTATCAGATGATCAGTGACATTGAGCATTTTTTCATATGTCTCTTGGCCATCTGTATGTCCACTTTGGAGAAGTGTTTGTTTAGGTCCTTTGCCCATTTTAACTGGATTGTTTGTCTTCCTTTTGTTAAGTTGTATGAGTTCCTTATATATTTTGAATATTAAACTTTTATCAGATGTATCATTGCCAAATATGTTCTCCCATACAGTGGGGTCCCTTTTCATTTTGTTGATGGTTTCTTTTGCTGTGCAAAAGCTTTTTATTTGTATGTGGTCCCATTTGTTTATTTTCTCCTTAGTTTCCTTTGCCCTAGGAGATGTGTCTGTAAAAATATTGCTATGAGAGACATCTGAGATTTTGCTGCCTATGGTTTCTTCTAGGATTTTTATGGTTACACAACTTACATTTAAGTCTTGTATCCATTTTGAGTTTATCTTTGTGTATGGTGTAAGTTGGTGGTCTAGTTTCATTTTTTTGCATGTATCTGTCCAATTTTCCCAGCACCATTTATTGAAGAGACTGTTTTGACTCCATCTTATGTTCTCGCCTCTTTTGTCAAATATTAACTGAGCATAATGGTTTGGGTCAAATTCTGGGGTCTCTGTTCTGTTCCATTAATCTATATGCTCATTCTTGTGCCAGTACCAGGCTGATTTGATTAAAGTGGCTTTGTAGTATAACTTGATATCTGGTATTGTGATCTTTCCAACTTTGTTCTTCTTTCTCAAGATTGCTGCGGCTATTCAGAGTACTTTTTTGTTCCATATAAATTTTTGGAGTATTTTTTCTAAATCTGTGAAATATGTCATTGGTATTTTAATAGGGATTGCATTGAATCTGTAGATTGCTTTAGGTAGTATGGACATTTTATTATGTTAATTCTACCAATTCATGAACACGGTATATTCTTCCACTTGTTTATATCTTCCTCTATATATTTTTTCAAAGTTTTGTAGTTTTCTGAGTACAAGTCTTTTACCAAAGAGTTCCCAATTTTTCAAAGAGCTATTTCTTCTTCTCCCCCCAAAAGAGATTTCCCCTCTTTTAAAAATCTGTTAAATTTCTATCTCATTCCACTACCAAAATAAATACCAGATAGACTGAACAGTAAAAGATTTTAAAAACTAGTTTAAAACTAGTAGTAAACATATGTACATGTTATATAACCTCAGCATGAAGAAAGTCTTTCGAAACCTAGCCCCAAGGGCAGAAAATCCAAAAGAAAAACTGATTTATTAACTAAACAAATATTTATAAATTCTGTCAAAAATGTCATAAATAAATTTAAAGGCAAAAGACAAGCTTGGAAAATATTTACAATGTGAATGTCAAAGAATAAATATATTCAATATATGTATAATGAGATCATAAAAAAATCAATAATTAAAAATAAATATCCCAATAGACAAATAAGCAAATTATATGAATAAGAATTTCACAAAAGGAGCAATGCATACAGGAAGTAAATGTTAACCTCTCCAATAATCACAGAAATGCACATTAAAGCAATGACAAAATAATGTTTTGCTTGTGTAAATTGGCAAATATATTACATGTCTCACGAGAATGAGGGAGTCACATACTGTCATACCTTGCTAGTGATAGTAACTATCACTTCTGGAGGAAAAGAAATACAGGACAAGCAAAAACCTTTAAATACACATACCCATTGACCTATCAAGAAATTATTGTAAAAAGATAGCAACAATAAGCACAGGATGTTCAGTTCTGAGTATAATTTCAACAGCCATATGATGGAAGAATAGAGAAACCATTAAAGATTATATGACTGAAGAATGAGAACATATATAAAATGAACTTCCAAATTTAAAGCAAAACTATTATAAACCAGCATGTACTGGAAGTACAGGCCTTTTCAAGCTCTTGCTTAAAACCATTCAGTGCTTTTCCATTGTTCTTAGAATAAAGTTTAAAACCTTAGCCTGCATAGTCTGGTCCTTGACTTAGATTCAGCCTCACCACCCCCACACACATACACACACACATACAGACGTAGTCCTCCTTTCCTGTTATGTTAGCCTTCTTTTAACTCTCACAATAGGAGTCAGCAAACCTTTTCTGTAAAGGGGCAGTTCATAAATAGTTTAGGCTTCACAAGGGGAGCTATATGGTGTCTGTTGGAACTACTTAACTCTACAGTTGGAGCAAAAAAGCAATCATAGACAATATGTATATGAATGAGCATTCTGTCTTCACATAAAACTTTATTTACAAAAGCAGGGAATGCTCCAGCAAGTCTAGTTTGTCCACCCCTGTCCTATGATATCTCCTATTTCCTGTAGTCACTGGACTTCTGCTTTTTACATGCTATCACCTCAGCTTGAAAGGATCTTCCCATCTCGGCCTTCCTTCCCCTCCTCACTACCCTATCACTCAATAGAAGGGGCTAAGTTTAGAAAGACTTTCTCCATGCTGAGGTTATATAACATATACATACGTTTTCTACTAGTTTTAAACTAGTTTTTAAAATCTTTTACTGTTCAAACTTCCTTGGTCTTAGTCCTTCCCAATTATCTTTCAGAATTCAGCTCAATTGCCACTTCCTTGGGATAACCTTCCTTGATATCTAGACCGATATCAGTTCCCCACCCATACCTTCTCGCTGCACAATGTACCTTTTCTGTATAGCCTTTAACACAATGTGTAACTGCATATTTCATTTGTGATGTTGGAAAAATCGTCATTAGACTCTGAGCTCTATGGAGACAAGGACACTAGTCACTTTGTTTACTATTATATCTCCTAAGCTTACAAGAGAGCCAAAAATCCATGCTCAGTAAATCATTGCTGAATAACAAATGAAGGAGTCAATGAGATATACCAAATAGGTATCTTTGGATAGTAAGTTTTGGGGGGTTTTTTTTGTTTTTTTCCTTTCTGCTTAAATGTGTTTTCTATTTTCCAAGTTGCACTCAAATTGCTTTTATAATTAGGAAAACTAAAAATAGAAAATGCAAATTTTTAAAATATCATAAAAGCAATACATCAATACATGTGAAATTATTACATAGGAGTAAGAAGACTTTGAGTAGAGTAAATACATGTTCTGAATGGGTGGAGTTAGTCTGGAAAGTCTCCCTGAAAGTGCTTTTCTAGTCAGGTCTTAAAATTAGTAGTTGTATGCAAACATACATATATACATGCGCACAGCAGGTGAAGTGACTAGGATGTGCAAAGACATAAAGGTAGGAAGTAACATGTGTGCCTGAACTGTTACATGAAAATTGGAATGGAAAATCATAAAACCAAAAATTTCAGGAGAGACCCAAAACAAACAGCATAGGGAAAAGTTAATGGTTTCCACTGAACTTTTCCCCTCTCTTTTCTCTTCTTCATATTGTTTTTGAAAGTGTACAAAATAGCAAAGCCCCAAGAGTACCTCTGATGTGCTTTCTAAAGAAGCCAAAATAGTTCACATTTCCAATCAAACTTGAATGCTTCGGCTTAACTGGAGCTCCATGGAGATATGTGGTCCCATCTGGGTGACACATCAAATTAAATCCCTTACTAGAGAGTACTAGTGATAATTCAGCTACCTCTATAAAGTGAACTAGAATGACATTTTCTCAGAGATTGTCTGCAGGTTCCTCTCAGCCCCTTGAATTTCAGTTCTTGTTCCTTAGCTATCAAAAAGACTCACTCCCTGGCTAGGAATGCACCAAACATTTTGACCAAGTATTTATCTGCACAACCACAAAACCAGTATCATCAGTTAGGAGAAAACAATTTCCTCTGGCAAGTAGAGACAGCCTAATTGCTTAATCTGACAAGTTATTAATGGCTCAAGCCAACCAAAAGCATAATGGATATTGATAACCACTGGCAGGTTGGACATTTGACGCATACACTATTGCTGGAAATTACTTACACCAAGGATTGCAATTGACCGTCAGACTAAATTGTCCAATCTCCATGGGTTTCATTAAACAGTTCTATCAACTTGATAAAGTGGCAAGCCAGAAAGTTAGCCCATTAACTATAGCTCTGGGGGGAGAAAGGCTGAGAGGGTGGAGGATATTTTCAGTATTTATGATCAAATCAACGTGAAAATAAATCTCTTCGGCAATATTATACTCTGGGTGTGAGGGACAGTTTTCTCCCCCCTCTATTTGGACAGTTTGGGAAACCAGGCCTAGACTTAGCCATTACCTAGAAATGACTGTGATTTGGGGGGAGCTGACAGTGGCACTGAGTTTAATGTTCCAAGATGTTCAGGGCCTGATTCATTACTCACTGAGCTCTTCTTGAGAAAAAGCTGCATTTCAGCTAAAGCTGGCATTATTTCCTCATACCCCATCTCTCCTTTGCAGAGCAAAAGGGATAGGCTAACATGTAGACAGAAACTGCCACTGCCCTGGGCCCCACTTGTGGGGATTGAATGCAGTCCTGAGCCTTACTGAGTGGAAAGGTCTTTGAAGAGGCATGGGGAACCCAGGAATCATTGCTGGGCTACCACAGAGGAAATAATTCACAGCACACTGAGAATTCCAACCTACATTCTTCCTTCTTATAGATTAACTAGTAGCCTGATGCACAAAAATCTGTGCACTTGGGGCGGGGGGGGGGGGGTGTCCCTCAGTTATTAAACATTTATCTGCACAACACTGACCACATTGGTGGTGGTGTTGGTCTTGTCAGAATGTGTTATATTATGCAGATGAAAATCTATTTAAACAGATTTAATGTAGATATTTTCAAAGATGGAAGAATTGTCCCTGTCAACTATTTTAGTTGATTCATATCTTCACTAATTGTCATCATTGCAAAGTTTTCAGTCCCCATATGGATTGCTGAATATAATAGGTCATGCACTGTCCCTGTCCTTTGTAGCCTTTGTTACCTTAAGGACTCTAGTTTTCCACTTATATGTTTAAGTACCAACCTTACCAGCTTAAAAATGTAAGCTTTTAACACTGCTCTCTCTGTTCCGTATCCTTCTGATGAAAAGTGGAGTTGGGTTGCAGCACAGGAGATAAATTCAGAAAGGGAATATTGAAGTAATGACTGCAGTAGGAGAAGAGGGAACCTATTTCCCTGGCCACAGGCGCTGGTGCCCTGGACCACAGGGCTGGCAGCTTCTCTGGGTGGCTGTAGCCTGGGACCTTGGGCGGGTGGCTTGTCTGTCTCCTGGGCTGCAGCCAGCTGTAGGTGCTGGCACCTGGACCAAAGGTGGGCGGCTTCTTCTTCTGGTGGCTTCTTCTTCTTCTGTGCTTCCAGGGAGGGCAGTAGTTATGTGTATATGTGTGTGCATGCAAACATAGGCATGTACACATGTGTATGTGGAAATCTGCTGGGCAAGTCAAAACCATAGAAAAGTTGCCCCCTATCACTTGAATCTTCCAGAGATATCCCCCACGTTTTTATTCTATCACTACTGGAGAGTCAGTATTTGCAGCCAGTCAGCCAGTGACTCTCTCAGTGTCTATTTCTGACTTCTTCTTTCCCTGTTTGTCTTCCAACTCCTAATCATATTTCCACCTGGATGCATCATTTTTACTCCCAATATGCTGTATGGAGAAGGATTCAGGATACTGTCTTCCCATGAATAGTACTCAGTAACAAACCAGTTGCATTTTAGTTGGGCAATGCCCCTAACCACCCTTCAAATCCCTTCCACCATGCATTTCTGTTTCCCTTTTTTGTTTGTTGGATTGTTCTGCTGCTCCTTCTCCTCACCCCACCACCCTTGGATCATAATGTAAAATTCTTTTAACATGTCAAGAAATTATCAAAAATACAGGTACTTCTCTGAACACCGGCCAGGGGGGTGGGGCAGGGAGGAGGCGGCTGCTGGCAGCCGCCTCCTCCCTGCCCCATCTGGCTTCTCCAATCACCGATCACTGGCAGGGGGTGGCAGGGAAGAGGTGGCTGCCAGAAGCCGCCTCTTCCCTGCCCTGCCTGGCTTCTCCAATCACCAATCACCAGCCGGGCAGGGCAAGGAAGAGGCGGCTGCCAGCAGCCGCCTCTTCCCTGCCCCGCCCAGCTTCTCCGATCACCGGCTGGGGGCAGACAAAGGTGGCCCCGGTTCTCTGATCACGGGCCAGGGGGCAGGGCAAAGGTGGCCCCCAGGACCACCTTTGCCCTGCCACCTGGTTCTTGCCTGCCACCTGGTTTTCCAATCACTGTCAGTGGCAGGCGGCTTCTTCTGTCCTTCCCCTTTTGCCTCCCAGCATTGCGCCTATGTATGCAAATTAACTGCCATCTTTGTTGGCAGTTAATTTGCATATCACCCTGATTAGCCAATGGGAAGCATAGTGAAGTTATGGTCAATTACCATGTTTGTCTATTATTAGATAGGATATGCCCCTTCCATCTGATCAGTAACAGCAGAAAGCCAAATCTGAAAGATTAAACTGGATTAGAGGTTTAAAATAAGAGAAATGGCTCTATTAAGTGAAGTAGAATAACAGAAAGACTAGGAACCAAAACAGCAAGAATAGCAGTAAGAAAAAGAAGCTCTCACAATCCTCTGGGGAGAGATGATGTAAACCTAAACTAAAGCAGTGGCAAAGGCAGTGCCGATGAAGAAGAGGTGATGAATATAAAAGATACTTAGGGAGTAGAATTCACAGGACTTAGTTATGGCTAGAGAAGGCATCACTAAAGGAGTATTCCATGATTTTGATACAAACACAAAATCCTCCAAATAAAATTAAATGAGTTAGTGTTTGTAAAACACTTTGAGCAGTGCCTCCTACATAATAAGAGCTATATTGGTGCTTGTGAGATCATTATCCTCCCAGCCAAACATGGAGTGTGAAATGCCAGTATGTGGGAGAAGTTCTACATTCAGTAAGAGATTCTATAAGTCTGTGAAATTAACAATTTGCACTGTGCCCAACTCTCCTATACCTGCCCTCCAAGACATGCAGGTCTCTGGCTCTGGACTGGGCTATTGCTGGTGTAACACCAATAACCAGCATCTATCTACCACTCTACCTTGAACCAAGTGCTGTTAAGTGTCATTTCATCTGACCCTCACAATAACCCCAGAAGGTTGACAAAAGTGAAATGCTGGCTCTTCACATTACTATATTAGTGCTTTCTCCAGCTCTAACTCAGACTCTGTGAGGGCAAAAACTATGTCTTTTTTTGCCCGTATCATCTCCCATAGAACCCAGCATGGGGCAGGCAATTTCAGGTGGTCAATTCAATACAGGAGGAGGGTATAAAATACTGGCTCTGGAACCAAAAGACCTAAACTTGAAGCCTAACTACAACCCTGTGTAATCTCGAGAAGTTAGTGCACCTCTTTATGCCTTGGATACCTCATCTGGGAAATGGGAACAATAATAGGGCTTTCTTTGAATGATGGTTGGGGGAATCAAAAGAGATAATACACATAAAGACCTTAGCACAGTGTCTGGCTCCCCGCCCAAGAACTGAGAGTTACACTTGGTGTGGGTTGAATACATGGGAACACAATTAATAGGAAGGAGATTGAAATAGTGAAGGCAAGAGTAAAAGTGCAAAACCAGGGAGATTATTTTTCATCAAAAAGATAGAACAATGTGTGCACAGAAAGAGATTTGCACAGCCATAGGATTAGTTCTAGGAAAGGAGCAAATAGCTCTGAAGGTGAAGAGGAAAAGGTACAGGGAAAAACAGCCCAAAATACATTCAGGAACCCATTGCTTGGCCTGGAAACCTGAAAACTCCAAAGCAGGTTCCTCTGAATATTATGTCCTGATTCAAAAATGTGAGCTCAATTGCATTCAGATAAAAAAAACTCTGGCATGCACTGCAAACAGCTGGGTTCTTGCTATAAATTCCCTGCTGTGACCAAAGCATAATGAATTTGGGGCTTTTTATGTGAATTTTTTTAATCCATGTGAGAAAAAAATATAGCTCTAGAAAGTGAAGAAATGCAACTGCCCCTGTTAGACTCTATTTAAATCTATTCAAATCCAAAATAGCAAGCCCTTTCCAGCCAAAGTTAAATGACTTCTCAAGCATTCCAGTTGTGCCAAAAGGTGACACAGTGACTTAGCAAACAACACTATGGTTGTGAGAGGCCTAAATGCCCACTTAACTCCTAATGTTGGACCTGGGCTGCTTACTCCACCTCTCTTCAGAGTTCTGCGAGGCCCTCATATACCCCACCTGGGTGGTAAGTAAGCTTGGCACAACAAGAAAGGCACCAAGGTAAATACATCTTCCCCCTCAATGGCTTCTCTTGGTGGCTGCCAAGATATAGTTGTTGAGGACTTGCTTCCTTTAACCCTATGTCTTTCTTGATCACAATGAATCTATCAAGAAACCATAAAATACTGAGGCAGGCCCTGGCCCTCGAAAGAGAGGGAAGGGTGAGAAACACAATCTGAAATAGCAGTGACACAGTACTGCCTTAAGTTTGAGGAACATTTAAGCTTGTGGGCCATTTAAAACCAACTGCCTAATATGAAGGACTGCTTGGCCAACTCAAAATATTTCACCCAACAATGTACTGGTCATATTTTTCCTTCATCTCACAGTGATTTCTGAAAATTGGGGCTGTCTTTCACAAACAAACAGTTTATGATGACAATGAAAACAGTTTTATCAGCCCAATATTACTGATTAACTGGACCACATATAAAAGACCTTGTACTGGTACTGGTAGCTATTTTTTCTTTTTTCTTTTAAACCCTCACAGAGGATATTTTTTCCATTGCTTTGCAGACAAAGTATAAAGGAGGACAGGAGGGAGGGATGGAGGGAGAGGGAGAGGAAGAGAGAGAGAGAGAGTGAGAGAGAGAGAGAGAGAGAAACATTGATGTGAGAAAAACACATTGGCACATTGACTGGTTGCCTCCCGCACGTACCCTGACCAGGGGACAGGGAGCGAGCGAATCTGCAACCCAGGCACATGCCCTTGACTGGGGAATCAAACCCAAGACCCTTTGGTGTGCAGGATGACACTCTAACCACTGAGAATCACCAGCCAGGGCCCAGTAGTTATCTTTCCATGTATCTTATCTCACCTCTTTAATTATGCTGTAATCTCATGGAAGTCTGAGGTTGTGTCTTGTGCTTTCTATAGAAGGAAATCTCCAGAACCTGAATGGCTGTGATGCACCAGAAACAATGCTTGAGAGAGCTAAGTTCAAATCTTGCCTCTGCATATGTAACTCTATGACACTGACCAGTTTCAAGACATCTCTGGATTCCAGGTGGTTCATCTTTGTAAGAGAGATGTTTTTATAAGAGCAGAAAGTCCTTCTAGAACTGGAGAAATTAAACTTCAGATGCAAGAAGCCAATTGGCTTAAAACAATTATGGTAATTTCTTATGGAAGCCCTGGGAAACTAAGACAGCCATAGAAAGTCTCCCTGAAATAATTTTTAGCTTAATTTCAAGCAATGAGAAGTAGAAAGTCACAGGAAGATCTAGGAGAGGTGCACTTCAGACAGAGCAACAGTAAGTGAAAAGGTCCTGAGGCAAGGACAAGCTTGAAATGTTTAAGGAATATAAATAAGTCCAGTATGGCTAAGGCAGTACTGAGGAGATGATAGTGCAAGTTGACAGGCCATAGTAAAGAATTTTGGTGTTTTTTTATTTGTTTGTTTGTTTGTTTTTTTAAATATATCTTATTGATTTTTTACAGAGAGGAAGGGAGAGAGATAGAGAGTTAGAAACATTGATGAGAGCGAAACATCGATCAGCTGCCTCCTGCACATCTCCCACCGGGGATGTGCCCGCAACCCAGGTACATGCCCCTGACCGGAATCGAACCTGGGACCTTTCCGTCTGCAGGCCGACGCTCTATCCACTGAGCCAAACCGGTTTCGGCAGAATTTTGGTTTTGTTCTATGCCTACCACTATCCCTCACTTGCTATTTCCTTTATTTTTGAAAATGAAAATCACTTTATTCACCATCTAGAGATAGTCACTCTTACTTATGATGTATATTCTAGCTCTTTATACAAACACATATAGTCACCTACATACACATAACTTTTTTTAATTGAATTTATTTGGGGATGACATTGGTTCACAAAAACATACAGGTTTCAAGTGTACAATTCAATAAAACATCATCTACACACTGCATCATGGGCCCACTGCCCCAAGCAGTCTCTTTCCATCTTCATTTCCCCTTGCTTACTATTTTCAATAAGCAAAGTTATTTCTTCCCTAAAAGTCTTTTGCATTATCTGTTACCTCTGTCCTAAAATGTTCTTCCACCATATCTTGACTTGCCTGACTACTTCAAATCATTTAGGTGTCAGCTCACATGTCACCTCTTAGAGAAGTCTGTTCTAGTGCACAGCCAATTATTCTTTCAACTAGAGGTCCAGTGCATGAAATTCGTGCATGGAGGGAGGGGTTGTGTCCCTCAGCCCAGCCTGCACTCTCTCCAATCTGGGACTCCTTGAGAGATGTCTTGTGGGATCCGGCCTAAACGGGCAGTCAAACATCCCTCTCACAATCCAGGACTGCTGGCTTCCAACCACTTGCCTGCCTGCCTGCCTGCATGCCTGCCTGATTGCCCCTAACCGCTTCTGCCTGCCAGCCTCATCAACCCCTAACCACTCCCCTGCCAGCTTAACCAATGCCTAACTGCTCCCCTGCTGGCCCAATCGCCCCCAACTGCCCTCCCCTGTTGGCTTGGTCATCCCCAACGGCCCTCCCCTGTTGGCCTGGTCACCCCCAACTGCCCTTCCCTGCTGGCCTAGTCACCCCTAACTGCCCTTCCCTGCTTTCCTGGTCATCCCTAACTTCCCTCCCTTGCAGGCCTGGTTGCTCCCAACTGCCCTCACCTGCAGGCCCAGTTGCCCCTAATTACCCTCCCCTGCCATCCCGCCCGGTCACCCCTAACTGCCCTCCCCTGCAGGCCTGGTCACCTCTAACTGCCCTCCCCTGCTGGCCTGGTCACCTCTAACTGCCCTCCCCTGCTGGCCCAGTCACTTCTAACTGCTCTCCCCTGCAGGCCAGGGTCGCTCCCAACTGTCCTCCCCTGCAGACCTGGTCCCTCCCAACTGCCCTCCCCTGCTGGCCTGATTGCCCACAACTGCCCTCCCCTGCCAGCCCAATTGCCCCTAACTGCCCTCCCCTGCTGGCCATCTTGTGTCCACATGGGGGTGGCCATCTTTGACCCCATGGGGCAGCCATTTTGTGTGTTGGAGTGATGGTCAATTTGCATATTACCTCTTTATTATATAGGATTAACCCTGTTTTATATTTTTCATGTTATTCAACATGTTTGAAATTATTTTATTAATCTCTCTAGTTGTTTGAAGTCTATCTTCCTCATGTAATTGTATGCTTCATGAAGGCAAGAGTATTTTTTTAAATTAAATTTTATTGGGATGACATTAATCAACATGAACATATAGGTTTCATGTGTTGATTACTAAGATACAAAATCTGTATATAGCACCATGTGCCCACCACCCAAAGTTAAATCTTCTCCTGTCACTTCATATTAGGACCCCTTTCTTCCCCCACACTCCTCCGTCTGGCAACCACCACACCACTGTTTGTGTTCATAAGTTTCAGTTTTAAAGTCCACATATGAGTGAAACCATATAGTTCTTAGCTTTTTCTGTCTGACTTATTTCACTTTGCATAATGTTCTCAAGGTCCATCCATGTTGTTGTAAATTCTGTATTTCACCCTTTCTTATGGCCATGTAGTACTCCATTGTGTATATATACCACATCTTTTTTATCCAGTCCTCAATTGTAGGGCACTTTTGCTGTTTTCAACTCTTGGCCACTGTGAATAATGCTTCAATGAAGATGGGGATGTATATATCTTTGCATATAAATGATTTCAAGTTTTTCAGATAAATCATACCAGGAGTGGGATTGTTGGATCATATGGTACCTCTATTTTTAATTTTTCGAGGAGTCGCCATAGTGGTTGTACCAGTCTATATTCCCACGAGCAGTGAATGAGGGTTCCCATTTTTCCACAACCTCTCCAACACGCGTTGCTTGTCTTGTTGATAATGGCCACTCTAACTGGTATAAGATGGTATCTCATTATAGTTTTAACTTGCATTTCCCTAATTGGAATGAGGTTGAACATCTTTTCATGTATCTATTAGCTGTTTGTATGTCTTCTTGGGAGAGATGTATTTTCAGGTCCTCTGCCCACTTGTTGATTGGATTCTTTATTTGTTTGGTGTTGAGTTTTATGAGTTCTTTATATATTTTGGAAATTAAACCTTTGTCAGAGCTACTGTTTGCAAATATCTCCCATCTGGTTGGCTGCCTATTTGTTTTGTTGTCCATTTCTTTTGCTATGCAGAAGCTCTTGAGTTTGATATAGTCCCATTCATTTCTTTTTGCCTTTACCTCCCTTGTCTTTGGGGTCAAGTCCATAAAATGTTCTCTACCACCCATTTCCATAAGTTTGGTACCTATATTTTTTTCTATGTGACTTATAGTTTCAGTCTTATGTTTAAGTCTTTGATCCCTTTTGAATTAATTTTTGCACATGGGGACAAACTGTAATCCAGTTTCATTCGTTTGCATGTGGCTTTCCAATTTTCCCAGCACCATTTATTGAAGAGACTATCCTTACTCCAATGTGCATTTCTGGCTCCTTTGTAGAAAAGTATCTGTCCATATACATGTAGTTTTATAGATGAGCTCTCTATCCTGTTCCATTGATCTGTATATCTGTTTCTCTGCCAATACCATGCTGTTTTGATTATCATAGTTCTGTAGTATATTTTGCAGTCAGGAAGCATGATACCTCCAGCATCATTCTTTTTTTTTCAGGATTGCTTTGGCTATTCTGGGTATTTTGTGGTTCCATACAAATCTAATGATTTCTCATTCTATTTCTTTAAAAAATGATATTGGTATTTTGATGGGGATTGCATTAAATCTGTGTATAGCTTGGGGTAAAATAGCCATTTTAACTATGTTGATTCTTCCAATCCATGAACATGGGATATTTTTCCATTTCATTGTGTCTTTTTCAATCTCTTTTAATAATGTTTTGTAATTTTCAGTATATAGGTCTTTCACATTCTTTGTTAAGTTTATTCCTGGGTATTTTATTCTTATGGTTACTATTGCAAAAGAAATTGCTTTCTCCATTTATTTTTCTGAAGTTTTGTTGTTGGTATACAGGAAGGCAATAGATTTTTGCTCATTGATTTTGTAGCCTGCAACTTGACTGTATTTGTTTATTGTTTCCAGTAGTTTTTTGGTAGAGTCTTTAGGGTTTTCTATCGGTAGCATCATGTCATCCACAAAAAGTGACAGTTTGACTTTTTCCTTCCCTATTTGGATGCCTTTTATTTCTTTATCTTGCCTTATTGCTCTAGCTAGAACTTCCAGTACTATGTTGAATATGAGTGGTGAAAGTGGACATCCTTGTCTTGTTCCTGATCTTAGGGGAAAAGATTTTATTTTTTTCACCACTGAGTATGATATTGGCTGAGGGTTTTTCATATATGGCCTTAATTATGTTGAGGTACTTTCCTTCTATTCCTATTTTATTGAGTGTTTTAATCATAAACGGATGTTGTATCTTATCAAATATCAAATGCTTTTTCTTCATCTATTGACAAGATCATATGATTTTTATCCTTTCTTTTGTTAATGTAGTATATTGTGTTAATTGATTTTTGAATGTTGAACCATCCTTGTGCCCCTGGAATGAATCCCACTTGATCGTGATGTATTATTTTTTGGATGTACTGTTGTATTCGATTAGCTAGTATTTTGTTTAGGATTTTTGCATCTGTATTCATCAGGGATATTGATCTGTAGTTTTCTTTTTGTGTGTGTTATCTTTGCCAGGTTTTGGTATCAGGGTTATATTGGCTTCATAGAATGTGTTAGGAAGTCTTGTCTCGTCTTCAATTTTTTGGAAGAGTTTGAAAATAATAGGTTTTAATTCTTCCTTGAACTTTTGGTAGAATTCATTGGTGATGCTATCTGGTCCTGGACTTGTTTTGAGGTAGGTTTTTGATGGTTGTTTCAATTTCCTCACTGCTGATCGGTCTATTTAGATTTTCCAGTTCTTCATGATTTAGTCTAGGAAGGTTAAATATTTCTAGGAACTTACCCATTTCTTCTAAGTTATTGAATTTGGTAGCATAAAGGCTTTCATAATATTCTAGTATGATCCTTTGTATATCTGTTATGTCTGTGGTGATTTCTCCTCTCTCATTTCTGATTTTGTTTATATGGGTCTTTTCCTTTTTTCCTTAGTAAGTATATCCAGGGGTTTGTCAATGTTATTAATATTTTCAAAGAACCAGCTCTTTGTTTTATTGATTTTTTGTTCTCTTTCATTTAATTCTGCTCTAATTTTTATTATTTCCTTTCTTCTGCTAATTTTGTGTTGCTTTTGTTCTTCTTTCTCTAGTCTTTTAAGGTGTAATGTTAGGTTGTTTACTTGGAATTTCTCTTGTTTTTGAGATAGGCTTGTAATGATATAAACTTTCCTCTTATTACAGCTTCGCTGAATCCCAGAGATTTTGATATGTTTTGTTATTATTTTCATTTATCTTTATATATCTTTTGATCCCATCTTTTATTTCTTCCATTACCCAGCCATTTTTTAGTAGTACATTGTTTAGTCTCCGTGTATTTGTAGGTTTTTTATTGCCTTTTTGCAGTTGATTAATTTCAAGGCATCGTGATCAGAAAATATGCTTGGAATAATTTCAATCTTTTTTAATTTGTTCATGCTTGTTCTGTGACCCAAAATATGGTCTATCCTTGAGAATGTTCCATGAGCACTGGAGAAGAATGTACTAGTATAGTCTGATGTTCTAGGATTAAATGTTCTGTAAATGTCGATTATATACATTTGGTATAGTGTTTCATTTAAGGCCAATATTTCTTTATTGATTTTTTTTTTTTTTGGTTAATCTGTCTAGAGCTGTCAATGGAGTATTAAGGTCTCCAACTATAATTATGGGATTTGGGGGTTTTTATTTTAAATTTTTAATTGTTTAAAGTATTACATATGTCTCCTTTTTCTCCCATTGAGCTGTCCCCCGCCACTCCAACACCCCAGCACATGCCCTCACTCCCTTACTGTCTGTGTCCATTGGTTATGCTTTTATGCCTGCATACAAGTCCTTTCATTGATCTCTTACCCCCCCCACACACACACACCCTCCCCTGCCTTCCCTCTGAAGCTTGATGGTCTGTTCCATGCTTCTCTGACTCTGGATCTACATTTGTTCATCAGTTTCTGTTGTTTATTATATTGCACAATTGAGTGAGATCATGTGATATTTATCATTCTCTGACTGGCTTACTTTGCTTAGCATAATGCTCTCCACTTTCATCAATGCTGTTGCAAATGGTAAGAGTTCCTCTTTTTCAGAGCAGTGTAGTATTCCATTGTGTAGATGTACCACTGGGTTGTTGTTGGGTTTTGGTTTTGTTGTGTTTTTTTTTAATTTTCACATTGCTTTTAATTCTTTTTTTTCTTTATTGATTAAGCTATTACATATGTGTCCTTATCCCCCTATTGCCCTCCCACCCCCCACTCATGTCCTCACCCTCCTTGTGTCTGTGTCCATTGGTTAGGCTTATATGCAGGCATACAAGTCCTTTGGATGATCTCTCCCCCTTACCCCTACCATCCCATATCTTCCCTCTGAAGTTTGACAGTCTGATTAATGCTTATCTGTCTCTGGATCTTTTTTTGTTCATCAGTTTATGTTATTCATTATATTCCACAATTGAGTGAGATCATGAGGTATTTATCTTTCTCTGACTGGCTTATTTCACTTAGCATAATGCTCCCCAGTTCCATCCATGCTGCTGCAAATAGTAAGAATTCATTTTTTTTAAACGTAGCATAGTGTTCTATTGTGTAGATGTACCACAGTTTTTTAATCCACTCATCTGTTGATAGGCACTTGGAGCTATGAACTTTCCTCTCAGGCCCACTTTCACTGTGTCCCATAGATTTTGGATTGTTGTGTTTTCATTGTCCTTTGTTTCCAGGATGTTTTTTATTTCTTCTTTGATCTCTTTGTTAACCCATTGATTATTTACTAACATGCTATTTAGCTGTCAAGTGTTTGAATTTTTGTGGTAGTTTTTATTGTGGTTTATTTCTAATACTAGAGGCCCGATGCATGAATTCATGCACCGGCGAAGTCCCTCGGCATGGCCTGTGAGATCGGGCTGAAACTGGCTCTCCAACATCCCGCAAGGGGTCCTGGATTGCAGGAGGGCACAGGCCAGGCCGAGAGAACCCACCAGTGCACGATTGGGGCTGGGGAGGGATGCAGGAAGTTGGCCAGCCCAGGAGGGACCATGGGAGGGCTCCAGGGCTTGTCCAGCTTATCTCGCTCAATCCCGATCAGCCGGAACCCAGGAGCAAGCTAACCTACCAGTCAGAGCATCTGCCCCCTGGTGGTCAGTGCATGTCTTAGCGACTGGTTGACCAGTCAACTGTCTGCCCCATGGTGGTCAGTGCACATCATAGGGAGCAGTTGAGCAGCCTTAGCATATCATTAGCATATTATGCTTTGATTGGTTGAACAGATGACCTGATGACCAGACACTTAGCATATTAAGCTTTTATTATATAGGATTATGCCACTGTGAACTGAGAAGATGCTTGATATGATTTCAATAATTTTGAATTTAAAGAGACTTTGCCTATGTCCCAATATGTGGTCTATCTTTGAAAATATCCCAGGTGCACTTGAGAAGAATATATATTCTTTAGCTTTGGGGTGAAATGTTCTGAAGATGTCAATTAAGTCCATCTGATCTAGTGAGTCATTTAGGATTGCTGTTTCTTTGAATATTTTTTATCTAGTGGATTTGTCCAGTGATGTCAATGGGGTATGAAAGTTCCCTACTATTATTGTCTTGCTGTTGATCTCTCCCTTGATATCTTCCAGAAGTTTTTTTTTTTTTTTTTTATGTATTTGGGTGCTTCTACATTGGGTACATATATGTTTACCAGAGTTATACCCTCTTGTTGTATTGATCCCTTTAGTATTATGAAGTGGCCTTGTTTATCTCTTGTTATGGCCTTCACTTGGAGGTCAATTACTCAGATATAAGTATTGCTACCCCAGCTTTTTTTCATTTCCATGTGCCTGAAAAAAGATTTTTCCATCTCTTCACTTTCAGTCTGTGTGAGTCATTTGTTCTGAGGAGGGTCTCTTGTAGATGGAATATATATGGGTCATGTTTTCTTATCCATTCAGCCACTCTATGTCTTCTTATTGGAGCCTTTAGTCCACTTACATTTAAGGTTATTATTGATAGGTACTTGTTTGTAGCCATTTTTATTATTTATG
This sequence comes from Myotis nattereri, assembly GCF_964212035.1. Taxonomy (NCBI): domain Eukaryota; kingdom Metazoa; phylum Chordata; class Mammalia; order Chiroptera; family Vespertilionidae; genus Myotis; species Myotis nattereri. The sequence goes on along the minus strand of NC_138078.1, from coordinate 93,858,945 downwards.
CCTGTGTTCCTTCTTCCGTTTCTATTTCTTCTTTTTACCACAGTCCTTTTAGCATTTCTTGTAATGCTGGCTTAGTAGTGATAAACTCCCTTAGCCTTTTTTTTTTGTCTGTGAAGCTTCTTATTTTCCCTTCAATTTTGAATGATAGCCTTGCTGGATAGAGTATTCTTGGATTCAGTCCCTTGCTTTGCATCACTTTTTATAGTTCATTCCATTCCCTTCTCACCTGATGTGTTTCTGTTGAGAAATCATTTGATAATTTAATGGGATATCCTTTGTAGGTAACTCTCTGTCTCTTGTAGCCTTTAAGATTCTTTCTTTGTCTTAAATGTTTGCCATTGTAATTATGGCATGTCTTGGTGTGGGTCTTTTCAGGTTCTTGTTTGGGACTCTAAGTGCTTGTGTGACTTCTTTCTTCCCCAAATAAGGGAAGTTTTCTGGCATTATTTTTTCAAATAGGTTTGCTAATCCTTGTTCCTCTTACTGTCCTTCTGCCACCCTTATTATACGTATGTTACTTCATGTCAAGTTGTCCCAGGGCTCCCTTATGCTTTCCTCCTGCTTTCTAATTTTTTTCTCCAATTGCTGTTCAGATTGTGTGTGTTCTGCTGCCCTGTCTTCTAACTCACTAATTCGGTCCTCTGCTTCTCCTAGTCTACTATTGAAACCTTCCATTGTGTTTTTTATTGTATCTATATCATTTTTATTTCCTCCTTATTCTTACATAAGTTGTTGATTTTCTTATCCATCTGGTTTATGAACTTTATGACCTTTACTCTGAATTATTTTTCTGACATGTTGCATGCCTCTGTTTCATTTAGTTCCTTTTTTGTGTGTGTGATTCCTCCTTTTATTTCCTTTTGTTGTTGTTTCTTTGTCTCCCCATTTTTGCTATCACCGAAGGGTCAAGGCGCCAAGTGGCATGGGGCCTGTGGCTGAAGTGGATGGTCACACACTCCAAGAGTCACCAGAGGGCCAAGGTGCCGGGATGTGTTGGGCCCGTGACCACCTCAGCGGGTTGGTGGGTGGGTCACTCGCCCTGAGAGTCACCAGAGAGTCCAAGTTCCAGGACACACAGGGCCTGTGGCTGCGGTGGAGGGTTGGCAGGAACATTGCACACCCTAAGAGTCACCAGAGAGCTTAGGTGCTGGAATGCTCAGCGTCAGTGACTGCAGTTGTGGGTCAGCTGGTGGGTCATGTGCCTCAAGAGTCACCGGGGAGCCTAGTCACTGGGACACATGGGGCTTGTGGCTACGGCAATGGATCATTGGGGGGTTGTTCACTCCAGGACTCACAGGAGCCTGCAGCCAGGAAGCCTGGAATCCTTGTGTCCATGTGTCTGTAGCTCTGGTAGCAGGTCCTTGGCTAAAGTGGCTGTAGGTTCCCAGGTGGTATCTGAGGCCAGTCTAGGTGATGGTGAGGCTGAGCTCCTAGTCACAACAGCTCTCCCCGTCAAGATGGTATGTTTTCTGTGCCATCATTAGCCACCCAAGAATGCTTGCAGCAGTAGTGGGGGCTCCCTGTCTGAGAGAGCCCAGTCTGCCAGTCCACAAAAGTCCTGCAGGATCTAACCATCACACACACACACACACACACACACACACACACACACCACGTCCACACACACTCCCCTTGGGCTCCCTTACTCACTCTCACTCTCTCCTTCACTGCCATCCTATTGGCCGCCATCTTAACTCCCACCTATAATTGTGTTTTGATCTGTGTCTCCCTTTAGTTCTGTGAGTAGTTATTTAATAATGGTTGGGCACATATATATTAAGGAGTGTTATGTTTTCTTGATGTAGTGTTCCTTTTATCATTATTAAGTATCCATCTTTGTCTCTTGTTATCTTTGTTATCTTGAGATCTATTTTGTCAGATACATATGGCTACACCTGCTTTTTGTGGATGTTATTTGCTTATGATTTTCCAACATTTTACTTTGAATCTACCATTGTCTCTGCTGTTTAGATGTGCCTCTTGTAGGTAGAATATGGTTGGGTTTTGTTTCTTGATCTGCTACTCTGTGCCTCTTTACTGGTGAATTTAGACTATTTAATAATTATTGATGTATGAGGATTTCCTTTAGCCATTTTATCTTTTGTTTTCTGGTAACTCTGCCTCCCTTGCTTCTTTTCCTTTATGCTTCTTTTGTTACATGATATTCCATACATCTTTTCTCTGTTTCCTCTTTTTTTAAGCTTTATGTCTTGTTTGGGGAATTTCTGTGTGTGATTGCCATTAGTTTTATAAAAAGTAAAGTTGCATATATACCATAGTTTTTTTCCCTTTTGAGTGCATCTGATCTTCATTTCCTTTACATATTTATACATGTCCCTCTTCCACTTGTATGTTTTTATTGTCACAAATTATCTTTATTTATGCTGCAAGTTTTTTGACAATCCTACTGGTAGTGTTATAACCTTACATTCTTTGTTTCAGGTAAAATAACTCCCTTGAAAATTTACTGCAGTGGAGGTTTTCTAATGGTAAAATCCCTCAGCTTCTATATGTTTGGGAATGTTATTTTTCCTTCATAATTAAAGGATAATTTTGCTGAATATAATATGGGTGGCTGGTAATTTCTCTCTTTCAGTCATTTGAATATTTGGTTCCACTCTCTTCTGGCTTGTAGAGTTCCTGCTGAGAAGTCAGGTGAAATTCTGATGTTTTTTCCTTTGTAGTTTACTTCCTTCTTTTCCCTGGATGCTTTGTGGATTTTTTTCTTTGTCGCTAATTTTTGACAGTTGCATTACCAAGTGCCTTGAAGAGGGCTTCTTTGGATTGAGGCAACTAGGTGTTCTGTTTGCTTCTTGGAAATGAGGTTTTAGTTCTTTCCATCGATTTGGGAATTTCTCATCCACCATTTGTTTTAAAGACTCTCCATTCCATACTCTCTCTCTTCCTCCTCCGCTATGCCTATGATTCTGATATTGTTGTTTTTTATGGAATCAGAGATGTCTCTTACAGCTATTTCATATTTCTTATCCTCAGGTCTCTCTCTTCTTCCCTCTGCATTATTTCTTTATTCCTATCTTCACTATCACTAGTTCTTTCATCTAACTCAGTGGTTCTCAACCTTCCTAATGCTGCGACCCCTTAATACAGTTCCTCATGTTGTGGTGACCCCCAACCAGAAAATTATTTTCTTTGCTACTTCATAACTGTAATTTTGCTACTGTTATGAATCATAATGTAAATGTCTGATATGCAGGATGTATTTTAATTGTTACAAATTGAACATAATTAAAGCATAGTGATTAATCACAAAAACAATATGTAATTATATATGTGTTTTCCTATGGTCTTAGGTGACCCCTGTGAAAGGGTCGTTCGACCCCCAAAGGGGTTGCGACCCACAGGTTGAGAACCACTTATCTAACTGGTTTGTTCTATTTTCTAGGCTTCTCAGCTCACTCTTAATTTTTTTAATTGCCTGCTTCACTTCCAGGATTTCTGCTTGATTATTTTTTAAAATTTCAATTTCTTGGGGGAGGAGAAAATGGCGGAGGTATAAACGGACGTGTCCTGTGCCTTGTCCTGGAGCAGATAAGGGTGAGCAGCTGAAACAGGTAACATACAGCCCGAATAGGCAGAGGATTTTCAGCTGAGAGACTGTCTGCAGCTGGGAAAGACCGAGAACCCCCAGAATAAAAAGGACGGTTGGAGACTGTGGCTGAAACCTCTCTCGGTGCACCAGCTAAGCAGCGGAGACTGCACCATCTTGGGTGGCTGTTGCCGGCATCCAGAGATCAGCTACTAACCTGGAAACAAGGGATCTCAAGCAGCGTGACTGCATGAACTCAGACAAGCACTGCTTCTTCTCACGGAAAGGAAACCCACCTCAGAAAAAAAGGCGCACACAGACTGATGGTGAAGGGATGGAAAAAGGTTTTTCAGGCCAATGGAAGTGAAAAAAAAGCCGGGGTAGCAATACTTATATCTGACAAAGTAGATCTCAAAGTGAAGGACATAAAAAGAGATAAAGAAGGCCACTTCATAATACTAAAGGGAGCAGTCCAACAAGAAGAAATAACTCTGGTAAATATATATGCACCTATATAGGAGCACCCAAATATGTAAGAAATCTTCTGGAGGAGATCAAGGGAGAGATTGACAGCAATACAATCATAGTAGGGGACCTTAACACCCCATTATCACCACTGGACAAATCCTCTAAACAGAAACTCAGCAAAGAAACATCAATCCTAAATGACTCACTAGATCAGATGGAATTAATTGACATCTTCAGAACATTTCACCCCAAAGCCACAGAATATACATTCTCCTCAAGTGCACATTTGTCATCTTCAAAGATAGAGCATATATTGGGTCACAGACAAAGTCTATTCAAATTCAAGAAAATTGAAATCGTATCAATCATCTTCTCAGACCACAAAGGCATAAAACTGGAAATCAACTACAACAAAAACAATCCAGAAAAATCAAACACATGGAGACTAAATAGCATGCTATTAAACAACAGCTGGGTTACCAGCGAGATCAAAGAAGAAATAAAAAACATCATGGCAACAAATGACAATGAAAACACAACAATCCAAAACCTATGGGACACAGAAAAAGCAGTCTTGAGAGGGAAGTTCATAGCTCTACAAGACTACTGCAAGAAACAAGAAACAATGAGAATAAATGACCTAACTCTACAACTCGAAGAATTAGAAAGAGAGCAACAAAAAAAGCCCACTGTTAGCAGAAGGAAGGAAATAACAAAGATCAGAGCGGAGATAAACGACATAGAGACCAAAAAAAAATACAAAAGATTAACAAAACCAAGAGCTGGTTCTTTGAAAGGATAAACAAGATTGATACACCACTAGCCAGGCTCACCAAGAAACAAAGAGAGAGGACCCAAATAAACAAAATCAGAAATGAAAGAGGAGAAATAACAACAGACCCCATAGAAATACAAAGGATTGTTAGAAAATATTATGAACAACTCTACTCCAACACATTAGACAACCTGGAGGAAATGGACATATTCCTAGAAAAATACAACCTTCCAAAACTTAACCAGGAAGAATCTAAAAATCTCAATAGGCCAATAACTATGGAGGAAATCGAAGCAGTAATCAAAAAGCTTCCAGCAAACAAAAGCCCGGGGCCAGATGGCTTCACAGGGGAGATTTACCAAACATTCAAAGAAGAACTAAAACCTATCCTCCGCAGACTATGTCAAAAGATCCAAGAGGAAGGAACACTTCCAAGCTCATTCTATGAAGCCAACATAACCCTAATCCCAAAACCAGATAAAGACAATACAATGAAAGAGAATTATAGGCCAATATCCCTCATGAACATAGATGCCAAAAGCCTCAACAAAATCCTAGCAAATCAGATCCAGCAGTACATCAAAAAGATCATACACCATGACCAAGTAGGATTTATCCCAGGGATGCAAGGATGGTACAATATCTGAAAAATCAATAAATGTGATACATCACATAAACAAATTGAGAGAAAAAAAACACATAGTCATATCAATTGATGCGGAGAAAGCATTTGACAAAATCCAACACCCTTTCTTGAAAAAACTCACAGCAAGATAGGAATTGAGGGATCATACCTCAACATAATAAAAGCCATATAAGACAAACCCACAGCCAACATCATACTCAATGGGCAAAAACTAAAACCATTCCCCCTAAAAACAGGAACAAGACAGGGATGCCCCCTCTCACCACTCCTGTTCAACATAGTACTGTAAGTACTAGCCGTTGTGATCAGACAAGAAGAAGAAATAAAAGGCATCCAGATTGGAAAAGAAGAAGTAAAACTGTCCTTATTTGCAGATGACATGATACTGTACATACAGAACCCTAAAGACTCCATCAAAAAATTATTAGACTTAATAAATGAATTCGGCAATGTAGCAGGATACAAAATTAATGCTAAGAAATCCATGGAATTTCTTTACACCAATAGTGAACTTACAGAAAGTGAAACTACAGAAGCAATCCCATTTACCATTGCACCAAAAAAGTTAAAATACCTAGGAATAAACTTAACTAAGGAGGTAAAAGACTTATATGCCAAAAACTACAGGACACTGAAAAAAGATATAGAGGAAGACATAAACAGATGGAAGAATATACCGTGTTCATGGATTGGTAAAATCAACATCATCAAAATGTCCATACTACCCAAAGCAATTTATAGATTCAATGCAATCCCCATTAAATTACCAACGGCATATTTCACAAATCTAGAACGAACGTTCCAAAAATTCATCTGGAGTAAAAAAAAGACCCCAAATAGCTGCAGCAATCCTGAGAAAGAACAAAGTAGGTGGGATCTCAATACCAGATATCAAACTGTATTACAAAGCCACTGTTCTTAAAACAGCTTGGTACTGGCACAAGAACAGACATATAGATCAATGGAATAGAATAGAGACCCCAGAAATCGACCCAAACCACTATGCCCAATTAATATTCGACAAAGGAGGCAAGAGCATACAATGGAGTCAAGACAGTCTCTTCAATAAATGGTGTTGGGAAAATTGGACAGATACATGCAAAAAGATGAAATTAGACCACCAACTCACACCATACACAAAAATAAACTCAAAGTGGATAAAAGACTAAACGTAAGACGGGAAACCATAAAAATACTAGAGGAATGCACAGGCAGCGAAATCGCAAACATATGCTGAAGGAATTTCTTCTCTGATAATGCTCCTAGGGCAATGGAAACTGAAGAGAAAATAAACAAATGGGACTACATCAAAATAAAAAGCTTTTGCACAGCAAAGGAAACCATCAACAAAACAACAAGAAGACCCACTACATGGGAGAACATATTTGCCAATGATACCACCAATAAGGGTTTAATTTCCAACATTTACAGGGATCTCATGAAACTTAACAAAAGGAAGATAAACAATCCAATCAAAAAATGGGCAAGGGACCTAGATAGACACTTTTCGAAAGAGGACATACAGAAGGCCGAAAGACATATGAAAACATGCTCAAAGTCACTAATTATATGAGAGATGCAAATCAAAACGACAATGCGTTATCATCTCACACCTGTCAGAATGGCTATCATCAACAAATCAACAAACAACAAGTGCTGGAGAGGATGTGGAGAAAAAGGAACCCTTCTGCACTGCTGGTGGGAATGCAGACTGGTGCAGCCACTGTGGAGAACAGTATGGAGCTACCTCAAAAAACTAAAAATGGAACTCCCATTTGACCCAGTGATCCCACTACTAGGAATATATCCCAAGAAACCAGAAACGCCAATCAGAAAGGATATATGCACCCCTATGTTCATAGCAGCACAATTCACCATAGCTAAGATTTGGAAACAGCCTAAGTGCCCATCAGCAGATGAATGGATTAGAAAACTGTGGTACATATACACGATGGAATACTATGCTGCTGTAAAAAAAAAAAAAAGGAACTCTTGCCTTTTGCAACAGCCTGGATGGAACTGGAGAGCATTATGCTAAGTGAAATAAGCCAGTCAGAGAAAGATAAATACCACATGATCTCACTCATTTGTGTATTATAGAGAACAACATAGACTGATGAAAAGGGACAGACCCAAAGACTGAGAAACAGCAATCAGGCTATCAATCCCCAGAAGGAAAGTAGGGGAGGGCGGGGGTAAGGGGAAGAGATCAACCGAAGGACTTGTATACATGTATATAAGCCAAACCAATGGACATGGACAACAGGGGGATGGGAGCATGAGTGTGCAGGCCGGGGGGGGGTGGGGGGAAGTTGGGGTTAATGGGGGGGATAAGGACACATTTGTAATACCTTAATTAATAATAATAATAATAATAATAATAATAAATTTCAATTTCTTTGGATTAATACTCATTTTGTTCATTGATTTGTTTTCTGGGTGTGCTGAATTACCTGTCAGTATTTTCTCGCATCTCATTGAGTATTTTCAGAACTGCAATCTCGAAATCTCTGTCATTCAATGTGCACAATTCCATGCATTCCATCCTATTTTCTGGGGATTTTTCATTTTCTTTCTGTTTATCATTGTTGTTGTGGTGGTTGTTCATGGCATTCGCTGGTCTTGGTTTTCCCATTTATCACTGAGGAGGTCTTTCTACTCTGTTCTAGTAGATGGTGCTCAATTGCAAAATTTTTATTCTCTGTGGCTTCCGTAGGGCTGTACCCCCTCTGTTGCTTGGAGGTGAGGTTTGCTTTTCCCTCACAGTAATGGCGACCCCTGACCTCCACAGTTCCAGCCCAAGCACTCCTGCTGGGGTTCAGTCATGGAGGGAAACTGTGTTTCTACTGCAATAGCTCTTAGCCTACAGATAATACACTCCAGGAGACAACTCCAAGGGCAACAGGAAGCAAGATTTGGGAGTCTAATCAGTTGCAGGGCTCTGCAATTTCTTTTCTTTGCCTGAAAGCCCGCAGCCAGGCCCAGCTGTGCAGAGAAGCTCTGTAGGGAGGGTGTCTGCTGACTCGCAGCTCAGGCGTGCAACTCAGGCACTATTCACATTGCACCCCCACAGTTCAGACACTCTCTCACTCCTTGTGTGTACAACCACACAATGCCCCTACTCCAGTGGCAACTCTGACAGCTATCCACTTGCTAGGTTTGCTCTCTGTTTGTCCTGACCAGCTGAGGGAAGTGCCTGTAACTGCTGCTGCCAGTTCCTAGCTGTGCTGCAGACACACAGCTGTGCTGTAGCTGTGTTTGGCTTCCCTCCCTTCTTGTCTCCCTGCTTATTCCAAGGAGCCCACCTTAATTTTTCCAGTGTGCAAGTGTCTCACGTGTGCATTCATGTTTAGCAGGGACTTCTTTGTTGGTTATTTTGTTGAGATGTTAGGGGCAGAGGATAGACATGCCCTTATGCTGTCATTCCTCTGATGTCACTAGGCAAGAGTATTTGAACTGTACTTTAGGATTAAAAGGAGTTTGCTTAATGTACACATGAGAAAGCGGAATGTGCCAAGAACTGAAAAAACAATCCTATATAATAAAAGGCTAATATGCAAATCGACCAAAAGGCAGAGCAAACAGTTGCTATGACATGCACTGACCAGCAGGGGGCAGATGCTCAAAGCAGAAGCTTCCCCCTGGTGGTCAGTGTGCTCTCACAGGGGGAGCACTGCTCAGTCAGAAGCTGGGCTTATGGCTGGCGAGCGCAGCAGAGTTGGCAGTAGCCTCTCCTGCCTCCGCAGGAGTGCTAAGGGCCCCTGGGGGGATGTCCCACTGCCAGCTTAGGCCTGCTCCCCCCTCCCCACGAGCCTAAGCCGGCAGTGGGACATCCCCCGAGGGGTCCTGGACTGCAAGAGGGTGCAGGCCGGGCTGATGGAAACCACCCCCCCCCCAGTGCACAAATGTCATGCACTGGGCCTCTAGTTACTTCAGAATTGCTAGAGCAAATAGAAGGCTGGGTAATAGGAAGCAACAATGATATTGCATTTTAAAAATATATCATTTTGGCTATGGAATTTCAGTGGGCTATGGGTCAACAGTGTAAGATGAGAGACCACTTATTAATTCAAGAATATGTATTGACCACTCACTACTCAGAAGGTACCTTTTTCGATCTCTCTGCTAGCAAAACAAACAAAAATTTTTGTCCTTTTGGAGCTTGCAGTCTAGTGGGGACCAGTTGTGTGGCTGTTGCAGATGATGAATACTTACACTGGGAGTGAGACAGTGGATATGGAGAGAAGTGATTGGATTTGGGGTGTATTTTGGAAGGAAGTGGAATAGATAGAATCTGATGATGGATAGGATAGATTGGACATCACTTCCTCCACAAAGTATTCCCTGGACCCCCTTAGTATTAAATTAAGTATCACAATACCCCATGTTTACCTTATTGCTACACACACTGTATTATAACTATTCATTCACTTGTCTGTCTTATCTGTATCTTATCACATGATATCAGAACCTATGGCACAATGCTTGGGACAAAACAGGTACTCAATAAATATATCAAAAAGTATATATGCTTAATATTAATAATATTTATTATTATGAAATATATTTACTAAACATATAAACCAAGTCCTTTATCAAGATGCTAGTGGCCTGATGCACGGATTCATGCACATTGAAAGGAAAATAATTAGAAGAAATATTATAATATTGCTATTTTCCCTTTCTCTGTAATGGAAGTGTCAGAACGGCCGCTGGTCGCCATCTGCGGGGCTATGGGCAGGGCAATTGGGCCCCTGCACGCATCCACCTTGGCCTGGCGCCGCCCACTCACCTGCTCCACCATCTTGCCATGGTCTCGCTCTTGTCGGGGTCCATCGGGGCTGGCAGCACCTCCATTGCCACCTGTTGCCAGTGCCACGTCACCCCCTGCTGGTCAGCGCACATCATAGCGAGTGGTCGAACTCCAGGTCGAACTCCCAGTTGAGGGGACAATTTGTATATTAGGCTTTTATTATACAGAATTATTCATTGCCCATTCCGTGGAAATCTCTCCTAGTATGCTGTGATTTTATTCTGGTCTTTGATGCAAAATTTTCCTTTCTAGGTTGATATCATAAGATCATCTATTTAAACCATGAAAACATTTGTGCAAAGACTGGAAAATTATATTGCCTCATTATGATGGTCACACCTGATTAAACATTATACAATGTCAGAAAACTAAAAGTTCAAGATTATAAATATAGTGCTAGGGAGCACATTTATAAGAAATCAAATACTCAATCAGGTTGTTACACCATTTAAAAGATCAGTGGCCAAAAGCACTCCACATCTTTAGGTAATGGTGAATGCAGCTCTATAGAACCAGTCACAGCTCATAAAATACTATAGAAGTAATCTTAATGGAGTTCAAACTTACAGGACCCCAAACAGCCAACAAAATTCAACAAGAAAGGGAAAAATATTCACATTCAGCCGCATGCCAGAGTCTAGAATATAATGACTGTTACTGTTACTTTAAAAACAATCTCTCCATAATTCTAACTATAAATATCTAGTAATATAGTCCTTCTATAGTTACCCAATTGAAGATTAAAGCTCAGTTATCAATGGCTGATATTCAGTGACTGGTTTTAAATCTACATTTTATTATAAATGACTTTGTGCTCTTCAGTACTTTTAAGTCCCTGGTCCAAAATCAAGAACTATATGGAAAAGTATAGTAGACAAAAAGGCCCTAGAAAAACAAGGAATTCCATTAGTTGTTATAGGAATCTGCTTCATTAACTCACGTCCTCCAGACCTTTCTTAGCCAAGTTTTCAAAGCACTGTCTTCCCATGTGAGTGATCATCATTTCAAAGATGCAGCAACCAGGAAAGGGTTGTTCCTCAGTATCACAAAGCAACTGAACTCCTGCTAAGACTAAAACCCAGTTGCCCTGCCTTCTGCTTCTCAAAAGAAGATTGAGGTAGGGGGAGCCCTGGGCACTCAATAATCTCACATATCAAAATATTACCCAAGCCCAGCTGGTGTGGCTCAGTGGTTGAGCGTCAACCTATAAACCAGGAGACCATGCATGATTCGATTCCTGGTCAGGGCACATACCCAGATTGCAGGCTGGATCCCCAGGGGCTGTGCAGAAGGCAGTCAATCAATGATTCTCTCTCATTATTGATGTTTCTATCTCTCTCTCGCTCTCCCTTCTCTCTGAAATCAATAAAAATGTATTTTTAAAAAATATTCCCTGGAAAAAATGCCAGTTTGTCTCAGCCTAATGTTCCTGAAATCCCACCCCTTCCATAAGGCGTTCCTAATTGATCAAATGAAGGGAGAGGTTTCTCAAGGTTCCTTGCTTTTGTCTACAAATAAAATTCCCATGAGCCTACAGGAAACCTGAACTTACTTGCATATGTGGTTTCAACATTAATTATTCTGATATCTGTGTGTCAAAACTTCTAGCCAAAACAAAAGAACATCATGTACACTGAGAAGGACAAAACATCACTTCTATGATATGCACACCCTAAATGCATAACCTGGACTTCATCATAAAGAAACATCAGACAAATTCAAATTCAGGGACGTTCTATGAAATAATTGGGCTATACGCTTTAAAATGTCAAGATCGTGAACGGCAAACAAGGCTGGGTAACTATTTCAGATTAAAGAAGACTAAAGAGACACAATAACTAAATGCAGTGCAATGAGTGATACTGGATTGGACCCTGCATTTATATTTTGTATAAAAGACATTAGTGGGACAATTTGCAAATTTGAATCAAGTCTGAATGTCAGAGAATAGTATTGTTTTGATAATTGTGTTGTGGTTATGTAAGCAAATGTTCTTGTTTTTAGAAAATACACACTAAGTATTTAAGGATAAAGGAGCATCAGGTGTGTAACTTATTCTCAAACAGATCAGAAAAATATATTCTTATTTATAATGAGAGATAATAATAAAGTATAATGAGATAAAATGTTAAGTTTGGGAGAATCTAGGTGATGAGTGTATTAAAATTGTTTGTAATATCTTTGCAATTTCTCTGTAAACCTGAAATTATTCCAAAATAAAAAATAATTTAAAATATCTTTGGTCATCCATCTTTGTCGCTCTAGTCTGTTTTAGATGGAAAATCCACACACAAATCATTTTCTTTTCCTGGCATAGATATCTTCAATTAATTTAAGGAGCATATAATAATATTTAAATCTAAGAAATAATTTAAGTCCACTTTAATTTCAAAAGTAGTCCTGTGAGGACTAGGTGATGCAGGGATTCCAAAATAAATCTGAAAGGATTATTCCAGGAATGCTATACCACTCAACTTGAGAACTGGTACCATAAAGGGAAGGGTGCCATCTCTACGGGGTGCCTACCAACTTGCTAAGCACCAGTGCCTATTCAGAGATGTTTGTCCACAGTGCCAAAAGCCATTGCCGCAGTATTCCGTTTGACCACCTGAGGGCGTGCTAAAATTACTTTTGCTAACTCGGGATTTCCAGGCACTGGGAAGGGAAGTGTGTGGGAGGTATGAGTCCCAAATGTCTTCAGGTGCCTTTGCAGACTCCTGGTGAGCAGAAAAAGGAGGGAGTTGTAATTTCAACCTTAGGAAAACTGTGTTCTCTTCAGAGTTCAACTTCATTGTCTTCTGCCTGCATTCCCCGTTTTTCTTCTCTAGATATCTAGAGTCCTCTTGGTCTCTTTAATCCTCCAACAGTTTTGCCCCAAACTCATCTACACTCGGGTGTAAGACTAATAATAATGATAATCATGCTAGCAGAAGTCTCAACTGATAATGATAATCATGTTAGCAGAATGTGGCCCGTCTCAAGAGAGATTTGGAAGTTGACAGGAATTCATGCCTTAAACTATAGGATTAGGCTCAGATTAGAAATTTAGGCCTCAAAGCTAGTGAAGGAGAATGTGAGAGCCCATAGGAGCCTTTATTACTCTCCTAAAATCATACTTTGATGCTTAAAGGAAGCCTGGTTTTGATCCAGCTAGGCAAGGAGAGAGGTGCTTAGGATTTGTAGGGGTTGGAGAGGGACATTTGCTTTTCAGGGCTGAAAACTGGACTGTAGAGGAATGCTGGAAGGCAGAAAGGCAAATAAAGTGAAGAACTGTCACTACTAGGGAACCTGGTAAATGCCCAGTTGTCACAACCTTTTTTAAAAAGGTTGAGTAATACAACTGTAAAGCAAAGATTGCATATCCTTTTGTAGTTGCCCTTTTACTACCCCCCAAAAGCAAAACTCTCCTTTATTTTGAAGCAGAGAAGAAAGTTGGGTGTCATACAGCAATGTACATGGTTAAGACTTCTGGGGGAATTAATGATATCATGAGACTAAGTCTATTAAAGGGACCATTTCCTAGAACAATATTGCCCACCATATATCTTGAGAAATTTATCAATACAGATCTGTAATCATCAATTAAAAACTTATAAACATCCATTTATTCATTCCGTAATTATAGACCTGGACTTTAGATGCTTTTTAAGAGGTATGATTTTGCCCTGACCAGTTTGGCTCAGTGGATAGAGCGTCAGCCTGCAGACTCAAGGGTCCCGGGTTTGATTCTGGTCAAGGGCATGTACCTTGGTTGTGGGCACATCCCCAGTAGGGGGTGTGCAAGAGGCAGCTGATCAATGTTTCTCTCTCATCAGTGTTTCTACCTCTCTATCCTTCTCCCTTCCTCTCTGTAAAAAATCAATAAAAATATATATTTTAAAAAAGAAGTATGATTTTAATCCAGTCTGTTTTACCCCAATTGTCTCTGAATAAAATTCTGGAAATATCCATCAAATTCTGAGCCCCAGGCTGGTCTGCCTCTGCCCCAACTTCCCTACCCAGACTGAGTTGCCACCCTACCTCAATCTATTAAGATTGGCCTCCAGTAAAGCAAACAAATGTCTGTGTTCACCCAAAATTGTGAAGCTATATGGTGAGATGTTCTGGACCACCAATTCCTGAGAAGCAGTAGGTGTGCCTCTTTCATTAAAAAGCCTGTACCTTGTTATCATTGGGCTCCCTGTGCCCCACACGTCTGACACTGTATTTTGAATAAGTAAATATTTAATACATTCTGTGAGTTTGTGGTGTTTTTAAAGGATTTATGAAGTAACACACCACCCAAAGCTGGCAAATGTCTATCAGATACTCAACTCTGTAATTTCAAATTATTCTTTAAGTTCCAGTTAAAATCACTTTCCAAAATACAGGGAGGCAAATATTGCCAAAGTCAACTTTTGGGATTGTATTTGCTCCTGTACTACAATTTTCTGTATTATATAACTGACACCTTTCAATTAATTTACAATTAATGACATCAAGAATGCCCTTAAAAATCTATAGTATGAATATTCTTTTATGCCTAAAAGCATGGTGATGTTAAAAGCAAAACACTTAAAACTTGCCTCAGGAGACCTGATGTCAATTATACCAGTGTTTATGGTGATGCCAAGTGATGAGATCCCTGTGCTTTTTCTTACCCTCTCCCTCCAATCTGCCAGGAGGACACCACTTACTCTGTAAAGCTTTTCCTTTTTACAGACCTTTCCCTGACACCAGTATGTTTTTCCAGTACTTTCCTCTGCCAGCCCCCCTGCTGTACCACTACAGACTTCAGACAAGACATTAGGACATCACCTCTCCCACCCCCCGCACCCCAACCCCAACAAACATACCTGTGATATTTGTCTGTTCACACATCTGTCTCCTCTGCCAAAGATCAGACAGTACTGGGTTTTGTAGCTGCTCCTCCTAGCTCAGTACCTCTTACCCTGTAAGCCCTTGGTATAGGGCCATATATTTGTATGTCTTCATAATTATTCTGCCACTTGTCTGCTCCTTTCATTCCAGGCTTGTGATTATTGATTGATTCAGCAGTTGGAGCTAAAGCAGGCCAATTTTAGGACAGAAGCAGAATTGTCCAGCAGAGGGAGCCCTAAAGCCCTGGTCTGTGCTGGGATGGCATGGAATTCACCTCTCAAACTGCAGCCTGGGCCTCACCTTTCCCAATGCCAGCTTCCCTATACTCAGGAAAATACATCTACTGTCAAGCTCTGCACAACTCAATGTCTGGACATAAATGGACAAGGGAAAATCACAGGGGTCCTTCCAGAAAGAGGTGTGTTCTGTTTGTAATCTAAGATAACTGAAACAGCAAGTGGGTAGCAGCACCAGAAATGAGCACTAAACAAAGCACCAAAACCCCAAGAAGAATAAATTCTTGTTTTTGTTGTTGTTATAGATAACATGATATGAGCACTGACTAGGTACTAGGTCTATGCTAAGTGCTTGACCTATGATTTAATTGTCAAAACAACTCTCTGAGGTAGAGGCCATTATCATCCCCGTTTCACTGATAAGAAACCTGAAGCTCTAAGAGTTTAATGGAACTTCCATGTTCATTTCAATATTAAGTAATGAAGCCAGGATTCAAAATCAGTTTTGTTTAATGTGAGCCCCAACATGTATATAGTGTGTCATAATTCAAGGAAGAAATTAAGATGAGGAAATGTGGATAAATGAGAAACAAGAACATGAGTTGGTAACTGGACAGGTGAATTTTAGGAAGTTATGCAATAAACTTCTCAAAATTATCTCTCATGCCACTCTTTGGGAAACACTGGGTTTAAAAAGGGGGAGGGGGCATTGTCTCCAGAAGGCCACTGGTTCAACTGCAAATATATACACTTAACATCCTTAACAATGTAGTGCTGTATGTTCACTGCACTAATGCATTTTCATGAGTAGAGTTTTGAGAGGACAATACACAGGACAAGTATCAAAGACCAAGTGGAGCCTTTAATATGCCATAGTGGGAAAGTGCCTTAAGTGAAGGATTTGTAACAAAATCATTGTACTGCTCAGTGGCTAAATCCAGGCTCTTATCTCCTGATGCCTGATTCTGTTCACAGGTCCCAAGTTCACCTGGCCCACAGGGAAAGGTGTCATTCTTGGGTGTAACTCTTAGGACATGAATGCTGGTATTTCACTATTGCCTTATGATATTAGCCATCTGTTTTATCTCTAAGGGTAACCATATTGCTGTATGTCTCACTCCAAGAAGGTCTGATTCCCATTCACAATCAACTTCTTGTAGAGGAAAAAGCAAACAAGGAGGACCCCGTATGTGCCCAAGAATAGTTATCATGGAGAGGATATGCAAGATTTGCACACCCACACCTGAAGACATATGGAAACCAAACAGAGTGGAAAGTTGCCAGTCAAAACCTTTGCCAGCCCAACTGAAGTCACAAATGTTTATGTGGATGGTATAATCTTCTGTCTCAAAGTGACTTGATATGTGTCATAGGGGCATAAATTTCTCCTAAATGTACTCTTCCTGAGAGAAGCCTGAAATAAAAGCTTCATAGCAAACCATGCCTAGAAATGCATATTATTGGGGCCCCTGTGCCTGTCATAGGGAAAAAGAAGATAACTTCACCCTTACACTCTCAGGCCAACCTCACTGCTGTTGCTTGGAAAGCCAGCCTTGGTGAAACTATAACTAGCACATCAAATCCATGATCACATGGATATTAGTGAGTACACGGCTACATTTAAAAGGTGATTCCATTTGTATACACCAATAATGAACTATCAGAAAGAGAAATTAAGAAAACAATCCCATTTACAATTGCATCAAAAATAATAAAATACCTAGGAATAAATTTAACCAAGGAGTTAAAGATCACAACTCAGAAACTTATAAGACATTGAATAAAAAAATTGAAGAAGATACAAATTTTTAAAAAAGCATATTCCATGTTTACGAATAGGAAGAATTAGCATCATTAAAATGTTCATACTACCCAAATCAATCTATAAATTCAATGCAATCCCTATCAAAATACCAATAGTGTTTTTCACAGAACTAGAACAAATAATCCAAAAATGTTTAAGGAACCACAAAAAGGCCCCAAATAGCCACAACAATGTTGAGATAAAGGAACAAAATTGGATGCATCATGCCACCTGATATCAAACTATACTATAAGGCTATAATAACAAAATATGCATATTACTGGCACAAAACCAGACACATGGATCAATGCAAAAGAATAAAGAGCCCAGAAATAAACCTACACCTATATGATCAGGCAATCTACAACAAACAAGCTAAGAACATATAATGGGGTAAAAACAGTCTATTCAATAAATGGTGTTTGAAAAATTGGACAGGTACAGGCAAAAATGAAATTAGACCACATTCTTATACCATATACAAGAATAAATTCAAAATGGATTAAAACTTAAGAGCGAGACTCAAGAACATAAAACTCCTAGATGAAAACGTAGACAGTAACATTTCTCTTAGCAATATTTTTTCTTATTTTTATCCTGGTGCAGAAAACAAAATAAAAAATAAACAAATGGGACTACAGCAAACTAAAAAGTTTTTGCACACAAAAAAATCAGCAAAACAAAAAGACAACCTACTGAATGGAAGAAGATGTTCACCAATAAGGAGTTAATATCCAAAATTTATAAAGAACTCGTACAACACAACACCAAAAAAAAAACCCAAACAAACGACTGAATTTAAAAATGGGCAGAGGACCTAAATAGACATTACTCCAAAGAGGACATACAGATGGCCAATAGATATATGAAAAGATGCTCAGCCTCACTAAACATCAGAGAAATGCAAATTAAAACCACAAATGAGATATCACCTCATACCTGTTAGAATGGCTGTCATCAATAAATTAACAAGCAGTAAGTGTTGGTGAGGATGTGGAGAAAAGGGAACGCTTGTGCAATGTTGGTGCGAATACAAATTTGTGCAGCCACTATGGAGCTTCCTCAAAAAATTAAAAATGGAACTACCTTATGACCCAGCAATTCCACTCCTGGGTATAAATCCAAAGAAATCCAAAACACTAATTCAAAAGAATATATGTAGGAGGAAGAAACGAAGATTGCGGCATAGGTAAACACCGGAAATTGCTGCCTCACACAACCACTTCAAAAATACAACTAAAAGACAAAACGGACATCATCCAGAACCACAGGAAGGCTGGCTGAGTGGAAATTCTACAACTAGAAGGAAAGAGAAAAGCACACTGAGACTCAGAGGAGGTGCGGAAGTAAAGTGCAGAGGTACGGAGGCGCACGTGGAAAGGGCTGGCAACTGAGGACATGGTTCTCTTTTTCAATCGGGAGGGAGTCTCAAGCTCCTGACTGCTCTGGACTCCAGTTCCGGGCGAGTCTCTGGGGACCCAGACTCATACGGGGAGAAACTGGACTGTCTGGCATCGGGCAGAACTCGAGGGCAGCTTTCTCTCAGAGGTGCTTGCAGCGATTACCGGGACACTGAGACTCGGGGCCTCTTAGGGTAAGACTGAGGAGCAGCCATAGCTGCTTGCTCCACCTTGTTGATCCCCTGACACCCCGCCACACCCAAGCTGTGTGCAGAGGCTTTTGCATATGAAAGGCCTGGCCCTTTGCTATCTGAAAATTACCTAACAAACTGTATCTGGGTCAGAGAGACCCAGAACTTCCAAAAGAAGGCCCAACGCCTCACAACAGCTTGCATTGCTCCACAGGTGGGACTCATCTGGGGCACATCCAAACCCCAAACAAAGAAGAGGAATCTGCAGATCTCTCCATAGCTCCTGCTGGGTAGGCTCAGGCAGAGGCTAAATTAGCACTTCCTTAGAGATCCAAGAGCCAGTGTACCCAGTGGTCAGAATGGGACCATCCAGATTACAACTCCTCAGATCCATAAGGGACACACTCAGGGGGAAGACACGGTGAGCACCAAAGCCCCACAGAAGCAAGTCTTGCCCCGGAAGGGTGTCTCCAGCACAGAAGTTCTCCCACTGAAGACACATCTGATTCTCAGATCCAGTTGGCCTGGAGGTCAATTCCTCCCAGTGATACCTACAACAATCAAGAATTAACTACAACAAGACTGTGCACAAAGCCCACAAAGGGGTGCACCAAGAGTGTCCACCTCAGGTAATTGGGGAGGCTGAGCCACTGGGCCCTATAGGACACCTAGCACAGAAAGCCACTCTATCAACACAGGGAAGAATAAAAAATGCAGAGACAAAGAAACAAGTCACAAATGACAGAACTGGAGGAAAACAAACTACTGGATATAGAGTTCAAAACCACGCTTTTAAGGTTTTTCAAGAATTTTCTAGAAACTGCCGATAAATTTAGTAAGACCCTCAATAAGTCTAGTGAAACCACTGATAAATTTAGTGAGACCCTCAAGAAATCTAGTGAGACCCTAGAGGATATGAAAAAGGACCAACTAGAAATTAAGCATACACTGACTGCAATAAAGAATATTATACAAAATTCCAACAGCAGACTAGAGGATCGCAAGAATCAAGTCAAAGATTTGAAATATGAAGAAGCAAAAAACACCCAACTGGAAAAGCAAAAAGCAAAAATAATCCAAAAATATGAAGATAGTGTAAAGATCCTCTGGGACAACTTCAAACGTACCAACATCTGAATTATGGGGGTGCCAGAAGAAGAGAGAGAGCAAGATATTGAAAACCTATTTGAAGAAATAATGACAGAAAACTTCCCCTACCTGGTGAAAGAAATAGACTTACAACTCCAAGAAGCGTAGAGAACCCCAAACAAAAGGAATCCGAAGAGGACCACACCAAGACACATCGTAATTTAAATGCCAAGAGTAAAAGACAAAGAGAGAATCTTAAAAGCAGCAAGAGAATAAAAAGTCAGTTACCTACAAGGGAGTACCCATATGACTGTCAGCTGATTTCTCAATAGAAACTATGCAGGCCAGAAGTTAATGGCAAGAAATATTCAAAGTGATGAATGCCAAGAACCTACAACCAAGATTACTTTACCCAGCAAAGCTATCATTCAGATTTGAAGGTCAGATAAAGAGCTTCACAGATGAGAATAAGCTAAAAGAGTTCATCACTACCAAACCAGTATTATATGAAATGCTGAAAGGTATCCTTTAAGAAGAGGAAGAAGAAGGAAAAGGTAAAGATGCAAATTATGAACAACAAATACACATCTATCAACAAGTGAATCTAAAAATCAAGTGAATAAATAATCTGATGAACAGAATAAACTGGTGAATATAATAGAATCAGGAGCATAGAAAGGGAGTGGACTGACTATTCTCAGGGGGGAAAGGGGTGTGGAGGTACAGGAAGAGACTGGACAAAAATCATACACCTATGGATGAGGACAGTGGTAGGGGAGGGTAAGGGCAAAGGGTGGGGTGGGAACCAGGTGGAGGGGAGCTATGGGGGGAAAAAAAGAGGAACAACTGTAATAATCTGAACAATAAATATTTAATTTTAAAAAAAGAATATATGTATCTGTATGTTCATTACAGCCTTATTTATAACTAGACGCCTGGTGCACAAATTTGTGCACTGGTGGGGTCCTTTGGCCTGGCTTGTGCCCTCTTGCAATCCAGGACCCCTAGGGGGATGTTGGAGGCCCAGTGCACGGATATGGCCTGATTCCCACAGGCCAGGATGAGGGACCCACCGTTGCATGAATCCGTGCACCAGGCCTCTAATATGCATATAAGATCTTCAATTAATCTCTTCCCGCCCTGCCCCCTCCCTTCTTCACTCTGGGATTCATCAGTCTGTTCCATGTACCCATGCCTGTGCATTGAGCATCTGCCCCCTGGTGGTCAGTGCACATCATAGCTACTGGTTGAAGGGTCTAATGGTCACTTAGACTTTTACATATATAGATAACCAAGATATGCAAGCAGGCCAAGTGTCCATTAGTAGATGAGTGAATGAAAAAGTGGTGGTACTTATATACAATGGAATATTACTCAGCCATAAAAAAGAATGAAACCTTATCATTTGTGACAGCATTCATGGACCTAGAGGCTATTATGGTTAGTGAAATAAGTCAGACAAAGACAAACACTATGTGATTTCACTTATATGTGGAATCTAAAGAACACAATAAATGAACAAACAAAATAGAAACAGACTTATAGAGAACAAACTGAGGATTGCCGGATGAGAGGAGGTTGAGGACTGTAAAAATGGTGAAGGATTAAGAAATATAAATTGTCAGTTACAAAACAAACATGTAGATATAAAGTATAGCATAGGGAATATAGTCAATAATACTTTAAGCTATGTACAGTACTAGATGGGTACTAGAATTATTGGGGGATCACTTCATAAATTATGTAATTCTCTAACCACTATGCTTACACCTGAAACTAATATAATATTGAATACCCACTGTAATTGAAAAAATAATAAAAAGATGTCCAGTAGGCGTAACTCTATGGTTGAGCGTCAACCTATGAACCAAGAGGTCACAGTTCAATTCCAGGTCAAGGCACATGCCCGGATTGTGGGCTTAATCCTCAGTAGGGGCGTGCTGGCGGCAGGCAATCAATGATTCTTGCTCATCATTTATGTTTCTATCTCTCCCTCTCCTTTCCTCTCTGAAATCAATAAAAATATATTTTAAAAATAAATAAAACAGAAATGAAAGCAACAATAACCAAAAAAATCAATAAAATAAAATAATCCCACCTCAGTAATCCAAAATAAAAAGCTATGCAGAAACGTTTTAAAAGGATTATTCCATTTGAAATCAATTTAAAGGAAAACATTTAGTAAATGATGGTATTGGTGGTATTTAAAATGGTAAAAAAAAAAAAATGACCCTCATGTGACCATATTTGAGGACCCCACATTCCCAGGAGTACCACACAGTGGAAATCCCAGTCACCATGGCAGGCCTACTGGGGAGGGGCAAGTCTCTGGGTCAGACCACCTTTGACTTCTTAGGAGTTGGTCTAGCCTGCCTGTAATGAACAAAGGTGCACACACATTCTGAAGCCAGGAAGAGGGAAAGGTGGCTCACACTTATTTAGGGACTAGGTCCACATTCTCCCTACTCTGTAGAAACCTGAGCAGGTCTTCAGGGCTGAGTTTCCCATCAGCCCAAAGATAGGCACAAAAATAGAAATGACTACAAACAAGTACCTTTCAATAATAACTTTAAACGTAAACGGACTAAATGCTCTAATCAAAAGACATCAAGTGGCTGAATGGATAAAAAGACACGACCCATATATATGCTATCTATAAGAGACCCACCTCAGAGCAAGGGATTCACACAGACTGAAAGTGAAGGGATGGAAAAATATCTTTCAGGCAAATGGAAATGAAAAACAAAAAAAAAGCTGGCATAGCAATGCTTATATCTGACAAAATAGACCTCAAAGTGAATGCCATAAAAGAGATAAGGAAGGCCACTTCATAATACTAAAGGGATAGATACAACAAGATGATATAACCCTGCTAAACATATATGCACCCAATGCAGGAGCACCCAAATACATTAAAAAAAAAACTCCTGGAAAATATCGAGGGAGAGATTGAAAACAATACAATCATAGTAGGGGACTTAAACACACCACTGACATCACTGGATAAATCCTCTAGACAAAAAATCAGCAAAGAAACAGCAATCCTAAATGACTCACTAGATCAGATGGACTTAATTGACATCTTCAGAACATTTCACCCCCAAAGCCATGGAATATACGTTATTCTCAAGTGCACATAGGATATTTTCAAAAATAGACAACATATTGGGTCACAAGCAAAGTCTCCCCAAATTCAAGAAGATTGAAATCATACCAGCATCTTCTCAGACCATGATGGCATAATATTAGAAATAAACTACAATAAAAACAATCCAAAAAACTCAAACACTTGAAAGCTGAACAGCATGCTACTAAATAATGATTGGGTTACCAATGAGATCAAAGAAGAAATTAAAAACATCCTGGAAACTAATGACAATAAAAACACAACAATCCAAAATCTATGGGACACAATGAAAGCAGTCCTGAGAGGGAAGATTATAGCTCTTCAGGCCTACCTCAAAAAAAAAAAAAAAAAAAACCAAGGAAAAATGGTAATAAATCATCTAACTCTACAACTCAAAGAATGAGAAATAAAGCAACAAGAAAAGCCCAGAGTGGGCAGAAGGAAGGAGATAATAAAGATCAGAGCACAAATAAATGACATAGAGACCAAAAACACAATACAAAAGATCAATGAAACCAAGAGCTGGTTCTTTGAAAGGATAAACAAGATTGATGAACCTCTAGCCAGGCTCACCAAGAAGCAAAGAGAGAGGACTCAAATAAACAAAATCAAAAATAACAAGATCCCACAGAAATTCAAAGGATTATTAAAAAATACTATGAACAACTCTATTCCAACAAACTAGACAACCTGTAGGAAATGGACATATTCCTAGAAAAATACAACCTTCCAAAACTCAAACAGGAAGATTAAAAAATCTCAATAGGCCAATAACTATGGAAGAAATTGAAGCAGTAATCAAAAAGCTCTCAGCAATCAAAAGCCTGGGGCCGGACGGCTTCACAGGGGAGTTATACCAAGCGTTAAAGGAAGAACTAAAAACTATCCTCCTCAGACTATTCCAAAAAATCAAGAGGAAGGAACACTTCCAAGCACATTCTATGAAGCCAGCATTACCTTAATACCAAAACCAGATAAAGACAACACAATGAAAGAGAATTATAGGCGAATATCCCTCATGAACATAGATGCCAAAATACTCAACAAAATTCTAGTAAATTGGATCCAGCAATACATCAGAAAGATCATACACCATGACCAAGTAGGATTTATTCCAGGGATGCAATGATAGTACAATATCCACAAATCAATAAATGTGATACATCACATAAATAAATTGAGAGATAAAAATCACATAGTCATATCAATTGATGCAGAGAAAGCATTTGACAAAATCCAACACCCTTTCTTGATAAAAACTCTTAGCACGGTAGAATAGAAGCATCATTCCTCAACATAATAAAAGCCATATATGACAAACCCACAGCCAACATCTTACTCAATGGACAAAAACTAAAACCATTTTTCCTGAGAACAGGAACAAGACAGGGATGCCTAATCTCACCACTCCTGTTTGACATAGTACTTGGAAAACTAGCCATTGCGATTTGACAAGAAGAAATAAAAGGCATCCAAATTGGAAAAGAAGAAGTAAAACTGTCCTTATTTGCAGATGACATTATACTGTACATAGAAAACCCTAAAGACTACATCAAAAAATAATTAGACTTAATAAATGAATTTGGCAATGTAGCAGGATACAAAATTAATGCCAAGAAATATATGGCATTTCTTTACACCAATAGTGAACTTACAGAAAGAGAAACTAAAAAAGCAATCCCATTAACCATTGCACCAAAAAAATTAAGATACCTAGGAATAAACTTGACTAAGGAGATAAAAGACTTATATGCGAAAAACTACAGGACACTGAAAAAAGAGACAGAGGAAGACATAAACAGATGGAAGAACATACCGTGTTCATGGATTGGTAGAATCATCATCATCAAAATGTCCATACTACCCAAAGGAATCTGAATATTCAATTCAACCCCCATAAAAAAAAATGGCATATTTCACAGACCTAGAACAAACTTTCCAAAAATCCATCTGGAATAAAAATAGACCCTGAATAGCTACAGCAATCCTGAGAAAGAAGAACAAAGTAGGTGGGATCACAATACCAAATATCAAGCTGTATTACAAAGCCACTGTTCTCAAAACTGCCTGGTACTAGCACAAGAACAGACATACAGATCAATGGAATAGAATAGAGAACCCAGAAATCAACCCAAACCACTATGTCCAATTAATATTCAACAAAGGAGGCAAGAGCATACAATGGAGTCAAGACAGTATCTTCAATAAATGGTGTTGGTAAAATTGGACAGATACATGAAAAAAGATGAAACTAGACCACCAACTCACACCATACACAAAAATAAACTCAAAATGGATAAAGGACTTAAACATAAGAGGGGAAACCATAAAAATATTAGAGGAATCCACAGGCAGCGAATTCGCAGACATATGACGAAAGAATTTCTTCACCGATACAGCTCCTAGGGCATTGGAAACTAAAGAGAAAATAAACAAATGGGACTACATCAAAATAAAAAGCTTCTGCACAGCAAAAGAAACCATCAACAAAACAACGAGAAAACCCACTGCGTGGGAAAACATATTTGCCAATGTCATATCTGATAAGGGCCTAATCTCCAAAGTTTATAGGGAACTCATACAACTTAACAAAAGGAAGATAAACAATCCAATCAAAAAAGGGGCAAAGGACCTAAATAGACACCTTTCAAAAGAGGACATTCCGAAAGCCAAGAGACATATGAAAACATGCTCAAAGTCACTAATCATCCGAGAGATGCAAATCAAAACAACAATGAGGTACCATCTCACACCTGTCAGACTGGCTATCATCAACAAATCAACAAACGACAAGTGCTGGAGAGGATGTGGAGAAAAAGGAACACTTGTGCACTGCTGGTGGGAATGCAGACTGGTGCAGCCACTATGGAAGACAGTATGGAGTTTCCTTAAAAAACTGAAAATGGAACTCCCATTTGACCCTGTGATCCCACTTCTAGGAATATATCCCAAGAAACCAGAAACACCAATCAGAAAGGATATATGCACCCCTATGTTCATAGCAGCACAATTCACCATAGCTAAGATCTGGAAACAGCCTAAGTGCCCATCAGTAGATGAATGGATTAGAAAACTGTGGTACATCTACACGATGGAATACTATGCTGCTCTAAAAAGGAAGGAACTCTTACCATTTGCAACGTCATGGATGGAACTGGAGAGCATTATGCTAAGTGAAATAAGCCAGTCAATGAAGGAAAAATACCACATGATCTCACTCATTCATGGATAATAGAGACCATTATAAACTTTTGAACAATAATAGATACAGAGGCAGAGCTGCCTCAAACAGATTGTCAAATGCAGCGGGAAGGCCGGGGAGGGTTGGGGGGCAGGAGGTAGGGGGGTAAGAGATCAACTAAAGGACTTGTATGCATGCATATAAGCATAACCAGTGGACATAAGACATTGGGGGATAGGGGAGGCTAGGGGACTGTCTAGGGCGGGGGGATAAAATGGACACATATGTAATACCCTTTGTAATACTTTAAGCAATAAATTTAAAAAAAATATTTCACAAAGTCAAAAAAAAAAAGGAATTCTTACCATTTGCAGCAGCATGGATGTAACTGGAGAGCATTATGCTAAGCAAAATAAGACAGGCTGCCCTGATCGCTTTGGCTCATTGGATAGAGCATCGGCCTACGGACTGAAGGGTCCCAGGTTTGATTCCGGGCAAGGGCATGTACCTTGGTTGCGGGCACATCCCCAGTGAGGGGTGTACAGGAGGCAGCTGATCGATGATTCTCTCTCACTGATGTTTCTAACTCTCTACCCTCTTCCTTCCTCTCTATAAAAAAACAATAAAATATATATTTTTTTAAAAAAGAGATAAGACAGGCAGTGAAAGAAAAATACCACATGATCTCACTCATTTATGGATAATAAAGAACATTATAACCTAATGAACAAAAAGATAGATACAGAGGCAGAGAAGCATCAAACAGACTGTCAAATTACAGAGGGAAGGCTGGGGAGTGTTGAAGAGAGGGGTAAGAGATCAATCAAAGGACTTATATGCATGCATATAAGCATAGCCAATGGACACAAGACACTTGGGAGAGGCGGTAAGGACATGTGCCAGTGGGTAGGGGAAGCTGGGGGAAGGTCAATGAGGAAAAAAGGAGACATATGTACTACTATTTGTAATACTTTAAACAAGAAAATAAAATTTAATAAATAAATAAAAGATAGATCTCAAAACAAGTTTCTTCTCTCCACCTCCATTATCATCATTAGGAGGCAATAGCCTCCTAACTTATCTCCCTGCCTCTACAGGTTCCACATTCAAAAATTCTTTCTCCATACATTAGCCAGTAAAATTTTCATATAATATGCATCAAATCATGTTCCTATCGTACTTCAAACCCTCCAATGAGAGACATAGTGTTCATGAATTTGAAGATTCAATATGGTAAAGATGTCAATTTCCCCCAAATTGATATAGAGCTTTAATGCAATCCTTATCAAAATGTCTCGAATTTTTTTTTAATATAGACAACATTATTCTAAACTTTACATGGAAATGCAAAGGAGCTAGACTAGGACAAACAATTCTGCATAATAAAATAGGAGCAATCAAGCCACATGATTTCAAGACATAACTATAGTAATCAAGACTATGTGGTTTAGCAGAGATAAGAGAAACAGAATAGAGAATCTAGATATAGACCCACACAAATTTGCTCAACAGAGTTTTGGAAAAGGTACAAAATTCAAACGGTGCTGCAGCAATTGGACATTCGCAGGCAAAAGGATGAACCTCAACTCAAAATTCACACCTTATATAAAATCAACTCAAAATAATCACAGTCTTAAATGTATATCATAAAACTGTATATCAATAAAAGATTTTAGAAAAAACGAGGAAAAAGTCTTCAGGATCTGGGACTAAGCAGAGTTTTTAATATAAGATGAACCATAGGAGGAAAATTGATGAATTGGGCCTCATCAAAATTAAGAACTTTTCATTGGTTAAGGGCATAAGACTTACAAACTTCCAATTATAAGATAAATAAGTACTGAGATGTAATGTACAACATAATGACTACAGTTAACAGTGCTGTATAGTGTGTTTGAAAATTGCTAAGAAAATATATCCTAAAATTTCTTGTCACAAAGGAAAAATTTTTGTAATTATATAAGGAGATGGATATTAAACATTTTGTGATCATTTCACAATATATGTATGTAATTATGCTGTACACCTTAAACTTATACAGGGCTGTATATCAATTATATCTTAATAAAAATAAACATTTTTTAAAACTGCTCTTTCAAATACTTTATTAAGAGGAAGTAAAGATAAGCTACAGATAAGAGACAAGAAGAAAATATTTACAAACCACATAACTGACAATCTAGAATATATATTTTAATTCCACATATAATAAAAATCATACAGTATTTGTCCTTCTCTGTCTGACTTATTTCACTTAGCATAATATCCTCTAACTCCATCCATGTTGTCACAAATGGCAAGATTTCATTTTTTATTGCTGAATAATATTCCACTGTATACTTAATTTTTTTAACAAAGGAATCTATAATATATAAAGAACTACCAGAAAACTCAACAGGGAAAACAAAAACTCCATTTAGAATATGGACAAAAACATTCACAGACATGCATCAAAGAGGATACATACAGAGTGTCCCCCCAAAATGTGTACACACTTTATAGCTGATAGGTCAAGTGATGTCTCTTTCTTTTCAGATTTAACTCATTGGAATTAATAATTATTTGAAGTGTGTATACACTTTTGAGACACCCTGTAGATAGAAAGTAAGCACATGAAAAGATGTTCAACATCATCATCCATTAGAAAAATGCAAATTTTCTTAATTAGATGTCACTGTATACCTATCAGAAAAAAAAGTGACATCATATGTTGGTGCAGATGCAAAGAAACTCTAATAATGCTGTTGGTAAGAATGTAAAATTGTACAGCCACCCAAAAAAATTGTTTTGCAGTTTATTTTAAAACTAAACATAGCCCTGGTCAGGTGGCTCAGTTGGTTGGAGCATCCTCCTGTAGACCAAAAGGAGGTTGCAGGTTCAATTCCCATACTTAGGTTGTGGGTTCGATCCCCAGACGGGGCACATGCAGGAGGCAACCAATTGATGTTTCTCTCTCTCCCTCTCTCTCAAATCAATACAAGCATATCCTCTGGCAAAGATTAAAAAAAAGAAACAACACTAAACACACAACACCATAAGATCCAGAAATAACATACTTGTTTTATAGCAAAGAAATAAAACTAATGTCCACACAAAAACCTATACATGAGTGTTCACAGCAGCTTTTTTTCATAATAATAAAAAACTAGAAGCAACCCAAAAGTCTGTAACAGGTAAGTGGTTAGCAACACTACTAAGGAATAAAAAGGAATAAACTATTGATATACGCAACAACCTGAAATAGATTTCAAGGGAATTATATTGAATGAAGAAAAGATGCCTGTGCCAAATGTTATATATGTATGAATAGAGGCCCAGTGCATGAAATTCATGCACAGGAGGAGGGGGTTGTCCCTTAGCCCAGCCTGCACCCTCTCCAATCCGGGACCCCTCAGTGGATGTCCGACTGCCTCTTGCAATCCGGAGCCACTGGCTCCTAATTACTTGCCTGCCTGCCTGCCTGATCACCCCTAACTGCTCCCCTACCAGCCCAATCTCCCCTCAACTGATCCCCTGCTGGCCTGATCGCCCCTAACTGCCATTGCCTTGCCCCACACCCAGGACCCAGGATTCCCTCCTCCAGCCAGTTGCAGGCACCCAGGACCAGGGCCAGCTTCACCCGGGCTATCCGCAGCCGCAGGGGACCATGGGTGGGCGGCTTCATCTGGGCCACAGTTGCAGGCACCTGAGACTGCAGGGCAGGCAGCTTGCCCCTCTCCCGGGCCACAGGTGCAGGCACAGCTTCTGGCGCCTGGGACCATAGGGTGTGTGGCTTGTCCCTCTCCTGGGCCGCAGGTGCAGCCCTAGGTGCTTGCACCCGGGGCCACGGGGCGGGTGGCTTCTCCCTCTCCCAGACTGCAGCCTGGCTGGTCCCCATTCCTCTCGTGAGCCCATTTTTGCCTGAGTAGTCCCCAAACCTCTCTCCCCAGTGTTGAGTGTCTGAGCCGTCACAGAGTGAGGCATGAGGGTGTGATGACCATTTGCATATTAGTTCTTTATTATATAGGATTCCATTCACATAACTTTCTTAAGTGACAAAATTATAGTGAGAGAAACATGGATGTGAGAGAGAAACATCTATCGGCTGCTTCCCACATGCACCCTGAGCCCGCAACCTGGACATGTGCTCTGACCAGGAATCAAACAGGCGACCTTTCAGTGCATTCAACCAACTGAACCACACTGACCAGGGCAAAAATATATGATATTTTAATATAAAATGGAACAAGGCAAATGCCAGAAGAGAGGAGATCAAAGTAATCATATGGAAGCTAAAAGGAGAGTTAAGTCACATTCAGGACAAATATGGAAACATAAAGGAGGTGAAATGTGAGATAATTTGAAATATTGTTATGAGTTGTTTTTTACTTTTAAAAATAAATACCTTTCTCTTCTAATTACAAAGGCAATGAAAGATTGTTGGTTTACAAACCAGGAAGTTTATAAATTTGGAAAGTAAAATAAGCCAAAATTAATATAAAATAAAATAAGCTCACCCATAACTTTGTTTATCCTCCAGAGATAATAATGATTACTTTAATTTTTCTATATTTTTACAAGTACTACATTCCATTTTAACTATCTGATATTTTATTCTACTCGTCTATTATTATGTCACAAGTATTTCTTACCTTTAAAAAAAGTTTAAGCTTTGCAAATGATTGTCCAATACTAGTCTGTTATTTGTTCATCCATTCTTTCATTCAATCATTCTACCAATACTTATTGCCAACCATATACACTATTGTGTTTCAGTGTCAAGCAAAGTGCCTGACACTTATTGGATGCTCAATAAATATTAGTTGAATGAGTGAATGAATGAATGAATGAATGAATAGGTTTCAGGCACTATGCTAGATCTATAACAATTTTCTTGACCACTTTCTCTAATGTTAAACATAATATTTTCCCCTCTATTTTATAATCAGTGCATTTTTGTGCACGAATTATTTATGGGAATAATTTCAATGGGTAGAGTTCAGAGATGGGGGAGAGAGTCTAGGAAGATATCACCAAATGAAGATGAGACAGAAAGAGCATATTTGCGGGCCAGCAAATAGTTGTTTGGCTGGAGACAAGCTATGGAAGATATGGGAACCAGAACTGAAAAGTGATAATAATTTTTCACATTGGTATAGCAGTTCCTAATTTAAAGAATGCTTTCATAAACATTAGTTTATGTAATTATTTCAGCATTATTTTTTCCAATTTATAAATGAGAAAACTGAGAATTAGAGAGATTAAGTTACCCAAGTTTGCACAGCTACTAAGTTGTGAAAATAAAATTGAGTTTTGAAATATATGTGTAGGAGTTTGAGTTTTATTTTCAGAGCAATGGGAAGTCATTGAAAGGTTGTAGTAGTAGTAGCAGCAGCAGCAATAGTAATAATAGTTGTCATCATAGCAGTAGTAGTAATTAGTATAACTTTTTATTATTAAATAGTTTGACGGCCGAAACCGGTTTGGCTCAGTGGCTAGAGCGTCGGCCTGCGGACTGAGAGGTCCCAGGTTCGATTCCGGTCAAGGGCATGTACCTGGGTTGCGGGCACATCCCCAGTAGGAGATGTGCAGGAGGCAGCTGGTCGATGTTTCTCTCTCATCGATGTTTCTAACTCTCTATCTCTCTCCCTTCCTCTCTGTGAAAAATCAATAAAATATATATTTTTTTAAAAAATAGTTTGACGAACTTAGGGTTTCTCAATCTTGGCACTATTATTATTTTTAATGGAATAAGTCTTTGTTGCAGGCATGGGGGGGGCTGTGCTTTGCATTATAGGCTGCTTAGTAGCTTCCCTGATCTCTAACCACTGCATGCCAGTAGCACCACTTCCCCTCAGTTTTCACAATTAAAGATATCTCCAGACATTGCCAAATGTCCTCTTGAGTGGGAGCAAAATCACCTATGGTTGTCAAACACTGCGTTAAGAACTTAATCGGATTCAGAGTGTGTGTGTTTGTGTGTGTGTGTGCACGCGCGTGCGTGTGTGTGTAGTTCTATGACATTTTTTCACTTATATAGATCCATGTAATCATTGTGACAATCCAGATACAAAGCTGTTCTGTCACCCCAAAGAAACTGGTTGGTATTACCCTTTCATAATTCTCTAATTCCTGGCACCCACTGATCTATTACCCTTTCCTCTCTCTCTAAATCAATACAAACATATTATTTTAAATATCCTATATTTTCTTTCTCTCCATGTCTTGTTCACCCCTGTTGTCCTTGTATGCATTACTTGGCTGAGTTAAACACACTCATACACTCACATACACACTCACATACACAGAGATGGTATGAAAGAAAAAGATAACAGTGAAAAAGGATAAAGAGCCCTAGTCAGTATGGCTCACTGGGTAGAATGTCAGCCCATGAACTGAAGGGTCGCGGGTTCAATTCCAGTCAAGGGCATGTACCTTGGTTGCAGGCTCAATCCTTGGCCCTGGTCAGGGTGCATGCAGGAGGCAACCAATTGATGTGTCTCTCTCACATCAATATTTCTCTCTGTGTCTACCCCTCCCTCCCACTCTCTCTAAAAATCAGTGGAAAAATACCCTCGGGTGAGGGTTAACAAAACAAAACAAAAAAAAAAAAAAGAAGGATAAAGGGACAGGATGGAAAAGCTTTCTCTAAAGAGATAAGAGTTCTGAAGGCCTCCTCAGACAGTGCTCTAGACAGAGAGAGTGTGGTGCAGACTAGTTTCTCAAACCACATCTAAGACCATCAGGTAAGTCTCAGACCCTTCCTAGGAAGAACTTTTCCACCTCAGGGTTTGTCCCTTGGAAATGCCAGATGTGCTGGGAGGCAAATGAGAGGATGGAGGCTACACTGAACAGGCTAAGCTAGTAAAAGTCTGCTGAGTCTTGGCCTTGGGCAAGACTAGCCACCCCTATTCATATTCTTCATATTTAATAACCATTCAACAAATCCTTACTGAATTCCCACTATGTACTCAGAATTGATTGGGGGAACACTAAGAAATGTATTAAATGTAAGGATTTTACAATCTAGTTGAGATATCGAAACATATGCATACCAACACATTCGTGCATTCGTAACTGCATAAATTAAAGGTAATGCACACTCAGGTAATGAGAATCAAATGAATACTTCAAACTGCAAGTGCCGTAAGAGCTTGGAAGATAATGAGAATAGTA
Source organism: Myotis nattereri (assembly GCF_964212035.1). Classification (NCBI taxonomy): domain Eukaryota; kingdom Metazoa; phylum Chordata; class Mammalia; order Chiroptera; family Vespertilionidae; genus Myotis; species Myotis nattereri. The sequence goes on along the minus strand of NC_138078.1, from coordinate 93,825,653 downwards.
CAGGTTGGGTGGGATGGGAAGACAGCCTATAAATGGTGGGAATTGAACTAGAACTTGAAATAGCTGGAAGTCAATGGTAATGGGCACATTGCAATTTTCTTTCATCATAAGGTGGACCAAAAGCAAATTACTTTCCCAGATCATAGCAAGTATCAAAAAGATCATGAAAGGTTTCCCTCTGTAGGAGCCCAGACTTGAGCCCAGGCTGCCCTATATAGATTAAAGAAATCCTTAGGAGTGGTGTTGGATTCCTGCATCTTCACTTGTAGCTATTAACAACAGTCATTCTATAAGTTTTTTGGTCATGATGTGCAAAGATACTAGGCAGAATCGAAAGAAAAAATCATGGAATTTTATCCTTGACTTCCGGTTATGCAAAGAGGCCCAGACTCTGGATGGGATTTTGTGTACAAATGATTTAGTCTCATGAAATAAACCTGAAGGGTCTGTGGTATTCTAAGATAGAATATGAAATGCAAAAAATCAGTCACTTTATTGCCACATAAAATCACCAGCAGTTGCAGATATTTATAAGCTGTCTTTCCTTCCCTCCTGTCCTCTCTAAATGCTAGAACTAGGTATGCAAATAGCTTCAGTGAGTTTTCCTCTCACTTTGTCAGTGAAGACACAGTCTCAAGAGCCTATAGTCCTCCCAAAGGTAAGTATAAGAAGCCACGATATGCCCCTTACATCTTTAAGAAGTAATGCCTAATTTTTAAAAAACCCAAGTTTTGGCTTCTGACATGAATGAATAACTTATTAATGCTAGTTAACAAAAACAGACATCTCCTCACTGGCATTTCATCAAAAGCCACCACACTCTTCATATCAGTCTTAATGACCAGAAAGCCCCTCCACTCCTTTCTCACCACTGGCAACACCTGGGAAAAGTGACCCTTACTTGCAGTCAAAATTAATCTATAAGAACGAATATGCACCCCTATGTTCATAGCAGCACAATTTACCATAGCTAAGATTTGGAAACAGCCTAAGTGCCCATCAGCAGATGAGTGGATAAAAAAAATCTATGGTATATTTACACAATGGAATACTACACGGCAATAAAAAAAAAGACAGAACTCTTACTATTTGCAATAGCATGGATGGACCTGGAGAGTATTATGCTGAGTGAAATAAGCCCAGGCAGAGAAAGATAAGTATCACATGATCTCACTCATATGTGGAATCTAATAAACCAAGTAAACTGATAATCAAAAATAGACCCAGAGTCATAGAGGCATGAACAGACTGTTGAACCTCAGAAAGAAGACAAGAGAGGGTCGGTGGGAAGAGATCAACCAATGAACTTGTATGCATATATGCATAACCCATGGATACAGACAATGGGGTGGTGAGGGTGGGAGGAGGTGGAGAACGGGAGCAGGCTGGAAGAGATTAATGAGAGAAAAAGGAGGACCTATGTAATACTTTCAACAATAAAGATTTTAAAAAGTCATATTAAAAAATACTAAATAGCCGAAACCGGTTTGGCTCAGTGGATAGAGCGTCGGCCTGCAGACTGAAAGGTCCCAGGTTCGATTCCGGTCAAGGGCATGTACCTGGGTTGCGGGCACATCCCCAGTAGGAGATGTGCAGGAGGCAGCTGATCGATGTTTCTCTCTCATCCATGTTTCTAACTCTCTATCTCTCTCCCTTCCTCTCTGTAAAAACTCAATAAAATATATTAAAAAAATACTAAATAAATAAATAAGAATGAAACTTCCATAATATTACAGCTCTCTTGACTCCAAAGATCCTTAAAAACCATCTGAAGATTGCTTCAGTTTATAAATTATTAGCTCCTTCACAAAGGGATCGTTGCCTTGCAGGACTCCTCAGGTCTAAGCCTACATCAGCCAGTTGGCCTTCAGCAAGGAGAAGGAAGGTAAGTGTGCCATCTTGGTGTTGGCAATGCCAAAGCCACAACTAGGGTACTCTAAGCCTCTGTGTGAAACATCAGCTCCAGATTATCCTGGCACTTAGCTCCTGGAGGCTGGTACCTAATGCCTCCAAGTAAGTGGAAATGAAGTACTGATTTATGCCACAATGTGGATGAACTTAGACAACATTATGCAAAGTGAAAGAAGCTAGACACACAAAAAAAACACACATATTGTATAATTCCATTAATTTAATGGGTAAAAGTTACCTTTTGAAATGATGAAAATGTTCTGGAACTAGATAGTGGGGATGATTACATATCATTGTACTAAATGCCACTGAATTATACACTTTAAATAGTTATTATGGTAAATTTCACATTATGTGTATTTTGCCACAATAAAAAAGAAAAAAATGAATTAATCTTTTAGTTCCGTTTCTAGAAATCCTTTGTTTCTTATTGATATTTAGTTATGTATCCCTTGTGTTTGTATATCCTCTTATTTATTTAAACATGGTAAACACATTTTAAAATAGTTTGCATCTGATAATAAGTCTGTAGAGATATACAGATTTATTTTTTGTTTGTGCTAATGTGGCTTTTAAATTGATAGGACTTTAACTGTGAGACCCCTCCAGAAAGGAAAGGATGAGATTTGCTTTTGCCACAAGTCTGGGTTTGCTACCAGGACTGAATTGGACTATGCTGATAGTGTTCATTTGAACTCCAAAGCCACATAAGGGTAGGCTTGTGATTGTAAACATAAAGGGACACTATTAAGAAAGTGAAACGAGGGGAGGCAGGGAAGGGTGGGTGGGAAGAGATCAATCAATGAACTTGTATACATATATGCATAACTCCTGGACACAGACAATGGGATGGTGACGGCCTGGGGTAGGTTGGGGGAATGGGAGTGGGCTGGAAGAGATTAAGGGGGGGGAAAGGAGGACCTATGTAGCACTTTCAACAATAAAGATCAAAAGAAAAAAAAGAAAGTGAAAAGAAAACTTACAGAATGGAAGGGACTATTTGTAAATCATAAAGAGTCTAGTATCCAGAATATAAAAAGAACTCTTACAACTCTATAACAAAAAAACAAACACCCAATTAATAACTGGGGAAAATATTTGAACAGACATTCCTCAAAAAATATACAAATGATCAACAAACAAATTAAAAGATACTCAATATCAATGGTCATTAGAAAAATGCAAATGAATACCACAATGATAACACTTGACACTTATCAAGATGGCTATAATTTTTTTAAAATATAGAAAATAAGTGTTGGCAAGAATGTAGATAAATTGGAATCCTCATACATTGCTGATAGGAATGTAAAATGGTATATATATCTGCTGTGGAAAACAGTTTGGCGGTTCCACAAAAAAATTAAACATAGAATTAGCAAATGATCCAGTAACTCCATTCCTAATACATACCCAAAAGAATTAAAACCATATTCAGACAAAACTTTTTTGAATGTTCAAAGCAATCACCAAACAGTATAAATAACTAAAATGCCCATCAGCTGATGAATGGATAAACAAAACACGGTATACCTGTACAATGGAATATTATTCAGCCATATAAAGGAATGAGGTACTGGTAGAACATGGATGAACCTCAAAACCACAATGCTAAGTGAAAGAAATCAGACACAAGTGGCCATATGTTCCATGATTCCAATTATATGAAATATCCAGAACATGTAATTCCACAAAGATAAAAAGTACATTAGTGTTTACCAGTGGCTGTAAGAAGTGAGGAGGACTAGGAAATGACTGCTAATGGGTACAGACTTTCTTTATAGGATGATGAAAATGTTCTGGAATTAGATAACAGTGATGGCAGCACAACATTGTGAATATACTAGAACTGGCAATATAGTATATTTAGTTTTTAAAAATCATAATAGCTACCATTATTGAGCATGTTCTCTCAACAAAGCATCATTCTAGAAAGATTCAAATCCTAGGCCCAACACTTACTAGCTGGGTACCTTTAGGCAAGTTACTTAACCTCTCTGTGACTCAATAAGGTCATCCATAAAATGAGGATAATACCAGTAGCAGTATCTACCTCCATAGGGCTATTATCAAATTAAATGTGTTAATATATAGACCGCACTATGAACAATATTTGACACATAGTAAGAATTAGCCAAATGTTAGCTATAGTAATAATTTCAATTAATCCTCACAACAACCCCATTAAGTAGTTAGCAATAGTTATTCCCATTTTACAGATGAGAAAACTAAGGCTCAGGGAGAATAAACAACTCACCAGATTAGCCAGCTAGCAAGGATTTAGTCACCAGCAGTCTGGCTTCAGAGTCCCCGCTCTCAACTATTGCCATGCTCTACCTCATATAAATCTGGTATATCATTTGTCAAACCCTTGAATTCATAGCTAGTTTTGTCTAGGATGAGGTTCAGTTAGGTATTTAAGGTTTTCAAAAAGTGAATCAATTTAAGTAAATATGTTAAGTAAACATTACCATGGCTGGTATCCAGGTTTGTGAGGGAGACATGACTGACTGAGACTTACAAAACAGTACAGTACATAAACCATGGAAATCTAAGATGTGACAGAACACACCTGAGCTGTTACCAACGTACTAGCTGGCCACTGCACACCATGCTTAAAACCTGCATGATTCTCTTATGTAATATCTCAATCCAGGTCAAAATTGTTCACCAGGTATCTAGCCAAAAGGAGAGGGAAACCTGTGGAACTCAGCAAGAGCCAGTCTGCAGAAACATCTTGATTAAAGTCAGAGAGGTGCTGTGGGGTTTACATCTTTTTAAAAGTGAATTGGTTGCAATGGTAAATGGGATTGTTTTGGGTTTTTTTTAGTTTCCCCCTTTTGAGAGTTCATTATTGGTGTATAAAATGCCATGGGCCTGGGGGTAGGGGTGGGGGGGTGGAGAGGGTCAATATGGGAGAAAAGGAGAACATCTGTAATACTTTCAACAATAAAGATAAATTTAAAAAATAAGAAATAAAGTGAATTGGTCATCCAACCATCTATTTGCTACTTTCCTACTCACCGCCCTCTGGACTTCTCCATTAGGCACAGTAGTCAGTAACTACGACTTTTAGGAACCCATGAACATTTGTTAATTTCTTTTGAAATCAAAATAAAAAATAATATAATGAAGCCCAGATTATATTTACCTTTATACCAACACAGTTGTAAAATATAATTTTAAAAAATTATGGCCATGGGCAAGTTGCCAGACTTTCCTGGAGCTCAGTTTTGCGTGTGTGGGTAAAAGGGGGGGGGCGGGGGGCGGGGAGGAGAATGAAAATAATGGTGATTTAAAAGACAAAGGTAAAAGAAATTATTTACAGTGCCAAGCAGAGGGCCCATTATTAGAAGTTATTCTTATAATATGAAGGGCATTGAAGAACCTTAGGAGTCTTCAATGGTAGCCTGGCTTTTATTTTATTCAGTAAATAATTCTACAAAAAGGGAAAGGGAGGGGAAGAGGTGGTAGTGGAGAAGGCGAAAACGCTTTCCAGGTCTACTTTACTGCACCGTGCAGTAAAGAGCGCAGCGATCTAGCTCAGCAAATGTTACATGCGCCAGGTTGAAAGCGCCCTCCCCACCCCCCACCCCACCGTGCAGCATACATTCTTGGATGCACTAAGCATTTGGCAGGTTTCTACACTCGCATTCTGACGAGGGTTCATTACTAAAAATCTGAAGTCCTTGTAGCTTTCTCGGGAGGCACGTGGGGTTTCCTGCAACACGCATCTGCTCCTCCAAACCCACCCCCAAACTCTGGCTCCCAAAATGCACGGAAACTGATTTTAAAAACCCTGTGCCATCAGCCTCCAAGCTAATCATTTCATCTTAACCACTAGCTCGATATGCGAGTTGGGCGCGGTTTTTCAGCCCAGACAGTCCTATAAATGGCTCACCAGTTTCTGGGAGGGGAGAGCCGCGCTAGAGCCCAGTACAAAATTTACTAATAACTTCGCTTCAGCGTACTTGGCTGCTGAGGGCTCCACGCTTTCCTCCACCTTACTTCTCTTTTCCGAAAGCAAGGTAGTCCCGCGCGCGCGTTCGCTGGCTGCACCACTTGGAGGGGTGGGCGGAGGAATATTCACTAGACACTTCTCCAAGAGCTCCGAAAACTAATGCGAATTCTTTCCCTCCTCCCGCCTCACAACACGGCTTTCACAGTCCAGCGAGCCCATTCCTCCGATGAAACACTTGGTCTGAGTTGAAGTAGTCAGTTAAGCTGCAAATTGGAATCGCCGTTCCTTACTCAAGCACACCAGCACCACTCTAGTACACTCTCGCCGGCCTATTTTACTTAAACACCCGGTCTTCGAGGGCTACCCCTCTGTTTCCACAATTACCGAGAGAGGTACAGAGTCTGGATGGCGCGAGCGCAAACACTTTGAACTTTCAGAAGGCAACAATGTACCTTTTAAAGGCACGCCAGCTCACGACTAGACGCTGCGGCTAGAACTTCATTTGGACCCGGGGATCGTACGAGCACCAACGCAGACTCTGCAGAAGCTCGAGACTTCATCGACAGCTCTCTAGACATGAGATCTTATTTAGGGAGCAATTACTGTGATGCCAGCTACCGCAACCTAGGAGCTGACGAAGAACTGCGTGGTGAGTGCCTAGAAGGAAAAACCGTTCTGTGAACTCGAGGAGAGGGATTTCCCTGGGCGGGACGTGGGCAGGGTGCTGCGAGGCAGCCGCCACTACTCCTCCACAGCGGCCCCTTGCCGCCGCCAGCCCACAACCGTGGGCGCCAACACCCTGGTCACTCCCTTTTGCTTACACCCCTCCTTAGATGTGCCGCCTACCGAAGGAGGGGGAGACCAGGGGGGAACAGGGTCTGAACCTGAGCGTGGAGCCGCAGCACAGAACAACCTTGGCGTGGGAGAGCCCAGGCTCTTGAACCACGAAGCCCGTCCGGGCGGCGGAGGGGGCGATGGTGAGGGCGTCGGCGGCGGCGGGGGAGTCGGCGGCGGCGGCGGGGGAGTCGGCGGCGGCGGCGGGGGAGTCGGCGGCGGCGGCGGCGGAGTCGCCGGCGGCGGCCAGGAGTTCCAGCAGCAGCAAATGGAGCCTGCCCCCCCAGCCGAGGCTGGTCCACAAGTCGCGGGGAGGAATCCGCGCCGCTACCGAACCGTGTTCACCGTGTTGCAGCTGCGAGAGCTGGAGAACTTTTTCCGTCACTGTCAGTATCCCGACATTTTCGCAAGGTGAGTGGCTTGTTCCGGAGGCACTGTTCTCCAGGGGGGGCTCGGGCTTATACTGAGGAACCTTAGGCTCTTCCTCAGGACCCTTTCCCACCTCTTCTGAACCAAAAGCCACTTAAGGGGCTCATGGGTGCTGGGGTCTACCCTTGCTTTCTGGTGTTGGTCCGTTGTCTACAAGGCTTTCGGGGTTGTGGAAACCGGAGCAGTACTTGAGTGAAGAGAGGCGGAATCTAATTAATCCTGCTTTTATTTAAAATTTTGGTATTTTGCTTATCATTGATTTTTGCGTAATTTTTATAATTTGAATATTGCATGAAAGTATTTATCGTGATAACTTTTGTTTTTTGCATCCTTATATTTTGTTACACGAGAGGAGAGCGCGCCACTGCCTGCCTCTGTATTCAGCCTTCGTCCACCAAAGAGCAAAATAGAATTTCTCTTGATGCTCCCGGGAAATGCTTTGGAGTTTCTCCTTGAGAGTTTAGGCTCCCTTTTATAGTAAACAAATAATCTGGTTAAAAACGCCACTTTAAAGGTGTTGTTTTTATTTTTACCGAGGGACTTCCCATGAGAAGATTTCCAGGGTTGTTTTCTGCTGTTCCACAAACAGAAAAATTGATTGAGTTATATTTAACTAAAAAACACACTATTATATTCCCTTTTCCTATCTTATTTAACAGACAAGTCATCCATGGGAAAATTCTCCTTAAAGCAAGCCTGAAGCTGCATTAGAGACAATTGCACTGGGCGGAGGGGATAGAAATAATGTACATGATATATTTTATTTTATCCACAACTCCAAATACTGAACATTTGCAATTTTCCCCCACAGAGAGCAGATTGCGGGACACCTGAATTTGACTGCAAAGAGAGTGCAGGTCAGTCAATCTTACAAAAACAGTTGGCAGGGCAGCCGTTCTCAAACATGCTTTAGGTTTTGTCCTGTACATTAATTCTCAAGTTGGTGTTTTTTGTTCTTTTCTATTTTAGCAAATAAGTCCTGAACATTGAGCGCTTTGAGGACTAAAAATGGGATAAGTAAGCTCGAGTTTATGAAAATTGCTCATTAACAGAGAAAATAATTTCCTAAAGGGGGGAAATAACACACACACACACACACACCCTCTCTCTCATCTACACACACACACCAATAAATAAAGTTCACCTTCTAACACTGGTATCCTTTAGGAAGGATGTTAGCCCTCCCTAAAGAAATATTTCTGTGTAGAATCATATTGGGCTCAGTCCCACCTGGGAAATATTAAAATTAATGCACTGAAGAGCTAGGTTATAAGAAGTTTCAACTGTAATAAAGTTCACCTTCTAACACTGGTATCCTTTAGGAAGGATGTTAGCCCTCCCAAAAGAAATATTTCTGTGTAGAATCATATTGGGCTCAGTCCCACCTGGGAAATATTAAAATTAATGCGCTGAAGAGCTAGGTTATAAGAAGTTTCAACTGTAATAAATTATTTAAAATATTTAAAACCAGCCCTAGCCGGTTTGGCTCAGTGGATAGAGCATTGCCCTTCCTGGTCGGGGCTCCTGTAGGAGGCAACCAATCGATGTGTTTCTCTCAAATTGATGTTTCTCTCTGTCTTTCCCTCTCTCTTCCAATCTCCCTAAAATCCAATGGAAAAATATCCTTGGGTGAGGAATAACAAAAAACAAAAAAATAATAAAAAATATTTAAAACCAGGCTAAATGAGTGGATTTATAAATATTTAGACATTGGCATGAGAGAGTAATTCACACACAGAACATACTATGTAACTAATGTATATTTAAACTGAGATGGGGAGGGTGTGTAGCTTAAAAGTACAAGTAACTAGTCCTCCTGCCATTGTTTTTAAGTGTGTTTTTTTTTTTCAAAACAGTGTAAAGAGTCAGCCTTAAATTTTAATTTTTTGGAAGACTTTAATGTTAGCCTGAAAACATTGCCAAAATACAGTAATTATTTTGGTAATGGGAAAAGGTTTGCAAGCTTTAGAAAACTATCTTTAAAAAGAAAACAAAAAATAAATAATTTTTAATTTTTATGTATATATGTACATATTTTATTCTGTATTATATTGTGTATATGTATACAGTTAAGGGATAGCTATAAATATTTTGTAAAAATGAGATGCTCTTTATATTAAAACATATTCCATTTAATAATTTACTTTTATTTGAATTCAAAACAAAAAAATTATTGTGAAATGGGAAGAATTGTTGAATTTTAAATAAATGTGTCTTTACCACGAAATATAATAAAATATTCCTTTAAGAACAAAGAAAAGACAGGGAAGGGAGGGTGGGAGGGAGGAAGGGAGAGAGAGAGAATGAGAATTAAGTGGCTGGAGATTTTTAAAAGCTACATGTTATAGTTTTTAGCTAGTAGAATTAATTCTTACTAAGAAAGATGAGCGTATTAACATTTATGCATTTTCTCCTATCACTTCTTTTGTTTCCTGATTTTTAAAAGTTACACTATGATTATTTTTCATTTGCCAGGTTTATAACATTCATGTTTAGTAATAAAAATATATTTCCCATAAAATTTTTTGTTATAATTCTTTCTTTCAATTTTATTTTGTACTAGTTTCAGGTGTACAGCTTAGGGGTTAGACAATCATATACTTTACAAAGTGTTCCCCCCTGACATTTCCAGTACCCCAACTGGCACCATAATTATCACAATATTATTGACTATATTTTCTATGCTTTACTTACATCTCCATGACTACTTTGAAATATCAATTTGTTGTCCTTAGTCCCTTCACCTTTTTCACCCACTCCCCCAACCCCGCTCCCCTCTGGCAACCCCGAGTTTGCTCTCAGTGTCTATGAGTCTGTTTCAGTTTTGTTTGTTCATCTATTTTTTTGAAAAAGAACAATTTTGAACAAAGTTCCAGTGGCCTAAGAAGGAGTGAAAAGGTAGAGAAGAATTGTATACATTCAAATATATGCATTGCAGATGCTACACAAATTCAAGTTTATGAAACTACCAAATGCAGAAGTAAGAAAGTTTTAACATATAAGATTTTTTTTTCCTTTTTGGTGGTATTATTTTGAAAAGGTAGAGGTGGGTTTTCTGGAATTTTATTGGTTGTAGGGTGCTCTCACTTCAGTCCAGATTCTTACCTGTATTAATTTAAAATATTTTTTCATTTACTCAGGCAGTGATTACTAATGTGTAGGTCATGGGATCAAAAAAAGCAACTATTTGAGGTCAGAGAAAACCATAGCTACATCAAAAAACTATATATATATACAAAAAATGTATACACTCTTTAACGGTTGATAACTCAATTTGGAAAATGAAATGTATTTTAATAAACACTGCCTTTATAATTATTCACTGTGTGTATACAAATGGTTTAGTAGCTTGTGCATGCATGGAAACATGCTGCACATCTGTCAGTGATGTACAGAAAAGCAGCCCAGCAAATCAGGCCCCACCGAGCCACCGAGTGCTGGCATCCTAGTACCACAGGCTGGACTATCACTCAGGCTCTCAGGTAGGGAGGATGAATCTTCCACTTCCTCAGGCAAAGTAAACTCTGGGAAAAAGGAAGACAAGGCTCGGTGGGTTGCTTTTCTCCCTCCCTGTGTTCACAAGTCCTCTCAATGAATTTATGAAGAAAAAAATGATCCAAGAAACACAAATAAGGAAAAAAATCTGTTCTCATATAATTCCAAACTCTGTGACATGAATTTCCCTCAAGAAACTTAATAGACACTGTCCTGCTCTTTTTTATTCAAATAGAGTAACCTGTTTTATGAAACTAATATTGGGAATATGGACCTAATAGCAACCCATACCAGAATTTGCCAGATGTGGGCTTTGCTTATGTTTAGAAAGGTTTGACAGCAGGTACTTTTGAATCATTTCAAAGTGAGCATTATTACACTGGCCTTCAGACTATACATTCATGCAACAAAGGGATCCAAATCCTAAGGTGGGAGAGAGAAAAGGTGGCATTAGGTGGAGAGAAGAAGCCCTTTGTCTCACTTAAATTTTGCAGCTTGGGAACTTCCAAAAAAATTAAATGCGCTGGAAACCCCATCAACTAGTATGCTAAAAGGACAGTAAAGTCTGTCAGCTTTTGGTCTGTTTATTTCTTAATAGTTGGCTAGCACTTAGGGAGGAGCCTCTTGTGATCTCTAACCCCACATTGTTGATTAATATCTTCCTAAAATGCATAATTGGAATGATGGGAATCAGGATGCCCTGGTTAAGAAATGGAACTGGTAGAGCCTAGGGCACCGCATCAGTCTGGGTAACAGCAGCCCCTGCCCATCTAAGATCCTGAAACTATACCTAGAGCCAAATGAGCTGACCTTGGCATGAGCCTAGGAGTGACTGGAAGGTAGGGCAGATTGTAGTATACAAAATTGGCAGTGGTGACCATGAGATGCCCAATCTCTTATCTGGGGAAATGGATTTTGAGTTTAGTGAATTTGGATTCAGTTAGGCTAAACTTTTCCTTAACACTAATGGCTAAAATATCAAGGCAGTGTTTAGCAACTCTCAAGTCCCAGCAAGACAAGCCACAAAGTCCCTAGGACCCCATGATCAAGCCTCCCTTACATACCACCTATTTAATTCTTAAGAGGTGTCAGAGAAAGAATGATCCCTTAAACATCATTGAAAGAACACTTCTGTCTAAAAGGGCAGTGTGTGTGTGTGTGTGTGTGTGTGTGTGTGTGTGTGTGTGTATTCAGATGGCTTAGTAGCTTGTGCATGCATGAGTGCAGTGATGGAAACATGCTGCACATCTGTCAGTGATGTACAGAAAAGCAGCCCAGACTGAAGATGGACTTTTTGAATAGGAAATGGTTTCCCTACGTATGACTTTAATCAGCATGACACCTTTATGTCATGCTGAGCTTCACCCTCCTCTACTTCAACCAGGGTGACACTATTCCTGGTGAGAAGAGGGTGGAGGCAGCTGGACAGCTGATGGTCCAGTGTTTCTTTACCCCATTACCAAACAGCATTAACAGCAGAACCCTGGTGCAGTTCATCAGTTATATCTGTATCAAAGACCTAGAAAAAAACCACTAAGGAATACTAAAAAGAAGAGAGACAAATACTAAAGAGAAGAGAGAAAAGCAATGTGCCAAGTTTTGGACCAGGCAAGGCTCATTAAGAGTTAGCTGAAGGAGAAGGTGTGCTGTTTACTTCCCTGAGTTATTTTAGCAATAAATAGCTTCTCCTGATGCAGTGTAAAATCTCAATGGCAGAGTTGCATGTTGTGTGTTTTCTATTATGATATTAACTGTTCAATATACTAAATCAATCCCTTTTTTCCCTCTCACTCAAGGTTTGGTTTCGGAATCGAAGGACCAAGTGGAGAAGAGAATACAGGGAAATGATGTACAGAAATATGGTCCGCAACGCCATGGCCCCCCGTGGGGGGGCAATCTATAATGGGCCCTATGCGGCCATCGCTGTTTTAGAACCTGCATTGAGATATGTTCCTCTGGTGCCGTTTCCAATTATGCAACCAGGGCCACCCCTGCCACATGGGCCACCCCTGCCACATGGGCCACCCCTGCCACATGGGCCACCCCTGCCACATGGGCCACCCCTGCCACATGGGCCACCCATGATGCCTGTGCTACACCCACAACCTGTGGCTCCCATTGCTCTTGCTCCAGTAGATGTGGCATGGGCCCCTGTTGTTGGTGGTAATTTCCCAGGTCCCTTTCACTGAAGTATGATGTTCAAGACAGTTTTCCAAAGTATTTTTTCTGCCTTATATAAACTGCATAGCACATCAAAAATAATTTGTTAAACGAACTTAGTAAATGAAAATTTCAGTGCCTATTGTTATTGTAAGTTAATTGCATTTTCAATAAAAACACAAGTTAACAATATATTGGTTGTGAGTGACAAGTGGGATAAGTAAAGTATGCATGGAAATAGCTAAGGGAATGCCATTCAAGCAGAAGGAGACCTCCTTTCATGTCATACATAGCCTTGAGTGATCAATAGGCTATGCACATCACAAAGTTCTCCAAGTAACCATGGCAGGTTTACACTGACCACAAATTTTACTTCCACATCTCCTCCTCCCAACATCTTCACTCCCACCCTGCTCCATTGGGAGCACATACATGTACAAGATGAGGAAGGGTGAGTCTCCAGTGAAAAAAAACTATTTCCAGGCAAGGCCATGTTCTTTTCATGCCAAGGATTCAACAGCCATGGACTCTAAGGGAAACTTTCTAAGAGTCTACTCACGAGATTTTAAGGGAAAGTGGTGGTCAAACATACATCCATACTCTCCAAATTCTATCACTGCCCTCTATGTTGTGGAGGTGATAGAATAGGAACCATTCTGGTTCAGAGACTACATTAAGATGAGAAAAAGGCTCTTTATTTTCATACCTCCAGGCCAAGCGAACCTATTATTATAGCCTCCCCAGCACAGAGGTGGACAGTCAGACATCAAGTGCATTTGGCACCTTCAACATCCAAGAGATGACCCCCTGAACTGTTCCAGAATAAGCAGTTATTGAACAGAAGCAGACCTTTGCTTTCATGCTGTCTTCATGTAAAATTGCTAGGAGAGAAAGAAAAACCAGCAGGTGGGAAGAGGAGTCCAGGCCTATTAGTTTTAAAACATTATTTTCAGTAGAACTTTGGCTTTTGCTCAATCTCTAGCAATACACAGTAATGTTATGAACATAGTCATGCTGGGAAATGACTGGTATAAGCATTGTTTTTTTAAATTTCCATGAAATAACTTTTTTCATCCCTTTACTGCCAGTTCGAGTGGAAATTCCCTTTTAATCTCTAAATTTGGGCCTTTATCAAAGGATTTCTCATGTTTAAGTGAATGTATAAAATCATACCTGAGCTGGTTTCCCTCACAATTCTGGCAATGCTGACTCTGATTCAAGAACTTTGCTAACACAGAAGTGGATCTACTTAATGTTAATGGGTGTTATTGTGATTGTCTGGAACAGCTGTACATTCCAATCTAGAGATGTAATCATGACAACAAGGTGTTCAAATAGCCAATACTCAAAATCCTTTCACTGTAGTAAAATGATATGGTATATTTTTCTTATTCTAAAGTTTATTTTCTCTTCCCTCCCTCTGTGCTGTAACAAATTGAATGGTAACAAGTAGCTCATGTATAGTCTTTTTCATTGGATTTGGTAGTGAGGGTCTGTTGGTGATCATGGAATTCTGCAGCACCTCTTGTATGTTGATCAAATTCTCCCTTCTAAAATGAAAGCAGTCCATGATATAAAATAGAGAGAAAGGGAAGCATTTTATTCCTTTCTTTCTGTTTTAAAACCATGAGAAGAATATATTTTTTCATAATCATAGAACTCCCACTTGTTTTCCTACCTGGCGAGAAAGTCTGTCCTAAATGTCGCCTGTAGCCCAGACCACTCAAAATTAAAACAGTGTGCTGGCTTTCACCTCAGAACTCCTGAGGAAGCACCTAGCTAGCTAATTGAAAGCGGGAATCAGACTACATTTCCCATGAGCCCACGGGCCTCTTCGCCCACACAGGTTGATCTCTGTGGACGGTGGCTGGAACAGGACAATAGATTTCATGGCAGGAATAAATGCTCTCCCTGTAGCTCTGGTACAAAAGAGGAAGTGGTACTGAGTGCATGCTGAGAAGTGAGAAAGCCACTTAATGGAGCCGGCAACCAATAGAGCAAGAGCCTTGCAGCACTGGGCCAGACTTCGAGTATTTCCAGCGTTGGTATTTCACTCCAGTTGATGTAGCCCAACACCACCACTGGAAAGATCTCAACAAAGGAGACCTACTGCTGAAACTCATCGTGGAAGTTGCGGGTCAATAAATCAGTCACTGGTTTAATCCAAACACCAGAGACATCCACAAGCACTTAGATACGCTAGACTGGGAGCTGTATCGGTAAAAATATCGCTACGACATATGTCTCATATTTTGCTGCCTGCGGATTCCTCTAAGATTTTTATGGTTTTCTGTCTTACCTTTAAGTCCTTTACCTATTTTGAGTTTATTTTTGTGCATGGTGTAAGTTAGTGGTCTAGTTTCATTTTTTTTTTTTTGCATTTATCTGTCCAATTTTCCCAACACCATTTATTGAAGAGCCTGTCTTGACTCCATTGTATGTTCTTGCCTCCTTTGTCAAACATTAATTGAGCATAATGGCTTGGGTCGATTTCTGGGTTCTATGTTCTGTACCATTGATCTATATGTCTGTTCTTGTGCCAGTACCAGGCAGTTTTGAGAACAGTGGCTTGGTAATATAGCTTGATATCTGGTACTGAGATCCCTCCTACTTTGTTTTTCTTTCTCAGTATTGCTGTTGCTATTCGGGGTTTTTATTATTATTATTATTATTATTATTCGAAATGAATTTTTGGAGATTTTGTTCTAGGTCTGTGAAATATGCCACTTATATTTTAATGGGGATTGCCCTGACTCTGTAGATTGCTTTGGGTAGTATGGACATTTTCTTGGTGTTGAATCTACCAATCCATGAACATGGTATATTCTTCCATTTGTTTATGTCTTCCTCTATCTCTTTTTTCAACGTCCTGTAGTTTTCTGAGTACAGGTCTTTTACCTCCTTAGTTAAGTTTATTCCTAGGTATCTTAATTTTTTTGGTGCAATCATAAATGGGATTGTTTTTTAAATTATTCTTTCAGTAAGTTCATTATTGGTGTATAAAAAAAGCCATAGATTTCTCTTTTTTTTATTAGTTAAATCTTTATTGTTCAGATTATTACATTTGTTCCCCTTTTTTCCCCACATAACTCCCCTCCACCCAGTTCCCACCCCACCCTCCTCCCTTACTCCCCACCCACTGTCCTCATCCATAGGTGCACAATTTTTGTACAGTCTCTTCCTGCATCCCCCTCAACCCTTTCCCCCCGCTAGAATAGTCAGTCCACTCCTTTTCTATGCCCCTGATTCTATTATAATCACCAGTTCATTCTGTTCATCAGATTATTCACCTGATTTACAGGTTCACTTGTTGATAGATGTGTATTTGTTGTTCATAATTTGTATCTTTACCTTTTTCTTCTTCTTCCTCTTCTTAAAGGATACCTTTCAGCATTTCATATAATACTGGTTTGGTGGTGATGAACTCCTTTAGCTTTTTCTTAGCTGTGAAGCTCTTTATCTGACTTTTAATTCTGAATGATAGCTTTGCTGGATAAAGTAATCTTGGTTGTAGGTTCTTGGAATTCATCACTTTGAATATTTCTTGCCACTCCCTTCTGGCCTGCAAAGTTTCTGTTGAGAAATCAGCTGACAGTTGTATGGGTATTCCCTTGTAGGTAACTGACTTTCTTTCTCTTGCTGCTTTTAAGATTCTCTCTTTGTCTTTTACTCTTGGCATTTTAATTATGATGTGTCTTGGTGTGGTCCTCTTTGGATTCCTTTTGTTTGGGGTTCTCTGCGCTTCCTGGACTTGTAAGAATATTTCTTTCACCAGGTAGGTAGGGGAAGTTTTCTGTTATTATTTCTTCAAATAGGTTTTCAGTATCTTGCTCTCTCTCTTCTTCTGGCACCCCTATAATTCGGATGTTGGTACGCTTGAAGCTGTCCCAGAGGCTCCTTACACTATCTTCATACTTTTGGATTCTTTTTTCATTTTGCTTTTCCAGTTGGGTGTTTTTTGCTTCTTCGTATTTCAAATTGTTGACTTGATTCTTGCAATCCTCTAGTCTGCTGTTGGGTTTCTGTATAATATTCTTTATTTCAGTCAGTGTATGCTTAATTTCTAGTTGGTCCTTTATCAAAACCTCGAGGGTCTCATTAGATTTCTTGTAGGTCTCATTAAGTTTATCGGCAGTTTCTAGAAAATTCTTGAAAAACCTTAAAAGTGTGGTTTTGAACTCTATATCCAGTAGTTTGCTTTCCTCCATTTCTGTCATTTGTGTCCTTTTTCTTTGTCTCCGCATTTTTTAAAAATATATTTTATTTATTTTTTACAGAGGGGAAGGGAAAGGGATAGAGAACTAGAAACATCAATGAGAGAGAAATATCAATCAGCTGCCTCCTGCACACCCCCCACTGGGGATGTGCCCGTAACCAAGGCACATGCCCCTGACCAGAATCGAACCCAGGACCCTTGAGTCCGCAGGCCGACACTCTATCCACTGAGCCAAACTGGCTATGTCTCTGCATTTTTTTATGCTTCCCTGTGTTGATAAAGTGGTTTTCTGTGCTAAGTGTCCACTAGGGCCCAGTGGTTCAGCCTCCCCAGTTACCTGAGGAGGACACTCTTGGTGCACTCCCTTGTGGTCTTTGTGCACAGTCTTGTTGTAGTTAAGCCTTGATTGTTGTTGGTATCACTGGGAGGAATTGACCTCCAGGCCAATTGGCTGTTAGAATCAGCTGTGTCTGCAGTGGGAGAACTTCTGTGCTGGAGACACCCCTCCTGGGCAAGACTTGCTTCAATGGGACTTTGGTGGTCACTGAGTCTGCCCCCTGAGTACGTCCTTTATGGTTCCATGGAGCTGCAAACTGGATGGTCCCACTCTGACCTCTGGGTACATTGGCTCCTGGATCTCTAGGGAGGTGCTAATCTAGCCTCTGCCTTAGGCTATCCAGCAAAAGCCTCCCTGCAGGGCTTGGGCAGGGCAGGTCCCACAGGATCAACAGGGCGGGGCTAGCAGTTATGGCTGCTCTCAGAGGCTCTGCTTCTCAATGTCCCAGTAATCACTGCAAGTCCCTCCAAGAGAAAGCTGCCCTTGAGTTTCAACTGATGGCAGGCAGTCCTGCTTCTCCTGTATGAGTCTGGGTCCCCAGAGACTCGCCTGGAACTGGAGCTCAGAGCCTGAGACTCCCTCCTAATTGAAAACGACAACTGTGCCCTCAGCCACCAGCCCTCTCCGCATGCGCCTCCGCAACTTAGTATTTTACTTCTGCACTGTGCCTCCTCTGCGTCTCAGTATGCTTTTCTCTTTCCTTCTAGTTGTAGAATTTCCACTCAGCCAGCCTTCCTGTGGTTCTGGATGATGTCCGTTCCTTCTTTTGGTTGTATTTTTGAAGTGGTTGTTTGAGGCAGCAAATTCCGGTGTTTACCTATGCCGCCATCTTGGTTTCTCCATAGATTTTTTCGTGTTAATTTTGTATCCTGCTACATTGCCTAATTCATTTATTAAGTTTAATAGTTTTTTGATTGAGTATTTAGGGTTTTCTATGTACAATAGCATGTCATCTGTGAATGACAGTTTTACTTCTTCTTTTGCAATTTGGATGACTTTTAATTCTTTTTTTTGTCTAATTGCTATGGCTAGCATTTCCAGTACTATGTCGAACAGGAGTTGTAAGAGTGGGCATCCCTGTCTTGTTCCTGTTCTTAGGGGAAATGGTTTTAGTTTTTGCTCATAAAGTATGATGTTGGCTGTAGGTTTGTCATTTAAGCTTTTACTATGTTGAGATATTATTCCTCTATTATCACTTTGCTGAGGGTTTTTATCAAGAAAGGGTGTTGGATTTTGTCAAATGCTTTTTCTGCATCAATTGATATGATTACGTGATTTTAATCTCTCAATTTGTTTGTTTTTTTTTTGTTTGTTTGTTTTTTTTTAAATTTATTGCTTACAGTATTACAAAGGGTATTACATATGTGTCCATTTTATCCCCCCGCCCTAGACAGTCCCCTAGCCTCCCCTATCCCCCAATGTCTTATGTCCACTGGTTATGCTTATATGCATGCATACAAGTCCTTTAGTTGATCTCTTACCCCCCTACCTCCTGCCCCCCAACCCTCCCCGGCCTTCCCGCTGCATTTGACAATCTGTTTGAGGCAGCTCTGCCTCTGTATCTATTATTGTTCAAAAGTTTATAATGGTCTCTATTATCCATGAATGAGTGAGATCATGTGGTATTTTTCCTTCATTGACTGGCTTATTTCACTTAGCATAATGCTCTCCAGTTCCATCCATGACGTTGCAAATGGTAAGAGTTCCTTCCTTTTTAGAGCAGCATAGTATTCCATCGTGTAGATGTACCACAGTTTTCTAATCCATTCATCTACTGATGGGCACTTAGGCTGTTTCCAGATCTTAGCTATGGTGAATTGTGCTGCTATGAACATAGGGGTGCATATATCCTTTCTGATTGGTGTTTCTGGTTTCTTGGGATATATTCCTAGAAGTGGGATCACAGGGTCAAATGGGAGTTCCATTTTCAGTTTTTTAAGGAAACTCCATACTGTCTTCCATAGTGGCTGCACCAGTCTGCATTCCCACCAGCAGTGCACAAGTGTTCCTTTTTCTCCACATCCTCTCCAGCACTTGTCGTTTGTTGATTTGTTGATGATAGCCAGTCTGACAGGTGTGAGATGGTACCTCATTGTTGTTTTAATTTGCATCTCTCGGATGATTAGTGACTTTGAGCATGTTTTCATAAGTCTCTTGGCTTTCGGAATGTCCTCTTTTGAAAGGTGTCTATTTAGGTCCTTTGCCCCTTTTTTGATTGGATTGTTTATCTTCCTTTTGTTGAGTTGTATGAGTTCCCTATAAATTTTGGAGATTAGGCCCTTATCAGATATGACATTGGCAAATACGTTTTCCCACACAGTGGGTTTTCTCGTTGTTTTGTTGATGGTTTCTTTTGCTGTGCAGAAGCTTTTTATTTTGATGTAGTCCCATTTGTTCATTTTCTCTTTAGTTTCAACTGCCCTAGGAGCTGTATCAGTGAAGAAATTGCTTCGGCATATGTCTGAGATTTTGTTGCCTTTGAATTCTTCTAGAATTTTTATGGTTTCCTGTCGTACATTTAAGTCCTTTATCCATTTTGAGTTTATTTTTGTGTATGGTGTAAGTTGGTGGTCTAGTTTCATTTTCTTGCATTTATCTGTCCAATTTTCCCAACACCATTTATTGAAGAGCCTGTCTTGACTCCATTGTATGTTCTTGCCTCCTTTGTCAAATATTAATTGAGCATATTGGTTTGGGTCGATTTCTGGGCTCTCTATTCTATTCCATTGATCTATATGCCTATTCTTGTGCCAGTACCAGGCAGTTTTGAGAACAGTGGCTTTGTAATACAACTTGATATCTGGTATTAAGATCCCACCTACTTTGGTCTTTTTCAGGATTGCTGCAGCTATTCGGGGTCTTTTTTTATTCCAGATGAATTTTTGGAGAGTTCGTTCTAGATCTCTGAAGTATGCCATTGGTATTTTAATGGGAAGTGCGTTGAATTTATAGATTGCTTTGGGTAGTATGGACATTTTAATGATGTTGATTCTACCAATCCATGAACACGGTATGTTCTTCCATCTGTTTATGTCTTCCTCTATATCTTTTTTCAACGTCCTGTAGTTTTCTGAGTAGAGGTCTTTTACCTCTTTAGTTAAGTTGATTCCTAGGTAGCTTAATTTTTTTGGTGTGATGGTAAACGGGATTGTTTTTATAATCTCTCTTTCTGAAAGTTCACTATTGGTGTATAGAAATGCCTCAGATTTCTTGGGGTTAATTTTGTATCCTGCTACATTGCCAAATTCATGTATTAAGTCTAGTAGCTTTTTGATGGAATCTCTAGGGTTTTGTATGTATAATATCATGTCGTCAGCAAATAAGGACACTTTTACTTCCTCTTTTCCAATTTGGATGCCTTTTATTTCTTCTTCTTGCCGAATTGCAATGGCTAACACTTCCAGTACTATGTTGAACAGGAGTGGTGAGAGGGGGCATCCCTGTCTTGTTCCTGTTCTTAGGGGAAATGGTGTTAGTTTTTGTCCATTGAGTATGATGTTGGCTGTGGGCCTGTCATATATGGCTTTTATTATGTTGAGGTATGATCCTTCTACTCCCACCTTGCTGAGAGCTTTTATCAAAAATGGGTGTTGAATTTTGTCAAATGCTTTTTCTGCATCAATGGATATGACCATGTGGTTTTTTTCTTTCAATTTGTTTATGTGATGTATCACGTTTATTGATTTGTGGATATTGTACCATCCTTGCATCCCTGGGATAAATCCTACATGGTCATGGTGTATGATCTTTCTGATGTACTGCTGGATCCGATTTGCTAAGATTTTGTTGAGGATTTTGGCATCTATGTTCATGAGGGATATTAGCCTGTAATTCTCTTTCATTGTGCGGTCTTTACCTGGTTTTGGTATTAGGGTGATGCTGGCTTCATAGAATGAGCTTGGAAGTGTTCGTTCCTCTTGAATTTTTTGTAGTAGTCTGAGGAGGATAGGTTTTAGTTCTTCCTTGAATGTTTGGTAAAACTCTCCTGTGAAGCCGTCTAGTCCTGGGGTTTTGTTTGCTGGAAGCTTTTTGATGACTGCTTCAAGTTCTTCCATAGTTATTGGCCTGTTGAGATTTTTAGATTCTTCCTGATTGAGTTTTGGAATGTTGTATTTTTCTAGCAATTTGTCCATTTCCTCCAGGTTGTCTAGTTTGTTGGAGTAGAGCTGTCCATAGTATTTTTTAACAATCATTTGTATTTCTGTGGGGTCTGTTGTTATTTCGCCTCTATCGTTTCTGATTTTGTTTATTTGGGTCCTCTCTCTTTGCTTCTTGGTGAGTCTGGCTAGAGGTTTGTCAATCTTGTTTATCCTTTCAAAGAACCTGCTCTTGGTTTCATTGATTTCATGTATTGTTTTTTTGGTCTCTATGTCATTTATTTCTGCTCTAATCTTTATTATCTCCTTCCTTCTGCTCACTCTGGGGTTTTCTTGTTGCTCTCTTTCTAATTCTTTGAGTTGTAGAGTTAGATGATTTACTACCATTTTTTCTTGTTTTTTGAGATAGGCCTGTAGAGCTATAAACTTCCCTCTCAGGACTGCTTTCATTGTGTCCCATAGGTTTTGGGTTGTTGTGTTTTCATTGTCATTAGTTTCCAGGATGTTTCGAATTTCTTCTTTGATTTCATTGGTAACCCAATCAATATTTAATAGCATGCTATTCAGCTTCCAGGTGTTTGAGTATTTTGGGTTTTTTTTATTGTAGTTTATTTCTAATATTATGCCATCATGGTCTGCAAAGACACTTTTTATGATTTCAATCTTCTTGAATTTGTGGATACTTTGCTTGTGACCCAATATATGGTCTATTTTTGAATATGTCTTTTGAGCATTTGAGTAGAATGTATATTCCCTGGCTTTGGGGTGAAGTGTTCTGAAGATGTCTATTAAGTCCATCTGATCTAGTGAGTCATTTAGGATTGCTGTATCTTTGCTGATTGTTTGTCTAGAGGGCTTATCCAGTGTTGTCAGTGGTGTATTAAAGTCCCCTACTATGATTGTATTGTTGTCGATCTCTCCTTTGATATCTTCCAGGAGTTTTTTTATGAATTTGGGTGCTCCTGCATTGGGTGCATATATGTTTACCAGAGTTATATCTTCTTGTTGTATTGATCCCTTTAGTATTATGAAGTGGCCTTCCTTATCTCTTGTTATGGCCTTCACTTTGAGGTCTATTTTGTCCGATATAAGTATTGCTACCCCAGCTTTCTTTTCCTTTCCACTTGCCTGAAAGATATTTTTCCATCCTTTCACTTTCAGTCTGTGTGAGTCCCTTCTAATGAGGTGGGTTTCTTGTAGACAGCAGATGTATGGGTCATGTTTTTTTACCCATTCAGCCACTCGATGTCTTTTGTTTGGAGCATTTAGTCCGTTTACGTTTAAAGTTATTATTGAAAGGTACTTGTTTGTAGCCATTTCTGTTTTTGTGTGGCTGTTTTCTTTCTGAGGTTTTTATTTCTTATTTTTATACCAGTCCCTTTAGCATTCCTTGCATTGCTGGCTTGTTGGTGATAAACTCCCTTAGCCCTTTTTTGTCTGTGAAGCTTCTTATTTCCCCTTCAAGTTTGAATGATAGCCTTGCTGGATAGAGTATTCTTGGATTCAGTCCTTTGCTTTGCATCACTTTGTAAATTTCTGTCCATTCTTTTCTGGCCTGATGTGTTTCTGTTGAGAAATCATTTGACAATCTAATGGGAGATCCCTTGTATGTAACTTTCTGTCTCTCTCTTGCAGCCTGTAAGATTCTCTCTTTGTCCTGAACATTTGCCATGGTAATTATGATGTGTCTTGGTGTGGGTCTTTTCGGGTTCACCTTGTTTGGGACTCTCTGGGCTTGTGTGACTTTTTTCTTCCCCACCTCAGGGAAGTTTTCTGATATTATTTCTTCTAATAGGTTTTCTAATCCTTGTTCATCCTTCTGTTGTTCTGGTACCCCTATTATTCGTATGTTGTTTCGTTTCATGTTGTCCCAAAGCTCCCTTAGGCTCTCCTCCTGTCTTTTAATTTTTTTCTCCAATTGCAGTTCAGTTTGGGTGTGTTTTGCTTCCTTGTCTTCTAATTCACTAATTCGGTCCTCTGCTTCTCCTAGTCTACTGTTGATACTTTCAATGGAGTTTTTCATTGCAGCTATATCACGCTTCATTTCTTCTTGGGTCTTACTTAAGTTGTTGATTTTTTCATCTGTTTCTTCTAGCTTCTTGCAGAGGTTGTCGATTTTTTCCTCCATCCGGTTTATGCACTCTAGGACTCTTATTCTGAATTCTTTTTCTGTCATGTTGCATGCCTCTGTATCACTTAGCTGCTTTTCTGGAGAGTCCTCCTTTTCTTTCCTTTGGGGGTTTCTTTGTCTACCCATGTTTGATCTCACTGACATATCTAGACATTGAGTCATTCAGTGGTTGCTCCCTTGGTGGCAGTGACTCCTTGGTCTGTGGTTGCTCTTCGGGCTGTTGCGGTAGCAGCTGCTCTTCGGGCGGTTGCGGTAGCAGCTGCTCTTCAGTTGGCAGCAGCTCCTCTGGTGGGTGCTGTTCACAGCTCTGGTGGCTCTTCTGGCTGGTGGGGCGAGGTTTCACGTACAGCTGCTGTTCCTCAGCAGAGGGTGTTGGTGCTCAGGAGGTTGCTGTTGCTTGGATCTGCTTTCCAGGGGAGTTCTGCTCTTCCCGGCTGCAAACCGTCTCACCAGCTGAGCAGTTTCGCCAATTCGGGGTGGATGTTACTAGTTTCAGCTGCTCACTCCATTTGCTCCAGGACACGACCTGGGACGCGTCTGCCTATACCGCCGCCATCTTCCTATTCTGCCTCTTTTATTCTTGGTTTCTTGAACCAAAGGGAAGAGATACTCAGGGTTGACCGTAATGTTCCTTGGAACTGGGATCACTTTGTTCCACGGCACCCTTCAAGCTTGTTCAATGCCACACTGTGGGAGAGTATTAGAAAGCTGTTTGAAGTTGCTGAAGAAGATGTCCTGATGTTATGTAACATTTTAAATGAACTCCTCTGTGTAGCATGGTAGCAAAGCGATGCATCAGGACATTTACTGAACTTCACTGGTCATTAGATTACTCTTTCATTTTATTCTCTAAATTATCCAAATAGTCCAGACTTAATTTGAGTTACCCTTACAGACCTGGAGCTTCCGGGGCCAGCGGGAGCCGCAGAGTGAGGCGGTGAGTAGAGCTGAACTCTCAATTTGTTTATGCGAGGTACTAGTTTTTAAGTGTTTGATAAATTAGCTCATAGGATGAAAAACCAAGAGACCATACAGCTTGTGTGGCTGGCTGAATTTTGAAATTCCACAGAAAACCTATTGTGCCTTTGATATTTAAAATCTTTAGAATGGGAATTAGACTGCTCTTTTATTTCAAAATATAAAAGATACTTTCATTTTATTTCATGCATAAAATATATAGGAACAGTGATCATGAGCCATATATTGCGAGGATAACATGAGACAGAACTAGTCTAAGGGGCTGGTCAGAGAAGGAATAAAATTTCCTTTTGCAAGGGTACATTGATGGAGATAGTGTTACTATAAACTGCCCCAATTTGGGTAGCTCTCATTTCTTGAGTCTTTACTTTGTGCCAAGTGATTTTCTAAATAATTTAAATAGATGACATTATTAAATTCTCACTTTAACCCTAAGAATTGGGTGCAGTTATTCCCATTTAAAGAGGAGGAAGTTGTTGCCCATTGTCACAAAGTATATAAAAGCTAAGATTTAAAGTCAAGTCTGTCTGACTACAAAACCCTTGTTCTGTCAAGTTTAATACAGTGTTAAAGCAATGAGATGTCAGTGTTAGTGTAATCTGGCTTTCAATCCTAGCTCTGCCATCTCTCAGCTATTTGTTCTTGGAAAGTTACATAAATTCTATGTCTTTAGCACCATTCTCTGTAAGATTGGAATAGAGAACTGACTAGAAGAATAAACAATGTAACAATTTATGGACCTACTATAAGCTCTAGCCACAGAGTAAGCACTCAGGAAATGCTCACTATTACTCCATACTACCTACTATCATCCTATATACTAAAAGGATAATGTGCAAATTGACCTAACGGCAGAACGACTAGTTGCTATGATGAGCACTGACCACCAGGGGGCAGATGCTCAATGCAGGAGCTGCTCCTAGCCGGCAGGCCCTCATTGCCTGATCCGGGCCTGCCTGCCAACCTCTCAGTCCCTTCCCCCAGAGGGCAGGCTCTAATCACCCATGGGGAACAAGGAACCAGGGGTGGGTGGTGGCAGACATGGGTGGTGCCAGGCCAAGGCCCTCGCCCCAGTTGCTCCACACACAGAGGGCAACCTGAGGCAGGGGGCAAGGTGGGACTGGCAAGCAGGCGGGAGCAGCCAACCTCTCAGTCTCTCCACCCTGGCATGCACACCCGATTGCCCAATGGCAAACGGGGAACCAGGGTGAGTGATGGCAGGAGGAGGGTCAGCTGCCAGCAGCCAGGGAAGATGGCCCTGATCACAGGCCAGACCTAGGGACTGTACTCATGCACGAATTTCATGTTCTGGGCCTCTAGTCACATTATAATTTGTCATGCCACCCTTTACATGTGGCACAATGGAAAGAGACCTGATTAAGACTCAGGCATTCTGGGTTCTTGTTTAAGCTCTATTTACCATCTCTGAAATTTAAACAAGCCACTTAATCTGCTGTATCTATGTTGATTCATATAAAATCATAAGAGCAAAACCCTGCCCCATGTATACAAAGTTTTTCTAGGGACCAAATCAAATAATACATTTTTTTTTTAAATCAGAAAAGTATAAAGGGGCAAAGGTGTTATACAGATCTAAGGAGTTGTTCCTTCTGTTACTTGGTAGAGATCAGAATATCTTGTTTATATTTCTACTCCTATTTCTCTTTCTAAGACTAACCCTTCCCATTTCTTATTTCTCCCAAGTGAAAGAGAACAGAAATTAGATTAGGTGAATTACATGGAGAAGATTGATGACAATAAAGAATTGGTCATGTTTTGGTTGTAAAATGATACTGTGGTTCTGTTTATTTAAAAAGATATATCTTTTAGAGATATATACTGAAATATGGATACATTGGCAAGATGTCTGAATTTTCTTTAAAATAATCCATGGGTTGGGGAGTGGTGTGTTAGAGAATGGGTGAGGGCATTCATATAACAAGATTGGCTAAGAATGACAATTGTTGAAACTGAGTGATGTATGCATGGGGTTTATTTTATGATTCCACTTTTGTATATGTTTTATATTTCCCATAATAAAACTTAAAAAAAATCAAGGGTTGCAAACTCAAAAGCCAACAGAGCCAGCAGGTAACATAAATGAAGGAAACAAAATGGATGGGGACTATGGAGAACCTAGAAAGAATACAGTAGTCTCCCTTTATCCTCTGTTTTTTCCCCAACAATTTCAGTCAACTGCAGTCTGAAAATATTAAGTGGAAAATTCCAGAAATAAGCAATGCATAATTTTTAAATTGTGTGCCATTCTGAGTAGTGTGATGAAATCTAGTTATTTTTGCTTTGTTTCATTTAGGACGTGATTCATTCCTTTGTCCAGCTTATCCACGTTGTATACACTACCTTCCCATTAGTCATTTAGTAGCCCTTTCTGTTATCAGATCAACTGTTGTGGTATCACAGTGCTTGTGTTCAAGTAACCTTTATTTTACTTAATAATTGCCCTAAGTATAGGAGTAGTGATGCTGGCAATTCAGATATGCCAAAGAGAAGTCATAAAGTGCTTCCTTTCAGTGAAAAGATACATATGTACAGGAAAAAAACATAGTATATAAGGGTTCAGTACTATCCACAATTTCAGGCATCCACTGGTGTTCTTGGAACATATCCCCTGAGTATAAGGAGAGAGGATTACTGTATGTCTCATCCAAAGGGTATTCAGCTCCAGCTGACTTGCTGGATGGGAATGTGGGGCTGGGCGGCCAAATTTTCCAGTTTTTTCAAGAGAATCCAGAAATTTCAAAAAATTGTAAATGAAATCATATAATCCTTAAATGTTGGCAATTAATTAAAATATGTTTTACTGACACTGTAAACACTAAAACAAGTCTGAGAACCAGGTTCAGCCTGCAACTGCCAATTTGTAACCTCTACCTGAAAGGCTAATTTGAGGCAATTTTCACAACTTGGAAGCAGTAGAAAGTAATGGAAAGTTCTTCCAAAATCAACAGAATTAGAATGCCCTGATCTTCCTCATTACAAGTCCTGCTCCCATATGTGCTTTGCTCTCCACCCCTCATCCCTATTTGCATTTCTCTAACATTATTCTTTACTCTTATTACCTAGTTATCTCAAATCCCTGACTACTAAGGAGCAAGACATCAAGAGTTTCCAAGACAAGAGACCTCACAATAACAAATCAAACTGACCTGACCCTGCTTTCTGGCACATTTTGCTGCTCTTCTTAATGATAAGCAGCTATCTTAGGAAAGTCTTAAGAACCATTACACCTCAAGGAGTAATGGGCAAAAGACTAGGAAGGGCAGGGCATCCTAAGAAAGGAGCAGGTATTGTGTTATCCTTGAAACCCAAAGTAGTCACTTCTCACTGATAGTCCAGAGAGCAGGCAATTAGTGTGTATTTCCTAATCATAATGGTAGAGGGCGCTTATGGGTCTGTTTTGAGATCCCCACTCTCCATTCATTCCTTCTTCCATGACTATAAGCTTATGAGATGTCTGGTGGGGTATAATGTTTTTCTTTGAGAGGCTTCCTATAGATGCGATGTTTTAAGTTGAGATGAGAAGGAAGAGCAGGGGTTAAACATCTGAGAATAGATGGAAAAGCATTTCGGGCAGAGAGGACAGTGTGGGCAAAATTCCCAATGTAGGAAAACACTTGACACTTTTGAAAAATTTACAGAAATTCAGTGTAGCTGTAGAAAATAGAAGAATGGATAAAGATATGGCTAAAGTAGTAGGGAAGAGCCTTGTCAATTAAAGTTCCAGTGGAACTCATATAGTGAAAAATATTAGGGTCAACCAAGTTGTCCAAAATATTGTATAGCAGGTAACTACCACTTATTTTCATTTCTTAAAAACTGGTATTGTACTAGAGCAGTGGTTCTCAACCTTCTGGCCCTTTAAATACAGTTCCTCATGTTGTGATCCAACCATAAAATTATTTTCATTGCTACTTCATAACTGTAATGTTGCTACTGTTATGAATCATAATGTAAATATCTGATATGCAGGATGGTCTTAGGTGACCCCTGTGAAAGGGTCATTTGACCGCCAAAGGGGTCGCGACCCACAGGTTGAGAACCACTGTACTAGAGGATGTGTCTTGAGAACATTATCCTTTTTAAAAATGAAAATTCTAACCCATTTTAACCAGATGTTGCAGAGAAAACCCAAGTATAGGAAAATACCATTCAAATAAAAAAAAATTTAAAGAGCATAGATCTTTATGTAATTTTTAAAAGGAAGGAAAAAGATGTGAAGTTTGATCTAGGTGTTGTTTTCAGGTATCTGTGTTATCACAATACAGTAACAGTAATGGCCAGTTTGTTCTAAAGCAGGGGTCCTCCAACTTTTTAAACAGGGGGCCAGTTCACTGTCCCTCAGACCATTGGAGGGCCAGACTATAGTTTAAAAAAATATGAACAAATTCTTATGCACATTGCACATATCTTATTTTGAAGTAAAAAAACAAAACGGGAACAAATACAATATTTGTATTTGCATGTGGCCCGCGGGCCGTAGTTTGAGGACCCCTGTTCTAAAGTCTTTGAATTAGCCCTAGAATATGAATAAATATGAATAAGAAGAAAAGGAATAAAAGTTAGGGAGGGGAAGTAGATTAAATTACTGACACAAATCCTTTATTCCACCTTGTATCCATATCCTTTGTAATGAGATTTTGCAGTTCCTCCTAGTAAAAGCCAAGTGTCCTTCACCACTCCTTGACTTTGGGCCTAGCCGTGTGACTTGCTTTCATGAAGTGACAGTGTGCCAGTTCTGAGCTTAGACTTTAAAAGACAGTGCATTTCTCTCTCTCTCTCTCTCTCTCTCTCTCTCTCTCTCTCTCTCTCTCTTCCTCCTCCCCCCTCTCTTATTTACATACTAGAGGTTCGGTACATGAGATTCATGCACTGGGGGGGCGGGGGGCCTCAGCCCAGCCTGTGCCCTCTTGTAGTCCAGGACCCCTCAGGGGATGTCTGCCTGCTGGGATTGGGCCTAAGCCACCAGTCAGGCATCTCTCTCACAGTCCGGGACCCCTCTCTCCTTACCACCTACCTGCAGTAGAGGTGGGAGAGGCTCCCGCCACTGCCACTGTTCTCACCAGCCATGAGCCTGGCTTCTGACTGAGCAGCGCTCCTCCTGTGGGAGTACACTGACGATCAGAGGACAGCTCCTGTGTTGAGTGCCTGCCACCTGGTGGTCAGTGAGCGTCATAGTGACTGGCCATTCCACCATTTGGTCGATTTGCATATTAGCCTTTCATTATATAGGACTAGAGGCCCGGTGCACAAAAATGTGTGCACTCGGGGGTGTCCCTCAGCCCAGCCTGTGCCCTCTCGCAGTCTGGGACCTCTCAGGATATGACCAACTGCTGGATTAGGCCCGCTCTCTGGGGGATTGGGAATAAATTGGCAGTCAGACATCCCTCTGGCAGCCTGGGAGCCCTTGGGGGGTGTCCACTTGCCAGCGGGGAGCAGGCCTAAACTGCAGTCGAACATCCTTAGTGCTACTGAGGAGGCAGGAGAGGCTCCCACCACCACTGCTGTACTGGCAGCCATCAGCCTAGCTTGTGACTGAGCAGAAATCCCTCTGTGGGAGCGCACTGTCCACCAGGGGGCATCTCCTGCATTGATCGTCTGCCCCCTGGTGGTCAGTGTGTGTCATAGTGACCAGTCATTCCTAGTCGTTCTGTTGTTAGGGTCAATTTGCATATTACCCTTTTATTATATAGGATAGAGGCCCGGTGCATGGGTAGGGGCCAGCTGGTTTGCCCTGAAGGGTGTCCCAGATTAGGGTGGGGGTCCCGCTGAGATGCCTGGCCAGCCTGGGTGAGGGGCTGAGGGCCGTTTTCAGGCTGGCCACACCCCCTTCAGGGAGGTGGATCCTGCTGGGGTGCCTGGCCAGCCTGGGTGAGTGGGTGATGGCTGTTTGCAGGCTGGCCAAGCCCCCCAGCAGGGACCTTCACCCCATGAGGGTGTGGCCAGCCTGGATGAGGGGCTGATGGTTGTTTGCAGGCTGTCCACAGCCCTTTCAGGGTGGGGTTCCCCACTGGGGTGCCTGGCCAGCCTGGGTGAGGGGCTGATGGCTGTTTTCAGGCTGGCCACAGCCCCTTCAGGGTGGGGTTCCCCACTGGGGTGCCTGGCCAGCCTGGGTGAGGGGCTGATGGCTGTTTGCAGGCTGGCCAAGCCCCCCAGCGGGGACCCTCACCCCATGATTTCCATTTTATGATTATGAGCTTGACTATATTACTACTAGAGGCCCGGTGCATGAAAATTCGTGCACTGGGCGTGGGTCCCTCAGCCTGGTCTGCCCCCTTTCACAGTCTAGGAGCCCTCAGTGGTTGTCCTACTGATGGATTAGGCCTGTTCCCTAAGGGAAGTGGGTCTAAACTGAAGTCTGGCCTCCTTCTGAGGGAGGTCACCAGGCCGATCAGGGGAAGGTGCTGCCCCCATCACCCCACTGCTGCTGCCACTGCTGGCCACCATGGCTGCCAGCCTTTGGCTCTCACTTCTTAGCACTAGCTCCACTCTCCTCCCACTGGTGGGTGGGGGGCAATCTGTGGCCAGGCCAGCTGGGGGAGGGGCTGTGGGAGATTGAGGCACAGAAGGTCGCACCCCATCCAGCCTCTCTGGGGGCATGGTGCTGGGACCGGGCCTGTGCTACTGCCTCTGTGGCTGCCTCTGTGGAAGGGTCAGCACTGGGACTGGGACCACACAGCCCCCTCTCCCACTGCCTCTACAGAAGGGGCCACAGAGCTGGACTGGCCAGCGCCATGGAATCTCCCACACCATTGCCTCTCCTGCGCTGCCTCTGCGAAAGGGCCCGTGGTGCTCGACTGGCCCTTGCCAAGGCCCCTCTCATGCCTCTACCTCTCCTGTGCTGCCGGCCCTTGGCCCTTGCAGCTACCATGGCTTTGTCTCGAAGGATCTCCGGAAGATGTCTGGTCTATCTGGTCTAATTAGCATATTAGTCTTTTATTAGTATAGATAATATTCCATTATGTGATATACTACATTTGATTTGTCCATTTGTCAGTTGATAGACATTTGGGTTTCCACAGTTATAATGAATAATACTGCTATGAACATTTGTATAAAAGATTTTGTGTAGATATATGTTTAAGTCTCTTAGGTATACATCTTGAGTGAAATTGCTGGGTCATATGGTAACTCCCCATTTAACCATTTGAGGAACTGCGAAGCTATTTTCTAAAGTGGCTATACAATTTCACATTCCCACTAGCAGTGCGCTATTTTTCACATCTTTACCAACACTTTTTTTATTATAACAATCCCAGTGTGTGTGAACTAGTATCTCACTGTGGATTTGATTTGTATTTCCCTAATGAATAATAATGTTAACTTTTCATGTCCTTATTGAGGATTTATAGATCATCTGGGTAGAAATGTTTATACAGATCCTTTGTCCACTTACCTCTTGTGCCTATGCCGTGGCCAGGAGAACAGCCTACCCTGGGTAGCCAGTGCATCTTCATCCTGAGCCCCAGAATGAACATACCTGGAGCAGATCAGAACCAATCATCAGTGGTGAACCAATCCCCATCAGATTCATAGCTTGAAGCATAGCTTCCCAATCCACCTTTCTAGATCAGACAACCCTAATCTATATATATAAAAGCTAAGCGACCAGAATGACCAGAATGACGGGAGAGATCGGAATGACTGGTTGCTATGATGCCCACTGTGGCTGGCCAACAGGCCTGATCGAGGGCGGGGCCAGCTGGCCAAACTCTCGTGGCCCCCCCCCACCCCCATCAGGGGCAGGGCCTGCCAACCTCCCATGGCCCCACCCTCCACTGGCCCAGCCCTGATCAGGCCCTGATCAGGCTGGCTGAACCGTACCCATGCACAAATTTGTGCAATGGGCCTCTAGTTGACATATAAAAATAAATACTTATTATTGTGTCCCAATGAGATTTTGTGCTTGGTTGTTATTCATCAATACTTGATTATACTGGAGGGAAGAAAAATAGGTGACATTCCTAATTATGAATGGCAACATCTATATAGAACTGATGATAGCAATTTTTGCCTCCTACCTCCCCTCTGCCTCCTAAAATAAAACAAGAATATATTGTCTACCCCTAGGAACACCTCTAACAGGTACCTAGGTACCTTTTGAATGATCTCATCTCACACTTATTATTACACTGTTAGTATTTCCTTTTAAGAAGTGCCTGAAAATTAAAAGTAATTCTATAATAGATATTTTAAGTCATCTAAATATATAATAGTAATGTATCTACTTATTATAATCCTATTACTATTAGTACTTAGTTATGTTTCCCTTCTGTCCATCCACCCTTATGACTTACCACTTCTACCCTACAAAAAAAAACTGGATAAGAAAACTATAGTACATTTTCCTCCTTTGCTCTTACCACTAAGAGCTCTAGGACATTTCTACCAATCTAGAAAAATACAAAATTGTTAAATAATTTTAAAATTATTCTTTATTATTAGACTAGAGACCCAGTGCATGAAATTCATGCATGGGTGCAGTCCTTAGGCCTGGCTGGCAACCGAAGCATGAGCGTCTGGTGTGGAAGGGCATGTCCCAGCTGACCTCTGGGCCCTGGGCAGCACCTGGCCCCCCGGACCAGTGAGACCCCCCCTCTGCCTGAGTCATGGTGCCTGAGTCCCAACGCGGAGATGCAGTGAGGCGCAGTTGTGCTGGGGCACAGTGTGAACCTCTGGGCCACCCAGCGGTGCCGCACAGAAGGCAGTGTACGCTCTCCCGGCTGACCTCACAGACTGGCTCCAGTGCAGACCGACCACAGAAACCTGACCAGCCCCTGCAGTCCCAGGGACTATGGCCCAGCTCACCCAGAAGAGGCCACGCGGGTCTGGGGCGGGCTCCTTGCAGGTTCCCAGCACCTGAGTGCGGGGGCTTCCCCGCCGTGTGAGCCCTGGCATCCCGGGGGAGGTTAGCAGGGGGAGTGAGAGTGAGCTCAGCAGACACCCCGCATTCTCACTGCATCTCTGTCCCTGTCACCCCCATCCCCAAGTAGCCGGCGAGAGGTCGCAGCACATTGCCAATGGCCGCCATGTTATGCACTGCCCCCTGGTGGTCAGCACACATCATAGCGAGTGGTTGAACTCTCGGTTGAACAACTGCCTGAGGGTACAATTTGCATATTAGGTTTTTATTATATAGGATAATACTGGGTATTTACAGCAACACATTGCCAAATATCCTCCCCTTGGCAATGCATTAAATAAACAGGAGACCTTAGGAGAGGAATGGAAAATAGTAAGACAAGCAAGCCTGGTAATTTAAAAAATAAGTTCACCAGTGGAGTCTTTTTTCAGTGGGAGGAGCGACTCTAAAACTCTCCTCACTGGTAGCTTTACTCATTAGTCTAAAATTAAAGTCCAATCAATCATGGAAAAGAAGAGCCATTTAACAGAGTGAGCAAACTGACATCAGGTACTGTATAGCAAGACACATACTACATAATTAAGTACACTTTCCATGAGCAGCTGATCTGGTATGTCTAACATCTTATCACTTGGCTAAGAAGAGCTGGCTGTCACCTACAAGCAAAGGATAAATCAAATAAATTGTGATGTTATCTCCCTAAATACTAGTAGTTAGATGGTAAATGGGCATGGTACCTAGAATTTAGTAACAGTTAGGAGTAATTTATTGAGATAATTTCTTTTGGTCTGAAAATCACCTGTCTCCTGTAGCACAGACAAATAAAGCTGAGTCTAACAGAAAATGGACATGACAATCTCACTTTTACATAGAGTTAACAAAATGGAAATACAATAGATACATATTATAAGATGTATAGCAAACAGTTCCCCCAAAAACTTGTTTTTATACTGTCCCAAATCAGTTTTTTTTCCAGATTCTATTAGTAGCAAAAAACAGTTTTTAAAAATCAAAAACAACAATAAAACAAATATTAAAATATTTAACTTTTGAGATAATCTCAACAAATAAATTAGGACCAAAGCTAGGCCATTATCTCTGGTTGAGACTATCCAGTGCAAACTTTTGGGTTCCTCTATGAGTTGCTGAAACACAGAGTTTAAGCAATCAAAAATCAGTGTAATCACCATATTAACATCTAAAAAAGAAAAACATTTCATCATTTCAATGAATACAGAAAAGGCATTTGACAAAAATCCAACCGCCATTCCTAATTTACAAAAAAACAAAAACCCCAAAACCTCTTAGCAATAGACATAAATTTCCTTAATCTGTCAAAGGAAAACTATGAAAAATATACAGGTAATATTGTAATGGTAATACAGTGAATGTCTTCCACTTTAGAATGGGAACAAGGCAAGGAGGAAGTTGAGAGACTTGAAACTACATCTCAATTTTCTCTGTGAATGAGGTAATGTTCTCTACTTATGTATGCCCAGTTTTCTCAGTCTATCACTCTCATATTATTCATAAATTTTGCAATACTTCACTAAGCATCACTGTGCCAAGCACTATACATAAGTATTTCTGCTCTAGTGAGGCAAGAGTTTTCAAACTTTTGTATGCATCCAAATTATCTGAGAGCCTGTTCAAATGCATATTTTCTAGGCCCTACCTCCAAAAAATTCTAACTCAGTAGGTCTGCAGTGAGGCCGGGGAGTTGGGGAATCCATTTTAAAAAATACACTTTCCCTCATTCCCTGATACTGATGCAGGTGGTTTCTGGACTCCATTAAATTTCTGGATAAATACTGTAGAAACGGTTATAAGACATTATGAATATGGCAGCCTAATTTTGCTCTAAGGTCATTGAATAATGACCCTGTTTCCTAGTGCTCCAGCTACAGGGTCATCTGTTTATAGCATCCTAGTCCACAAAGACACACTCTTCTTCAAACTTTCTCTGCACCTGCCTCCCATGACACCATTCTATTCCAGGCTTCCTCCCTTTTCTCATGCTGCCCACTTGACAGTTTGGATAAGGACTGGCTCTGTATTGAGACATGTTGAATTCCCAAATGAAGAGGTATTTTGTGGAACACTCCCTGCTGAAATCTTATTTGCTTGTGCTTCTCCACCTTCCTGGCCTATACCTTCTCTGAAAGAGCCAGAGCAGTGCCTGCTATTGGGATCATCTTTCTTTTTTAGCAGGGCTATCTACATGGTTTTCTGTATATGATATATGTAATGAAGACCACTTAAATCCAGGACAATTGTATGCAGTGAAAAGATACACTAGTAAACTGGACTAAATTACAACTGTTTTCTATCCACATTGATTTGCTTTGTACATGTCAAGTGCAGTTGAAAGAGCAGCATGATGTCTGATAGGCCCTGAAAAGTGGCACTTGCTGTAATTAAAATTGAGCACTATTATCATTTACAGATTTATTCTGTTGAGAATCAATAAGGGCTAAAAGCTTTAAGCTGATGCTAATCACTTTTGGTTCAATAATTCCATGTAGTCAAGTTATATTTTTCCCTTTGTATCTTACTCATTGTATCTTCTTGGGCAGCAAAACACAGGGTGAGGAAAAAGTAGGTTTACAGTTGTGAGTACATGAAACAGTTTATTCTTGTATTAATCATTCTGAAAACCATGTCATTTCATGACACCTCTGCTTGAAACCTGTCAATGGATCCCTATGACAACCAAGTGTCCCAGCTTCCTGGCCTGGTATTCAAGGCCTGCTAGGAATTGGTCCTCACTTATTTATTCAGCCTTGTCTTCTATTCTCCTTGCATACCATATGTTCCAAATTAGATTACTAGCCTTTTCCCAAATGAACCCATATTTTCACTTATCCTCCCCTTCACTATTAATATTTCTCAGGACCAGTTTAAAAGTTTCGCTGCCACATAACACACTAGAAAGTCTTCTCCTTTCTCTTTCGTAGCACTTAATTATAATACAATTTTAGAAATATTTGATTTGTATATTGTTTCTACTCGAATTTTAAGCTTCTTTATAGTGTGAACTATCTGTTTAATCTGTGATTTAAGCAAAAATTGTGGTTTAGCATGCAGCCACTGGAGCAGATCTGTGCAGTGAAAATACAATGTGATCCACATAAGTGATTTTATTTTATTTTTTTAATATATTTTATTGATTTTTTACAGAGAGGAAGGGAGAGAGATAGAGAGTTAGAAACATCGATGAGAGAGGAACATCGATCAGCTGCCTCCTGCACATCTCCTACTGGGGATGTGCCCGCAACCCAGGTACATGCCCTTGACCGGAATCGAACCTGGGACCCTTCAGTCCGCAAGCCGACGCTCTATCCACCGAGCCAAACCGGTTTCGGCGAGTGATTTTAAATTCTCTGGTAGCCATGTTAAAAAAGTAAAAAGACACAGATAAAATAAATCGTAATCATATATTTTAACTCATATCAAAACATTAGCTTTTCTGCATGAATAATATATTATTGAGATATTTTTATTCTTTCATACTGTTTTTGAAACCAGGTGTTTTTAAATTTACAGAACATCTCAATTTGTACTGACTACATTTCAAGTGCTCAATAGCCCCATGTGGATAGTGGCTACCACACTGTCCATGGAAGTTCAGGAATCTTACTGCAGGGGCTCAAATCCCCGTTCTGTGGCTGTTAGCTATGTGTTCTGAACTAATTGCTTAACCTCTCTGTGCCTCTCTGCATGTATCGGTAAAATGGGAACAATATAGTACTTACCTCATAGGGTTGCAGTGAAGATAGATGAGAAAATATGAGTAATGAGCTTTACATGCAGCTTAGCACACAAGGAAGTGTCATTACTAGGATCATCTTTGTAGTTACTGCAGGGACCAGAGAGCATCCATGGTTGCCAAGTAATGCATGTTTATTGAATTGATCTAAATTCTGCTCATAGTTCCTCAAATAGCGGAAGGATTCAAAGGTATTGCTTAAGAAAAATTAACATGAAAGTATAAATTATATTAAAGTGAAAAAATCACAATGAAATATATATTTTTAATGTATTTAATTTTCAGCCTCTCAGAATCTCCCTTCTCCCTGGCCCCAGGAAAAGGACTTCCTGTTATTCAGATCACTGGCTCTCAACCCTGGCTGCATATTGGAACAATATGAGGAGTTTTAAACTCTACTGCCTGGGTTCACTCCCCAACAATTCTGATTTTTTTGGTCCTGGGTGGGGCTTGTCCATTGTTAGTTTTAGAAGTGTCTAGGTGACATGTAGCCAAGGTGATCCAGATCACCTTACTTTGAGCCATATTTCTGAGTGCTCCATAGACCACCTACATCAGAAATACTTGAGGCACTTTAGTTTAAAGGGCAGATTCCTAGACTCCACTGCAAGTGTCAGTCAACAATATCTGGGACTGTGAACTACCAGCTTATCTTTAAAACAAGCTTCTCAGATGACTTTGCCTTTCTGGAATTCTTGCCACCTTCCCTCTACACTGCTCCCCAGCCATTATGTCATGGAACACTTCCAACTGCACATGCTCAGTTAGAGGGTGGCCTATTGTCCATAGTTTCTGGATAAAAAAGACCCTTTTCCTATTCAGTGAGGTGTCCCCATGTCCTCCCAAATGTGGTTTCTATGTGGTTAAAATTTGAATTCACTGCTGTGACCTCTCAGAGGCCTGGTTCTTCCTTATCTCCAATCTCAGCAACAGGAGGGCTGTCATCTGTTAGACAAGGAGAGCATGAAATCAGGGAAGGTGTCACAAAGGAGGCTGCACTTGAAATGTGCCTTGTGAGATAGGACAGGATTTCCTCCAGGCAGAGATGGCAGAAAAAGGCAACAGTATGAGCAAAAATGTAACTTACTATGAGAGGTTAAAAGTGTGGGCTTTGGAATGAGAGGGCACTCCAGTCCTGCCCGTTTTCAGCTCCATCCATGACTCCACCCCTCTCGCCCAGCATCCTTCTAGTCTTTTCTGCTGTATAATACTACTGTAAACAGTTATACCTACTCAGGTAGGTGGAAAGGCTTTTCATATATTACTTTATATTATTTTTTTCTTTCTTTTTTTTTTAAAATATATTTTATTGATTTTTTACAGAGAGGAAGGGAGAGAGATAGTTAGAAACATCGATGAGAGAGAAACATTGATCAGCCGCCTCCTGCACATCTCCTACTGGGGATGTGCCCGCAACCCAGGTACATGCCCTTGACCGGAATCGAACCTGGGACCCTTCAGTCCGCAGGCCGACGCTCCATCCACTGAGCCAAACCGGTTTTGGCTATTTTTTTCTTTCTTGGCATTAAAAATAGCTCTCCTTTAATGAAACACTTCTTGGTTCTCTCTTTTGTGAAATGCTGAAAACCAATGCCAAAGAATATAAGCTGTGTGATGGCAAAGACTATGCCTGTTTATTTACTGTGTATCCCCTCGTACTTAACACAGTGTTCCTCGCATAGAGTAGGCATCCAGCAAATAATGCTGAATGAAGAAGCAGCATCTGAGTTTTCTTTTGCTTGATGAGAAGGATATAACAGGAAGTCATTTCATGGTATATTTAGTAAATAATGTATTACTTATCTATTGCTGCATGATAATTTATGACAAACTTTAGCAACTTAAAACAATACACATTGATTATTTCAGTTTCTGTGGTTCAGGAATCTGTACATGACTTAGATGGGGTGCTTGAGCTCAAGATCTCTCACCAGGTTGCAGTCATCTACAGGCTCCACTGGGAAGGATCCACTTTCTAGCTCACTAAGAATTGCAGGCAGGATTCAATTCCTCATGGGCTGTCATACCATGGACTGTTGTCTCTCACTTCCTTGCCAAGTGGGCCTCTCTCCACAGAGAATGTCACAGGATGGCAGCTTATTTCGTCAGAGTAACTGAGAAGACGAGAGTACAAGTACAAGCAAGATAGCTGTCATAGTTTTCTGTAATTTAATGACAGAAGTGACATCCCATCACTTTTGCTGTATTCTAACAGAAGTAAATCACTAGGTCCAGTCCACGCCCAAAGGAAGGGGCCTGAACAAAGGCTTGAATCACCACGATCCTTGAGGGTCACATAAGGTAAATACTATAAATATAGTATTGAGTTGGTTTGAGTGTGGGGTAAAGAAAGAAATTCATAGAAGATGAAACTGGAAAGTAGATTGGGGCCCATCAGAGCATGGAGGCTCATGTGTTGTAGATTGTCTGGACTTTGTTCTGACCCTCACTACTCAAAATGTTGTTCATGGATCAGCAGCATTCATATCACTTGAATAGCTGTTAAAACTACAGAATATTAGACTATGACCCCTGACCTACTGAATTAAAATCTGCATTATAACAAAGTCACTATATAAACCATCTTTGATGATGGAGGTATGATGATATGTCTCTATAGTAGTAGCCTCTTACTGTATGTGGCTATTTGGTACTTGAAGTGCTGTTAACGGGACCAAAGAACTAAACTTTAAATTTTAATTTATTTAAATAGCCACATGTAGCTAGTAATTACCATAATGGACAACACAGCTCTAAAATACCTAAAAAAAAAAAAAACCCCACACATACCAAAAAAAACACACCCACACAAAAGTTTCAAGTAATATCTAACATTTATTAAACACTGAAGATTATGGAAAAGCATGAATAAGACAGGCTTTATTACACAAGCTTAATTAACTCACCTTGGACTAAGAAATGAAAGAATTTAATATCACAAAAGGAGTTTTGAGACTGAGGTTGATTTCAACCTCTAAAATTAAAAACAAAAGAAAAGCAGCTAAGACGTTTCTGAAGGAGCGAGCAACCACCTCCCTCTAGTGGCAAGAGAGAAAGTTGCTGTTGAAAAGCCGAACTGCTTCTGTATCTATATATAAAACTGCTCACAGCCATTTCTTTTATATAATTATAACTTTAAAAGATTCTAGATCAATATATAAGGAAAATAGATCTGATTTTTTTGTAAATAAAAGTTAGACCTAATTTTCACTTACTATGAATGCTAATCTCTATAGAAATTTGATCTTTCCGGAAGAAAATAATTTGCCAATGAAATTTGAGAAATTGAGGCTTTTACAAAACACAAGTTTATGAACCCTTAACCAAACTGTGAGCAAAATAAATTGAGAGCAGTTCTTCTCTCTTGATAAGTGTACTGGGATGGAATATGACAAGGAGTGGATTCAGCAGCAATGGAATTTGTAAAAACTCATGGTACATAAAAAATTAACATATTACAAGAGTTCTTAATAACCAAAACAACGCTTTTCATTCTGATATTGTTTCAAAAGACAGTTCTGTCACATTGCCAGTTTTCATTACAACCATACATACTCATTTAGATTTAAATACTGAACTACTAATTTCAAGTACAAGAAGAAATTCAAAATTGAAATGACTTGTGTTACACCTATTGTTTTTCCCTCACAGCTTCAGGAAAAATCTTATGTCCACTGTAATAAGTACAGAACGTACAGAAGACAGTTATATACAAAAGTGCATTAATATAATAATACATTTAGCAGAAACACAGGAAAAAAAATCCTGGTTAACAATCTGATATATTACACCATTTAAGACTACTTGAAGAGTCTCCAAATGAGTCAAATTACTACTTGCTTTGGTTATGATATTGACGCTATAGAACTAACCTTTGAAACCAAAAAAAGGAAAATTTTAACTATCTGTGAAATGCTTCACATATACTTGTGTTTATCCTTAATAGCTTTTGACAACAGTCTTATAAAACTCCCAACACAAAGATTCAGAATGGATAATACCTATATCTAAATTAGAGTACTTAAAAAGGAAATTAAATTGATCCACTACAGAAGCAGACCTGGTCTGCTCTATTCCTAAAAGCCTGAGCTAGATAACGTACCCCAAAACTTCAACTTAAATCCAACTGGTCAACTACCATTAAAGATCAAGCAGCTCCACAAAACAAGCCATGGTTTCAGGCCACTGTTCCTTAGAACAATTCAGAATATGTAAATATTAACTTGTCATTTATACAGATTAAGTCTACAACTATCTTTATATAGTCAAAATGTCTAAGTATAATTAGAGCAATTCTCCTCTTTTCCACTCGCATCCCTTACCACAACGAAAGAACACATATTTCCATAGATTCCACTGACCAAAGATGCAACATCGAAACTTGACAATAAAGAAAAAGTACTACATATTAAAGTCTGAGAAGACCAAACCAGTTTTTCTGAGTTCAATATGAATGTCAATTAAAAATTAATTTACCATAACGTGAACTAGGTTAAAACATTAATAACCTTAATTTAAAATATAATTGTGAGGGGGCTGAGAATAATGTTATTAGAAAAAAATGAAAATAAACTGTCAGTGAATGAACTCAGATCTTCAGCTATACCATGCAACTTCCTTACTCTTAATATCCAGCTAATTAGAGGAATTTGAGTTCCTTCTACACCTTTTGGAATAAGTAAATTATTTTCCAAAGAAATAAGAATTAAGCGTTCTAAGGAGGTATGCTCCAGATAGTATGCTGACAGAGATGCCTAGGTCTAAATACCTCTCAGATGCTTCTTACCCATTTAACATAATTTCATTATAAAGACAAAATTTATCTTACTTTGTCAGACTTAAAACAAATCCAAAGTTACCACAGTCCCTGTATACACAAATACTTATTTTCTAACTAATAGTCTTTTTAAGGATTAAATTTACCTATAAGTTTAGACATGTTGAATGTCAGTGTGCTTACCATTAATACTATTATTTAAATGCAACTTGGAATTTTCCTAATAACCCTCTAAAACTATAAACTAACTTTAAATAACTCCCTTCCAATTCCAAACAAACATTTTTCTTGGAGATAGGAGTGCTAAAAGGTGATTTGTTAAAGGAGAGAGGAGTGTTCAGGCTATTACACAAATAAATGCAAAGAATCCCTAAAGTTAACAAAAGAATAAACTTGCTATATAATCTCTGTTCTGGAAGTACTTTTGCATTAAAAATTATCTTTCCAGATATTAAAGAATTATCTGGTTTTAAAAAGTATTTTGGCTTATGACATTCCTCAGGGGGTGGGAGTGGGGGCAATAAAAGAATACATTAAGCTATGTTTTAGATAACTTTCAATATTCTTCAATGACCTAGATGGGCCAAAAAAAAGTTAGGCAAATGAAATTTAAAATCTGAAGGTGTTTTTTTTTATACACGTTATTACCAATTTATTGGTTCAATTTAATGGCTTTGCTTACTGATATCCAACAGCATGGGCATTTTATAAAATTAATTATAACATTCAGATTATTTCTTAGTTTGGAAAAGCTTGATATTGACAAAAAAGTAGAGTTCACCTTTAAGGCACATGAGGCTATATAGAGTGAGCCATGAACAAAAATCTCTGCTAGAGAATCTAGAAACAAGACTTCTATATTTGTTAGTTACTAGTAACTAACATTTTTAGCCTAAATATTAACACATTTGATAAATTTCACAGTTTTTAAAGCTCATCAGAATCTGGATACCTTTATACTATAGGTTCTTTGAATTTTTTCTTTATGAGGGGATTTAGCACATTTAAAAACTATAAAATGAGATGTCCACCGAATCCATAAATGATAGGTCAGTTTAAGTGATTAATTCATCAGCAATATTAACTTAATGATAAAGACTGAGGAAATGGACAAAACCACCACAGCTTAACAAAAAATGAGACAAGTCTTATGAAAGCAAAAAGGTGTTACTTTAAGTTCTTATTGGGACAGAATGAACTAGCCCTTTACACTCCACTATGTCTTAAACTATACCACCTTACTTTAATTCCATTGAAATACTGTAGAAAAAGACATGCCAT
Organism: Myotis nattereri; assembly: GCF_964212035.1. Classification (NCBI taxonomy): domain Eukaryota; kingdom Metazoa; phylum Chordata; class Mammalia; order Chiroptera; family Vespertilionidae; genus Myotis; species Myotis nattereri. The sequence goes on along the minus strand of NC_138078.1, from coordinate 93,782,396 downwards.
TTTGTTTAACTCAAGATTCATACTTTAAAAAGCTGTAGTGGGGACTGACAGACTTCTCTTTTTTCCATTTTATCGAGATATAATGACATACATACAAGATATCTAATAAAATGTTTCCAGATAAATCTGAGGGGACTTTATCATGTTCTCCATTAACAAGGCTTAGTTAGGGCTTAAAAGAAAAAAACAAAAAAAAAAACAAAACAGAGCTGGGTTTCTTTTGATTTGATCTCAGAGATATACCAGATTGAATAAATTATTACTTATTCCAAGAAAGAAGTAATTCAAACTTACATTATCTACATAAGGCATTAAAACAGAATAAGAAAATAGCATGTTAACAAAGACTTTTTGTCTTTTTCTCCCGAGTTTTTTTGAAGGGGGATGGAGAACACTGTAATCTCCCTCTTTAATCATAAGCAAACCCAAGTTGTGTTACTTTTTTTCATTTTAATCAGAGGAAGTATTTCAATCTCCTTCAAACCAACTTTATGAGTTATCTTTAATTTATAGTACTGTAAAGACAGTCCATCCAGATCTACACAAAATTTCATGGCACACTTTACCATAAACTCTCAAACCTTTATATACTTTTAAAATTGGCTTTGTGGTGCTTTGGTAAACTTGTTTAATAGTGACCTACGTTAAATCTGAGGTAATAAGACTATGTGATTGTTGGGAGAGTAGAGGAATTGGTCTTATTACATAACAACCCTGTTTAGGATTTTCTTTTACTGGTCACTGTCAAGTAAAATGTTTCCAAGTATTTAACAGATCAAGTCTGCTCTGCGCTCTCCAAAACGGGCCTGTTTTCCTTGAAGAGTGAAGAGAACAATCATTCTCTGAAATTTCTTTTTGCTAAGAGCAAATAGAGAATTCAGCTGTATTTATTCTTCTCTCCATTTACTCTCCCGATACTTGAAAAGGAAAACACAAGGAGGTTGACCCTTCCACCTTCCTCAGAGTATTGTTGGGTCTATCCCCAGGCTCTCGTTGGGCCCTCTCGGCTGGTTAGGAGCACCAAAGAGGAGGTAAGAGGAAAGTCAGAAAGACTATTCCAACTGATAAACATATACTAGTACACATATACACTTCTTAAATTTTAGTAACATTTTAAAGTATGAATTTAATGGTCTTCAAAATGTTACAGGCCTCAGCAAAGCTGCAATATATCAATTTTTATCCTCAGTTTCAATTCTTTAACCTTCAAGGAACCAAAATGAAATCAAATTTTCAAAACACATGACTGTAAGCAAAGGTTATGCCTTTATATTTAGATTAAGAACTTTAAATTAAGAATTTAAGCCATTAATCTTTATCTTAACAAGTTACTTGGTATAATAAGTTAAAAAAAAGTAGAAATTCCCATCAACCTCTGACTCTAGCTTTAAAGATATGGACTGCAACTCCTATAGTATCACAATTACCTTTCAAAAGTTATCTACAATAAAATAAAAATTATGAAGGTCAGAAAGCAGCTTGATTGTCAGTAGTATTAGTTTCCAACTTCTTTAATCCATATGAATGATTAAAGATGTGTGGTAGAAGTAAAGGAGTCACACTACTGCGAATGTTCATAACAAACTCTCCATAAAAGCATTAAAGAAACTATAATTTCACATTTAAAATTAGTTCTATTTTAACCGCCAACAAGCTAAGGTTTTTCCTATTATCTCACTGCTCTATGTATTTTAAAGATTTATAGGGAAGGTTAACAGAACTGTAAGGGTTTCCTTTAGTTAATTTTGAACATTAACCTGTTCACATGCCAGAAGCTGTTATACCAACTATTTAAAAATTAGAGCTGTGCTGGAAAAAAAAAATGACCCACAAAAAGAACTTAGAAGATATTTTCTGCCTTTCAGACAGTTTCACAGCCTAAAACTTTAGAAAGCAGTGAAAGAGTAGAATGGGTTATTTTTGTTCATTGCTTTCTCATTTGAATATTAATGAACATAGCATCAAGTCTAAAATTCAGCTGTTAATAACACTATTTCCTCAGTAGTCATCACTTACAAAAAGGATACCAAATGTACATAAAGTGAAAAGAAAAAAACAAACCTAACAAGAAAGATAATAGGGCCTGGTTTTACACTTTTGAGTTAACAATGAATGAAAACAGATAGAAATAAACCTAATGAAGGCACTATTGTAGATAGCAATCCACATTCCATCCCCAAAACCTCAAAAAGACTTCCACAAGAAATTGAGAATTATGCTATGGCCCTTTAGAAAATATAAACTAAGAAATTATAACATTAAGGAAACTGAATTATGATCTCTACACATATACATATACAGACATAATAAACTACTTGTCACCAGTACCTTGAAATCTTCTAAACTTTAAAATTACTAATATTTGAAAAAGCCTACTTAACCAACCTAAAGTTTAAATAGTCAAAACAACATTTACTAAATCAGTGGTTCTTAAAGCTAGCATGCAGGATAAAATAACCTGGTGCTTGTTACAATACAATGCTAGGCCTCTCCCACAGGGTTTCTGATTCGCTAGGTTTGGGGTGGGGCCCCATAGTATGCATTTCTAACAACTTCTCAAGTGATGCTGAAGACGATGATCCAGGGACCACCTGCTGAGAACCACTGGCCTAAATTATTAATGGTACATCAGCACAGCCCTAACCAAAAGCTTGGTCAAGATGCATGTAAACAAATAATGCTTGCAAAGAACGTTGATAACTTCACCCTTTTTACATCAAAACATCTACATCTGCTTCATGGTCTTCCTCAGTCACTTTCAAGGACAGCACTTCTTCGTTAAGAAAGAGCCCACTGAGCCGCTCCTTCCGAGCCTGCCTCTGCTCTTTCAGCTGCCTCTTGCGTAAGGCCTTCTGCTGCAACTTCCGCTGCTTGGATCGCTTCTGTCAAAATAAAATTTTCTAAATCAGTAAAGTTTAGTTTTGGCATATCCACTTCAAAGTATTTTATGGATCAAATTTTTTATTCTCAGAATTTCTATAGATGTTCAAATTCCTCTGCAGTATGATCCTGGTTCCAGTAAGTGAGCCACTGGCTTAGACTTGAAAATGCTTCCTCAAGAATCTATTTTTATGTATTTGACCAGTGAACCTTCTGATAAGGAGGGGATGAAATTTGATCATTTTAACTAGTTATGGATAACCAATCATTAAAAAGATTTAGAAATGAAATTAAGGTACACTGGTGTCAGTGCAGAGTGAACACATAGTGAACAATACTGAACACAAATGCAAAGAACATCTCTAATGCTTATGCTTTTAAGTTGTCTTTCATCCAAAAGCACTAGCAATTTTACCACGACTGGAAAAGAATCATGTATTTCCGTATTAGGCAAATACCATCTTAAAAGCCCATTAGAAACCCATTGGGTACTCTATTCCTTGTCACTGGTGAACTAATGCTAAAAAGGAATGACCACATATCCAGAGGAATCCCTTGGCAACCAACAAAGCTGACTATGTTTCTGTATGGTAAAAGTCAGAGGAAAAAAATCACTGTGTATCTTCTAGTCACCATTGGGTTCCCAAAGAGTTAGAAAGATACCCTTATCATCCTTAAGTTGGCTCCAGACTGTCACCACTGTAAGAGTTGAACTCCCCTGCTAAGCATCATAGAACCATACATCTATATATATGTCTAGCTATATCTATCTATATATATCTATATCCATATCTATATATCTATATCTATATCTATGGCTAATATGCAAAGTGTTCCCCTAAGGAGTTCTACTGAGAGAACAGGAGTTCGATTGCTTGCTATGACATGTGCTGATCACCTGGGGGCGGCATGGAACATGGCGGGCGACCAGTGGTGGCAGCAGGGAGCTGAAGGAGCAAGGGAAGGAGGAGGTGGAGAGGCGGGGAGGCAGGGAGGCAGCGGAACCACGCAGTGGTGGCACATGGGTGGCGAGGGAAGGAGGAGGTGGGGAGGCGGGGAACCTGATCGGCCCCAATCTCCAGCCAGGCATAGGGACGCTACCTGTGCATGAATTTTGTGCTCCGGGCCTCTAGTATACTTATATTTCCTATTTTGTATATGCTCAATAATATTACACAGATTTTTTTCAACTGTGAAAACAGTAGAAATAAATTAGAGAAAGCATTATTATATTTTTATAAAAGGGCTAAGATGAAACACTTAAGACTAAAACATTAAAAAAACATTTAACATACACAAAAGACAGAATATTCTTGAGAGCTAATAGACAGTAACATCAGTGATATAGGGAGACACACTCAGTAGTGAGTTATAGTCAATATTGCAATCCTGAGATTCACTCATTGTTTCCATCAATTTATCTTACTTAAAAGAGACACAAAAATCGCCCTAACCGGTTTGGCTCAGTGGATAGAGCATTGGCCTGTGGACTCAAGGGTCCCGGGTTTGATTCTGGTCAAGGGCATGTACCTTGGTTGCGGGTACATTCCCAGTGGGGAGTGAGCAGGAGGCAGCTGATCGATGTTTCTCTCTCATCGATGTTTCTAACTTTCTATCCCTCTCCCTTCCTCTCTGTAAAAAATCAATAAAATATATTTTTTAAAAAGAGACAAAAATCAGATAAATTTGAGTGTTATGGCTGTGGGTCACAACAGTATTTCAAAGGATTCAACCTAGAGGGCTTTGTTCAATTGAACCAGAACCAGCTGCTTGCCAACCCCACCTCCTCATGAAATCACTGTAGACTTGGGGGAAAAATACAAATAGAATGCCTTGGTATGATTATTTGATAGAACCAAATACTGTACAAAAAACAGATCTGCATATGCATATGCATAATAAAAGAATGTAAGACAAAAAAAAATTAAAACCACAACCACCAGGCATCTAGATAGCAAGATACATTTAACTCTTCAAGAAATTTATATGAGGGAGTACTAATGTTAATATTGAAAGGTAAAGTTTTGTATTGATTAGATGTTTTACTTTAGAATCCCGAATCCGCTCTGCTGCACTTGCAGACAAGTTGCTGTCACTGTGTGCTCGACTCATGTTGGCACTGGAGTTTGAAGCAGAGTTTCCAACACTGGACCCGCTGCTGCTTGCTGAACTGACCATGCTGGCACTGCTGCTGCTGGCACTGGCACCGCTCACTCCACTGGTGCTTGCACAACTAAAGTTGCTTCTCTTCCAGGCCTCTCTTACAGGCCGTTGGCGAGGGCTATGCTCCTTGATATAGTTTCTGACCTTGGAACACACAGATAAAAACTAGTTAGTGTTGTTACTTGACGTTCTACCCTCAAAATACTCGAGAATAGAATGGTGTACTTAAAAAACTGTCAAAAGTGTTACAGATATACATACAGTGGGGCCTTGACTTACGAATGTCCCGACTAATGAGTTTTTTGAGATACCAGCTGTCTCTGGGCCGATTTTTTGCATTGAGTTGATAGAGTAATTTGAGTTAACGAGCTCCTTAACGAGCTCGATCTCGGAACGAATTAAACTCCTAAGTCAAGGCCCCACTGTAGGTAGAATATAAGGACAAAAAGAAACTTCTTAACAATGTTCAAAATTCTAGAATATATATTATGGAGTTAGATTTTCAAAGCACATGAAATAAAGGGTGCCCCAAAAAAATGTATACACACTTTTAATGATTATAAAGTCCATGTTTATTAACATACAGTTAATTTTCAAAATTTAAACGAATCTATATAAAAGTGTGTATACGTTTTTGGGACACCCTATATAATCAATAAATGGAAGGCTACTTGCATCCAGAATTTAGGATCATAATACTTAAGAGACAGAAACTAACAGTAAAATAAAAGATATTTTTTTAAAGTATGCTATTATTGATTTATTTTTTAGAGGGAGGAAGGGATAGGGATCGAGAAATGGAAACATTGATGAAAGAGTAACATCATTGATAGGCTGCCTCCTGCATGACTCCTACTGGGGATAGAGCCCATAACTGGGGCATGTGGTCTACCTGGAATCTACCTGGTGACTTCTTGGTTCCTGGGTCAATGCTCAACCACTGAGCAACACCAGTAGGGCAGATGAGATTTTTTAAAAGATTTCCACTAGAGATGATTTAAGTAAATTGCTAAGTATATCTAATATTAGGGTGTTTCATAAATCTTAGCTAGGGGCACACAGTAGCTGCCTTCAAATGCAAGGTATCAATTTACCATACTAATGAAAAAGGGGATTGAACATAGAACATTATGTTTGTTGAGAGAAATACTGAAATGAGAAAAATGTTTCATAAATAATGATAAATGTCAAAAAAAGTAGAACAGAAGTATTCATTTAGCTATGTGCCAGCGAAAAAGAGCAGTAAAGACTATACTTAGAAGATACCAGAAATGTGTATTTCAAAATAGCATAAAGGAAAATTAATTATGTTTTACCCTAGCCAAGCTCAATTACTCCATAAGACTACTCAAATCCTTCATTCAGATGTTCATGCAAGTATAACTCTCAACAATTTTCATATATAATGAAAATAATGATTTTTAGCTAATTATCTATGCATTTACATATTATTCATGTATACATGCTACAAAACAATGATATTTTCTATAGCTGAACAATCTATATTTTTTTTTACATACCTGCTTCAGTTTTTCATCTGTGAGACAGTTAAGTTCAATAATAAACTCACTGTCTGTAGGGGAGATTTGAGCAGAAGGATCAATTATTTTAATAATATCAAGTTGCTCCCGAAGACCCATCTCAGTACTGACTTTGCGACTCAGATACTCAATATATTCCACCTATGTGATAAAAAATTATAATAAACAAGATCAATGTCAAAACCTGATTGTCTAGTATGTCATTTATTATATTTTAAATATCAAAGCACTTAATGTTAATTTGTTCCCTAAAAAACAATTAGCTATAGCTAAAATTCAGATTCACTATGCAATCCATATTTACCCTGTGACTTTAAACAGGCAATAAATTGAGCTTCATATAGTCTCCACATATATGCTTTTAATTAAAATGCCAAGATCTCTACCTGTTCATCATTTGACATTGAACTCCAAGGAAGTTCGTCTAAATTCCTGTGCTTGTTTTTCTTTTTAGGAAGCAGGCAAGGTGAACTTGGAATACTGGGTATGACATCAGAAAGCACATCACTCCCACTGGCAATGTCACTTCCCGGTAACTTTATAAAAATAAGAAGAAGGGGGTAGAGAAAGCAAAATATTTTAAAAATACATTTTAAATACCACAACATATTTTATCTTTATTAAAAATTACTTTAATCAAAGTCATGACAAATACAGAATCAGAAGACATTAATTCTGATTCACTCCTATTTTAGACCAGCAGGGCAGATGAGATTTTTTAAAAGATTTCCACTAGAGATGATTTAAGTAAATTGCTAAGTATATCTAATATTAGGGTGTTTCATAAATCTTAGCTAGGGGCACACAGTAGCTGCCTTCAAATGCAAGGTATCAATTTACCATACTAATGAAAAAGGGGATTGAACATAGAACATTATAATGTTTGTTGAGAGAAATACTGAAATGAGAAAAATGTTTCATAAATAACGATAAATGTCAAAAAAAGTAGAACATAAGTATTTATTTAGCTATGTGCCAGCGAAAAAGAGCAGTAAAGACTATACTTAGAAGATACCAGCAACATCAATATATTCTTTGTATATAGTCACTTAATGATATTTTCCAAAAGTTTAAAATCATAATCAAGACCTGTCAAAGTGCTAACTTAAGAGTCAATCATCATTAAGGTTTTTAATTCAGAATGTGAATGTAGGCTATGGTCCACATAGCATAATGAGAAAGGAGCACTGGTCTCCATATCTCAGGAGACCTGAGTGATCTGCCATTAAATGGCTCTTTGCCAGATACTGTGCTAGACACAGTGCCAATATAAAGACAAATAAATTATGGTCGGTCCTTGTCCTCAAGTCTGTATTAACAACCTCAAAACAATTAAAATATGCCCTTAATATAAAGCAGAACACTTTAAAAACCAGAAGTATTGCCCTAACCGGTTTGGCTCAGTGGATAGAGCGTCGGCCTGCAGACTGAAGGGTCCCCAGGCTCAATTCCGGTCAAGGGCATGTACCTTGGTTGCGGGCACATCCCCAGTAGCGGGTGTGCAGAAGGCAGCTGATCGATGTTTTTCTCTCATCGATGTTTCTAACTCTCTATGCCTCTCCCTTCCTCTCTGTAAAAAAATCAATAAAATATATTTTTAAAAAAGTAAAAATCAGAAGTATTATAAAAGAAAAATTAGGGGGGATAAAAAGGTCAGAGATAATGTGTAGGTAAAGGAGAAATGCAAGCAAGCCTAATACACAGAAAATCAAACCAGTTTAAAGTGAGATGAACAGCAAAAATAAGTGCTATAATTTTGTATTGCCTATTAAAAGTCAGTTAAAATGAATTTTAAAAGCTTTATTGATTTATAACTAATATACAAAGAAGTGTAACATATTTAATGTATACAATTTGATGAGTTTGGACATATGCATATAGCCTGAAACTATCACACAATCAAGGTAATAAACATATATCCATTACCTCCAAAACTAAGAAAGGATTTAATTTTAAATAAATGTGTTTAAGTCATTCATTAAACAGATAAAAAAATTTTCTACAAGGAGTATATAACTTTCAAAGATAATGCTCTTGTTTTTACAAGATACAAAACAGAACCTTCTTGTTATTGTCTGATTCTATAGACTTTGCAATTATATCTGAACTCTGGATGAATACCAACCAGGTTTTTGAAGTTACCAAAAGAAAAAAGCTACTCTTGCCATGAAATTACTGTAATCACATGCATTTGGTTTCCTATTGTACCCAAAGCACTATAATAGGTACAGGGGATTCAAAGGAATGTAAGCTATGATCCTCACACAAGAACTTTATGCTTGTGAACATAATACAATAACATAAACACACAATTATACATACAATTATAAAACATAGCAAATTATGAATGTGAGGTTTGAGATGACAGGTCACCAATGGAAAGATCTAGCAGTGAGTTGAAGTTGCAGGATTAAAGAGAGCTACAAGGGGGTTAAGCACTGGGGAGTCAATCACATAAAAGAGGGGAATGAAGCCAAAAAATAGGGTTGATCACTATGCACAGTGACCTCGATTTTTATAAGGAAACTGTCTATTAGCTACTACTCTTAAAAACCACATTTTCACTTTGACAGTCATTGATAATCCAAGTGCATGAGTAACTTCCAACAACTAGTATGATGTCCTTTAAAATCTCATTAACACTGCTTGTATTGCTCAGTCTTAGCCCTAAAAATATCTATTCACTATCATGAACGGATGATTACTGAACATACACACAAAGGCCATCTCTTTTTCAGCCTTTAATGTAAAAAAAAAATGTTTTACTATTATCCCTTTGAAATATTTCATGAAAGATCTCCCCAGGGTTCCTAAACAAAAATGAGACGCTTGTCAGATGAAGGGCTTCCCTACTTCAAGCTCCTTTGATAAATTAAGTAGAGCAAGGAACTCTCAAACGTTAAGAAAAATGTCCATCTAAATATTTAACAAATACTGGTACATGCTAGGTGCCAGATTATGTTGAGCACTTAAATCTGTGTCATTAACTCTGTTTATGTGTTTGTTGGGGTTCTTTGGCCATTTTTTTAAGGAGAAGTAAAAACATCCCAAACAAAATTCAAATCCCAGTTCCACTGCTCACTAGCCTCAGAATCTTCTTTGTAAGTTATGATTAATGCCACTATCTCAAGGATTGTTCAAAGTTTACACAAACCCTCAGAGAATACCATATACTACTGAAGTGGCCAAGTTAAGTTTCACAAGCTAATCTCTCAGAATGGCAGAAGGGGTTAAAAAAAAAAGGCATTCAGGTAAGGAGAATAATTTAGTAAAACAGATGGAAAGAACATGGGATGAGGTTAAGGACACCAATATGATTAAAACAGAAAATTGTGCTAGGGATCTGAAAGTTACTAGAATAAACAGAAACTTGTATGATATGTGGAATTAAGCCAAAAACACTTTCTAAATAGAAATTGATGATGGAGGGGGTTAATGGGGGAAAAAGAGGGACATATGTAATACTTTCAACAATAAAGATTTTTTTTTTTTAAAGTAACTTGATGAAACTGGACTTGAGGGAAGATAAGTCATAAAGCAACATGGGGATAAAACAAAATGAAGAAAGACTGGAAATAAGCTCTTGTTTGACCTATGCCTGGACTAAGATTAGCAAAAATGGAAAGAGCCCTAACCGGTTTGGCTCAGGTGGATAGAAAGTCGGCCTGCGGACTCAAGGGTCCCAGGTTCGATTCCAGTCAAGGGCATGTACCTTGGTTACGGGCACATCCCCAGTAAGGGGTGTGCAGGAGGTAGCTGATCGATGTTTCTCTCTCATCGATGTTTCTAACTTTCTATCCCTCTTCCTTCCTCTCTGTAAAAAAATCAATAAAATATATATATTTTTAAAATGGAAAGAAAAATTAGAACAGAAAATTTCAAATAAAAAACTACTTACAAGGCTGTTTACAATTAAATGGACTAGGATAATAGATGACCAATGTGAGAAAAGAAAATTGGCATACCACCCATACAGGGTGATGTTCTTAAACACCTCAATTTTTAGAGTGAGACACCTGAAGCAATGTTATAGATCTTCTAGTTACAAATAAGGAAAATGATGTTCAGAGTAGGACACAAGTCCAGTGCTTTCAATTATGCAAAGATCTCTTGCCTTGCAGGTATTTAGGATGAGAGAATACAATTTGAGATATGAAGAGTGTGCAGTGATAATGAGAGAAGTAAGTACAAGTGTCCTTTGAAATGATAATAGTCATTTTTCACTACACTCTAAAACAGGTCACAAAACAGTCTTTTTTTCCAAAGAAATGCTATAATTGAAAGTTTCATTACTGATCAAGGGCTCAGCATCAGATAACAGGTTTGCATGAAATAATGTCATGCAATGAATATATCCCAAGAAACCAGAAACACCAATCAGAAAGGATATATGCACCCATATGTTCATAGCACAATTCACCATAGCTAAGATCTGGAAACAGCCTAAGTGCCCATCAGTAGATGAATGGATTAGAAAACTGTGGTACATCTACACGATGGAATACTATGCTGCTGTAAAAAAGAAGGAACTCTTACCATTTGCAATGGCATGGATGAAACTGGAGAGCATTATGCTAAGTGAAATAAGCCAGTCAATGAAGGAAAAATACCACATGATCTCACTCATTTATGGATAATAAAGACCATTATAAACTTATGAACAAAAATAGATACAGAGGCAGAGCTGCCTCAAACAGACTGTAAAAAAAAAAAAAAAATAATGTCATCCAAGTGGAAATGTGGAGTAATCAATTGGAGATATGAGAGCAGCAGATGTACATGACAATGAATTGTATGAGCTCTGTATATTTATTAGGTCATCAATTTTCCATTTTATACCTGATAGTACGTTTCAGGATAAAAATGCTTAGTAATTCTCATCCCATATTTTCCATAGACAACAATATCTGATATATTTATATTATAATCAGTAATTGTGACACATAAGAATTAAATCAAACTTCTGCCATTATTTATTGTAGTATGCAGCAAAATTTTTTCAGTAAGCTCATTTCTGTAATAGCTGATATGTAATTTCAAATTGCATCTCCAGGTTTCAAGTGTGACAGCTGAATCACACACTCTTTAAAACTAATCACATATGTCTTTAATAATGAAAGGACTGCAAGCAAACAATCAGCAAAGCAGAATGCTTTGAGGCTATTTCAAATGCTAAGATGCTACTTCATTCATGGTTAAAATTATGCCTTATTAAGTTGTTAGCATTATCTTCCCAGAATCTATGAATCATTTATATTTACTTTAATGGTAACTGAAACATCTGTTAAAAGAAAGATTTAAACAGAGGCAGTTTTTAATCACAACAGAAGTAACACGAATTTTTAAACTGCAGTCAACAATTTTTAGTCTATATTAATCCTAACACATAATTTTTTATTATCTTCCTGGATAATTTACTACTCATCATTATGAAGTCCTACAAAAACAAGAGAACAGTTTAAACCTTTCAACATATTTAAATAGCAAATATCCATGGAAACAGAGTACCCACACTCCAATTTCATAAGTGGAAAACACATTACTAAGGCAGGCCTGATTTTGTTCCAGCATTCTAGTCATTCATGTACATTAACAGTGAGTGATTGAGGACAGATCTCAACTCTAACTAACAAAATGAATGAAGAAGTCAGCAATTTAAAAATGCTTACCACTTTGCAACATTATAAGAACTCTAAATAAGTCACATGAAATAAACAGAAAACTGTTTCTCTGAATTATCAGGACTCTACCTGACATTTTATTAAGAATCCTTAAAGTCTAATTTTAAATACAAAGTGTGAGCTAAAAAAATGAAGAATAAAAAGTTACCCACACAAAGATGCTCACTTCTATGTTACCTTAAGAGAAAAAAAAAATTAAACACATGTACACAGGGGAATGGTACATCTAGTACCAGGAATATTATGTAGTCATTAAAAAAAACTCATTATTAAGATCATGAGAAAGTTTATATGTTAAATGAGAAAATCTTATTACAATATTTTATGCAGAAGAAAAGGGAACACTTCCTAACTCATTTTATAAGGCCAACGCCATCACAAGAAAACTACAGTCCCCTATGAATACAGATGCAAAAATCCTCAACAAAATACTAGCAAATAAAATCCAGCAGCATGTTAAAAGATTTATAATACCATGACCAATTAGAATTAATTCCAGGAATGCAAGTGTGAGTCAACATATAAAAATCACTCAATGTTCTATATAATATTAATAGAATGAAGGAGAGAAACTGCATGATCATTTCAATAGATGCAAAAAAAAGCATTTGACAAAAATCTAATACCCTTTCAGATAAAAACTGAACAAACAGGAACAAAAGAGAAATCTCTCAATACGTTAAAGGATATTTATGAAAAATCTATAGTTAACATTATACTCAATGGTGAAAAAATGACTGAAAGCTTTTCCCCTAAGATTGGAAAAAAGAAAAGGATGCCAGTTTTTGCTACTAATATTCAACACTGTACTAGAGATCTAGCCAGGGCAATTAAGCAAGAGAAAAAAAAAAGCTATTCAGATTAGAAAGGAAGAAAAACTACCTCTATTCACAGATGACATGATCTAAAATATAGAAAACCCTAAAGAATTTACAGAGAAAACAATAAACTATTAAAGCTAACAAATGAGTTCAGCAAAGTTGCAGGATATAAAATAAAAACAAAAATTCAGTTGTATTTCTATACGTTAGAAATGAACAATCTAAAAATAGGAAAAAATCCATTTACAACTACATCAAAAGAATGAAATATTTAGGAATAAACTGAACCAAGGAAGTACAAGTTTTGGACACGAAAAACTACAAAACAGCATTGTAACAAACTAACGAAGACCTAAATAAGACATTCCATCCCATGTCGATAGACAGGAATATTTAATACTATTAAAATGCAATACCCCCCCCAAATTGATCTACAGATTCAATGCAATTCCTATCAAAATTCAAGCTGCCCTTTTTGCAGAAATGGACAACATAACCCTAACACTGACAGGGAATTGCGAAAGGGACCGCCAGTAGTCAAAACAATGTTGTTAAAAAAGAACAAAGTGGGAGAACTCACACTTCCTGATTTCAAACCTTATACAAAACCAGGGTGATTAAACACAGCGTGATCTTGAGAAAGAAGAAGACAGTTGGAGGTGTCACAATACGTAATATCAAACTATACTACAAGACTTTGTAATCAAAACAGCCTACTACTGGCATAAGAAAAGGCATATAGACCAATGGAACAGAACAGAGAGCCCAGAAATAAATCCACACTTTTATGGTCAATTAACATTTGACAAGGTGACAAGAGCATACAATAGAGTAGACAGTCTTTTCCATAAATTGTGTGGGAAAATTGGATAGGTTACATGCAAAAAATGAAACGAGACCAACTTATACCATCCTATCTAATAAAGTGGGAATATGCTAATTGACCCTCACACCATCACAAAGATGGCAGTGTCCACTGCCAATAGGGAGGGAATATGCTAACTGACTGCCACATCCTCAAAGATGGTGGTGCCCACAGCCACAAGATGGCAGTGCCCAGTCCCCTCAGTCCCGCTGGGGTGCCTGCCTTCAGAGTCCCCCAGTCCCCTCAGCCCCCCAGCAGCCCAGGGCCAGCCCGAGGCACAGGCAAGCCCAGGGCCAGCCCAAGGCTCAGGTAACCAGGGCCGGCCGAGGCTTGCGCTGCCAGCAGTGGGAGCAGCAGAGGTGTGATGGAGGCATTGCCTTCCCCTGATCGCCGGGTTGCCTCCCGCCCCCAAGGGCTCCGGGACTGTGAGAGGGGGCAGGCCGGGCTGAGGGACACCCCCTCCGGTGCATGAATTTTCATGAACCGGGCCTCTAGTATACAATAATAAACTCAAAACGGATAACAGACTTAAATGTACATCCGGAAATGATGGAAATAATGGGCAGCAAAATCTCAGACATCTCTTGTAGCAATATGTTTTCCAATACATCTCCAAGAGCAAGGAAAACAAAGGAAAAAATAAACAAATGGGACTACATCAAATTAAAAGCTTCTGCACAGCAAAAGAAACCATCAACAAAATAAAAAGGGAACTCACTGTAAGGCAGAACATACAGGATGTCTTGTGGGAAGCTACCGCATGCCAACACTGTCATGAGCCTGCCCCAAGGAACGCGGGAGGCCAATGGACCTTGAGCGTTAGCAGGGCTTATGCTAGGCACCAATTGTTTGTGTTGAGACTGCGGTGGCTTGAAGCAATTTCCTGATTTGATAGCCTCCAAGTAAGTGTTTACTGGACCTTACTGATCTTTACTGACCTTTGAAACTATGTGCCTGATATATGCCTGCCTGAGGGCAAGATGTGTATCTAAAACTGAATAAAAATGGACTAAGCCAGGACTCTGTGTCTCTTCAAGAAAGAGGCTTCATCTGTCCCCCACTCCTTAATAATTCATATTTTTATTTAGAATTCTAATTTGGGTGTAGGACCCTACTTCAGATCCTGAACCTTGGCGTGCAGGTCACAGCAATTGGCACCTGAACAGGAAGTGAAGGAGAAGATTCACCTGAGCGAAAAACGAAGTAAAAAAGAAAAAGTGGAAACTCACTGGCACACAAAGCCTGTGCCAGCTTCGGAGTCCCAGACCATCAGTAGACGTGGATGTTTCTGGAATTAGCCAGGTTATAATGGGGAAGAATTCGAGTAAAGGGGAAAACATTATTGCAGACTTCTAGCTTGCATGCTCAAGGATAAAGGAATTAAGGCATCAGAAAGTATTTTCTTACAGTTTTTGCATATTATCATAGAGTATAATCCTTGGTTCCCTGATGCTAGAACATCAGACCTTGATCTCAGAAAACAAGTAGGTAGGAATTTAAGGAAAAATCAGGCTCAAGGAAAACAAGTGCCCTTGTCATCTTTAACTATGTGGGCTCTTGTTTGAGCTGTATATTGCCCACTTCATATTGAGGATCAAAAGCCTACAAAACACTAGGAGGATTTGCCAGCGCACCCTCCTCCTCCTGAAGTAGAGCCTACAAAGCCTATAATACCTAAGGCCCCCGATCTTCTACCTCTGGTGTGGGAAGGCTCATCAACTAGAGAAAATGGGGCTAACAGTCCGTTTACAAAAGGACTCAATGCTTTGTCTGAAAATTATCATATGATGCCTTGTGACTGGCAGATTTTAGCTAAAACGACTTTAGATGCCAGTCAATGCTATGGAGAACAGAATATGATAAGACCTGTAAATAACAGGCTGTGGGTGTTCACTGGGACCCCACCTGGGAGCCCTCTGGGCTGCATTCTTACTGTAAGTCCCAGGCAATGTAAAACATCTGAAAGATCTATGAAAAGAACTCTGAGACCTAATTATCTTTTCTCAGGTGGTTGCTTATATTGGGGATTTCGGTGCCGTGAGTACATTCATGCATTGTTCCCTTTGGGTTATGTCTTGTTAAGCAGAGAGAGAACTACATAACCAAACACTTGGAGAAGAGAGATCATGGGGAGACAAAGAAACAGCCCGCATATGAAAGAAAAACAGGCATCACCAGAAAAGGAAGTAAACGAAATGGAAGCAATGGAGGCAAGCAACCTGTCAGAGAAAGAATTCAGAGAAATGGTCATAAGGTGGATGAAAAGAATGGAAGACAAATTCAACAATATGTGTAAGAGCCAAGAGGAAATGAAGAAGAACCAAGACGAATGAAAAATGACATCAATGCTATAAAGAACTCAATAGAAAGCATCAACAGTAGACTAGAAGAAGCAGAGGACCGTATCAGTGAGCTAGAAGACAAGGTAGGAAAAAATACCCAAGCAGAGCAGCTTCTAGAAAAAAAAAATTAAAAAGCAGAAGGAGAGTCTAAGAGAACTTTGGGACAACACGAAATGAAATAACATCCACATAACAGGGGTGCCAGAAGGAGAGGAAACTGAGCAAGGAATAGAAAACTTGTTTGAAAAAATAATGACAGAAAACGTCCCTGATATAGGGAAGAAAAAACTCACACAAATCCAAGAAGCTCACAGAGTCCCAAACAAAATGAACCCCAAAAGACCGATGCCAAGGCACATTATAATTAAACTGGCAAACACCAACCACAAAGCAAGAATCTTAAAAGTGGCCAGAGAGAGACAGAAAGTTACTTACAAAGGATCTCCCATCAGACTAGCGATGGATTTCTCAACAGAAACACAACAGGCAAGAAGGGAATGGAATAAAATATACAAAGTCATGCAAAGCAAGGGTCTGAATCCAAGAATACTGTACCCAGCAAGGTTATCAATCAAAATTGAAGGTGAAATCAAGAGCTTCGCAGACAAAAAGGACTACAGGAGTTTATTACCACCAAACCAGCAATGCAAGAAATGCTAAAGGGTCTGCTGTAAAAAGAAAAAATAGGAAACAAAGAAGGAACAAAAGGGTAAAGAATAAAAATGGCGACAAGTATCTATCAATAATAACTTTAAATGTAAATGGCTTAAATGCCCAATCAAAAGACATAGGGTAACTGAGTGGATAAGAAAACATGACCCATATATCTGCTGTCTACAGGAAACCCACCTCATAAAAAAATATGCACACAGACTGATGGTGAAGGGATGGAAAAAGCTTTCTCAGGCGAATGGGAATGAAAAAAAACTGGGGTAGCAATACTTATGTCTGACAAATTAGATCTCAAAGTGAAAGACATAAAAAGAGATAAGGAAGGCCACTTCATAATACTAAAGGGAGCAATCCAACAAGAAGAAATAACTCTGGTAAACATATACACACCCAATATGGGAGCACCCAAATACATAAGAAAACTTCTGGAGGAGATCAAGGGAGAGATTGACAGCAATACAATCATAGTAGGGGACCTTAACACCCCACTATCACCACTGGACAAATCCTCTAAACAGAAAATCAGCAAAGAAACATCAATCCTAAATGACTCGCTAGATCAGATGGAATTAATTGACATCTTCAGAACATTTCACCCCAAAGCCACAGAATATACATTCTTCTCAAGTGCACATGGGTCATTTTCAAAGATAGACCATATATTGGCTCACAGACAAAGTCTCTTCAAAATCAAGAAGATAGAAATCATGTTTAGCATTTTCTCAGATCACAATGGCATAAAACTGGAAATCAACTACAATAAAAACAATCCAAAAAAATCAAACACATGGAGACTAAATGGCATGCTATTAAACAATGACTGGGTTACCAGAGAGATCAAAGAAGAAATAAAAAAACATCATGGCAACAAACAACAATGAATACACCACAATCCAAAACCTATGGGACACAGCAAAAGCAGTCTTGAGAGGGAAGTTCATACCTCTACAAGCCTACTGCAAGAAACAAGAAACAATGATAATAAATTACCTAACCCTACAACTCAAAGACTTAGAAAGAGAGCAACAAGAAAAGCCCAGTGTAAGCAGAAGGAAGGAAATAATAAAGATCAGAGTGGAGATAAATGAAATGGAGACCAAAAAAACAACACAAAAGATCAACAAAACCAAGAGCTGATTCTCTGAAAGGATAAACAAGATTGATACACCTCTAGCCAGGCTCACTAAGAAACAAAGAGAGAGGACCCAAATAAACAAAATCAGAAATGAAAGAGGAGAAATAACAGACCCCACAGAAATACAAAGGATTGTTAAAAAATACTATGAACAACTCTACTCCAACAAACTAGACAACCTGGAGGAAATGGACATATTCCTAGAAAAATACAACCTTCCAAAACCTAATCAGGAAGAATCTAAAAATCTCAAGAGGCAAATAACTATGGAAGAAATTGAAGCAGTAATCAAAAAGCTTCCAGCAAACAAAAGCCCGGGGCCAGACGGCTTCACAGGGGAGTTTTACCAAACATTCAAGGAAGAACTAAAATCTATCCTCCTCAGACTATTCCAAAAAGTTCAAGAGGAAGGAACACTTCCAATCTCATTCTATGAAGCCAGCATCACCCTAATACCGAAACCAGGTAAAGACAACACAATGAAAGAGAATTACAGGCTAATATCCCTAATGAACATAGAAGCCAAAATCCTCAACAAAATCCTAGCAAATCGGATACAGCAGTACATCAGAAAGATCATACACCATGACCAAATAGGATTTATCCCAGGGATGCAAGGATGATACAATATCCGCAAATCAATAAACGTAATACATCACATAAACAAATTGAGAGATAAAAACCACATAGTCATATCAATTGATGCAGAAAAAGCATTTGACAAAATCCAACACCCTTTCTTGATAAAAACTCTCAGCAAGGTAGGAATAGAAGGATCATACCTCAACATAATAAAAGCCATATATGAGAAACCCACAGCCAACATCATAATCAATGGGCAAAAACTAAAACCATTTCCCCTAAGAACAGGAACAAGACAGGGATGCCCCTCTCACCACTCCTGTTCAACATAGTACTGGAAGTACTAGCTGTTGCAATCAGACAAGAAGAAGAAATAAAAGGAATCCAAATTGGAAAAGAAGTAAAACTGTCCTTATTTGCAGATGACATGATACTGTACATAGAGAACCCTAAAGACACCATCAAAAATTATTAGACTTAATAAATGAATTCAGCAATGTAGCAGGATACAAATTTAATGCCAAGAAATCTATGACATTTCTTTACACCAATAGTGCACTTAGAGAAAGTGAGACTAAAAAAACAATCCCATTAACATCGCACCAAAAAAATTAAGATACCTAGGAATAAACTTGACTAAGGAGGTAAAAGACTTATATGCGAAAAACTACAGGACACTGAAAAAAGAGATAGAGGAAGACATAAACAGATGGAAGAACATACCGCGTTCATGGATAGGTAGAATCAACATCATCAAATTGTCCATACTACCCAAAGGAATCTATACATTCGATGCAATCCCCATTAAATTACCAACGGCATATTTCACAGATCTAGAACGAACCTTCCAAAAATTCATCTGGAATAAAAAAAGACCTCGAATAGCTGCAGCAATTCTGAGAAAGAAGAACAAAGTAGGTGGGATCTCAATACCAGATATCAAGCTGTATTACAAAGCCACTGTTCTTAAAACAGCTTGGTACTGGCACAAGAACAGACATACAGATCAATGGAATAGAATAGAGACCCCAGAAATCGACCCAAACCACTATGCCCAATTAATATTCGACAAAGGAGGCAAGAGCATACAATGGAGTCAAGACAGTCTCTTCAATAAATGGTGTTGGGAAAATTGGACAGATACATGCAAAAAGATGAAATTAGACCACCAACTCACACCATACACAAAAATAAACTCAAAATGGATAAAAGACTTAAACGTAAGACGGGAAACCATAAAAATACTAGAGGAATGCACAGGCAGCGAAATCGCAAACATATGCTGAAGGAATTTCTTCTCTGATACTGCTCCTAGGGCAATGGAAACTAAAGAGAAAATAAACAAATGGGACTACATCAAAATAAAAAGCTTTTGCACAGCAAAGTAAACCATCAACAAAAAACCAAGAAGGCCCACTGCATGGGAGAACATATTTGCCAATGATATCACTGATAAGGGTTTAATCTCCAACAATTACAGGGAACTCATGCAACTTAACAATAGGAAGATAAACAATCCAATCAAAAGATAGACACTTTTCGAAAGAGGACATACAGAAGGCCGAAAGACATATGAAAACACGCTCAAAGTCACTAATTATACGAGAGATACAAATCAAAACAACAATGCGGTATCATCTCACACCTGCCAGACTGGCTATCATCAACAAATCAACAAACAACAAGTGTTGGAGAGGATGTGGAGAAAAAGGAACACTCGTGCACTGCTGGTGGGAATGCAGACTGGTGCAGCCACTATGGAAGACAGTATGGAGTTTCCTCAAAAAACTAAAAATGGAACTGCCATTTGACCCTGTGATCCCACTTCTAGGAATATATCCTGAGAAACCAGAAACACCAATCAGAAAGGATATATGCACCCTTATGTTCATAGCAGCTCAATTCACCATAGCTAAGATTTGGAAACAGCCTAAGTGCCCATCTGCAGATGAGTGGATTAAAAAACTATGGTACATCTACACAATGGAATACTAAGCTGCGGTGAAAAAGAGGGAACTCTTGCCATTTGCAACAGCATGGATGGAACTGGAGAGCATTATGCTAAGTGAAATAAGCCAGTCAGAGAAAGATAAATACCACATGATCTCACTCATTTGTGGAATATAGAGAACAACAGACTGATGAACAGGGACAGACCCAAAGACAGAGAAACAGAGATCAGACTATCAATCCTCAGAGGGAAGGCAGGGGAGGGTGGGGGTAAGGGAAAGAGATCAACTAAAGGACTTGTATGCATGCATATAAGCCAAACCAATTTACAGGGACAACAGGGGGATGAGAGCATGGGGGGGGGGGTTAATGGGGGTAGGACACATTTGTAATACCCTAACCAATAAAGAAATTAAAGATAAAAAAAAGAACCCTGATTTATTAAGTCTTGTCTCTGTGTTATGTGTGCTTGTCTGTTGATTGTTGTTTTTATCTGTCTTCTGTCTTTGTTGTTTGGTTTAATTTGTTTATTGTTAGTCTATTAAGCATCCCTGATTTATTTTCATAAAAAAAGAAACAGTAGGTGGCCAGACCATTACTGAATTTCTCCAGAGCAAACAGGATGTGGGGGTGGGGAAAGAAAGAATATGAGTGGTAGAACTGGCCAATAGAACAGGTCCTAGAAAGATTCCCCTAAGGGGGGTAACTGTAAAATGGGCGCCCACTCTTGTGAACGTTTTTAAAAGTCTCATTCTCCACGTTTTTGTTTCCCAGTTCATCATTTGAAGTTTAAATAGATGAGCCATTTTTCACAATTTGGGGACAAGTCTGGGACTTCTATACCCATGAAGAGAAAAGGGCTAGCTTAAGAGAAGGCACACCCCTCCTGATTTTGGGTGGCCTCTTGGCTTAAACCCCATTTTTTCAGGAATGCTATAGAACACGCCCCAGAAAGTTTTTCTTTGAAAGATGGTAAAAATGACAGCAGGAAAATATACAGGCTAGATTTGGGAAACAAGGTTAATGTTTCCATGATAATGGGCAGTTCTTGAATAATAATGGACCACATTCCAAGGTTGACTCCCAGGTCCTGGGGCTCTTCTGTTTTTATGAAGAAAAAGAAAATAAAACGGTACTTTAACATTAAAGCCACTGAAAGCCAGTGAGTTATGTCTGTTATAGAATTTGCCAAGGGAAATGCCTTGGATAATAATAATTGGCTTTAAAATCTCAAAGTTGTTAAGGCAAAATAAATATAAAATAAAGGATATATGATAAAGCTTTTTCAGTGGTAATTATATATGCCCAAACATAGTTTTCTAAAGTCTTTGATAACTTAAAACTTTGGAGTTTGCTAAATTAAATAATACAAATTATTAAATATCTAGATATTTTGAAATGACAGAATACTGAAACATTAATTAATCTGTTTGCCTCATATGAAAAATCTAGAGGATAGATTTTAATCTATTAATGAATATGTCTTGTATTTTATTTAAAATATTTCTTAAAATATGAATATATTACTAATCTGAGAAATGCTAAGTATTTAACTTGCCACCTAAAATTTGAGTCTTCTAAGAGTTAAAAGTTCAAATTAAGTTGGGAGAAATTACATGGTTATAATAACAAAATGTATGAAGTATGAAAATTCACTTTTGAGGAAAATAATTCTTGTTTTCTCTCTGAAAAAGTTAATAGTTCATGGAGAGAAAAGGGCTAGCTTAAGAGAAGGCACGTGACCAAGGGAAGAAAATATAGTCTTTATGTGTATGTGTATCTGTGTACTACATGTGGTAAAATTTCACCCTAGGATATAATATTTTATTGGCCTCATTAAAAAAAGAGAATTAATTTTATAGTCTAAAACAAATTTTATAGTCTAAAACAAATTTTTAATATTAAAACTGTTTTATGTTTAACTGATGTCTTTTAGAATAATTACAAAAAGTGTGTAATATAATCTTTGGGTTATGTATATTTGATAGTCTTTCCAAGTTGAGATAGCTTTGGGACATTTCAAGGGCCCTGGAATGATTCAAGGTTTTATTCTCCTTAAAAAAAAAAAAAACAAAACAAAACAAAAAAAACCCACGTGTTTTTTTT
The DNA here is from genome assembly GCF_964212035.1 of Myotis nattereri. Taxonomy (NCBI): domain Eukaryota; kingdom Metazoa; phylum Chordata; class Mammalia; order Chiroptera; family Vespertilionidae; genus Myotis; species Myotis nattereri. Next base: position 93,759,658 of record NC_138078.1, on the reverse strand, counting down.
TAACTAAATTAGGCCGATCTAATATACTTGAAATCACTTAAGAAGCTTTGTCAAATAAAAATTAATAACTGTGTTCTATTTATAGACATTTATTTTAAATGTTATAGAGGTTTCAGCCTCTAAGATTAGCAGGAGAAGGTTGCTAAATACTTCTTAACCAAAACCAGAATATTCAGCAGGGGACTTTTAAGACAGGAGCATACATAATGCCTCAGACCCCCACCCAGCCTGCTCTTCAGATTAGCTGGGGGGGTGAGGTGGCATCTATACTTCATGGGTCAAATGTATAAATTTGCTTACTTTGCTTTTTCAATAAAGGTGTCTCCTTTAATTACCTAATAAGTTAGCTTTTCACAATATAATCAAGGTCTCATATAAACTCATTTATATGAGAAGCCAATATTTTATGAGCAATTGGTTCTAGTAAAGTCCAAATTAAATTTGCATATATATGCAAATGAGCACTAGCCAAAAAAAAAATGCTGTTTAGAAATAAATTTAGCTTAAAAAGGAGAAAAAGTGGAAAAAATATCTTCCACTACTACTTACAAAACAAATTAAGAATTTTTATTAAAGCATTAAATCTCACCATTAATGAGACACCGTAAGTAAAAAGAAAGTTACTTTCACTTGAGTTGTATGCATTGCAATATTGGCCAGCATGTCTTTCTCCTACCTGCTTTTCTGAAAGGCAACCAAGTTGGTTGCTCTGTTTAAAAATAAAGTCTTTAATGTAATGACTTATGGCAAGCCACAGGAAAAGTAGACTTTAGCAATGTTTATCCAATTAGGAAAGAAAATCCCTAAATAGGGCTTAAAGAATGCTCTGGAAAAGGTACAGAAAGAAATGCCCTTCAAATATCTAGGAACCATAATTGAATATCAATGTATTAGGCCTCAAAAAATAAAATACAAAAAAAAAATTGCCTTAAGATCCTGAATGACTTTCAGAAATTATTAGGGGAAATTAATTGGTTAAAACCTTATCTAAAAATCTCTACAGGAGAATTAAAAACTTATTTTAATATACTTAGGGAATCCTGAGAAAGCTTTTACTAAGTGTATGCAGGGACCTACGGAATTATTTTCTGACTTTGTGGCTTGCCTCACTCAAGCAGTGAGATGGCAAATACAGCATGAAACAGCAATTTACAACCATCTAGAAAATACAGATGCTAAGCAGTGTGGGGCCATCTAGTAAATCCTATCTTCCCTACATCAAGAACACTTAACACATTGCTTACCGCTCAGGAGTTTTCTCATGTTTCGCACGCCATCTGTTATGGACCTTAGATGTCAACACACTGTCTTGTCCACTGTGGGGCGCAGTTACAGTGTTTTGGCCAGGTTCAAGCCTCGGACTAATGAAAGGACAGGGTCCTCTCACTGACACGTGCAAGCCCTAGCTGGAGGGCAAGGCCCTCCTAGCACAATCATAGCCAACAGCTGTGGTTCTAAGATTGAACCTATGGTCCGAACACGTAGCCCCACGTGCCTTGTGATAGAGTTCGGGTGCATGTAGTTAAGTGAGGTTGAGACTCACGAGAATGCTGTAACAATGTGATCACGCCCCTACTTTGCCTCGTGGCATCTGCTATAAAATAAAGACACGGCTTGTGGGCGCTGGCTTGTGGGCGCTGGCGTTGTCTCCTCTTCAGGGAGCAGCGTCCCACTGAGACCCAGCTATTATTCTCTTGTCTGTCTTTCCTTAATCCTTTCACCACCACCCCCCCACCCTCAGAGGCACCCTTTGGCTGTGCTGGCGCTGCACAGTCCACATCGAATGAAGCGATCTCATTGGTGGAAACCGTGCAGGTCAATCTACAAAAAACTATATAATTGCACAAACCCATAAAGCATTGCAGTTACATTGTATTTTGGTCATTCGAATAGTCTTCATCTTCAAGTTCCTGGCGCTTTTAGAAATGCCCTCTCTCAGAAAAAGGAAGGAAACCAACGAAACTGATACACTTCCGGAAGTATTTAACGATAATTTATCAGATATTCCTAGAGAGATCGAAGATGCGGATGACTATTTTGATGATTCCGGAGACGATTCTACTGATTCTACTGACAGTGAAATTATTAGACCTGTAAGGAAGCACAAGGTGGCGGTACTTTCAAGTGATTCGACACTGACGAAGCTACTGGTAATTGTTGGTCTGAAATTGACACACCACCACGCTTACAAATGTTTGAAGGTCATGCTGGGGTCACTACATTTCCGTCTCAGTGTGACTCTGTACCCTCTGTGACCAATCTCTTTTTTGGTGATGAATTGTTTGAGATGTTGTGCAAAGAACTGTCCAACTATCAACGATCAAACCGCAATGAAACGCAAAACACCCTCTAGAACACTAAAGTGGTCTCCGGTTACACAGAAGGACATCCAGAAATTCCTTGGCCTAATTATTCTGATGGGTCAAACAAGAAAAGATAGCTTGAAAGATTATTGGTCAACAGATCCTTTGATATGTACCTCTATATTTCCACAGACAATGAGTCGCCATAGATTTGAGCAAATATGGACATTCTGGCATTTCAATGATAATGCCAAAATGGACAGTCTCTCGGGGAGACTTTTCAAGATCCAACCTGTGCTGGATTAGTTGCTGCATAAATTTCGAACAATATACAAACCAAAGCAACTGTTGTCTTTGGACGAGGGAATGATTCCATGGAGAAGACGTTTAAAATTTTGCACGTACAACGCAGTGAAAATAACAAAATACGGTTTACTTGTTTGGATGGTGTGCGAGAGTGACACTGGCTATATCTGCAATATGGAGATATACACTGCTGAAGGAAGGAAATTGCAAGAAACTGTTCTTTCAGTCCTTGGACCCTATCTTGGCATATGGCACCATATTTACCAGGATAATTACAATGCTACATCTACTGCTGAATTGCTGCTACAGAACAAAACTAGAGTCTGTGGGACTATTAGGGAGAGTAGAGGTTTACTGCCAAATGTGAAAATGAAAACATCAAGAATGAAGAAAGGTGACATAATATTTTCCAGAAAAGGCGATATTCTTCTCCTAGCATGGAAAGACAAGCAGGTTGTCCAAATGATATCAACAATCCATGACATTTCTGTCTTGACAACTGGAAAAAAAATAGAAAAACAGGAGAGAATATTGTAAAACCTATCTGCATTAAGGAATACAATGCCCACATGAAAGGCGTTGACTGTGCGGATCAATTCCTTTCGTGTTGTTCCATTCTAAGGAAAACGATAAAATGGACAAAAAAAGCAGCGCTGTACCTTATAAACTGTGGACTTTTCAATTCATTCAGAGTGTACAACGTCCTCAATCCACAAGCAAAAATTAAGTACAAACAGTTTCTGCTATCGGTGGCGAGAGACTGGATAACGGATGACAATAATGAAGGCTCTCCGGAACCAGAGACAAATCTGTCCAGCCCTTCCCCTGAGGGTGCAAGGAGAGCACCTCGCAAAGATCCACCCAAAAGGTTGTCAGGTGATATGAAGCAGCATGAACCTATGTGTATTCCAGCGAGTGGAAAGAAAAAATTTCCTACGAGAGCCTGCAGAGTTTGTGCCGCCCATGGAAAAAGGAGCGAATCTAGATACTTATGTAAATTTTGTTTGGTCCCTCTTCATAGAGGAAAATGTTTTACGCAGTACCATACGTTAAAAAAGTACTAGGAACTTTAATTGCTTAATTGTTTTTGTAAATAAAAATGTTATAATTATTGAAAAACAACACCTAAAGTGCATTATGATCTGTAGTTATGATTTAAATAACGTGCAGTTTGCTCAAAAACGTCCGGTCCCTGGTGTATGTCTTAGAGATTTCTATGCGGTACGCAATGTGTTAAAAGTAAATTATTTGCATTTTGCCTCTCGAAACAGAGGGTAAATAGCTTATGTAAATGTATTCAGGAAGACTGATAGCAGACTGTCCATACCCAAGCACAATGAAGTTAGAAAATAAACCCCATTTCAAACTTATTTGAATTGGCAAATTAAAATAAATATTTGGGGAAACTTAGTTGTCACCCACTAATAAACAAATTACTATAGTTTTTATATTACACCCCTATTGTTATACCAAAAAATACTAGACAGGAACCTATTTCTGGAGCACTAACTGCTTTTACTGATGGTTCATCTAATGGTAAAGTGCCTTATCATGCAATGGATTCAGATTGTCATCCAGACCAGTCACACTTCTGTGCAAAGAATTGAATTAGAAGCTATCAAGGCTGCACTGCAGGATTTCCAAAAGCCTCTTAATATTATTTCTGATTCTGCCTATGCTGCCTGCGTGGTAAACAGAATTGAAACTACTCGATTAAAATGGCTCAGTGACCAAAGTCTACTTATGCTATTTAAACAGGTATATAGCAAATTGTACAGCAAAGACAATATCGCTTTTATATTACTCACATTAGGGCTCATACCACCCTGCCTGGTCCTTTAACGAAAGGAAGTGCATATGCCGATCAATTAGTTGCTTTATTCCAATAGGCCACAGAATCTCATCAGCTTTTACATCAGCCTGCCAAAATGTTGTCTAAACAATTTTCAATCACTCAATAGCAGGCAAAACAGATTATCAAGGAATGTCCCACTTGTATGTTACATCTACTTCAAGGGCCTAATACAGGAATTAACCGTCGAGGATTGATAAGGGACCATATCTGGCAAATGGATGTAACACATTATACTCCTTTTAGACGCCCTAGGGCATTGCATGTCTCTGTAGATACCTTTTCAAAGGTCCTATGGGCCACTGCATCTACAGGAGAAATGGTTAAATAGGTCATCAATCATTGCCTAGCTGCTTTCGCAGTCATGGGAATTCTAAAATTCGTTAAAACTGATAATGGACCTGCATACACAAGTTGTCATTTCAAACAATTCTGTAAAATATGGAAAATTAAGCACATTACAGGAATAGCATACAATTCCCAAGGATAAGCAATTATAGAATGCCAACATCAGTGGCTAAATCCCAACTTGAAAAATAAAAAAGGGGGAATAGTGATGCTGGAGAAATCTCCTGTAGGTAGACTACACAAAGCCTTAATTACCTTAAGTATTTTTACTTGTAACGGTGATGGCAAGACACCAATGGAATTTAAATTTCGTGACATAGTAAGCCAAAGGAAAAAGGTTTGATCAAATGGAAGGATCCTGAGTCTGGTTTATGGAAAGAACCCAACCCTTTATTAACCTTTGGTCAAGAGTATGCTTGTTTATTTCCAGAAAACTCCTCCAAGCCCGTGTGGATTCCTGCAAGGAACATCGGGCTCCAACGTGGAGCCGTGGAAGGAAATGAACCAAACTAATAAGGACCTTACACCTGGAGCCTTAACCTATACCCGTGGCCCCAGACAGATTACTACTCCAGCCACAGATAGCAGTAGCCCCAAGCAACACGCTGAAGATAAGGAATGGAAGGAATACAAGACAGATGACAAATAGTCCGGAGATGAAGTGGGGGATGTCTGCAGATATGGATTAAAGAGTCTTGGAAGGACTTGAGCCCTACAGACAGCATACACTTTTCAAGAGTTATTGAGAAAGCAAAAAGGGGGAGATGTGGGGAAGCCACTGCATGCCAACACTGTCATGAGCCTGCACCAAGGAACGAGGGAGGCCAATGGACCTTGAGCATTAGCAGGGCTTACGCTAGGCACCAATTGTTTGTGTTGACACTGCCGTGGCTCGAAGCAATTTCCTGATTTGATAGCCTCCAAGTAAATGTTTACTGGACCTTACTGATCTTTACTGACCTTTGAGACTGTGTGTCTGCTACGTGCCTGCCTGAGGAGATGTGTATCTAAAACTGAATAAAAGAGGACTAAGCCAGGACTCTGTGTGTCACTTCAAGAAAGAGGCTCCATCTGTCCCCCACCCCTTAATAATTCATATTTTTGTTTAGAATTCTAATTTGTGTGTCGGCCCCTCCTTCAGATCCTGAACCTCGCCGTGCAGGTCACAGCAGTGACCCAAAAATCTGTATACACACTTTAACAGCTGGTAGCTCAACTGATGTTTCTTTCTTTTCAGCCCGAATAAGCTTTGAACAAAGGAATATATCCTAAAATGCTACTGGAAGTTCAAAAATGCAGTTGAAGTACAAGCACTGCCTTTATATTTATTCAAAGTATATATACATTTTTAAAAGGTTTTTTTTGTTGTTGTTGTTGTTTTTTTAAAGTATATTTTATTGATTTTTTACAGAGAGGAAGGGACAGAGATAGAGAGTTAGAAACATCGATGAGAGAGAAACATCGGCCAGCTGCCTCCTGCACATTTCCTGGGATATGCCCGCAACCAAGGTACATGCCCTTGACCGGAATCGAACCTGGGACCCTTCAGTCCGCAGGCCGATGCTCTATCCACTGAGCCAAACCGGTTTTGGCAAAGTATATATACATTTTAATAGCTGATAACTCACTTGATTTTCACTTTTTAGGTTTGACTGTTTTGAAATAATAGGTGAATCCAGACTAAGATTTGAACACAGAAAATGTATCCACTAGACTTTTAGGGGGGCGGGTACATAAAAGATAAAGTTTATAGTACAAAACAGTGGTAGAATTAAGGATGCACAAATACCAAACAAAATGCTTTGGATGTTTGCTTCACATTATCAGCAGTGCCTGGGCCAGAACAGTCATCAGTTTGAAAACAGGCATTGACAAAAAAATTATTCATTTCTGTAGATTCTCTTAAATTCTGAAAATCAACTGTATGTTATTAAACACTGACTTTGTAATCAAAGTTTGTATACATTTTTTGGGGAAACCTTATATTTACCAATGATACATCTTATAAGGTATTAATTTCCAAAATATATAAAGAACGTATTATACTACTCAACAAAAGGAAGACAAACAATCCAATTAAAAAATGGGCAAAGGACCTAAATAGACACTTCTCCAAAGAGAACATACCGATGGCCAATAGACATATGAAAAAATGCTCAGCATCACTAATCATCAGAGAGATGTAGATTAAAACCACAATGAGATATCACCTCATGCCTGTCTGGTTACCTATATAATAAAAGCCTAATATGCTAAGTGTCCAGTCGACCAGTCGGATGTTCAAACAATCAAAGCGTAATATGCCTATGATATGCTAATGATGCTCAAACGCTCGCTATGACATGCACTGACCACCAACAATGAAAGCGTAGCCCTAACCAGTTTGGCTCCGTGGATAGCGCGTCGGCCTGCGGACTGAAAGGTCCCAGGTTCGATTCCAGTCAAGGGCGTGTACCTTGGTTGCGGGCACATCCCCAGTAGGAGGTGTGCAGGAGGCAGCTGATCAATGTTTCTCTCTCATCGATGTTTCTAACTCTCCTTCCCTCTCCCTTCCTCTCTGTAAAAAAATCAATAAAATATATTTAAACAAAAACAAAATCAAAAAAAACAATCAAAGAGTAGCCTTAAATGACATATTAAGATTTGATTGAAATTTTCAGAGCATTTCACCTGAAAGCCACAGAATATGCATCCCTTTCAGGTGAACATGAAATATTTTTCAGGAAAAACCACATGTTAAGCAACAAAAGTTTCAATAAATTTAAACAGACAAATTATATCAAGCATCTTCTTTGACCACCATGGTATAAAAACAAAATTCATTGACAAGGAAAAAAATATAAACCTAAAAAACATACAAAGAGGCTAAATAACATGGTAATAAACAATTAATGCGTAAATAATGAGATCAAAACAGAAATGAAAAGATAACTTGAGACAAATAAAAATGAAAACACAACCCAAAATGTATGTGATAAGTGAAAGCAGTCCTAAGAGGCAAATTTATAGCATACAAGGCTACCTCAAGAAATAAGAATAATCTCAAATAAACAATTTGAGCTTAAAAAACAGGAGGAGAGCCGAAGAGAACTTTGGGACAACATGAAAGGAAACAACATCTGCATAATAGGGGGGGCATAAGGAGAGGAAGCTGAACAAGGATTAGAAAACCTATTTGAAGAAATAATGACTGAAAACTTCTCTGATATAGGGAAGAAAAAACTCACACAAGTCCAAGAAGCCCAGAGTCCCAATCAAGATGAACCCAAAAAAGCCAACAAGACACATCATAATTACATTGGTAAACACCAACAACAAAGTAAGAATCCTAAAGGCTGCCAAAGAGAGACAGAAAGTTACCTACAAGGGATCTCCCATCAGACTAGCGATGGATTTCTCAACAGAAACACATCAGGCTAGAAGGGAATGGAATGAAATATAAAAAGTCATGCAAAGGAAGGGTCTGAATCAAAGAACACTGTACCCAGAAAGGCTATCAATCAAAGTTGAGGGTGAAATCAACAGCTTCATAAACAAACAAAAAAAGGACTAAGGGAGTTTATTACCACCAAGCCAGCAATGCAAGAAATGCTAAAGGATCTGTTATAAAAAGAATAAAAGGAAGGGAAAAAGGAACACAGGCATAAAGAATAAAAATGGCGACAAGTACCTATCAATAACTTTAAATGTAAATGGATTAAATGCCCCAATCAAAAGACATAGGGTAGCTGATTGCATAGGAAAACTTGTCCCATATATCCTCCGTCTACAGGAGACCCACCTCAGAACAAAGGACTCACACAGACAGATGGGGAAGGGATGGAGAAAGGTTTTTATCAGGAAAATGGAAATGAAAAAAAAAAGCAGGGGAGCAATACTTATATCTGACAAATTAGACCTCAAAGTGAAGGCCATAACAAGAGATAAGGAAGAAAACTTCATAATGCTAAAAGAAATAATTCAACAAGAAGATATAACTCTGGTAAACATATATGCATGCAATACAGGAGCACAAATACATAAAAAATCTTCTGGAAGATATCAAGGGGGAGATTGACAGTAATACAGTCATACTAGGGGACTGTAATAGCCCACTAACACCACTGGACAAATCCTCTAAACAAAAAATCAAGAAAGAAACATCAATCCTAAATGACTCACTAGATCAGATGGAATAACTGACATCTTCAGAATGTGATGCTTACCATAGCACCAAAGCCACAGAATATACGTTCTTCTCAAGTCCACATGGGTCATTTTCAAAGATAAACCGCATATTGGCACACAAGCAAAGTCTCTTCAAACTAAAGAAGTCAAAAATCATATCAAGCATCTTCTCAGATCACAATGGCATAAAATTAGAAATAAACTACAATAAAAACTATGAAATAAACCAAACACCAGGAGGCTAAACAGCATGCTATTAAACAATGATTGGGTTATCAAAGAGATCAAAGAAGAAATAAAAAGCATCATGGCTACAAATGAAAATGAAAACACAACAATCCAAAATCTATGGGACACAGTGAAAGCAGTCTTGAGAGGGAATTTCATAGCTCTATAGGCCTACCTCAAAAAACACAAGGAAAAATGGTAATAAATTATCTAACCCTACAACTCAAAGAGTTAGAGTAACAAGAAAAGCCTAGAGTAAAAACCCAGAGTAAGCAGAAGGAAGGAAATAATAAATATCAGAGCAGAAATAAACAACAGAGACCAAAAAAACAATACACAAGATCAAAAACCGAGAGCTGGTTCTTTGAAAGGATAAACAAGATGGATGAACCTCAAGCCAGGCTCACCAAGAAGCAAAGAGAAAGGACCCAAATAAACAAAATCAGAAATGAAAGAGGTGAACTAACAACTGATCCCATAGAAATACAAACGATTATGAAAAAATACTATCAACAACTCTATTCCAACAAAATGGACAACATAGATGAAATGGACATATTCTTAGAAAAATACAAACTCCCAAAACTCAATCAAGAATAATTAAAAAAAAACCTGAATAGGCTGATAACTACCAAAGAAACTGAATCAGTGACCAAAAATCTTCCAGCAAGCAAAAGCCCTAGTCCAGACGGCTTTACATGGTAGTTCTACCATGCATTCCAAGAAGAACTGAAACCTATCCTCCTTAGACTATTCCAAAAAATTCAAGAGGAAGGAACACTTCCAAGCTCTTTCTATGAAGCCAGCAGTACCCTAATCCTAAAACCAGATAAAGACACCACAAAAAAAGAGAAGTACAGGCCAATATCCTTGATGAACATAGATGCTAAAATCCTCAACAAAATTCTAGCAAAACGAATTCAGGATTACATTAGAAAGATCATACACCATGACCAAGTAGGATTTATCCCAGGGATGCAAGGATGGTACAACATCCGCAAATCAATAAATGTAATACATCACATAAACAAATTGAGAGACAAAGATCACATAATCATATCAATCAATGCAGAAAAAGCATGACAAAATCCAACATGTTTTCTTCATAAAAACTCTCAGCAAAGTGGGAAAAGAGGGATCATACCTCAACATAATAAAAGCCTTATATGACAAACCTACAGCCAACATCATACTCAATGGGCAAAAATTAAATTCATTTCCCCTAAGACCAAGACAGGGATGCCCACTCTCACCACTCCTATTCAATATAGTACTGGATGTGGTAGCCAGAGCGATCAAACAAGAAGACACAAAAGGCATCCAAATTGGAAAAGAAGTAAAATTGTCCTTATTCGCAAATGACATGATACTATACATAGAAAAACCCAAAGACTCCATCAAAAAACTACTAGACCTAATAAATGAATTTGGCAATGTAGCAGGATACAAAATTCACACCGAGAAACCTATAGCTTTTTTATACACCAATAATGAACTTACTGAAAGAAAAATTAAAAAACAATCCTATTTACCATAGCACCAAAAAAATTAAGATACCTCGGAATAAATTTAACTAAGGAGGTAAAAGACCTGTACCCGGAAAACTACAGGACATTGAAAAAAGAGATAGAGGAAGACATAAACAAATGGAAGAACATACTATGTTCAGGGATTGGTAGACTCAACATCATTAAAATGTCCATACTACCCAAAGCAATCTACAGATTCAATGCAATCCCTATTAAAATACCAATTGCATATTTCAAAAATTTAGAATAAACTATCCAAAAATTCATCGGGAATAAAAAAAAAAAGACCCTGAATAGCCACAGCAATCCTAAGAAGAAAAAAGTTGGAGGGATCACATTACCAGATATCAAGCTATATTACCAAATCACGGTTCTCGAAACTGCCTGGTGCTGGCACAAGAACAGACATATAGACCAATGGAGCAGAACAGAGAACCCAGAAATTGACCCAAGCCATTATGCTCAATTAATATTTGACAAAGGAAGCAAGAGCATACAATGGAGTAAAGATAGTCTCTTCAATAAATGGTGCTGGGAAATTTGGTCAGATACATGCAAAAAAATAAAACTAGATCACCAAATTACACCATACACAAAAACAAACTCAAAATGGCTAAAGGACTTAAATGTAAGACAGGAAACCATAAAAATCCTACAAAACTCCATACGCAGCAAAATAGCAGACATATGTCGTAGCAATATCTTTACCGATACAGCTCTTAGGGCAGTGATGGCGACCTTTTGAGCTCAGCGTGTCAGCATTTTGAAAAACCCTAACTTAACTCTGGTGCTGTGTCACATATAGAAATTTTTTGATATTTGCAACCATAGTAAAACAAAGATTTACAATTTTGATATTTATTTTATATATTTAAATGCCATTTAACAAAAAAAAAAATCAACCAAAAAAATGAGTTCATGTGTCACCTCTGACACGTGTGTCATAGGTTCGCCATCACTGTCCTAGGGCAATAGAGACTAAGGAGAAAATAAACAAATTGGACTACATCAAAATAAACAGCTTCTGCACAGCGAAAGAAATGATCAACAAAACAACAAGAAATCCCACTGCATGGGAGAACATATTTGTTAATGCTATTTCACATAATGGTTTAATCTCCAAAATTTACAGAGAACTCATACAACTTAACAAAAGGAAAGTAAACAATCCAATCAAAAAATGGGCAAAGGATCTATACCAGGGGTGGGCAAACTTTTTGACTCGAGGGCCACAATGGGTTCTTAAACTGGACCGGAGGGCCGGAACAAAAGTATGGATGGAGTGTTTGTGTGAACTAATATAAATTCAAAGTAAACATCATTACATAAAAGGGTAAGGTCTTTTTTTTTTAGTTTTATTCATTTCAAACGGGCCGGATCCAGCCTGCGGGCCATAGTTTGCCCACGGCTGATCTATACAGACATTTTTCAAAAGAGGACATACAGAAGGCAGAGAGACATAGGAAAACATGCTCAAAGTCACTAATCATCTGAGAGATGCAAATCAAAACAACAATGAGATACCATCTCACACCTGTCAGAATGGCTATCATCAACAAATCAACAAACAAGTGCTGGCCAGGATATGGAGAAAAAGGAATCCTTGTGCACTGCTGGTGGGAATGCAGACTGGGGAAGCCACTGTGGAAGGCAGTATGGAGTTTCCTCAAAAATTAAAAATGGAACTCCCATTTAACTCAGTGATCCCACTTCTAGGAATATATCCCAAGAAACCAGAAACACCAATCATAAAGGATATATGTACCCCTATGTTCATAGCAGCACAATTTACAATAGCTAAGATTTGGAAACAACCTAAGTGCCCGTCAGCAGATGAATGGATTAAAAAATTGTGGTCATGTACACAATGGAATATTATCCCACTATAAAAAAGAAGGAACTTTTACCATTTGCAACAGCATGGATGGAACTGGAAAGCATTATGCTAAGCAAAATAAACCAGTTGGAGAAAGATAAATATACATGATCTGACATATATGTGGCATATAATGATAACATAATTTGATGAACAAAAATAGATCCAGAGACAAACGGCAGGGGAGGTGGGTGGAGTTAGAGAGCAACCAAAAGAATTGTATGCATGCATATTAGCATAACCAATGGACACAGACACTGTGGCCCTGGGGGCTTGCTTGGGATGGGAATGGCTGAGTAGGGGTCAATGGGGGGGGGGGGGGGGGGAAGGAGACATATGTAAAACTTTATATAAAACAATAAAAAATAAAAATTTAAAAAAGGACAACAGGTTTGCATATACATTTTTCCAAAAAGATATACAAATGGCCAATAAGCATATGAAAGGATGCTCAACATCATTAGTCATTAAGGAAATACAAATTAAAACCACAATGAGAGCCGAAACCGGTTTGGCTCAGTGGATAGACCATCGGCCTACGGACTGAAAGGTCTCAGGTTCGATTCCGGTGAAGGGCATGTACCTGGGTTGCGGGCACATCTGCAGTAGGAGATGTGCAGGAGGCAGCTGATCGATGTTTCTAACTCTCTATCTCTCTCCCTTCCTCTCTGTAAAAAAACAATAAAATATATTAAAAAAAAACACAATGAGATACCACTTTACAATAGGATGGCTATACCCAAAGACAAACAATACCAAGTGTTTTCTCCAAGGATGTAGAGAAATTGGAATTTTCATATAGTCATGTGCCACATTATGTTTCAGTGAGGGTAGTCCCATCCTGTATAATAAAAGGGTAATATGCAAATCGACCAAACAGCAGAACAACTGGTCGCTATGACACGCACTGACCATCCTTAGCACTGCCATGGAGGCAGGAGAGGCTCCTGCCATCACCGCTGAGCTTCCCAGCTGTGAGCCCAGCTTCTGGCTGAGTGAAGTTCACCCTGTGGGAGTGCACTCACCACCAGTGGACAGCTCCTGCATTGAGCATCTTCCCCCTGATGGTCAGTGCGCATCATAGCAACCAGTTGTCCCGCTGTTTGGTTGATTTGGATATTAGCCGTTTATTATATAGAATTTTAGAGTACTTGCTACTTATTAAAAAAAGTTTGTTAAAAAAAATTTGTTGTCGCCCAGCCCACGGGGCTCAGTGGTTGAGTGTCAATCTATGAACCAGGAAGTCCGGTTCGATTCCCAGTCAGGGCACATGCCAGGGCTGCGGGCTTGATCCCCAGTGGGGGGCATGCAGGAGGCAGCCATTTGATGATTCTTTTTCATCATTGATATTTCTATCTCTCTCCTTGTCCCTTCCTCTCTGAAATAAATAAAAACTATACAGTTTTTAAAAAAGGGTGCTGTCAAACAGTGTGTCATATTACTCCAGCAGCAGTAATATGTGTCTATCATCTTGTGTCTATCATGCGTCTTGATTGCATTATTTTGTCTTTGGTGGATTTAATCTTGTGTTGTTTTATAAAGTAAAATGTTTTATAGGCTTGTAGCCTAGGAGGAATAGGCTGTCCCACATAGCCTAGGTCAGTGGTCAGCAAACTCATTAGTCAACAGAGCCAAATATCAACAGTACAACGATTGAAATTTCTTTTGAGAGCCAAATTTTTTAAACTTAAACTATATAGGTAGGTACATTGTTATTAACTTAATTAGGGTACTCCTAAGCTGGCCTTTGCTAAAAACGTCCTCAATCTGATTGAGGCACGTTCGTTGAGGTCGACCCCTTCCAACTCTCCCATCCACACTCGTCTTGTATACTTGTTTCGTCTATTCTTAAATTGATGACAAAAATACCTGTAGGATTTGCAGCTGGTTGAAAAAATACAGGTGACTTTATGCTTCGAGTAGGTACTTTTGTCACCCGCGCACAATTTGCGGACACAACTAACACTAACCACTGCACAATGAGACTGATGACTGACTGGCTCATTCAACTCATGCATGAATCGCACAAGCCTCTCCTGCACTGCATATCCCGAGGCTCGCCTGCGCCGGCGGCATCTCCCGTCGCCCGAAGGACTGACACCCCCCACTTCTTCAAAATAAACTCGCCCGGGCCGAAAACTGACTTCTGTGCATGGGCCACTAAGTTTCAATCACACTACGTGCGTGTCTGCATGTGGTATTTTGTGGAAGAGCCACACTCAAGGGGCCAAAGAGCCGCATGTGGCTCGCGAGCCCCAGTTTGCCAGCCATTGGCCTAGGTGTGTAGTAGGTTATACCAGGTCCATCTAGGTTTGTGTAAGTGCACTCTATGATGTCCACACAACAAAATCACCTTACAATGCATTTCTCAAAACATATCCTTGTCAAGTGGGACATGAATGTATTACTGGCAAAAATGTAAAATAGTACAGCCACTTTGGAAAACATTTTGGCAGTTCCTCAAAAAGTTAAACATAGTCATCACATGACTCAGCAACTGCACTCCTAAGTGTATATCTAAGAGAATTAAAAATATACATCAATATAAAAACTTGTATCTGAATGTTCATAGCAGCCCAAATGTAGAAACAACTCAAATGTCCATCAGCTGATGAATGGATAAACAAAATGTGGTATATCCATACAATCAGCCACAGAAAGAAATTCAACCATAGAAAGAAATTGCTATGGACTAAATGTTTGTGTGCCTCCCCTCAAACTCTGTATCTTGAAGCCCTAATCACAAATGTGATACTATTTGAAGGTGGGGTTTTGGGAAGTAACTAGGTTTATATAATTCACGAGGGTGGAGTGCCCATGATGGGAATGGTGACTTTATAAAGGGATAAAGAGATCACAGCTTACTTGTGCTCTGACACGCTTTTCTCTCTCCCCCTACCACATGAAGACAGAAAAAGGAAGCCATCTGCAAACCAGAAAGAGGGCTCTCACCAGAACCTAACTATGTTGGCATTCTGATCTCAGTCTTCTAGCCTCCAGAACTGCAGAAATAAATGTTTGTTGTTTAAGCCACCCAGGCTATGGTATTTGTTATAGCAACTTGAGCTGACTAAGATAGAAATGAAGTAGTTACATGCTACAATACGGACGAACCATGAAAACACGTAAGTAAAAGAATTCAGAAACAAAAGGCTACATATCTGAGTCCATTTATATGAAATATTCAGAAAGGCAAGTCCATAGAGAAAGATTAGTGAATGCTAGGTGATGAGGCCTGGGGGAATTGGACAATCTCTTAAGAGGTATGGATTTCTTTTTGGGGTGATGGAAATGTTCTAGAATTGGTGGTGATGACTGCAAAACATTGGGAATATATTAAAAATTGCTGAAATACACACTGTAAATTATTTAAATGGTGAGTTTTGTCTCAATTTTTAAGTTTAAAAAATTATAATTTTCATCCAAATCACACTTATAAATATATATAAAATAGAAGCCTTTGAAATTATCCTATCTAATAAAGAGGGAATATGCTAATTGACCCTCATGCCGTCGCAAAGATGGTGACACCCACAGCCAATGAGGGAATATGTTAATTGACTCCCCCACCCTCAAAGATGGTGGCACCCACAGCCAATAAGGAGGGAATGCTAATTGACTGTCACGCCCTCAAAGATGGCAGCGCCCAGTCCCCTCAGCCCCCCTAGGACCTTGCCGCATGCATGCCTCCGGAGGCCTACAGTTCCCTCAGCCCCCCAGCTGCCCAAGACCGGCCCGAAGTGCAGACAAACCTCAGATGTTGGCTTCCCAGCCAACGGCCGAGGCGCACATAAGCCTCAGATGTCGGCTGCCCGGCCGCCCGAGGCTCAGGTAACCAGGGCTGGCTAAGGCTTGCACTGCCGGCAGTGGTAGCAGCAGAGGTGTGATGGGGGCGTTGCCTTCCCCTGATCGCCGGGTTGCCTCCTGCCCCTGAGGGCTCCCGGGCTGTGAGAGAGCAGGCCGGGCTGAAGGAACCCCCACTCCAGTGCATGAATTTTCATGCACTGGACCTCTAGTATAAAACATAAAAACACAGTTGTGGATTTTTTCTGTCCTCTTCAAAAATTCTTAAATTTCAATGTAGCATTTTTTATAACAAAAAAACTGAAACCAATCTAAATATCCATTATTAGGAAATTTATTAAATTATGATGCAGCTATCAGAAAGATTGATATATGTTAGTTGAAAAAAGCACAGGTTCAAACAGTGGCTGAAGTATGATTTAATGCTATGCAAACGTACTTGTATCTGCACAAGCTCTTAAAAGTGCTAACCACAGCAGAATTGAAATTGGAAACTCTTAAGTTTTAATTTTATGTCATCCTATATTATTTTAATAAAAATTTGTTTGAAAAAAAGTAATATTTCATTCCTCTTTGGAATAACTTCAAGTATTTAGATGGCTTTCAAACACATTAAGCATTCAAGTTATCTGTTGAATATAACATGTGCAGTATGTAAGGAAAGCTTCTTTAAACATTATTGTCTTTTACAATCAGAAAATGGATGCTGCGATAGCACAACCTACATTTTCTGATAGATTGTACTCATTATCACAGGCATCATTTCCAAACAATTTGCCACAAAGCCATTTTACAAGGAGAAAAAAAAAAAAACACTACCAGGAAAAAAGCAACTCTACAAAGAGAATGCAAAATGAGAAATTATATTTCTGATAACATGATTCAAAATTATGTATTATGATAATAGTGATTTGTGACCTTAGATATATAACATGACCCTGATATAAGGATACTATGCCTATAAGGACATGAAAGCTATTATAATGTAGGAAGAGTAAATTGGCTAGATTCATGCATAGAAAGGTACTGAAGATACATAATAATGGGAACATCTTACAAGTATTAAATTACTTGAAAATCTACAAAAGGATATTAGCAGCATCAGAAGCCTAAAAGGTACATCAGCAAAAATATAGGATACATATTTTATCTAATTCTTAATGTTGTCAGAGAATCTGTATGATTGGATAAACACTGGAGAAATTTGTTTTGAGGTAGAGATGAAAATATCACAACAGAAATTCATACTTCTACTTAGGAAGTAATGATGGCAATTTAAGGGGAAAAAAACCTACCTGCCATTCAAACTCACTGTCTGACCAATCCCAGTATGTGCTAATAGAAGAAGAGACATCACTGCAGACACTCCCCTCAGGAAATAAATCAAAAGAAGTGAAGTCTTGATCATCTAACAGGGAATAGCAATCATCTTGATCTCCAACAGAAACTGATGAAAACAGCTCCTCACTGCATTCTGAGCTGGCAACACTTGTTCCACAAGAAGTTAAGTTCCACCTAAAAAAAGGAACAAAAGAAATCACAACAGGAATTACAGAATCTACCCAATTTAAAGATATTAATAATAGATTTATGAGGAATGGGGGTATATTTTAGGTATGATAATGACATTGTGGTTATTTTCAAAAGAGCCCTTATCTTTTAAGGCTGCATCTATTTAATAATAGGGTAATATTCAAATTGGTTGGGATGTCATCACAGTAACGACCGATCAACAGGCTGCGTGCACAGCGGGTGGGCAGGGATTGCAGCATTGGGGATGCGATGGTGGCTGCCACTTGCCCAGGGCCGATCCGGGGCTCCGGCAAGCCGCCGATGGCTGCTGCCGCTTGCCAGGGCCGACCCAGGGCTCTGGCAAGCCACCAATAGCCGCTGCCATTTGCCCGGGGCCAGCCCTGGGCAAGTGGCAGTGGGGACAGCAGCAGGGGAGGTGGGACCCGGCAGAGGGCGGCCTGTACTTCCCACATGGCAGCAGCGGCTGTAAGCACTCCCGATGGCTGCTGCCGCTTGCCCAGGGCCAGCCTGGGGCTCCAGCAAGCCACTGATGGCCACTGCCGCTTGCCCAGGGCTGGCCCAGGGCTCAGGCAAGCAGCAGTGGAGATGGGGGCGGGGAAGGCAGGGCCTGGCAGAGGGCTGCCTGTACTCCCCACATGGCGGCAGTGGCTATGAGCACTCCCAATGGCTGCTGCCGCATGCCCAGGGCCAGTCCGTGGCTCAGGCAAGCTGCCAATGGCCACTGCCGCTTGCCCAGGGCCGGCACAGAGCTCAGGCAAGCCGCTGATGGCCACTGCCATTTTGAGGGCCCGAGGCTCAGGTAATGAGGGCCAGGTGAGGCTCAGGCAAGCCGCAGTGGCTGCGATGGCCAAAGCTCAGGCAGCCTCATGGCCGGCAGTGGCAGCAGCAGAGGCATGATGGGGGCGGTGCCTTCCTCTCATCGGCCGGTCACCTCCCGCAGAGGGAGGCCAGACTGCGGCTTAGGCCCACTCCCTGTGGGGAACGGGCTTAAGCCATCAGTAGGACATCCTCTGAGGGCTCCCAGACTGTGAGAAGGGGCAGGATGGGCTGAGTGACGCCTCCCCGCGCCCCCCCCTCCCGTGCACAAATTCCGTGCACCAGGCCTCTAGTCTATAATAAAAGCATAATATGCAAATCGACCAAACAACCGAACAGCAGAACAACCCTCTGGACAACCTTCCAGATGACCATGCTATGACACCCACTGGAAACAGGCCAGCCAAGGTGGGTGTGATGCAACTGGTCAGGAGCCCGGCCATTGCTCCATGATCGCCCAAAGAGGGGGACCAGGCCACTGACTGGTTGGCTGCAGCAGGTGAACAGGGCTTCCCTCTGCGGGGCACAATTGATCGCATGATCGCCCTGCAGAGGGAAGCCCAGGCCACCGGTGGGTGGGGCGATCAATCAATCGGGGGGCTCCACGATTGCCCCAAAGAGGGAGGCCCAGGCCACTGACCAGAGGGCTGCAGCAAGTGGGTGGGGCCTCCCTCTGTGGGGCGCGATCAATCGCCCCAAAAAGGGAGGCCCAGGCTACCCCACGGTGGCGCTGTGATGGGTGGCCAGGGCCGCCCTCTATGGGGGTGATCCATTGCGGAGTCCCGTCCGGGTGGGCAGGGCCTCCCTCTTTGGGGCAATCCATCAAGGAGCCCTGGCCAGGTAGGCAAGGCCTACCTCTTTGGGGCAATCAATCATGGGGCTCCCAGACTGTGAGAGGGCACAGGCCGGGCTGAGGGACACGCCCCTCCCCCAAGTGCACTAATTTCGTGCACTGGGCCTCTAGTATTAAAATATTTATGAATGAAATATGTCAGGAATTTGTCTCAACATAAGGAAGGGATTGATAAATGAGTAGGTGTATTGATAAAGCACACTGCCATATGTGAATAACTATTACACTGGGTGATGGATATATTGGGTACATTACATTAGTCTCTAACTATGTATCTGTCTGAAAATTTTTATAATACAGTATTTTAAAAGAAAAAATGCATTTAAGTTAGGGATAAAGTAAAACCTTCATCCATAAGCAAAACATATTGCATACTGGTTATGAGTAAGCTCTGGAGTCAAACTGAGTTTAAATTCTTGCTCTGTCACTTGCCTGCTGTTTGATTTTAAGCAAAACACACCCTCTCCAAGCCTGTGTCCTTATTTTTTAAATGCAGCTATGGTGAAAAATGCATACAAAACGCTTAGCAGACATAAAAAGTGCTCAATACATGGCAGCTATTATTATCATTAAAGGAAGACGGTAGCCAATGCAGGGCAGAGAAAAGCACCAACAAAGTACACAGGTAGAAGCTCAAAAGTGTTTCTTATATGCCTAGCCGGAGTGGCTCAGTGGTTTAGAGTCAACCCATGAACCAGGAGGTCACAGTTCAATTCCCAGTCAGGGCACATGCCCAGGTTTCGGGTTTGATCCCCAGTGGGGGGCATGCAGGAGGCAGCCAATCCATGATTCTCCCTCATCATTGATGTTTCTATCTCTCTCCCTCTCCCTTCCTCTCTAAAATCTATAAAAGTCTTTTTAAAAAAGTGTTGCTTATAACCAGCTAGGGATCCGGTGCACGAATTCGTACACCAGTGGGGTCCCTCAGTCTGGCCTGCGGGAGCAGGCCAAAACCGGCTCTCCAACATCCCCCGAGGGGTCCCAGATTGCGAGAGGGTGCAGGCCAGGCCGAGGGATCCCACTAGTGCACGACTGGAGCGGGGAGGGATGCGGGAGGTTGGCCAGCTGGAGAGGGACCATGGCAGGGCTCCAGGGCATGTCCGACCTGTCTCACTCAGTCCCGATCAGCCGGACCCCAGCAGCAAGCTAACCTACCAGTTGGAGCATCTGAGCAGCCTTAATATATTATTAGCATATTACACTTTGATTGGCTGAACTAACAACTGAGCAATTAGCATATTAAGCTTTTATTATATAGGATAATACCCAGCATTAACTAATCCTATCTAATAAAAGAGAAACATGGTAATTGGCGTACGACCGCTACCCTTCCCATTGGCTAATCAGGGCGATATGCAAATTAACTGCCAGCCAAGATGGCGGCCAGCAGCCAGGCAGCTTAAACTGAACATGAGGCTTGCTTGCTTCAGTGACGGAGGACTCCAACGTTCCCCGCCTGCCTTGCTGGCCTCTGAGCTGCAACTCTAAGCAACTATGTTACAAATATAGAAGCTAAACAAAACCCCAGAAACCTGCTTTCAGGGAGCCGGGATCTCAGAGCTGGAATTGATACAGAGTTTCGAGTATAGAACCGAAACAAACCAGATACCTGTTTTCAGCAGCAGAGGCCTAAGAGCTGGAACCTCAGAGCTAAAGCTGGCCCAGAATAAAAAAAAAAAAAAAAGAAAAAAAGGAGCAGTTGAGAGCTTCAGTCACCCGCCAGCCTGAAAACAGCCCTCAGCCCCTCACCCAGACTGGCTAGGCACCCCAGTGGGGACGCCCACCCTGAAGGGTGTGTGACCAGCTGCAAACAGCCATCATCCCCTCACCCAGGCTGGACAGGCACCCCAGTGGGGACCCCCACCCTGATCCAGGACACCCTTCAGGGCAAACCAGCCGGCCCCCACACGTGCACCAGGCCTCTATCCTATATAGTAAAAGGGTAATATGCCTCCCAGCACCAGGATCAGTGGAGCCGCGAGGCCTCCCGGCACCGGGATCAGCGTGACGGGGCAGCGCCCAAACCCCCTGATAGCCCTGTGGCACTGTGTGTGACAGGGGGCGGGGCCACAACCTCCCTATCTGCCCTGCTCTGTTCCTGACAGGGGAAGGCACCCCAACCCCCTGATCGGCCCTGCTTTGTGCCTGATAGGGGGGAGCTCCCCAACCCCCTGATTGCCCTGCGGCTCTGTGTGTGACAGGGTGTGGCGCCCCAACCCCCCCACCCCACGGGCCCTGCTCTGTGTGTGACGGGGTAGAGCCATAACCTCCCCATCGGCCCAGCCCTGAGTGTGGCAGTGGCGGCGCTCCAACCCTCTGATCGGCCCTGCTCTGTGGGTGATAGAGGGCGGCGCCCCAACCCCCTGATCCGCCCTGCTCTGTGTGTGACAGGGGGCGGTGCAACAACTCCCCTTTTGGCCCTACTCTGTGAGTGACGGGGGGAGCTCCTCAACCCCCTGATGGGCCCTGCTCTGTGCGTGACAGGGGGGAGCTCACCAACCCCCTGATCGACCCTGCTCTGTGCGTGACAGGGGGGAGCTCACCAACCCCCTGATTGGCCCTGCTCTGTGCGTGACAGGGGGTGGCGCCGCAACCTCCCCATCCACCCTGCCTTGAGTGTGACAGGGGGCAGTGCCCCAACCCCCCAATTGGCCCTACCCTGAGCGTGACTGAGTGTGGCATCGCAACCTCCCAATCTGCCCTGCTCTGTGCAAGACAGGGGGCGGCGCCCCAACTCCCCAATCGGCCCTGCTCTGAGCCCGACCAGGGGCTGCACCTAGGGATTAGGCCTGCCCTCTGCCACCCGGGAGCAGGCCTAAGCCAGCAGGTCGTTATCTCCCGAGGGGTCCCAGACTGCAAGAGGGCACAGGCCGGGCTGAGAGACCCCCGCTCACCCCCGAGTGCACAAATTTTTGTGCACCAGGCCTCTAGTCTAAGAGCCTAAGCGACCACCCAACTATCCAACCCGTAGCTATGATAAGCAATAATCACCAGGGGGCAGACGCTCAATGCAGGAGCTGCTGAACTGCGGTGACTTGGCAACTGTGGTTCTCGGGTGATGGACCTGGAACCAGAGAGGAGGGAGCCCGATTCCAGGGTATGTCACCTGAGAACCGCTCTCTCGCAATCTGGGACCCCTTAGAGGATGTTGGAGTGCCAGTTTCGACCTGATCCCCACAGGCCAGGCCGAGGGACCCCACCGATGCTCTAGTCCATAATATTTTGGTACTTTTTCTGCATGAATATATATTTTTTTCAGAGTCAACATTCTGCATACATTTTAATAACCAGCTTTCTTTCACTTAACATTATATAGTGAACATATCCCCATGTATATTACTTGAAAACATTTGAGAGCCTATACAATATCCCATTGATTAAATGTATCATAGTTTATTTAATCTTATTCCTTCAGTAATATATACTTAAGCTGTTCCATTTTTTTGGTATTACAAATAATACTGAGATAAAACATTTTGTTTATAATTATTTAACCAAATATATAATCTCTCAGGATAGATTACATGGAAGGAAAGTACTGAGTCACAGAATATAAACACTTTAAAGACCATAGTATACTTAGTTAAATACCATTCTGAAAGGCTGCACTGATTTACATTCCCCAAAGCAGTATATGAAAGTGTTCATTTTACCACAACTTTAGCAGCACTGGAATTTCCATTTTTAAAATTTTTACCTGATGGGAGAAAATATTTTTACATCAATTTTTAATTCTTTGATTACTGGAAAGATCAAAATTAAAAATATTTATTAGCTATTTTGCTACAGCGTTTTTCTCTGTGTTAATGTTTTCCTTATTGATTTTTTAAAGAGTTCTTTATGCATTAAGGATATTCACATTTCCTTTGTAATAATATTTGTTGCAGGGTTATAATTTCTTTCTTTTTTCTTTTTGGGTCTTGAAATCTACAAATATGTTTTGTAAATTTCCAGTAGCTGTATACTAGTAACGAGATAATCTTCATTGCTTTGGCAGCACCCTAGGGAATTAATTCTTAAAATAATGGTTTAGTATATCAGATACTAATAAGGTACTAAAATAATGACTTCTGAAGAAAAGCCTGTTATTTACCTCTGATTAGGTTGTTTCTCATTCATTAAATCCAGTTTTTTCTTGAATTGTATTTTTCATTTTTTAACTCCTCCCTCTTATTTTGTATGACTAACCTTAATTCCAAAGTTCTTAATTTACAAAATTCAGGCAATCCAGCAAATTCTATGGCATCTTTTCCACTGAGCTAAAGATAAAGCATTTTGTATCAGTGAAACAGAGATAGAATATATATATATATATATATTTTCTCACTCATTTGTGGAATATGATGAACAACATAGACTGATGAACAAAAATGGATCCAGAGACAGAGAAGCACAGAAGGTACTGTCCAACCTCAGAGGGAAGGCAGGGGAGGGTGTGGGAGGGATGTAAGAGATCAACTAAAGGACTTGTATGCACGCATATTAGCATAATCAATGGACATGGACACTGGGGCAGTGGGGGCTTATCCTGGGGGGTGGGAGTGGCCAGGGAGGGGATGATAGGGGGAAAAGGAGACATATGGAGTACTTTAAGCAATAAGAAATTAATTTCAAAAAAGAAAAAATGGTCATTCCTTTTGACTCAGTTATCTAGGAATCTATCCCCTTTCCCAAATAGAAATTTTGAAACAAGATGTATGTGCAAACATGTCTAAACAGTATTACAATAGCCAAAAAAGGGAAAATAAATTACTCCAAGCATGGTGAACAATTAAATAGGTGTTTTTATAACCATTAAAAAATCTTATTTTCCGACTATTTACTGAAAAGGAAAACATTCACAATATAACTGCAAATAGCCGTAACCGGTTTGGCTCTGTGGATAGAGCGTCGGCCTGCGGACTGAAGGGTCCCAGGTTCGATTCCAGTCAAGGACATGTAGGTTGGTTGTGGGCACATCCCCAGTGGGGGGTGTGCAGGAGGCGGCTGATCGATGTTTCTCTCTCATCGATGTTTCTGACTATCTCTCTCTCCCTTCCTCTCTGTAAAAAATCAATAAAAATATATATATTAATATAAGTGCAAATAACCTGGTCACAAATGATATATTTGGCCTCATCCTAAGTCAGAGAAAGATAAATATCACATGATTTCATTCATTTGTGGATTATAATGAACAACATAAACTGATGAACAAAAACAGATCCAGAGACAGAGAAGCATCAATCAGATGCTTAAACCTCAGAGGAAAGGTAGGGGAGGGTGGGGGTAAGGGGGAGAGATCAACCAAAGGACTTGTATGCATGCATATAAGCCTAACCAATGGACACAGACACCAGGGGGGTGAGGGCATGAACAGGTTTGGGGGGGGGGGCAATGGGGGGATAAGGACACATATGTAATACCTTAATCAATAAAGAAAAAATAAAAATAAAAAATTATATTTGTACATAAAAAGAACATTAAAAGTCACATCAAAATGTTAAGTTATCTTTAGTGAAAAGTATCACAAATGGTCTATACCAGTGGTCTGCAAACTGCGGCTCGCGAGCCACATGCGGCTTTGGCCCCTTGAGTGTGGCTCTTCCACAAAATACCGACTTCTGCGCATGGGCCACGAAGTTTCAATCGCACTGTACATGTGTGCCCGCACGTGGTATTTTGTGGAAGAGCCACACTCAAGGGGCCAAAGAGCCTCATGTGGCTCGCGAGCCACAATTTGCCGGCCACTGGTCTATAGGTTTTTTTTTTAATTTAATTTATTTTTTTAATTGTTTTATTGCTTAAAGTATTACAAAAGGTATTATATACAGTTTTGTATATGCCCACAATCTTCTATCATGAGCTTTCATAATAAACATTTGTGTGATTCTTTAAGACTGTTCTGTCAGTTTTAAATGTGTAACAAATGATCACTGTATGCATGCACTCAGCAGTGAACCATTCAAGTTTATAAAGCCTTTACATTATTCCAAGAGAAAGCTACCTAAAACTGATAGCCTACCTATAACCATAAAATTATTCACAAAGGAGACTTTCTCCACACCGTAAAAGAAAGACGTGGAAAAGAATCTCAATAAAATGGGATTTAACTCAACAACTAGGTTTGCTGCCCAACTTTTAATTTAAAAAACAATAAAGCCAAGAAAATTTATCTGCAAGACTTTTTCACTAAGAATACACAAAGGACTTTCAATGGCATTTTGGTAAAATTCAGAAAAGCAGGTGAACCATATACACATTTTAGAGGTAGACCTAATCATTACCTCTCAGGATGAAAATCCAGTCAATGAGCACTGTGGAGTAAGTCCTACTGTGAGGCTAATGAAAGTCATTCCAAATCTATGCCATTCATTCCCAGGGTACAATCCCCTAATATAATGAGTATTCATCACTAACTCCATGCCAGAATCCCCCATAGAGCAACCCTGACCTGGGCTACTCCTCTGGAGCCCAAGTCACAAGTTAGAGAAGATGGTACAACCCCCCCTAACTCTCCTCTAAGTGACCTCAATTGCCTTGGGATCATTACACATCCCTCCTACCCCCTCTACAGTCTTGAAAATAAAAAAAATTCCAGGTCATTTTTAGGGCTATTTCTTCCACTTTGGCTTCTGAGTTCATCTCATCCGTCTCCTACCATACTCATTTTTCTTTTCAATTTCTCTTTCCTGTGAGCTGCTCCTAAGGAGCTAAAATCTCTATTCCTGGAAAAGAAAAACTAAACAAAGCCAAAAAAATCTTCGCTTTAGTCTTTCAAATATTACCAAATCTCCTCTCCTTCCTTTCCCTAAATTTATTGAAAAGTTTCATCTTCTGTCTCAACCTTTGTAACCCACAGTTCCACTCGTGTCACGCTACTGGAATTTCTATTCTGATTGCTCCCAAATCTACATTTCTGGCCTGGATAGTTCTCTAAAGCCTTAGCCCCATTTTTAACTTGTCTCAAGTCCCCAAACCAAATTCCTCTTGCCTCTCTCTGTTCATGGAACATGGTTCTCCCACCTGCAACTCACAGCTCTTCTGCACCTCTATTTCTATATTGAGATAGGAAAACTACGGGTGATACAAAAAGTGCACAGTAGTCTTGGGGTTTTTCTGGTTACTGTGACTAAAAACAAGGCTCTAAGTTCACATAACTGATAACTGCTTTATACAACAGTTCATTTCCTATCCTGCCAATAGCATGTGAGGCACTGTCCTCCCACAGGCCTTTCACAAATTCTCAATGTCAAAGTACTAATGTACTTTGCTAAATGACATCCTTTTTGATAGTAGAGGTTGTGGTGGACAACTGCTAAGACAAAACCCACAACTACATCAGAAAAATGCTGTCCCCAAAACCAAAAACATGTCTTTAACACTATATATATATATATATATATATATACACACACACACACACACACACACGTGTGTGTGTGTGTGTGTGTGTATTCCATGACATTTGATTTAAAAATATTTGTTTTTTGAAATTTATTTTATTCTCCCAAAATTCCAGACAAACCCCACTTAGCCATAAAATCCTAACATACTACTAGAAAAGTATAAATTCTTAGGAAACTGGCTGTGTTTATGTGTTACTTTCCACTAAACTTAGACCAGTGACACAAGAACCTAAATAACAGGTGACTCTAACATGAACACTACAAACATTCAACCTTAGGGATCATAAGTAATGGTGCCCAGAATCCAATAAATGAACAGGCGTAGAAATGTCATCATCCTAAGGCCCTTATCAACAACATTATTTAAACACTCTCCAGTTTTTTTTATCAGGCGACAAGAAAGAAGCAAAATAAAGGTAAATCAAGTGTCTACCCACTGACATGCTTTCTACTTTCAATAAAATTTTTTTTATAATGACTAAACCCAAAGCAGAATATCTGTACTCAACTATACAGATATGTTTTTTGGATTGTTGCTCAAATTGGTGAATGATGTGATGAGAATAAAAAAAGTGACACATAAAACTCCAAAATAAAAGAACTTCCTAAACTTTACCAATCTATATGATTTAGCTGTTTGCTTCTCCCTGAAAAGAAATGACTGGAAGCATATGGTCCTCTCAAACACCATCATTGGGAGGGGTAAGAAGGCAGAACATTCAAGAAGGAGAAAAGATTTAAAAAGTAAGGTAGCCCAAGGCAGAAACATCATCTGCTGTAAGTATTGCTAATTCTGCTTTCCCTAATCTCTGCTGAAAAGAATACGGAGAAAGATATATTAGATCTCCTACTGCCATTCCAAGCCTTGCAAAAAGCAGGGGATGAGAGGGAGGTTTTTAAAAAGCAGGCAGTAACTAGGGAAAAAAATGCTTGATTTGGAAAAAGTAGGGCTGAACAGGAACTTCCCCCTCCATCTTCACTGCCCCATTCTGCAAAACAACCTTGCTTTTACCATGGTCTCTAAGAAAAGGGATAGAAAAACACAAGGAAAAAATGGGGAGGAGAAAGCTGTAGGGAATGTACTGTTCTCCTTGCTTCACTCCCCCATCACCCCAGTCCATTTTGGCAGTGCTTGCCCTCAGCCTCTGTCCCTACATTCCCTTGCCCTCATTATCAGAGCAAGATAATTCTGAAATCATTTCACTTTTCCGTGTATTTAACTTGATCCAATGTTGCAAAATGCAAATATGTCCAAAAGTATTATTTCACACTATTTTAGAATGCCCAAAATTCTAAGCACACTAGATTTCATGCATATGTGATATTAATGTTAAAGTTACTGCATGGGTTAAATAGGCTTCTGTGAGTTAGTCTAAGAAACTCTAACAACCATTTATTACACTGGAGCCAATAACTCTGTTCCAAGTTTTAGCACTGGCTCCAAAAGAGTGACCCTAGTTTTGCCTAACTCAGTTTTATGACCTTGAACTCAGTCTTTTCCCTCTGGGCCTCAGTTTACCAGCATTTCCTTTTCAATTACGTTGTACTGATGTTCTGGATGATTGCTTAACTATAGTACCCTGCTTCCAGATAACTTTCTTTTAGGTAAGAATCATGTTTTATACCAATACATTCCTTGTATCTGGTAGAAGCTCAGTAAATCTGTAGACTGTTTTAAGAGATGGCCAGGAACATACAAAAGACATTAAAATGTGAAAGGATTTTTCATGCTCATATTATAAACTGCATCAGAAATCAAAACTAGACTCCTTAATTCAACTCCAGTATTTTCTATAGCTGAACTCCTCTCCTTTTTCTCCACACACCCTCCCAGGCCTTTGTGTATGTATCTCAAACATCCACCTATATCAAAGGTCGGGGCCACGTGTAAAACATCTTCAAATCCCCCACATTCCGTATAATACTTAAATGCTTGCTTTAGAGAATTCTCCAAAGTACTCTTTTCTAATAAAACTAGTTAAAGGACGCACCCCCTGAATAAATTTGTATTAAGCAAGCCTTTCCAAAGCCTCGTTCCATCCTTCCACCGGGGAGCAAATCAAGGCGTGTGCTGCATGAAGGAATCTTCCAGATTTAAGCTTATACATTTTGGAAGGGCCTAAAGCGCGAAGGCAAAGAGTTCATAAAGGAGAGAGAAAAAAACTGTCTGGTTTCCTAGAGCTTCACTACAAAATGGGGGGTGGGGGGAAATATAGTTGTGAGACAGGTTGAAAATTGGGAAAAATAAGATAGCTTTAAAAGTGCCACCTTTCAAAAGATCCGGGGATTAATTTTGCGCCATCTGAAACCTGAAACCCACTTGTCAGAAATGGAAGGGGTTAAACGTTTGCGGGTGAAAGGAAACAGGGGAGCAGCTAAAAATCAAAGGTGGGGGTCTGGGATTCTCAAGGGACAGATGGGGGGGAGGGAGAGAGAAGGAGGAGCAGCTACAATCAGAAGATGAATGGGGAGAGTAAAATGCCGGCCAAGGAAAATCGGAAGGGCAGGGGTGAAAAGCGGGAGGGGAAGCGGGAAGGGGCCCGGGCAAGCACACTAATCGCAGAGAAAGATGGGGGAGGGGCGAATGGAAGTGCAGACCCTGGGCGGAGCGCGAAGCTCGGGGGCGAACCAGAGGTCCCAGACTTGAGGCAGGGATGTGGGCAGTCAACCCTGTCCCCGGCCGTGGTTCATACCTGTTAGTGTGGAAGCGGAGGAGCGGGTCGGTACGATGGCAAGAGGACAGCTGGCAGCCGAAGTCACTGATGTCCAGGCAGCCCGGCTCCTCGCTCGGGCAGGTGCCCACCCCGCGAGGGGGTCCCAGAAGCGGGAAGGGTTCCTCAGGGGTCAGAAACTTCTCGTACGAAGTGGTGGCCGACGCCTCGTCAGACATGGCTGGAGATGGCCGAGCGCGGGCTACCTCTCTGGTCCCGGTCTGCTCCCACGTCCGCCCCTGCCCCCACTCTAAACTGTCCGCCGTCGCCGCCGCGCCTGGGTGTGCCCGCCGCAGTTCACCTGAGGGCTAAACGCCCGCCGCTGCCCCGGGAGTGCGGCGCCGCACGAGGAGGCTGCTCCCGGCCACAACCCTCTGGCCCCCGAGTCGGTTCCCCTGTGGCTTCCGCAGCCGCCTCAGTCGCCGGTGCCGCTGCTATTCAGCCCGGCCTCGTCAGCGCAGCACCGCCGCCGCCAGGCCCGCCCACTGCGCTTGCCGCCCCTAACTGCTGCAGTCCGCCCAGCGCCGGCCGGGACTAGAAGGGCAGCCGGAAGCCGCTCCCCGCGCCCCCTGCTGGAGCGGAGGAGGAACTGAACCTCCGCAAGCCGCACCGCAGCCGCAGTCACAGCCGCAGCCGCACTGCCCACCCTGCCCTCCCTGTGGCCAATCAGGGATTCCAGGCGCTAAAAGGCCCAGCAGTTCAGGCCAACGCCCTCCTCCACTTGGCACCCGCAGGCACAGGCCTTCGAAAAGGGACTTGGCCAAGGTAACACTGTGGTTGTGTGAGAAAGAATCCTGATACCCTGGTTCCCAGCACACTCGATCACCCTGTCCCAATTCAACAGTATTTATTGAGCTCCTGCAGATGTGTGCCCAGCACTGTGCAATGCGCTTTAGGGAAAATGAGCTAAGCAGGGAAAAATCGTCCCTGCCTATATTCTCACCAAACCCTGAGAATTACAGGCAACAGCCTCCAGGGTACTCAGAGCTGCTGAACACGTAGAGCTCTTTTGTGCTCTGTGCTGTGGTTTGCATTATGTATTCTGCTTGGAATGCCCTGCCATTTCTTCCTTGTTAATCCTTAAAGCCCCAGCTAAATCGTTACCTTCTCTGTGAAGTCTTCCCTGACTCTCAAAGGAGACAGGTATTCCTGCCAATGTTCTCGTAAAAAGGGCGCTTTCCTTGTTAAAGTCAAATCAATTTACTAGGTGTAACATACTGTTCTTTCTTCCTTTTATCTGTATTCTAGACAAGGGGTTCCAGATCTTAGGTGCATACATTTTTAAAAATATTCAGAGGAAAAAACAAGATGCCAATTTCTTATTTTGCCAACTGAACACAATTTTCAAAATTATCTATTTTGTAAAAAGAAGCACATTTCCATATAAAAGTGTATGAACCCTGAGATCTAAGAATGGCTCCTGATGGTGATCTGGGCTACGACTTTTTTTTTTTTTTTTAAGCAGAGCCTCGCAGCCATTTCTGCACAGGGGCCTCCCACTCAAATTGTACTTCGCAGAGAAGGCTCTGTGCTACACTGCCTGACTGGGCACCACTAAACTTCCTGCCTGCACTTTCTTTCTGCCCGCTGAGCTAGTCCTTATAAAGGAGTTCCTGGAATCCTATTTCAACCAATAGGACTGTGGCTTTCCCCATCCAATCAGAGCTTTGCAGTTTGACCAATCAGAGAAGCTCTATTTTGACCAATCAGGGACCAGAGGGCGGGACTTCTTTCTGTATAGCCAGCTCCCCCCAGGATCTTTAGAGTGCTTTCCCCTGAAGACTGAAGATTGTAATTGAGTTGCTGAAGCTGAAGCGCTACAGACTTCTCCCTGGCTTTAGAGGCCATGCTGTTTTCACAGCAGCCACGCTGTAACGTTATGGAGGCGTTCTACTGCAGTGCTGTTTCACAGCCATGCTATGTTACTGTCAAGCTGTTCACACTAAATCAAGTTTCCTTCTCCACCACACCCCAAATTGGGATTCTTATTGGCGTTTGAAATGGCGCCAGAGGCCATCCATTTACAGTAAGGGCACACATAATCTCTCAATAAATCATCAGATATACTTAATCTCGGGAAGGCCGATCATTTCTTCTGATCGGACAGCTTCCCATGCAAATCATCAACCTAACAGAATAAACACAGTTTCTAGTATCTCTCTTTTTAAATCTTTATTGTTGAAAGTATTACATATGTCCTCTTTTTCCCCCATTGACCTCTTCCAGCTGGCCCCCCTCCCCAGGTCTTCACCATGGGTTATTCATATATGCACACAAATTCATTGGTTGATCTCTTCCCACCCACCCATCCTCCCCTTCCTTCCCGCTGAGATTCGACTGTGTTT
This sequence comes from Myotis nattereri, assembly GCF_964212035.1. Classification (NCBI taxonomy): domain Eukaryota; kingdom Metazoa; phylum Chordata; class Mammalia; order Chiroptera; family Vespertilionidae; genus Myotis; species Myotis nattereri. Next base: position 93,727,599 of record NC_138078.1, on the reverse strand, counting down.
GATGCTTCTATGTCTCTGGATCTATTTTTGTTAATCAGTTTGTGTTGTTCATTATATTCCACATATAAGTGAGATCATGTGATACTTATCTTTCTCTAACTGGCTTATTTCGCTTAGCATACTGCTCTCCAGGTCAATCCATGCTGTTGCGAATGGTAAGAGTTCTTTTGTTTTTACATCTGTGAAGTATTCTGTTGTGTAAATGTACAACAACTTTTTTATCCACTCATCTGCTAATGGGCACTTAGGCTATTTCCAAATCGTAGCTATTGTAAATTGCTCTGCTATGAACATAGGGGTGCATATATCCTTTCTGATTGGTGTTTCTGATTTCTTAGGATATATTCCTAGAAGTGGGATCACTGGATCAAATGGGAGTTCCATTTTTAATTTTTTGAGGAAACTCCATACTGTTTTCCACAAGGCTGCACCAGTCTGCATTCCCACCAGCAGTGTACTAGGGTTCCCTCTTCTCCACATCCACTAACACTTGTCATTTGTTGATTTGTTACTGATAGCCATTCTGACAGGTGTGAGGTGGTATCTCATTGTCATTTTGATTTGTATCTCTTGAATAATTAGTGACTTTGAGCATTTTTTCATATGCCTCTTGGCCTCTGTATGTCCACTTTGGAGAAGTGTCTATTTAGGTCCTTTGTCCATTTTTAATTGGATTGTTTATCTTCCTTTTAAGTTGTACAAGTTCCCTATATATTCTGGAAATTAACCCCTTATTGGATGTATTATTGGCAAATATGTTCTTCCATGAAGTGGGCTCTCTTGTTATTTTGTTGATGGTTTCTTTTGCTGTGCAGAAGATTTTTATTTTCATGCAGTCCTATTTATTTTCTCTTTAGTTTCCATTGTTCTAGGTCAGTGATGGCGAACCTTTTGAGCTCAGCGTGTCAGCATTTTGAAAAACCCTAACAACACTGGTGCCGTGTCACATATAGAATTTTTTTGATATTTGCAACCATAATAAAACAAAGACTTATATTTTTGATATTTATTTTATATATTAAAATGCCATTTAACAAAGAAAAATCAACCAAAACAAATGAGTTCGTGTGTCACCTCTGACACGCATGTCATAGGTTTGCCATCACTGTCCTAGGTCCTAGGAGATGTATCGGTAAACATATTGCTACAAGAGATGTCTGAGATTTTGCTGCCCGTGGATTCCTCTAATATTTTTATGGTTTCCCATCTTACGTTTAAGTCCTTTATCCATTTTGAGTTTATTTTTGTGTATGGTGTAAGTTGGTGGTCTAGTTTCATTTTTTTGCATGTATCTGTCCAGTTTTCCCAATACCATTTATTGAAGAGACTGCCTTTACTCCATTGTATGCTCTTGCTTCCTTTGTCAAATATTAATTGAACATAATGGTTTGGGTCAATTTCTAGGTATTCTGTTCTGTTTAGTACCTCTCTTTTTATAAGGTGAAGGAAAAGGCTCTCCAGGACCTCTGGAAAACCTCAAAAATAGCTTTAGGTGCCAAAGATAACCTGAAAATAATTTCTTTTTACATGTGGATTCAATCTTAGGATGGAAAAATAATAAAAAATTGTCAGGATATTTGAACACTTAAAACAGGACAGTTGGTGATGAGAAACTCGCTATTTACAGAAAGAAACAACACATTTAAAAATAAAAGGTAACGTGATGATCAAGAACCATTGCTCTTTGGTAAGTGAGGAAGTTTTGTGTGTGTTTTTTAAATTAAGGATATAATAAAGTCAACATAAAGCACAGAAAATTATTGTGATAAAACATGGAATCTTTTTTATCTAGGCAGATTACACAGATTAACCCTTCATATTGCAGGCAAAGGAAATAAACAGCAAATCGTTGAGTGTCTTGTACTATTCTAGACCCTGGAAATACAAAATGAATGTGACATATGCTAAACCTTCCAGGAATTAATAGTCTTAGTAAAGTAACAGATAAAATGGGTTGTGGGGCAGGATAGGCATTGTTGTTTGAATATCACATACCCTTTCTCCCAGTTATGTCTAAGTAACAAAACCTTATTTTATTGGGAGGTAGCTATGTACCCAGATGAAAACAATAATTTCCCAGCCTTCCTTTCAGATAAGGGTGCCCGTGTGACTAAATATAGGACAATGTAATCAGAGAGAGACAAGTATCCCATGATCTCACTCATATGTGGAATCTCATTAACAAAATAAACTGATGAACAGAGTGGACCCAGAGACATGGAAGCATGGAACAGAGTGTGGAATCTTGAAGGGAAGGTGGTAGAGGGTGGGTGGGTGGGAGGTAATCAACCAAAGACCTTGTATGCATATATGCATAACCCATGAGGTGGTGAGGGCCTGGGGTGGGGGGTGGGGTGGGCTAGAGGGGGTTGATGGGGAAAAGGGGGGACATCCTTTATAATAAAAGCCTAATGTGCAAATCCACAGAATGGTGAAACAACCGGTTGCTATTACATGCACTGACCACCAGGGGGCAGATGCTCAACACAGGAGCTGCCCCCTGGTGGTCAGTGTGCTCCCACAGGGGGAGCGCCACTCAGCAAGAAGCCCTCTGCTGCAGGCGGGCGTTAAGGAGCAAGGGGTCCCAGACTGCCAGAGCCCTGAACTGCGAGAGGGATGTCTGACTGCAGGCAGACGGACATCCCCCTAGGGGTCCTGGACAGTGAGAGGGCACAAGCTGGGCTGAAGGACACCCCCCCCCAAGTGCATGAATCTCATGCACCAGGCCTCTAATATGTAATACTTTCAAACCTCAGAGGGAAAGTAGGGGAGGGTAGGGGTAAGGGGGAGAGATCAACCAAAGCACTTGTATGCATGCATATAAGCCCAACCAATGGACACAAACAACAGGGGGATGAGAGCATGAGTGGTGGTGGTGGGAGTTATGGGGGGATGAGGTCACATATGTAGTACCTTAATCAATAAAGAAATTAAAGATTTTTTAAAAAGATATAAATAAATAAATAAATAAATAAATGACAATGGTATGTGGGTGGTAGTTGTTGGGTTGGGCTTCCTAGAAAGCTTCATAGTTTTGTCTGTGTGTATACATGCATGCACTTGTGTGGGGGAGTAGGAGTAATGGTTCCTCTGGGGCCCTTTTACATTACCTTCTTACTCATTCTCCCCCAGGTATGGATGTGATGGCTAGAGCTTTAGCAATAATGTTACACTGAGGAAAACTTGAACTAGGAAGGCAGAGCTTGATCTTGCAAAACAGCAGAAAAATAAAAGAAGCCACCATAACATTGTTGAATTGCCTACTTTTGGATTTCTTGTATGTGATAGCAAAATAATGGGTTCTTAATGACAGCTAAACACAATTGCTAATCCATGCAACATATAATTATAATACAGTGAGATACGAGGTCTAAAAGAGGTATTTATAAAGACGTACGAGCACACATAAAAGAAAAGGATGAGTGCTGCCGGTTGTGGTGAAATTCACAAAGGGAGTGACATTTAACCTGGGCTTTTAGAATATGAGTAGCTATCTACTAAGCTGGGAAATATGGATATTTTAATATATTTTTATTGATTTCAGAGAGGAAGGGAGAGAGAGAGAGAGAGAGAGAGAGAGAGAGAGAGAGAAACATCAATGATGAGAGAGAATCATTGATTGGCTGCCTTATGCATGCCCCCTACTGGGGATCAAGCCCACAACCCCAGAATGTGCCCTTGACTGGAATCGAACCCAAGACCCTTCAGTCTGCAGACTGAGGCTCTATCCACTGAGCTAAATCAGCTAGGGCAAGATGCGTATTTTAGATGAAACACTGTAGTAGTGAAATTCCATATAATTTCTGTGGCAAAATAGTAAATTTTTAAAAATAGATCATGGACTTAGAAAACATTTTTGATTAGCAATGGATGATGTGACATTAGTCTTAGGAGACTATGAAAACTCTTAAGGGCTCATGGCCAAAAAAATTTTTGAGAAATGTCAATCTCTATTATAATAAAATTTACATATTGCTCTCATATAATTTTCTTCTTATTTCTGAAAAGAAAATAACGTATATGTTCCCCTGTGTAATTTTATCTATCCTAATGTTTAAGTACTTTAAATTTTTAAATGAATAGATTATTCACCATTCTTCAATTGTTCTTACTAAACCTTCATTTAACCATTGTTACAGATAAGTTAGGAAAGTAATTTCTCCTCTCCAGTATACATGTGTGTTAAGCAAATACTGACAGTCATGAACGCAACTAAATTACCACACAACAACTATAAATATTGTGATTTATTTGACTGTTAAAAGTTGTGTGTTTTTTTTTTCAGAAACAACCAACATTTCTCACATCAGTAGAAACACTTAATTAATGATATTTTCTTATGAAATAGAGAATGTGTATTTCACTTACATTGGGGAAATCAAAAGCAACCAATTAATAGACCCTCTATAATCTGATTTTTGGGGGAGGGAAGATATAATCAATATATTCTGCTAGATAACAGCTTTTAAATAATTAAAATAATAAATTATGACATACAAATAATTATTTGTAAATAAATAAAAATAATGAATAATTACAAAAGGAATGTATTCAAATACTATACTCAAAAATTGGTTTTAAGATATGTTTGGGTCCTATGTTTGAGGAATGAGGGAAACAGGGGAAAAACACTAAGCTAGTTGGAGACCAGCTTTAGCTTGACCTAAGAAGTGCTAGAGTAGGACTTGCATGACAGAATTGGTCCACTGAGGCAAGTTGGCTGGCATTATGTACCCTCATCATCAGTCAGGCATCTATTGCAGGTTGCAGGGCTGTATGGGGAGTGGGAATGTTGTAGAGAACTAAAGCTCTTAGTCTGTAGAGTACAATTATCCAGAGAAGAGAGTAGCTGTAGTTTGCAGCTAGCATTCCTATCTGCTGAGGGGTGGGTCTATCTGCCTTGTAAAGGAGACCTAAACAGGGTACAGAAATGTATGCACACTACAGTAGAGAAGCACTATCAAGGGCATTAAGACCCCAGATCAGCCCTTAAGAAACCAAAGCATACTATAGAAAGCACTGCAGAACTTCAACACTTAAATTATGTGTGATTTGTTTTCTAAAAATATGTTATGAAAGCAACTAGGGATGTTGGGAACACAGCTCCCTTTCTAACATTGGATTTAGGAATAGCCTCTTTCTTCGCCTACTTTTTTTGCTAAGTATTAACAGCTGGTGGTGGCTTCCATGACTTTTGCCCATCAGTGAAAGAACCAGGTTGGTGGGGAGAATTTAGACAGATCCAGTCTTTGGAATGGCGATAAAGGGCTTAGGGTGAAAGGAGCTGTAAAGGCAGGATCTTTTGTTTGTGTCTGAGATCTTCACTCAAACCTCCCTTCCCCTTGTTTATTTCTACTGGCGGTAAAGACACTCATGTCTGCTGTTTTTCCTCTGTCAACACTTTTGCTTTGCACAAGGATTTTTATCTTTCCTGGCCTCTGGAACTGAACTTCTCACAGCTACCATTATGTTGACATTTCTAAGTTTGACAGCTAGAAATATGGGGAAATTAAGTAAATAGTCTTCTTATGTTTATCTTTCCTTTTTCTTTTTTAGCTTATCCACTTTAAAGTAAGATCAAGCCCAGACATGTGTGCTATTGTTGGGGGATGGGGGGTTACAAGATGTTGATTCTTCTGCAATTCAAGCCCAGAGGTGTGCAGGATAGTGTATTCTGAAGTGCAGAGAGGAAGTGAAAACAATCAGGGAACTACAAAAGTGATACAGGGAACAAAGCAGTGCTTGGTTTACCATCACCAGCCTTTCTCCTGAAAACACCATTGGGGATTGCCTGAGGATAAGTTAGGAAGTGGCAGTATGTGGTTCTGCAGCAAGACTAACAAGACCCTGGGTACTATAGGCTCTGAGGGAAAGGAAGTTATTTTTTATTTATTTTAATCTTTGAAAGAGGAGATTTCCTTTTGCTCTTGGGCTGAGGTAGAAATACCTGATTCTATGGACTGTTAATGTGGAAATTACTACCATTTTGGCTGGAGTTGGGATAGTATATTAAAGAGTCTCTTGGTGCTATTATAAAACAAGCAAAAATAATTTTAGCAAAATCTTTGATAATATACAAACTCTGCAGAATGATGGGGTGAGGTGAGGCTCCTGCACCTTCATCTCTGGTGGCCTTGGCAATATAGGCAGTAATGGGGCCTGTGTGGCACAGTGGGGCACAATAAAGAGCTGGTTATTTTGATTGCTATTTTATTCATCTCTGTTGCTGCCAGCCTTCAAGGGAGAGAGACCCTTACTTTATTGCCTGCTGCCTTTCTTCCGCTTTCCTGCATGGATAATGGGGCAACTCTTAGAAAAAAGCACAATGGAAAAGAATTGATGTCTGTTTTGTCAGTGATATTTGAGAAGGGCCAAGACATAGCTGCATTTAAGTCTTGGTTCTATTTGTTACTAGCTCTGTAACCATGAGCAAGTTATTGAGTTATCTGCTATCTGACTGATCTGAATTTTCTTAGATGCTTTAGAAAAATAGAGGACAGGAGGGGAGGGAAGGATAATACTTGTAACTACCACCAGTAATTGTGAAGATAAAACAACAACAACTACAAAAAATAGGTTTAGAGTACTTAATATAGTGCTCAAAAATGGTAACCATTATTATCATTTATTTATTATCTAAAAGGTCTTAGCTGAGAAGACAGCTCCATCGAAGTCAATAATTATAATTTGTTTCAATATACTACTTAACTCTGTGACAGGCCATGTCCTAGGTACTTCTCACATGTAAATTTTTAAAAGCACACTGCATTTCAGGGAAAGGCCACTGACTGAGCTGCCATCCTCCAGCACCCTGTATCTGTTGGCTGAAGTGACACAAAAGAGTAACTGGTATTATATTTCAACCATTAGGACTGAGGTCTGCCCTGTCCAATCAAAACTGTGCAGCTATATCATCATTTGCATCTATACTGAAAAAATCAGAGCGACTCTATAATAACCAATCACAACGGGAAAATCAACCAAACAGGACAGTGCTATTCAGGTTAATCAGGCTATGCAGACTTGGATTCTTTATTTGCATACAAATGGACTTGTCAGGAACCAATTCGGGAACTTTGAAGCTGAAGAAGCCAAGGAATCACATGCTTAAATCACTTGCCTAAGATTCCACAATTGAATAGTGATAGAGATTCAAACCCAGAAAGTCAAGTTTACAAAGTCTGCTCTTAACCATTGATGTATGCGGTAAAATAGACGGGAACCAAAAGATGATGGGAATGGAGGGTAGAAGAGGCACAGGTTCAAGGTGAACAGTCAGAAACTGCAAATTTAGAGTTTGGTTTGATCTGGAAGCTTAAGGCATCATTATGAACTGTTCATGTTAATGTACGTAACAAATTAAGCTCCTATTTAAAAATGATTAGTCAACGTACAAGCCAATTGAGAAAAGGAAAGGTTCAATAGGTGGCTATGGTTAAGAAGATAGCCACGGTCTTTTGTGTCTTTCAACCGATGAGTGACCTGGATCTTTGCACCAAGCAGTCTGCATGCAAGGTCGATGGGCGTGAAGGGGTTAATACCGGGTGTTCGAGAGCTGAGGCGAAGAGGATTGTGGGAGCTACGTTGTACGTGGACGTCTGGGAACTATCTGGTGTGCATCTCCATTATGACCGACCCTAAGTAAAATTCACCCGCAGGCTAGGGTCTGGCCACTGTCGCCGCAAGACAGGAGCTATGGGCAGCCGCTGAGAGAGCAGTCGAGGCAGAGGTTTGTAGCACTTCTTTGAACGCGTAAGCTCCATTAGCTCCTCTTTCCTCCAGCGGAGCGGGGAGAGGGGAACGGAAGTAAGAGGGGATGAGGAGTACTGGGAACTGACAGACTGAAGGACTTAAGGGCGAGAGTTGATGACGTTGGTGACGGAATGGGGAATACAACTATGTTGTGTAGGTATTGTTGACATTTGTGACTTTTCTGCTTGTTTGGGCATATGGGATGCAGCGAACAGATAAATGAAGAGTAACGTCAGGGGAGTGAAAATATGTTGTCGGTTGGGCAGCAGTTCATATGAATCATACTATATGGGATGATTTTATCGAGCCCTTGGTTTAAGATTCTTTTAATTTTTTTAAAAAAATTAATTGCACATATTGGGGTGACACTGATTAACAAAATTATACAGGCTTCGTGTACCAATTCAGCAACACATCTGTACACTGTATTGTATGTTTACCACTCCAAGTCAAGTCTCGTTCATCACTATTTATACCCCCTATACCAGTGGTTCTCAACCTTGGTTGCACATTAGAATCACCTGAGAATCTTTTTTAAGTCCTGATTTCTGGGCCTCATCCTCCGGAAATTCTGTTTCTTTGTTATGAGGTGGGGCCACAACATTAGTAACAAAGAAACAGAATTTCCGGAGGATGAGGCCCAGAAATCAGAATTTTAAAAAGATTCCCAGGTGATTCTAATGTACAGCCAAGGTTGAGAACCACTGCTCTATACCTTCCTGCACCTTCCCCGCTCCCCCCCGCCCCCTGGGCAATCACCACACTGTTGTCGTGTCCATGAGTTTTTTCTTTTTTTCTCAATCCCTCTACCACCACCACCACCACCACCCTCTTTGATGGATTGATTAATTCCCTTTAACAAATTACCAAATACCTGCTCTGTGCTGGGTACTGAAATAGAGGCACTAGATGAGAAAAGAAATTAACCTTTATCCTTGACGTTTACAGCCTGTTAGTTACTACATGCATTTGGAAACAGGCAATTACAATGCAAGGAGATAGAGATAATACATCAAGTGTCATTAACAAACCTACCAGGGACCGCCAAAGTCATCTGAATGTGTGCTCTGGGATGGTCTTTGATAGGGTGATTTGACATATATTTTGAAGATAAAATAAGCAGGGCAAAATTATGTGCAATTTTCTCCCAGGTATGTTCTCTCCCTGCTTAGCTCAGGTGCAGTTACCTGGAGAACTGAGTAGCCCAGACTAGTTTATTCCTAGTGAGAGTATTTGTTCACCACAGTGACATCTCCAGGACCCCTGCTAAAGAGTCAGACTTGCCCATCCAGGGTGGTTCAGTGGTTGAGCATTCACTTAGGTTGTGGGCTTGATCCCCAGTAGGGGGCATGCAGAAGGCAGCCAATCAGTAATTCTCATCATTGATGTTTCTCTCTCTCTCTCCCTCTCCCTTCCCCTTTGAAATTAATATATATATATATATATATATATATATATATATATATATAAAAAAGAGGCTTATTTGAGAGCAAGGCCTTCCCTTGGCATGGAACCCACAAGCTCTACCGAGTAGGACCCAAGGACTCTTTGGCTTAAGCATTTGAAACACTTCTGTGCCACTATTTGGTTTTACAGAAAACTCAATTCACAGCAGGGAATTGTGTATCCACCTGGAATTCTAAGCAATATTTTCTTTTTTTAAAATTTATTGATTTTTAACAGAGAAGAAGGGAGAGGGATAGAGAGTTAGAAACATCGATGAGAGAGAAACATCGATCAGCTGCCTCCTGCACACCCCCTACTGGGTATGTGCCCGCAACCAAGGTACATGCCCTTGACCGGAATCGAACCTGGGACCCTTCAGTCCGCAGGCCGACGCTCTATCCACTGAGCCAAACCGGTTAGGCCCTAAGCAATATTTTCAAGCATCTGAATCATCAAACCTGCTGCTGTGTTTACCAGAGAAACAACAGTGTAGCAGACAGTCTAAGTCAGTGGTTCTCAAATTTTCCTGTGCATCAGAATCAGCTGGAGGGCTTGTTTAAAAACATTGCTGGGCCTTACTCACGAAGTTGCTGATTCAACAGGTTTGGGTAGTCCCCCGGATTTACATTTCAAACAGGTTCTCAGTTGATGCTAATACCACTGGGTCTGGGACTACTGGTCTAAACACAACTGACATTAGTAAACTAGAAAGGACATCTCTAAAGACTAGGCAAACTCTTAAAGGTTAGCTGTACCTGAATTAAGTCACAGTAGATATGAAATAAAATGGCTTTGTTTTTTATATATTTTGAATGGAGGAGCAAACATGAAACTTCCTGAACTAAAAAAAAAAAAAAGGCAGGGTTTTTTTTTTCTTCACTCATAGGTTTCTGAGTTCCTCCTACCATAAATTGTTTAAAAAACAAATTACCTATTTTCTTTTCAGATGTCTTGCTCAGTTATATACAAGTAGCTAGTTGTTTATAGTGGAACTCATACCCCACTTGTGTCATTTATCATTTCTGATAAAAATTGTTTGAAATTTAAAAATGTAAAACAGTTATGAAAATCTATTTGACAAAGAAAAATTAGTATAAGAAGTTAGAATTGAGAAAGTGTGATGAGTAGTTTTTTTCCACCTCCAATAAAAACCCTCCTTCTCAGAAGAAATAATTGGTTTATTAACTTTAGAGCACAGAGGAAAACAGAAATCTTACTGTGCCAAGGTTTAACTCAGAGCCTTCCTTTAGGGATTAGCCTCAACAGTCTCCTGGAAAGTGGCAGTTCACAGTTCTACCTACCCTCCAAAGCCTTCCATAAACCCAAAAAAGACCAGGATACATTTTCAGAAATGTCACTAATCATTCTAGACCCCTGTCAATGTTGGATTTCAAATCTTTCTCCAGGCCAGTTACAAAACAAAACAAATAAAACCCAAAAAACAAACATGCAGATATTAGCACACACACAAAAAAGTTCAAACAAACTGGTCTGGGTCTATTTTGAGCCTTTTCAGGGACCATCAAGATGCTAGGATGACCAGTGCTCTAGATGTTTCAGAAATCTAAAGATCTGTCAGATCCACATTCCAAGGGAGTCAGCAGAACACTATAGGGGAGGAAAACATTTTCCTTGATATTCTTAGGGTCCCAGACTTGGATGTGAAAATTAAAGTGACAAAGACAGGTTAACAGGAGAGAAAAACAGATGTATTGAATGTTTTATGTGACACAGGAGTCTTCATAAAGAAATAAAGACTCAAAGAAACAGACCTGATTATTTTATGCTAGGTTTGATGAAGAGTGGACAGACAGTCATGAGAGGAATAGGAGAGGTAAAGGAATATGAGGCAAGTGTAGTAAGCTGGAGAAAACTTAGCAAGGCCTGTTTGTTAGGATTCATCTAGGTGTCCCTTTGTCTACAGAGATAAAATGCTCCTTTCTTCTAGGTATAGGGAGGGCAACTCTCATATGAAGGTTTTATGACCTGTTTCAAGAGAGAATGAGGGCAGGTGGTCTTCCTGCTCCTGCCATTTTCTCAAACTCCCTCAGCCTAAAATATTCAGTATGTCAAGGTTTAATATTTTGGGATAGCATGTCCTGACCCCATTGACACTCCCACACATGACACTTGAATATTAATCAAATTTTGCAAGTTGGTGAGCCTCTCACTTATACTTGGGCTCTGATTCCTCTCCTCCATACCAGTCCTCATCTCTACCTAATCTGTCCTTAGTCTTACAAGCAGGATAATTTTATATGAACTGTGAGGAGATAAAAGGAAAGAAAACCAATATTTGAACTATTCATCACTAAGTGATTTCTAAGTAGGAATGATTTAATTTTCTTGCATGAAAACACAATAACTCACAGACCCTGAGAGCAAACTGGTGGATGCTAAAGAGAATTTGGGGCCATATGTGTCAGAGCAACGAACACATTATCACGCCAGAATTCAAATGCAGACAGGATTGTTTCCAATCCACAGTTCTTGCTTGCAACAGCTGATTCTCTAAACAGCTTTAGATCAGTATGTGGCTCTAACTTGAAGTAGAGTGGGGTTTCAGGCCTGGCAGCTAACCACAAGGCTATGATGTTCTCCTGATGAACATAAACAATAATATCTTATGAAACAGTTTTTCTGAGGATGAGAGTTCTTGCATCAAGTGAGTGAGAACTGTAAAGGAGAGGGAAAGTGAGTAATTATCATAATGTCACATTTTTTTTCTTTGCAAATAAGATTAGAGAAAAATGAAGAACTCTTTAGGACAGCAGTTCTCAACCTGTGGGTTGTGACCCCTTTGGGGGTTGAACGACCCTTTCACAGGGGTCGCCTAAGACCATCGGGAAACACATATATAATTACATATTGTTTTTGTGATTAATCACTATGCTTTAATTATGTTCAATTTGTAACAATGAAAATACATCCTGTATATCAGATATTTACATTACGATTCATAACAGTAGCAAAATTACAGTTATGAAGTAGCAACAAAAATAATTTTATGGTTGGGGGTCACCGCAACATGAGGAACTGTATTAAAGGGTCGCGGCATTAGGAAGGTTGAGAACCACTGCTCTAGGAGGAGGAGGCAGAAATATATTCCGGCATATGGTATCTGCAACTTATGAGCCAGTTGTCTAGTGCAGTGGTCAGCAAACTGCGGCTTGCGAGCCACATGCGGCTCTTTGGCCCCTTGAGTGTGGCTCTTCCACAAAATACTGACTTCTGTGCATGGGCCACAAAGTTTCGATCACCCTGTACATGTGCGCCCGCATGTGGTATTTTGTGGAAGAGCCACACTCAAGGGGCCAAAGAGCCACATGTGGCTCGCGAGCTGCAGTTTGCCGACCACTGGTCTAGTGCATAACTATTGCTTTTCCCACAGCAGAAACTTAAGTGCCTATATACATACAGTCAGGTTACCCTTGGGTCTTGTGACCATGTTGGAGACAGGGCAGCTATGGCCGCTGTTATTACAGTAATCTGTCTGCACTTAAGGTGATAAGGAAACCTAGAAGACCTAATGTTACATAAATATGTATATATGTGTATATATAAATATATTTAACAATAGGGGTACTTTAATAACTTCTGGAGGTCTAAGGAATTCATGTAGTTGTCTTTCAAAACTGCATTATGAAAGAGCCAAACACAAACTCTGACCGGAAGTTTGAGTTCGGGAGATCAGAACTGACCTCAGCAGAAATGTGTTCTCTAATTTCAAGGTCCTTGGAGGAGTTTTAAATGCCCTCTAACCAAAGACCACTAGGCATATACCTGTGGTTGAACAAGTAGGGTAGATTACTCAGTGCATGTAGGAGAATGCACGCCATGGGGAACTGGCGGGGGTGGGGGTGGGGGTCGGGGATCTCAAAGGTGTTAGAAATGATTTATTATAGGGTTGGGACATATATAGGTGATTTGGGAGAGGGTTTAAAGAAGCAAGGCTTTGCTCTGGATTGGATTCTGTTAGGAAATAACAATATACATAGGAGGTAATTCTATGATTGGGTATCTTCATGAATCTTATCTAGAAGGAAGATAGACTAGAAGAGGGCTAATTGGTAAAGTAGCAGCAGTATCTGTTAGCCAGGATAGGAGGATGGTTGGTTATTTTTGTGGTTTGGTCAAAGTTTATCTTTTGTCTCTTTTCAAATATGACTGTGCAGTGGTATTACTTTTGTCTTGGTCACTGTGGTCACATAGTGGCCTTGTCTGATGTTGATGGTCTGTGAAATTGTTTATGTTTATCAGTAGAACACCAACACCAAGGCCTAACTGTGAGGACCAGATAAGCTCCCATATGTCAGTGGCTGCTTTTCCCAGAGCGATCAATACTGGGTCTAATAGCCCATAGGAGACCAAATTCCCTTTCTGCCAGAAGCCATATATATAGCAGAGAAATAGTGAGATGTGCTAAACAGGAAATATTGGGGGTTGGATGTGGATGAAATCATCTGGTTACTCTCTAATAGAACTTAGGAACCTCAGTAAAAATAGTGTTCTCCTGGGATTGTTTTTCATTTTAAAAATCAGATCAGAGTATCCTTAAGCCAAGAGAAGTATATGGGATAATGTAGCAGATTGTATTTTTCAAAGATGGCGACAACAGTATCTTTCATCCCACACTCTCTATCATGTGACCTTGTCACCCTTCCACTGGGGAGTGTGGCTGATGTCCCCTCTGCTTTGAATCTGAGAAGATTTTAGTTGTATTAAAATCTTGGGAGAAATGAGACTCTGACTTCTGAGGCTATACCATAAGAGGCAGTGCAGCTTCTGTTTTATCTGCAGGTGTTGCAGAAGACCGGAGAAAACCAAGCAATGCTTAGAGAGATGGAGTTCCACTTTATTATACACCGGTGGGCTCAGAGAAAAATGTCTTTCAAATTCTGAGTAGAGCAAAAAGCAGAAGTTTTCTTTTTATTAAAGAACCAGCCCTATGTGTGCTTAGTAGTTATCTCACTGGAAGCTTGTGGCCTTGAAAACAGTACAGTTCTATTCAATTAAAAAATACATCTGGCATGGCAGGAGAGTATGGGTGTATGTAGTCTCTGGCCTACAAGGTCAGACAGCTAAGTTTATCTTCCTTATTACTCAAGCAGGCTAGAAAGCAAAGTTATTTTTTCAGAATAAGGGGCTGTTTAAAAAATAGCAGAGTTGACTTTTACAGAATAAGGGACTATCTAAATAGCAGAGAATTTCAAACAGTAGTTATACAAAATACGGGTTAGCCTTCTCACAGGGACATTGACCTTTAAAGTCTGGAGCTACCATATAAGAAGTCCGACTACCCTGAAGCTGCTATTTGAGAGATCCCAGGTCCTCTGGACAGCAGCCTTAGATGATGTTCCAGCTAATAGCCAACATCAACCAGGAGACCTGTGAATGAAGACACCTCTAGATCAGTGGTCGCCAACCTTTTGGACCTCATGGACCACCAGTGGTCCACAGACCACTGGTTGTCAACCGCTGCTCTAGATGATTAAAGTCCCCAGCTGTTGAGTCTTCCCAGCTGATGCTCCAGACATCATGAAGCAGACAGACACAAGCCATCCCTGCTATACCCTGTCTGAGTTTCTGAAGCACATAACCTGAGAGCAAAGTATAATGACTGTTTTATGCTACTGAGTTTGGGACTGGTTTATTACAAAGCAATAGTAGCCCAAACAGAGGTAGGAAGTTTGATTAACACAAAAGGAATGGAGTAATAGGAACAGAAAGACAAGTAGTTGGTAAAGGAAAAACAGGCTAGTGCAAAGCATTTAGCTTTGATGTTGCTGGGCTCTTTGGTGCCAGAAACTGCAATGTGGACAGAAGTAGACAGAAGAGGAAGGAGTGGAAAGAGAAGTCACCTAGTATACTATATGAAACTTTTGCACGTAATTACACTTTCTTTAAAAATAAGATCTTGAACTACTTAATTATTTCTTTAACTGAACATCTTGGTTAAAACTGATAGGAGTGTGGTTTTTTTCTAAGGAAAAAGTAGTCATATTAACACTGGCAAATTAATCAGTGAATAGCAAAATTTAATATTCCAGTTGCCAATGCTAACAATCCTTTGAGGAAATCCTGCTAATCATTTCCAGTAAATTATCTTGAGTTATTTATTAAAAATAATTTCTACTTTACTGTGGTTATATGAAGGCTTGCCTCACTATGCCTTATTTGAGGTGTTTACATAAGACACTGATGGTGTTAAGTGTTGAAACTATCTGTGAAGACAGTTAGCTCTTCAATCTTCCTTGGTAACAGTACTTAGTAACCAGAGAGTTAGAGATGTTTACTCTCCTCTATTTCAGAGGTCCTCAAACTTTTTAAACAGGGGGCCAGTTCACTGTCCCTCAGACCGTTGGAGGGCCAGACTATAGTTTTAAAAAAAACTATGAACAAATTCCTGTGCACACTGCACATGTCTTATTTTGAAGTAAAAAAACAAAATGGGAACAAATACAATATTTGTATTTGCATGTGGCCCACGAGCCGTAGTTTGAGGACCCCTGCAGTCTATTTCATTGTATGAGGTTGGAGGAAAACACAATAATATTTCCAATAATGTGTTGGAAATAGGAGCTTCATCCTTTTTAATTGATTTTTAGAGAAAGAAGAAAACGGAGGGAGGGAGGGAGGGAGGGAGGAGAGGGAGAGAGAGGAGAGAGAGAGAGAGAGAGAGAGAGAGAGAGAGAGAGAGAGAGAAAGAGAGAAAGAGAAAGATCTATCTGCTATCTCCCGCACATACCCTGACCAGGGATCGAGCCCACAACCTGGGCATGTGACCTGACCAGGAATTGAACCGGTGAACTGAGCCACACTGGCCAGAGCACAGTCTCCTTTATCACAGCTTGATGTTCTCCACCAGATAAAGTAGAAAAAAGAGAGGAAGAAGAAAAAGAAAGAGCAGGTGAAAGTAGTATATTTCATGAGGACAAAACATTTTATCTGTTTGGTTCACTGTTGTATCCCCAGTACCTAGAACAGTGCCTGACACATAGTAGGGACTCAATAAATGATTATTGGAACAATAAGTGATGGATGTAAATAGCCATTTATGCACAAGGATGGTAACAACCACCTTTAGGAGTGTGTATATTGTTTACTTATTACAAGTTCTTATTTCATGCATTCCCTCCATGCATGAAAGGAGAAAGCCAGAAAACCCTGTTTTGTTTTGTTTTCTTGTGTTTTTCCACTGCTCTCTTGTACCACTTTTCTTCCTTGCTAGCAGTTCTGAGGATTGTGAGGCAGCTCCCACTGAACTCTTGCATTAGTGTTCTGATAAAAGAAAAATGTGATGTGCTGGGCATGAAATGTCTTTGTTTTGTGTAAAAACTTTCTTGGGAAAATGTTTTATTAAAATAAAGCAGAGGTCATTACTAAAGTGGCTTTTTATTGCTCTCTAGCATCACACAGGACACCGTGCCTGGGGTCTAAGTTTGCCCAAGAGGCCCTGCTGTCTTGGTGCAGTTGACCCCAGGTAATGGAGGCCATGGATGTGGCTGAAAAACAAGAATTAGGATGAAAAAGCCCACATAGCTTTTAGCTCCTGGACTCACTGGCCTGTGATCATCATCCTGGTAACTCCTACCTCAGGCTTCACTAAGGGAATTCCCTGCCCACCCATAAGAATTGTTTCTCCCTTAGCATGGTGGTCTTTTTCCCCCTTGCCTTATTGGGTTGTGAAGGAGATATCCTTTCTTTAGCTCCACTCCAGTCTTTCTTCCTGACTCCCATCCCTGGGCCAAAGGGATTTGAACAAATATATACAGGCATACCTCACTTTATTATGCTTCACTTTATTGCATTGCACAGATGTTGCATTTTTGCAAACTGAAGGCAAGGCCCACCAACAAAAACATTACTACTTGCTTTACTGTGGTGGTCTGGAACCAAACCCACAATATCTTCAAGGTATGTCTGTATAAGAAAATTAACCTGAGATACATTTTGTTTTTGAAAGATTTTTAAATTGATTTTTAGAGATCAACCAAAGGACTTGTATGCATGCATATAAGCCTAACCAATGGACACAGACAATAAGGGGGTGAGGGCATAGGTAGGGGGTTTAGGGGGTAGTAGGGGGATGAGGACACATAATAATTATGTAATATATATATTAATAAAAAATTTTGTTAAAGACTTGGCTGAAAAAAATAAATTGATTTTTAGAGAGAGAGAAAGGGAGAGGGAAAGAGAGAGAGAAACATTTGTGTGAAAGTGAGACATTGATCTGCTGCCTCCTGCACACCCCCCAAGCAGGGATCGATCCTGAAACCAGGGCTTGTGCCCTGACTAGGAATCAAACTGGCAACTCTTTGGTGCATGGGACAATGCCCAACCAACTGAACCACACCTGCCAGGGCTGAAGGTACAGTTTTTAAGATTTAAAATCTTGGGCAGAGGGAGTGGGGGTAGGAAAGTCACTTTAGCCTCAGGCTAGTCCTAAGTCACATGCTTTATAAGAACCCCTCCACCTGAGGAGGTAAGGGGCTCTTGCCCAGATCAAGAGCACAGACTCTGGAGCAAGACTGCCTGTGTTGTAGTCTGGGCTCCACACGCTATAGGCTTTGATGAACCTAAGAAAGTTGTTTAAGTTCTCTGTGCCTCAACTTCCTCATCTGTAAAATAGAGGGTTTTTAGGGGGATTTACAGAGTTAATACAGATAAAGCACTTAGGGTGGTGCCTGGAAAACAGTAAGTATTGTTCCAATGTTAGATATTATTATATCTGTTGTTGTTATTATTACTACATTTTTAAAAACAGACCCTTGTGTATGCACTATCAGAAGTCTGGAGGGGAAATGTTCATGTCACCCACATGTGTAACAAATAGGTGTTAGAGAACAGACCTGAGGAAATTAAGGAATTTTACCTAGGAGAGTGTTTTCAGGAGTTTTATTTTAGTTGTTTTAATATTTTACTAAAAACAAAGTTTGGAGAGCTCACAGATCATGTAGTGACAGTGCCCTGGGGTGGGAGGTTTTTAGGAGTTCCAAGCTCTTCTGTCTCCTCCAGTGACTGCTGGGTGGCTGGTTTTCATAGTTTACCATGGGTACTAGGCTGTTGATTTTAAAGACTACCACTGAGCAGAAGAGAGGGGAATGGGAATAGGGCAAGTTAAAAGGCCCCACAAATCTAAGCAAGATCTTTGCTTAGTAAATACTGCTTGGATTGTTGCAAACTCTTGGATCCTACCCAAAGTTCTGAAAACATTTTAACACTTTTTTCCCTGTGTTTTCATTACTGTTTGGGAAGAGCAGATCTTCAGAGGTTCTTACTGTTCCATTCTGAAAGCCCCTACTCATATATTTTTATTCCATTTAGAGTGCCATCAGATTACCATATAAAATAACAACCCTGGTGTGCAGATATTTGGGTCAGAACTTCTTAGCAGTGGTCAGGATTTGGACTAATGAAAATGCTGAAGGTGGCTTATTCCTGTGTCTTCAGGACTCTAAAAGATGGTCCTGGAACTGAGGCTGATCTGTGATCATTAATAGGCCAGTGGGTGACAACTTTAGTATAGGCAGACAGTGAGATCATGAGTTTTTTTGATTGTTGTTTTGTTTTGTCTTTTGTTTTTGTTTGTTTCTTTGTGTTTCCTTAACTAGGCTATTTCTTTCTGTGCTCATAGACCCCTGAAAACCTGGAGATATATTTGAGACAAATTTCTTCTCCAGCAAAGGGCTACCAGCTCCCCATTACTGTTCAATGTATTCCCCAGAAAGTCTGTTGGACTTGGACCTTTGCTTTAGAAGGAATTTGGAAGAGAACAATATTAAAAACTAGAGGCCCTATGGCATGAAATTTTTGCAAGAGTAGGTCTTCTTTCCCTCGGCTGCCAGCACTGGCTTCCCTCTGACACCGGGGACCCGGGCTTCTATCCAGCCACCGGCAGGCACCCAGGATCTGGGCTTGCCTCACAGCCCCAGCTTCATCCAGAAGGATTTCTGGTCGAATTAGCATATTATGCTTTTATTATTATAGATGGGGAAACAAACATTTGTTGAATGATCCATTGAGTGGTGGGCTTGAGAAATCAGGGAAAGCTTTCTGTAAGAGGCATGGGATTTGACCTGGTCCTGCAAGAATGTGTATGTATTGGTTAGTTGAAGAAAATTGGTGGTGAGCCCTAGTGGTTTGAGCACTGGCCTGTGGACTGAAGGTCTTGGGTTCAATTCTGGTCAAGGACACATATCTCGATTGTAGGCTAGGTCGTATGTGGGAGGCAACCAGTCAATGTGTCTCTCTCACATCAATGTTTCTCTTTCTTTCTCTTCCCTTCCATTCGCTCTAAAAAAATCAATGGAAAAAAATGTTCTCTGGTGAAGATTAACAAAAGAAAAGAAAATAGGTGGCGAGTAGGAAGCATTTACATTTAACGCTACCCAGTGAGATATCTGTAATTAATTTCTCTCACTGGCCACTGCAAAAATAAATGCCAGGCTTATCAGAAAGCCAGAGACTAGGCAATGATAAAAAAAATAATGGGAGAGCCTTAGTTGGTTTGGCTCAGTGGATAGACCATCGGCCTGTGAACTGAAGAGTCCCAGATTCGATGGTTAAGGACACATGCCTGGGTTGCGGGCTCAATCCCCAGTAGTGGGTGTGCAGGAGGTGGCCGATTGATGATTTTCTCTATCATTGATGTTTCTATCTCATAATCTCTCTCTCTCTCTCCCCCTCTCCCTCTCCCTCTCCCTCCCTCCCTCTCTCTCTCCCTTCATCTCTGAAATAAATAAAAATATATTAAAAATAATAATGGAGGAAGCAGTATATTATAAGGTCAAGAACTCAGATTCTAATATCAAACTACTTAAGTTCAAATCCCATATTTTCTGCTTATATTTTTATTAGCTGTATGACCCTGGGCACTTTACTTAAGCTCTCTGGCCCAATAATCTTTATCTGTGAAATGGGAAAATCTACCTGCCTCACAGGTTTGGTGAGAAGATTACATGAAATAATGCTCCAGTAGTGCCAAGCACAGTGCCTCGCACAGTGTAAGTACTCACCACAGGGCAGCCATATTTTTAATCTGTGAGTCTAGCCACAAATCCAGATACCAACATGTACAAAGCCTGGAAACCTTGTAGGCACGGTCATAATTGAAACTGTTTTTGAGTACTTCCTGTAATTGCTTTATTTCTGTTCTGTGCACACTTAGAATTTGGTAGCATCTTCTTAGAAATGCCAGCATGGATCCATCATGTTAGAAAGAATCATATGGAGTTTTTTGTTTATATTTGTGACATAATATTAAAGTGAGGTCACTCACTTTGGGGGCAGAGGGTTCATGGTTGCAATAGAGGCAGGGATCCAGCAGAGACTCCCCAAAGGCTAGGTGATATTCAGAGAGATGGAGTCAAGTTCTTGATCAGAGTAATCTCTGTCAACAAAAGGTCACTGTCACCAATCTAATGCCAACAGGAGTCCCCAGTCTGGGGTATGATAAAAGGAGAAACTTTATTCAGATGAACAGTTTGCAAACCTGGGAAATTAGCCTCTGGTGGAAACCAAAAGTACACTCTATGGAGACAAAGGAAAAGTCCATTTTTTATTGAGGAAGTCCTGCCTTGGTCCCAGATTTGTCTATTTTATGTAAATGAGGAATTCAAATTAGCACAGTGTGATTGGTCCAGATAGCACTGTCCTGATTGGTTACCTTCACATGTTCTTATTGGTTGTTTTGGGAAGGGAGAGGGATAGAGAGTTAGAAACATCGATGAAAGAGAAACATCGATCAGCTGCCTCCTGCACCCTCCCCACTGGGGATGTCCCCACAACCAAGGTATATGCCCTTGACCGGAATTGAACCTGAGGCCCTTAAATCCGCAGGCTCTATCCACTGAGCAAAATTGGTTAGTGCAATTAATTCCCTTTTAATGTGCACAAATTTCGTGCACCGGGCTACTAATATATATATATTTCAGAGAGGAAGGGAGAGATAGAAACATCAATGATGAAAAAGAATTATTGATTGGCTGCCTCCTGCATGCCCCACACTGGGGATCAAGCCCACAACTCAGGCATGTGCCCTGACCAGGAATCAAACCATGACCTCCTGGTTCATAGGTTGAAGCTCAACTATTGAGCCACATCAGCTGGGCCAAATATTAAATATTATAATAACGACTTCTTTTCTAGTGGGTGGGAAGGTAGCTATTTTAATTCTCTGTTTACATGTTTAATTTTCTGTTTATATGTTTAGCTAGTTTTGTTCACTGTTGTGTTTCCCATGCCTAACTCACTGTCTGTCTTAGGTACAACACTCATAAATTGAGTTTGTTGGGTGAATGAATGAATGCCCACAGGTATGCAATCCTAATACAGTGAGAGGTGCTATAACAGAGCTTGAGTATGAGGCACTTAGCAGGACATGAGGAATATGATATGATATGGTCAACTTTGAGAAATTCAGGGAGCATTTTGTTGAGAGGGGCTGTTCCCAGAACTCTCAAAGCAGTCAGAACTGAAATCACACTGTATCCAAGAACAAGGTAAAGTGATGCTAGAGAGGTCACCAGGTGGAAGTATTGCAAAGGGATTCAAGCAGCAGAAAAAGACCAGTCCTTTCCAGTCAAGAGTTCATATTTATGTCTGAGGCAGTTTTTCTTTCCTCTCCACAAAAGGTCAAGCTGTGATGTCTTTCTCTTTTTTAAAAAATTAAATCTTTATTGTTCAGATTATTACAGTTGTTCCGCTTTTTCCCCCTCATAGCTCCCCTCCACCTGGTTCCCACCCCACCCTCTGCCCTTACCCCCCCACACACTGTCCTCATCCATAGGTGCACGATTTTTGTCCAGTCTCTTCCCGCACCCCCCACACCCCTCCCCCCACACCCCTCCCCCACACCCTGAGAATAGTCAGTCCACTCCCTTTCTATGCTCCTGATTCTATTATATTCACCAGTTTATTCTGTTCATCAGATTATTTATTCACTTGATTTTTAGATTCATTTGTTGGTAGATGTGTATTTGTTGTTCATAATTTGTATCTTTACCTTTTTCTTCTTCTTCCTCTTCCTAAAGGATACCTTTCAGCATTTCATATAATACTGGTTTGGTGGTGATGAACTCCTTTAGCTTTTTCTTATCCGTGAAGCTCTTTATCTGACCTTCAATTCTGAATGATAGCTTTGCTGGATAAAGTAATCTTGGTTGTAGGTTCTTGCTATTCATCACTTTGAATATTTCTTGCCACTCCCTTCTGGCCTGCATAGTTTCTGTTGAGAAATCAGCTGACAGTCGTATGGGTACTCCCTTGTAGGTAACTGACTTTTTTTCTCTTGCTGCTTTTAAGATTCTCAGTCTTTTGCTCTTGGCATTTTAATTATGATGTGTCTTGGTGTGGTCCTCTTTGGATTCCTTTTGTTTGGGGTTCTCTGTGCTTCCTGGACTTGTAAGTCTATTTCTTTCACCAGGTAGAGGAAGTTTTCTGTCATTATTTCTTCAAATAGGTTTTCAATATCTTGTTCTCTCTCTTCTTCTGGCACCCCCATAATTCGGATGTTGGTACGCTTGAAGTTGTCCCAGAGGATCCTTACACTATCTTCATATTTTTGGATTCTTTTTGCTTTTTGTTTTACCGGTTGGGTGTTTTTTGCTTCTTCGTATTTCAAATCTTTGACTTGATTCTTGCGATCCGCTAGTCTGCTGTTGGAACTCTGTATAATATTCTTTATTTCAGTCAGTGTATGCTTAATTTCTAGTTGATCCTTTTTCATATCCTCGAGGGTCTCACTAGATTTCTTGAGGGTCTCACTAAATTTATTGGCGGTTTCTAGAAAATTCTTGAAAAACCTTATAACCGTGATTTTGAACTCTATATCCAGTAGTTTGCTTTCCTCCATTTCTGTCATTTGTGACCTGTTTCTTTGTCTCCATATTTTGGCTGCTTCCCTGTGTTGATAGAGTGGCTTTGTGTGCTAGGTGTCCTATAGGGCCCAGTGGCTCAGCCGCCCCAATTACCTGAGGTGGACACTCTTGGTGAACCCTGTTGTGGGCTTTGTGCACAGTCTTGTTGTAGTTATGCCTTGATTGTTGTAGGTATCACTGGGAGGAATTGACCTCCAGGCCAATTGGCAGTGAGAATCAGCTGTCTCTACAGTGGGAGAACTTCTGTGCTGGAGACACCCTTCTGGGGCAAGACTTGCTTCACTGGGGCTTTGGTGCTCACTGAGTCTGCCCCCTGAGTGTGTCCCTTATGGACCTGAGGAGTTGAAATCTGATGGTCCCACTCTGACCACTGGATACTCTGGCTCTTGGATCTCTAAGGAGGTGCTAATTTAGCCTCTTCCTGAGGCTACCCAGCAGGAGCTATGGAGAGATCTGCAGATTCCTCTTCTTTGTTTGGGGTTTGGAGGTAACTAGATGAGGCCCAGCTGTGAAACCATGCAAGCTGCTGTGGGTCCTTGGACCTTCTTTTGGAAGTTCTGGGTCTCTCTGACCCAGCTGCAGTTTGTTAGGTAATTTTAGATTGCAAAGGGCCAGGGCTTTCATATGCAAAAGCCTCTGTGCACAGCTTGGGTGGTGTGGGGTCTCAGGGAATCAACAGGGCAGAGCAAACAGCTATGGATGATCCTCAGCCCTACCCTAAGAGGCCCCTTGTCTCAGTGTCCCAGTAATCGCTGCAAGCACCTCTGAGAGAAAGCTGCCCTCGAGTTCTGCACGGTGCCAGACAGTTCAGTTTCTCCCCGTATGAGTCTGGGTCCCCAGAGACTCGCCCGGAACTGGAGTCCAGAGCAGTCGGGAGCTTGAGACTCCCTCCTGATTGAAAAAGACAACCATGTCCTCAGTTGCCAGCCCTTTCCACGTGCACCTCCGTACCTCTGCACTTTACTTCCGCACCTCCTCTGAGTCTCAGTGTGCTTTTCTCTTTCCTTCTAGTTGTAGAATTTCCACTCAGCCAGCCTTCCTGTGGTTCTGGATGATGTCCGTTTTGTCTTTTAGTTGTATTTTTGAAGTGGTTGTGTGAGGCAGCAATTTCCGGTGTTTACCTATGCCGCCATCCTGGTTTCTCGTCTTTTCCTTTTAACCACTGGTCTTGGAGCACTGCCAGCACTACCCAATGCTGCTTGCGATGCATGTAGCACTCTAGCTACCCTCTCTTTACCAGGTCATTATGTGGCCTTCTAATCCCCATACCACTGACCTACTGTTTCTCTTGCTATGTCTCCATGGTTGGAGTTAAAGGAATGAAGGGAGAAACAAAACTAACATTTCTGAGATAACAGACACTATATCAGTAATCTATATATATCAAACTCTAATATGCAAATAGACCAAACAGCAGAACACCGGAACAACCAAACAACCAGTCGTTATGATGTGTGCTGATCAGCAGGTGGTGCGCGCGGAACATGGCAGGCGTTGGCAGCAGGTGGCAGAGTGCGGAACATGGCGGGCGTCGGCCGCGGTGGGATGGTGGAGCAGGTGAGCAGGGGCACCAGACCAAGGTGGGGCACCTGTCACTGTCATCGGGGCAAGTCTCTGGTGGTTACTGAAAATTCATTGCTCCCATGTGCCATGGTCCTGCCCACCACTCACACTCACTGCCAGCTCCCAGTGCTGGCCCCGATTGCTGGGCATCGTGGCTGTCACCGGGTGTGAACGGCAGCTACCAGCCCTGATCAGGGCTTCTCCACTGCCCCCTGCTTCTGAGGGGCGATTGGGGCCGGAGCCACCTCTTATACCCGCTGCCAGCAACAGCCCCACTCACACCTGAAGCTGGCGTGGGAGCCACTGCTCGTACCCAATGCCAGCGCCCGGCATCGGGTGCTGCCATCCCTGATCACCCCTGAGGGCTTCTCCACTTCCCCCTGCTCCTGAGAGGTGATCAGTGCAACAGATGCCACCAGCACTCACTGCTGGTGCTGGTCCCAATCCCTCTGTGCTATCAGTGCATGGGAGCTGCGGAGGCGGGAGCAGGGGCCATGGTGGGAGAGGCCGGGCAGGGGTGAGGAGGATGGGCTGAAACCCGCCCCTGTGCCCACCACAGGCTCATGGCCCACAGTTCCTTTCAGGGTGCATAAATTTGTGCACTGGACCTCTAGTTGTATGTAATCATGACATTGAATTGCCACAAAACTCTGAGAGATTAATTTTATCAATTATTTTCTTCATTATCCAGCTTTGGCAGTTAATAACATAGATGTGCCCAGTCTGGTTTCAGCTATACTCCCACCCAACACCACTGGATTGTTTTCAGGTAAATCCCAGGTAATATTTCACTGAACCATTTTACTTTTACATACTTTCTTACATACCTATAAAAGATAAGGACTTTTTAAACACACCACAGTATCATTATAACACTAAAAAAAAAACAACCCTAGCAGTAATACCTTAATGTTATGAAATGTCTAGTGTTCAAATTTACCTGGTTGACTCATCTTTAAAAACTACATTTGGTTTATTCAATTCAGAATTCAAACAAGGCATATTTGATAAGTGAGCTGTGAGCCATTTTACATAGAGAATAACTAAGGATCAGAGAAGATCATCATTGTTTTAAATAACAATTCTCCATTGAATCAGACTGGATAGCAGATGTTGGGGATACAAAGATTAGGAAGACACTCAAGGAACTCAGTCTTGTGCTCCTGTAATGCTCTGTGAATATATCTATCACAGGATCTATCACATTATGTTATTAGTATGTAGTTAGGTATCTGTCTTCCCAGATAAATGACAAATTCCTGAAAGTCAGGGGCCATTTCATGGTCAAGATTGTAATCCTAATACCTAGCATAGTCCCTGGTATTTGAGAGGTATTTAACAACAATAGGGAAAGGAGTAATTTTGTCTGGCTAGGCAATGGAAACCAGTGAAGAGTTTCAAGCAGTGCAGTGGCATGGTCTGATTTGCACTATAGATAGGTTAACTCAGGTTGTAGGCATGACAGACTGGAGGCAAAGGAGACTATTGTGGAAAGAATGACTATGTTATAGAAGATGAGAAAGCCAGACCAGGGCAATGGCAGTGCATATGGAGAGAAGACAGATTGGAGAGCTACTGAGGATGTAAATTTGGCAGGATTTGGCAATTTCTTAGATGTAGAGAATGAGAGAGAGTAAAGTGTTCCAGGTTTCTCGCTTGGGTTATGGTGGTGCCACCAATAGATTCAGAGTAAAGAGGAGAAGCAAGTTTGGGATGGAGAAGATGAGTTCCATTTTGGACATGCTAGGTTGTGTGTATGTGGTCTTCAGGAGGTACTATCCATCAGGATGTTTGAGACCAGAGCTCAGGCAAGTGGTCATCAGTGACTATCTGGGAGTCACAACATGTAGTTGGAACTTGAAAACCTGCCAGTAGATGCCATCACTGGACATGAAGTGAAATAGGGAGTGGATTAAGGAGGGAACCTTGCCACTTACTAAGGGGTTGGAGAATGAGAAGCCCATGAGAAAAAATGGAAAAGGAAGAGCCCGAAGATTGGAAGAAAATCAGGAGAGTGTGGTGCCACAGGCTGAGGCATTGTGGAGAATGCTGTGGAGGAATGTGATTGAAGGTAGGACTAATTGGAGTGGAATAAAGTGGGACTTGGGCTGTGGAGGTAGGGACTGCCTACCAAGGTCTTTAGTAATAAAATTGGCAGACATTGAAAATGGTAGCTAACACTCATTGAGCGTTTATTATGTGCCAGGCACTATTTTCTCAGTGCTTTCATGAATTATCTTATGTAAATTCTCACAACCAACCTAGAGCAGTGGTTGGCAAACTGCGGCTCGTGAGCCACATGCGGCTCTTTGGCCCCTCGAGTGTGGCTCTTCCACAAAATACCGACTTCTGCGCATGGGCCACAAAGTTTCAATTGCACTGTACATGCGCACCCGCATGTGGTATTTTGTGGAAGAGCCATACCCAAGGGGCCAAAGAGCTGCATGTGGCTCGCGAGCCGCAGTTTGCCGACCACTGACCTAGAGGATAGATAAATATTATTATCACCATTTAATGGATGAGGAAGCTCAGATACAAAAGAGGAAAAGCAATTTGCTGAGAATCACAAAGCTAGATTCAAGTGTCAGAGCCGAGATTCAAGCCCAGTTGGTTGGCTCTAACCCATTGTAACCTGTTTCACTGAATGCCGCTCTTATTGTTTTGCCTTGATTAGAGGTGGGGAGTAAGGCGGGGTCAGGATTAGGTTCAATTGTGAGTTTTCATACATCCAGAATAACAGTGGATTAAACAGGATAGAAAATTATTTCTCTTTCATGTTAAAACTCTGAAGAGCTTAAGATGTCCTATCATCTCCACAGTGTGACACTTGTCCTTGTGGTACAAGATAGAGCTCCAGCCATCACATATGTGCTCCAAGCAGCAAAATGCCAGGTGGAGGGAAGAGGAAAACAGACATTGGGGGCAACTAATAGTCTCTGCTTTAAGAGAAATTCTATACCGAAACCGGTTTGGCTCAGTGGATAGAGCATCGGCTTGCGGACTGGGGGGTCCCAGGTTCGATTCCAGTCAAGGGCATGTACCTGGGTTGCGGGCACATCCCCAGTGGGGGATGTGCAGGAGGCAGCTGATCGATGTTTCTCTCTCATCGATGTTTCTGACTCTCTATCTTTCTCCCTTCCTCTCTGTAAAAAATCAATAAAATATATTTAAAAAAAAATAAGAGAAATTCTAGGGCTGTGCGATGGGTGATTGCCTGAAGGATGAGGTCACCACTAATTGAGGTAGAGAATACATGAAATCTATTAGACCTTTATTGTTTGTTTATCCAGCATCTTTCCTTTTGCATGGTAACAAACCCTCTGTTTTTTGGGGAGTGTGGCTTCTCTCCTGTCCAGCCATGTAGTTCTAATGGGGGCTTTCAATTATAGTACCCCATCTCTCTAACCACAGTGGATTTCTTTGGTTGATATGTGGACATGTGATCTAAATCAGAGCAATCAAAATCCTTCTTTTCAATTTTTTTCTAACTTAACTGGAAGGAATATTGTGTTCCACTTTTGTTGCACAGTTGGGAGATGTGTGGCCTGGAACTGCTTCCTTCCACAGAAGAAAGCTTATTTGAGATAATGCAGTCACTATGCAGGATGAGCAGTATATTCCTGTTGGTGTTTAAGTCTCTGGCCTTACTTGCTCTTGAGGCCCAACTATATCCTTGCCCTTCCTATGTTATGTGAGTCTTCCAATAAATTTCCTCTTTTGCTCAAATTAAAGTTGTATTTCTGTTATTTGCAATAAATAAAGTCCTGATTAAAGCTGTGTTCTAAAAGTTAATTCTAGAATCAAAGTAGATAAGTTTAGTGTCTGAATGTGTGTGTGTTTGGTGGGTGGTAATAGTAAATACCAAGCCAAAGCAGGGATACAATATATGAGACTTTTAATAGTCTACATGAGAAACTGAAAGTCTGAACTAAGGCAATGTAAGTAGGTATTGTAACTCCTGGCTAGGCTTGCCATGTGTCTTTTAGACCTTGAATCAGTTGCCCATATCTATAGGCTGGTCATCTTTACCTGGATGGAATGCAACTGGTCACTAGTCATTATGAGCATATTTTCATTTATGACCTTGGGCATGGTTTATAATAGCTCCTTAAAAACTCCTGTCTGCTGCCCAGCTGGCGTGGCTCAGTGGTTGAGCATCGACCTATGAGCCAGGAGGTAATGGTTTGATTCCTGGTCAGGCCATATGCCTAGGTTGCAGGCTCAATTCCTGGTGTGGGGTGTGCAGGAAGCAGCCGATCTATGATTCTCTCTCACCATTGGTGTTTCTATCTCTCTGGCCCTCTCCCTTCCTCTCTGAAATCAATAAAAATATATATTAAAAAAAAAACACAAAAAACTCCTGTCTGCTATTTCCAAAATCTAGGTTATTATGTGGCCAGTCTTCATTGATTGTGTTTTTTCTTTTGTATGGGTGACATTTTTTGTTGTTGTTTCTGATATGTCCAATCATTTTGATTTGTCTCATGGACATTGTAGAGGACATGTTATAAAGATTCTGAATTCTATTATGTCCCTCTGAAAATTATGGATTTTTTTGTTTGTTCGAATTCTTGACAGAATTCAAATTCCATATTCAGTCTGCCCTGTGGTAAGCAGCAGCTGAACTTTCTGTTCAGTTCTTTCAGTTTTATATGAGCTGCCTGGGGACTGGTCTCTGCACGTATAGTACAGAGGTTGGCCAGAGATTTGGACAGTTTATACACAGAATTTAGGGTTCCCCCTGTCAGGATCTCTCCATTCCAGGATTTTCCCTCTACATGTTTCAGCAGCTGAAACCCTGAAATCTGTTCTTTGGTAAAGATTCAGTTTTACCCACCCTTCACATCATTGATTGGGGCTTGCCTTAAAAATGGGACTCTCACCTAGTTCTAATTCTGTTTTTTCATGTAGGTTCTCTTCCAGTTTCTGCCTGCTTCGGGTTGTTTGTTAATACTTTCAGGTAGTTTTTTAAAAGTATTTTTTTACAGAATATATTGTTGCTATATTTGAAGGAAAGTCAGTTTGATAGAAGCTACTTGGTCATTTACTGGAATCCAGAACCTGTCTATTCCCTATTATGTAACCTGTGGCCATTGTAGCAAGAATGTTCTAGTAAGGGTAGTAAGAAAATTTACCCAGCATCTGGACATCAGCTCCCGATGATGTGGCTTGAGGAAGGCAGTTTTTATGAACAGATAAGTTAAATGTACTGTAGTTTTAGGATGACAAGTTTGTGGATATGAGAAGCTTAATAGTCCCCCACTTGGGCTTTCCCATGAGCTGATATAACTTCACTCTGGGACAGGCAGAATTTTGCTGCCACCAACCTGAGTGCCTCTTCTCATGAGGAGCTTCAGTGTAATATCCCTCATCTTGTCATCTCTTGGTCACTTCTGCTTTTTTTTAAGAAAAGACATTATTTGTGTTTATTACAGCAAACTGTAATTTCTATACAATTTATAGATTAGAATGACAGGCCAAGACCCCTACCAGTCTTCTTCCTGACCTAGTATCTGGTATGGACAGGACTGGATAAATTGAAAAGCTTTTTAGCAGGTTGAATTGTCAGAGATTAGTGACACATATGGGAGGGGCGGATTAGAGAGAGGGTAGAGTTAAGGATGACTTCCAAGTTTCTGTCTCGGCATCTGGAAGGATGATCAGTACAGGATAGAGAACATAAGAAAGAGCAAGTTTAAGGGAGAACATGAATTCAGCTGTGGCCATGTTTGGGTACCTGTGGGACAGCCAGTCAGTTCATATGAATCTGAATGACTGGAGAAAGATCTTGGATGGAGATCTATACCAAGGAATCACCGTAGATAAGTGATAGATGAGGTGTAGATGATATAACCAGATAGCATGTCAGCAAAAGTTTGCTGTCACCAATATAATGCCAACAGGAGTCCCCAGTCTGGGATGTAGTAAAAGGAGAAAATTCATTCAGGTGAACAGTTTGCAAATGGGGGAAAACAAAAGTGCTCTCCCCTGAGATAAAGGGGAGGCCCACTTATATAGAGAAGTGCCCATCATGGTCCCTGATTGGTACATTTCTATGCAAATGATAAATCCAAATTTTCAGTTTGATTGGTTCAAATAGTACTGTCCTTATTGGTCAGAATTGTGTGTCCTGGTTGGTTCTGAAGCTACTCTTATTGGTCAGTAAAGACACAAATGAGGATATAATCATGCATTTCTCTACTGGACAAGGCAGATCTCAGCCTATTGGCAAAATACAATTTCAGGAACTCCTTATAAGGGTTGGCTCAACTGGAAGTCAGTGCAGGAGGTTTGGCCACTGGTCTGTGGCTTTCCCCTGATATGCAGTGTGTGTGAGAGGCCTCTGTCAGCAATGGCTGTTAGACTCTAGTTATGAATTTGTGCCCAGTTAACCATGAGGAGTCCTTCTTAGCAGATATATTCCTTCTCGAAGTTCAAAGTGTACAGAGTAAGAATAGAACTGATAACAAAGCCCAGTAGTTAAGGGGAGAGCATAATAAATGAGTCACTTAGAATATTGAGAAGCAGCCAGAAAAGTGAAAGACAAACCAGGAAAGTTGGTATACAGAAGCCACCAAAGGAGAGTTTCAGCAAGGAATTGGTTAATAGGGTCCAATTCAGCAGAAAAAACAAGCAAAGTAAGCATTGAAAAGCATGCATTGGATTTAACAACTAAGAGGTTTTTACCTCAGAGATTGTAATTTCAGTGGAATAGCAAAGAGTGTTGCCAGATTCAGTGGTTTGATATGTACGTGGTGTGATAGACTTTAATATGTGGCTCCTATTAACCATTCCTCCCAATAATCATGTCTTATGTAGCCCCCATTCTTGAATATGGTGGGCCCTGTAAATAAGTTTAACTTATAGAATGCAGGGAAGTGAAGTCAAGTTACCTTGCAACTTTTGCCTTGTTTTTTTTGTTTGTTTTTTTTTTTTTGGTTTTTTTTTTTTTTTTTGGAGTCCTGAGCAATCATGTAAAAAAATCTGATCACCTGCTAGAGAGACCACATGGAGAGATCATGAGATGACATGGAAAGGGAGAGCAGCCTAGCTACACCCACTGTTCTAGACATCCCCACTAAGGTCTCAGACATGAAGGAAACCATCTTTGACCCTCCAGATCAGCCTAGAGCAGTGGTCGGCAAACTCATTAGTCAACAGAGCCAAATATCAACAGTACAACGATTGAAATTTCTTTTGAGAGCCAAATTTTTTAAACTTAAACTATATAGGTAGGTACATTGTTATTAACTTAATTAGGGTACTCCTAAGGCTTAGGAAGAGCCACACTCAAGGGGCCAAAGAGCCGCAGTTTGGCGACCACGGGCCTAGAGTGACTACTAGTAGATGCCACATGGGACAAAAGAATTGTCCAGAGAGCCTTGCCCAAATTTTTCACCAATGCAGTCATGAATATAATAAAATGGTTATTGTTGTCAGCCCCAAGTTTTGGGCTAGTTTATTACATAGCAATAATAACTGGAACATTGGGCATTTAAGTAATAGAGACTGTAAATGTATGTTACACTTCCAATAAGCTTGGAAAGGGAAAGATCAGATGGCAGCTGGAAGGTCTCATAAGATTGAAGGAGGGTTTCTTTAAAGATGGTAAAGACTTGAGAATGTTTATATGCTAATGAGGAAGAGCTATGAGAAAGAAGGTTGAAGATGCAGAAGAAAGAGGAGATGGCTTGCCCAGCTGGCATGGCTCAGTGGTTGAGTGGACCTATGAATCAGGAGGTCAGGGTTCGATTCCCAGTTAGGGCACATGCCTGGGTTGTGGGCTCAATCCCCAGTTGGGGGCATGCAGGAGGCAGCCGATCAATGATTTTCTGTCATCATTGATATTTTTATCTCTCTCTCCCTCTCCCTTTCTGAAATCAATAAAAATTTATTAAAAAAGAAGGAAGGGAGAGAGGGAGATGGCTGATGTGTGAAGTCTCTGAAAAGGAAAGGGATGAGATCTAGAACTTCAGTGGAGGGTCTGATAATGGACACAAGGGTACTGGGATACTTCAACCTCTAAAGTTTCATCCCTCCCTGGATCTTTAAAAATGTCAGGCTTTCTTTATTAAGGCTTAGAAGCCATGGCATAAGATAGAGAAGACAATCTTTGTGTTAGATAAGAAGAGTTTGGGCAGTTCTTATTAAATTCTGTTATTGCTAAATGTTAAAATATAGCAACCAGATGCAGCTTGCTATATTTGCCTTGTTTGTCTCAGATGTAAATGTGTCAGCTATGGGAAACTCAAATTCAATTGCTAAAACCTCCCTTAAGGGAGACAGAGCTCTGGATGTGAATTCCCAAACTAGTTCAAGTAAATAAAACTATGTAACAATAACCACTTCTCATTCTTGAATAGAAGGCTCCAAGCAGCGGCTCCCTTGATTTTGGTAACTAATCTGGCAAACTCATATGGGACTCTCCTAAAAGGAACTTTCTGCCTGGCATGGACCCTTGGTGAAACTGTCAGTGGCAGCAACTTCCTTGTGGGCTTGCTTGTCTGCTTCTCCACTAGAGGGAGGATCTGTTCTATAGGAAACTCCAGGTTGGTATTGACCACTGGAATGGCTGCTTGGCACACTTGACAGAAGTGTGATGGCCACCTGAACGTGTTTTATTGAGCACTTCAGAAAGGAGGTGAGTCAGGCTCTGTAGTCACTTTAATTAGGTTGATCAGGCAGGAAGTGTCTTTGGGAAGCTAGATTCAGGGCCTGACCTAGGTTTAATGCTGGCGGGTTGAGGAACACCTATAGGGCAACCCAAGACATCCTCAGGTGACAATCTCTGAATGTACAGTGCGATTGAAACTTCATGGCCCATGCGCAGAAGTCGGTATTTTGTGGAAGAGCCACACTCAAGGGGCCAAAGAGCCGCATGTGGTTCGCGAGCCGCAGTTTGCCGACCACTGTCTTAGGGGAAAGGCTTTGAGAGATTCTCTTAATAAGTTTGGTTACACTGAGACAGGCTGAGCCTCTCTGAAATGGATGGACTTAGTCATCCCATTCCCTTTTCCTCTGACCTCACCCGACTGGTTTCTCTCAGTGGCGCACCTTGTGGGCAATTAGGGGTGCCTCCCTAACATCCCACTTCTGTTCTGTCCCTGCAGCCTTCACCTGACACTCTGCCCTTAGTTGGAGTGCTCTCCTATTTCCGATTAGCCTTCCAGCCAGCCCCTTTTAGTGGGCCAGATTTTCAAATCTTCTTATCCCATTGGCGCTACAGATCATCTTGTTGCCTCAAGCTGTCTTGTCTGTCTGGGAGTCACTTGATTCTTTCCATTTCTTCTAGCTTCCCAGTTTCTGACCTTGGACAGGGAACTCCCCTTTGTCTCACAGGTCATTTCTGTTTTTGTTCCCAGTCCTACATCCCTGCGGCGAGTCACCCCCTTTAAATTTTACATGGCGATACAATTTCTGTAGTTTAGCTATGAGTGAGCTTTCCACCTATGGTTCAGTGACCTCTGGCCAGTGGTTGTCTCTCCAGGTTCTGTTTGGACTGATTATTCCAGGGATGAATCTGCAGTGTTCAACTCTGGCCAGGCATAACTGACCAGCAGTGCTTTCATTTTACAATGAGAAAATTAGGCAATTGATTACTGGAATTGTATCTGTTATTTGTTGAGTCTTCATCTCAACCTGACCATGGAATTTTGTTAACTTTAAACTGGTTTTCAATTTGGCCTAGAGCTGGCAAATTAAATCTGAAAGTGTTCTATGTTTGGTTATGAGTGAGATATGTTGTTTGGTGATAATATTTGTTTTAAATGATTTAACTATAGCAGCCAAAGTTCAGTTCCCAGTCAGAGCTTGTCCTATTGATACCAAAAAATGTGGATGTTGTTTGCGTATGAGTTCTTGTCTTGCAAAAATTGAAAAATGAAGCTATGGACAAAAACAATGAATGGGAGCAAAATTTATTGGAAGAAGCTAGTCCTAGAAAAGATGTAGCTGGGGTTCCAAGAGCAGGCCAATGTCTGGATCTTCCTTTCCATGTTTCAGTCGGGAGTGGTTTAGTATCCAAGCTAATTAAAGTCTAATAGTCTATGTGTGGAGGCCCACATGGCCATAAACCATATGGATGCAGGGATGTACTCCCACATCACAGAAATGAATGTCAGGAACCCCTTGAATGTCAGGGAGAAGAGAGAGAGCGAGAGGAAGTGTGTGCCTTTTATTTAGGGGGTAGGTAGTCTTGCTCACTCCTAATTGGTCTTTTCAAAGAATTCTGTCTTAGCAATATCCTTTGGATTGGTTTATATGCCTTACTGCCTTGTGATTGGTTATCTGCATGCTGGCTGTCTTAGCAATATCCATACATTTTAAAGTTCATCCCTCTCTCGTGAGTGCCCTTCCTTCCCCATCCAGTTGGGGTGCCTTAGTAACTTCACCTAGTTGGGTTCTGGGTTCAACTTCCTTTCCCATGGCCCCACCCCTATCTACCTAGCTTCCTTCTATCTCCTTACCATGACTTATTTGCTGCAGCTACCCTGAAGGGGAAGAAGCCCTCTCCTTTTTGCAAGTTTGCCCCCATTTGAGTATCAAGCACGGGTAAAATGACATCTGAGGCTTCTTCCACTTCCCCATCTTCTTTGTCTCCTGGCAGCAGCCCTATTTTGCTCAGGCTCTGTCCCAGTGCCATCCTCCTCTAGGAAAATCTGCCACCTTAAATTCAGGCTTTCTGAAGCCACTCTTCTTGCCTTCTGAGCTTTTCAACTTTATGTGCACACCCACTTTCCATTTTCTGTTGTGTGTGTTTGTCAGGTCTCATGGAGACAATGTGTTATTGTCATAATTACCTGGTTTATTAATATTAATAACAGGAAGAGAGCAAAGGGGAAGTCAGACATTGTAAGCATGGTTACCTGGGAACCATAAGCCTGTTTGTTTCACGGGGAAGCCACAGCTTCACACCCCAGGGAATCACAGCATTGTTCCTCCAAGGGGATTAATACCCCTCCCAACCCCCCTCTAGTACTGGTTTGTCTGGAGAGCAGGGGGAGATGAGGACATGTGCAGTAAAGTCAGGGTGTCCCAGGTGCCTGTCAGTCGCCTAAGGAACAAAGGATTGGCTAGGGCAGTGGTCCGCAAACTGTGGCTCACAAGCTACATGCGGCTCTTTGGCCCCTCGAGTGTGGCTCTTCCACAAAATACCGACTTCTGCGCATGGGCCACGAAGTTTCAATTGCACTGTACATGCGTGCCCGCATGTGGTATTTTGTGGAAGAGCCACACTCAGGGGGCCAAAGAGCCGCATGTGGCTCGTGAGCTGCAGTTTGCCGACCACTGGGCTAGGGGGTTCACTTCATCGAAGCATGCAAAATATTGGAAAGAAAATCCCAAAGAGTTCCCTCTCTCTTGTTCTCCCTCTTGCTTGCTTGTTCACTTTGGTTCTCTCTTGCTCCGTGACCCCACTCACCCGTGTGTTCACCTGTTCTATCTCCATAGCCATGTGGCCTTAAACTGCTACATGGCTCATGGCCATGTGGAACCCACATGCAATGGACTGCAGCTGGGAACAGAAGCTAAGTTATCTGCATGCTGTACTATACTATACTTTAATATAGAGTAGGAACTGTGGGCAGTGGCCTTAATTCTGGGCCTGCTGAAAACAAGTTTGGACTTTTTCCATGGCAAGATGGACATGGATGGGATCTTGAAGGGAACCCCCTTAATTTTATGTCATCAATAAAGCTTTCCACAAAGCCCCATCCTCTCATGGGACCCTCAGAAAATTCTTATCCTTGCAGCACCCCAAAAGCTCCCCTGCATGGATAACAAATGGAATGCATTCTATGATTGATTATATATTTTACATGGCGTTTAAAACTTCTTGCAGCATATAAAACTTTGGTCATCTGAACAAAATCTTAAATTAGTAAGTAGGCGAACCCAAATGCTTTTCAGAATCACATGATTTGAGCTGGTTGAGTTTGGTTTAATTAAATAGACATATCTTTAAAATAATCAGCATTAAATAATACTTTTATTCTACCTGAGTTTAATTGTTAAATGAGTTCATGCTATCTTTGTTACAAAATTTGTCAGCAAGAAAAATAACTTGGTATGCTAAAATTTTCATAAGTAATCTAAACTTGTTAGGAGCAAGTTAATTAAGTAAATGTAAGTGGGATGAAAAGTTTCTTTTAGGTTAACTCCAGCAATAATTGTATTTAAGAGGTTTTTATAAATTTCTTTGGTAACTTGAAACTTTAAAGATTTGTTATCTAGCCATAGCCAGTATTGCTCAGTGGATAGAGCGTTGGTCTGTGGACTGAAGGTTCCCGGGCTCTGTTCTGGTCAAGGGTACATGCCGGGGTTGTGGGCTCGATCCCCAATGGGGGTCATATGGGAGGTAGCCAGCCAATCAATGATTCTCTCATCATTAATGTTTCTATTTCTCTCTCCCTCTCCCTCCTTCTCTAAAATCAATAAAAATATATTTTAGAAAATAAATTTTAAAAATAAAGATTTGCTAGCTAAATGAAATAATGGATATTCATCGAGTATCTAGACCAGCCGTGGGCAAACTACGGCCCGCGGGGCGGATCTGGCCCGTTTGAAATGAATAAAACTAAAAAAAAAAAAAGACCACACCCTTTTATGTAATGATGTTTACTTTGAATTTATATTAGTTCACACAAACACTCCATCCATGCTTTTGTTCCGGCCCTCTGGTCCAGTTTAAGAACCCATTGTGGCCCTCGAGTCAAAAAGTTTGCCCACCCCTGATCTAGACCATTTCCAAATAAGATGAAATAATGAAATATTAATTACTGGACATAGGTTTACCTACTTTCTGTGTATTATAGAGAAACTAGAGATATTTGAGTCCATTAGTAAACATGTCTTGTACCACCACATTAAAAATTGTGTTATGTGGAAATATATTTTTAGAAATTATTCAATGTGTTTGGAAGGTATCAAGCTAAAGAATACTAACTGCTTACCTTTTAGTTGTCACTAGAAATTAAGGTTCCTAAGAGTTAAGATTTCTAATTAAGAGAGAACTAAGATGGCAGCATAGCCTGTACTTGCTGCCTCCCACAACCACATCAAAATTACAACTAAAATACACAACAACTACCATCCAGAACCGCAAGAAATCTGGCTGAATGGAAGTACTACAACTAGAGAGGTAAAGAAGAAAGCACACTGAGACTGGTAGGAGGTGCAGAGGCGTGGAATGGGCTGGTCTGGCACCCAGATGTGCTGCTTTTTTAATTGGGAGGGAGATCGCCTCTGTAGAGGCTGCCCGGAGGAGCTAGGGATCCCAGCCCCACACCAAACCCCAGACCAGGGTCACAAAGCTGGGGAAAGAATTCCCTATGGGCAATACGAACTACAGACTGTAAAAACCAGTGTGGATTGGGGCTGAGTGACACACAGGCTGCTAGAGACCCACCTGCTCCTCTTAAAAGGCCAGCACCTTGAACTGATTTAGGACTACCTGCACTCCTCATCAGGAAGTAATTTTAGAAGAGACTTTTGGCCCTTATCCTTTAATATTAAGAAGGATCAAATCTCCCACGGAGGAATGAGACAGGTTGTCCCTCTCTTAAATGGATGGGAATGTTCTTCAATTATTTTTTAAATATATTTTTATTGATTTCAGAGAGGAAGGGAGGGGTAGAGAGAAAAAAAAAACATCAGTGATGAGAGGGAATCATTGTGGGCTGCCCCTTGCATGCCCCCTACTGAGGATCGAGCCCACAACTGGGGCATGTGCCCTCAACTGGAATCTAACCTGGGACCCTTCAGTCCACAGGCTGACGCTCTATCCACTGAGCAAAACCAGCCAGGGCTTCAGTTATTTTTTTTAAGCCTCTCCTAGATATGTTTAAAGTTTCTCTTCAGACACTCCCCAAAGAGCTCCACTCTGCATTTCTGCTGGTTGGTAGCAGCCCACCACAGGAACCTGGAAAGCAAAGAGCTAGACTCTGCACTTGCACGGTAGATACCAGCCCATGGCAGGAACCTGGAAAGCCAAGAAACCTCTGCACTGGCATGAAGAACCCAGCCCTGTATAAGCCAGACACCAGCAGCAGTTCAGAGAGCCATATTTTTCATTAGTGTGTGCTTCCTTGATGCATCAAGCTTCCTCCCTTTCTCTGTTCCCTCTACCTTGTTTTCAGTAAAGCTCTTCTTTGAAACTGTTTTGCTTCCTTTCTTGATGCATGTCTTGAAGTGAGGTGGGGCAAGAACCCCTTTACCAGTGACAACACTTGAAACTTGTTTTGCCTCAATTTAGAGCTGGGTACTAGATTTGATTAGCAAATAGACTTGACTTATTCCAACTGGTTTTTCCATACCTGTCTCATGGCTAAAGGAAATTTTAAATGAAAACTTCAGGTCTCTGGTTTTGTCTGTCTGTGTGTGTTTGTCTACCCCCAGAGGAAATTATTAAAATTGTGTTTTTTAATAAAAAGAGCTGTGTTTATTTGACTTAAAGAAATTAAGCACTTACATAAATTAAGAAATATAGCCCTAGCGAGTTTGGCTCAGTGGATAGAGCGTGGGCCCATGGACTGAAGGGTCCCAGGTTCAATTCCGGTCAAGGGCACATACCTCAGTTTCAGGCTCAATCCCTGGCTCTGGTCAGGGCTTATGCAGGATGTAGCCAATCAATGTGTCTTTTTCACATCGATGTTCCTCTTTCTGTGTCTCTCCCCCTCCCTTCCACTCTCTAAAAATCAATGGAAAAATATCCTCAGGTGAGGATTAACAAAACAAAACAAAAAGAAATATAACATGTTTTTTCAGGATCACATGGTCTAGGAAATTAGTTAATGCAAAAACTGATTTAAGTTTCTCAGGTTTTAACTCAGTTAACAAAAATAAGTTCATGACTATCTCTGTTACCTACTTTGGCTTTTTATTTATTTAATTTTATATATATATTATTGGTTTTTTACAGAGAGGAAGGGAGAGGGATAGAGAATTAGAAACATCGATGAGAGAGAAACATCGATCAGCTGCCTCCTGCATACTCCCCACTGGGGATGTGCCTGAAACCAAGGTACATGCCCTTGACCGGAATCGAACCTGGGATCCTTTAGTCCACAGGCTGGCGTGCTCTATCCACTGAGCCAAACCGGTTAGGGCTACTTTGGCTTTTTAATTCAGAAAAACTAAAGATGTTTGGGTCTGCTAATAAAAATGTGTTATGCTATATTAAGGAAATACATGCTTCTAAAATTATAAAATATATTTGCCAATCAAACTATATTTCTAGAAGTTATAAAATGATTCATAAATTTGATTTGGGGTTGTTACTAAAATTAAAGTTTAAGCTTTAACAACTATTTGACTTTCTGTGTTTGTCTGCAAAATCTTTGGTTGTCACTTTGGTTAAGTGAATAACTGGTACTGCTTTCTGAGAACGGAACAATTATTTCAAGGAAAGATCTTGATCAACAGAGGGAAAAATATAAGCAGTAATATAACTGGAGCCACTTTAAAATGGAACTGGTGCTGCCATACCAGAGGAACTGCTTTACACATAATGTTAAAAAGAGGGCAAAATAACCTTTGGATTTGGCCTAAGCAAACTCAATATAGAATACTATTTCTATCTTTGCTGAAACACCCCAATCAAAGCCTATATCTCAATTATAAAGAAGGGGAAAAGAGGAATAGGACTTATATTGCTGAAGTAGTTTAAATCATGGGGGCAATTTTGGGGTTGGCAAGAGGAACTCAGTAAAATTGGCCCTCCCCAATATAACTTGTTTTTTCCCATTCCTAGGATCTCTCACAGCTATAATCTTACATGTGATTTTTGGCATCCAATGAGGAAAGGTAACTGAAAACTTAAATAAATATGCTAATATGATTTTGCTCACACTAAGCTACACTCATTAATCTAGGAAACTGGGTATATTTAAAAACCTGGAAATCAGGATCCCTGCAAGATCAACTGAACCCAATATGTATAGGTCCTCATTTGGTGTTATTAGCAAACTCATTCTTCTTTTAAACTACAAGATATAGCTTCCTGGATACAAAACTCTTAAGTGAAGCCAGCTGTATCATCCAGTGAGACCAAGGAACCAAATTTACAGTACTGTGAACCTCTGTCTGACCTCAAGATGCTATATTACTTCTGTTTTCAGGAATCTCAGAATCTAGGTCAGGGGTGGGTAACCTTTTTCTGCCAAAGGCCATTTGGATATTTATAACATTCCTGGGCCATACAAAATTATCAAATAAAAATTATCCTGCTATATTTGGTCAAACATTAACTTGCCCCTAATGCCTTGGCTGTGAACCTCTGTCTGACCTCAAGATGCTATATCACTTCTGTTTTCAGGAATCTCAGAATCTAGGTCAGGGGTGGGTAACCTTTTTCTGCCAAAGGCCATTTGGATATAACATTCCTGGGCCATACAAAATTATCAAATAAAAATTATCCTGCTATATTTGGTCAAACATTAACTTACCCCTAATGCCTTGGCAGGGCCAGTCCAAATGATTTCACGGGCCTTATCCAAGGGCTGGACATTCCCCACTTCTGAACCAGGGGATCCCAAGACGTTAAGCCAGACAGCCAGATAATTTCACTCCTCTAACTCAAAGATGTATGCTGTCCATGTTCAGCAGGAAGCAGTTACAGAAGTATGCCCCTCATCCTCATTCCCTCAAGAATGAGGACTGAAAAATCTCAGGTGGAATTGTTAGAGAGGACAGGAGTCTTGGCAGTTCTTATTAAATGCTATTCTTGCCAAATGTTAAAATGTACTATTCTGCAGATGCAGTTGTAATCAGATGAGTTTGACCAGAACCCAACTTAAGTTTAGCCAATTGCAAAGAAGAAATCAACATGTAGTTAACCAAATAGTGCATATAAGCAATGGCCGAACCTTCCTATGGGGAAACAACACTTTGGATGTTAATACCCTGTCTCCTTTACTGGTTGCAAGTAAATAAAACCACCTAATGATAACTATGACTCATTCTTTAATAGAACACCCCAAACTGTGAACTCCTTGAATTCAGTGACACTTGAGTGGATTCAGAACTGATATCTTGGGGACGAGGTTTGATGAGAATATTGCTCAGAGAGGTTGAAGTGATTAATTAGAAGTTGTAGACTAAATAGGAAGCTGAGCTGGGAGAAAAATGGAAGGATCAAGGAGGTCTTGATAAGGTTGAAGTGTTGGTGCAGTGAGAATAAGAGAGAGAATGGGCTGGAGAGACAGTAGTAGACTAAAGTTTAGTGTTTCAAGCGTAAAGAGTTATAGGTGATTACTAAGTTCAAGGTATGACCAAGAAAGAAGGTCATTGGAGATAAGATGATCAAGGGAATAAGAGGCCAGTTGTTGGATGAATAAAAATGTGGAACTTGAAGTCATGTAAAATAATGAAAAAACTTGGGATGGAGAAGAGGAGATTAATTGAGGTGCCATATTCCACAATGAATATGAGGCAGTGAATAAGAGTCAGTAACTGACACAGGAAAAAGGCTGTGATATTTATAACATTCCTGCACCATACAAAGTTATCAAATTACCCAGGTGTGGCCAACTCCAGCCCATAGCTCTCACTGGGACCTGCCCAGGTGTGGCCCATCACACCCCAGATCCCTCATCAGCACCTGCCCAGGTATGGCCCACCACATCCCATAGCCCTCAGCTACACCTGCCCAGGTGTGACACACCACATCCCATAGCCCTCACCCTCACCTACCCAGGTGTAGCTCACCACATCCCATACCCCTCACCGGCACTTACCCAGGTGTGGCCCATCCCTATCCCAGAGCCCTTACCTGCACCTGCCCAGGTGTGGACTACCCCCATCCCAGAGCCCTCACCAACACCTATTCAGGTATGGCCCATCTCATCCCAGAGCCCTCGCTGGCACCTACAGAAAACAATACTTGTGTTAGATAAGCTTCATTCAAGCATGGGTTATAAGCAAATAATTGGATATAATGAAAATATGAAAAATAATCTATTTAAATACCTTTGACCTCAAAAGTTTATAAGTGGAGAAGAACCAAAGGAGAATAGAAAAAAGTGGTTTGTCTTGGCTGGTGTGGCTTGGTTGGAGTGTCATCTCATACACCAAAAGGTTATGGGTCCAAGTGGGGCACATACTTAGTTTGGGGTGCTTAAGAGAGGCAACCAATCAATGTTTCTCCCTCTCTATTTAAAAGAAAGGAAAAGATGCCCTAACTGGTTTGGCTCAGTGGATAGAGCGTCGGCCTGCGGACTGAAGGGTCCCGGGTTCGATTCCGGCCAAGGGCATGTACCTTGGTTGTGGGCACATCCCCAGTAGGGGGTGTGCAGGAGGCAGCTGATCGATGTTTCTCTCTCATTGATATTTCTAACTCTCTATCCCTCTCCTTTCCTCTCTGTGAAAAATAAATAAAATATATATTTTAAAAAAAAAGAAAGGAAAAGAAGAGAGAGAGAGAGAGAGAGAGAAGGAAAGAAAGAAAAAGAGGTTTTAATCCTAAATTAGTCTTATGAGGCTAGAAAATCCTTGACACCAAAATATGTCAAGGACATTACAAGAAAGGGAAAATACAGGGTAATATATCTTATGGACATAGATATAAAAATCCTAAACAAAATATGAGCAAATTGAATGCAGCAATATATCTGCACTAATAAAAAAGAAACATGCAAATTAACTATCACTCCTCCACTCTGCTACACCCAAAGCCATGCCTACCAACCAATCAGGAGCGAGTATGCAAATTAACCCAACTAAGATGGCGGTGGCCACAGAGCTGGTGCGAGCAGGAGGCTTGGGTGACCCCCGGCGATGGAGGAAGCCAAGCTTCCCACCTTCCCTGGCCAGCCCTGGGCTATGCTCAAGGCTACAAAGTTTCAATTATAGAAGATAAATAAATCCCACATACCTGCTTCCAGCCTGCCCTGGCCTCCGCTCAAGGAAGCACTGGAAAAAAAAAAGTAAAAGAAAAAAAGGAGAGGCTGGGAGCTTGGGTTGCTGGGGGGCATGGCCAGCCTGAAAACGGCCCTCAGACCCTCATCCAGGTTGGTCAGGCACCGCACTGGGGACCCCTACCCTGAAGGGGCTGTGGTCAGCCTGCAAACAGCCATCAGCCCTTAACCCAGGCTGGCTAGGCACCGCAGTGGGACCCCCCCACCCTGATCCGGGACACCCTTCAGGGCAAACCAGCAGGCCCCCACCCGTGCACCAGGCCTCTATCCTATATAATAAAAGGGTAATATGCAAATTGACCCTAACAGCAGAAAGACTGGGAATGACTGGTCACTATGACACACACTGACCACCAGGGGCCAGACACTCAATGCAGGAGCTGTTCCCTGGTGGTCAGTGTGCTCCCACAGGGGGAGCTCTGCTCAGCCACAAGCCAGGCTGATGGCTGCCAGCACAGCAGTGGTGGCGAGCGCCTCTCCCACCTCCTCAGCAGCACTAAAGATGTTCGACTGCAGCTTAGGCCTGCTCCCCGCTGGCAAATAGACATCCCCAAGGGCTCCCGGGC
Source organism: Myotis nattereri (assembly GCF_964212035.1). NCBI lineage: Eukaryota > Metazoa > Chordata > Mammalia > Chiroptera > Vespertilionidae > Myotis > Myotis nattereri. The sequence continues at coordinate 93,683,478 of NC_138078.1, read as the reverse complement.
TGCCAGAGGGATGTCTGACTCCAAGCTTAGGCCCAATCCCCCAGGGAGTGGGCCTAAGCCAGCAGGTGGACATCCCCTGAGGGTTCCCAGATTGCGAAAGGGCACAGGCTGGGCTGAGGGACGCCCCCCCCCCCCACCCGAGTGCACAAATTTTTGTGCAATGGGCCTCCAGTAATGATTATAATAAACCAGGACCAAATTGGGTTTATTCCAGGTATGCATGGTTGTTTTATTAGAAAACCAAACAATGTAATTTAATATATTAAGAGATAATAACAGCCCTAACCAGTTTGGCTCAGTGGATAGAGCCTCAGCCTGAGGACTCAAGGGTCCCAGGTTCGATTCTGGTCAAGGGCATGTACCTTGGTTGCAGGCACATCCCCAGTGGGGGGTGTGCAGGAGGCAGCTGATTGACATTTCTAATTCTCTATCCCTCTCCCTCTCTGTAAAAAATAAATAAAACATATTTTTAAAAAAATTGATAAAAAAAATAATAAAAATAAAAAAGACTTGCCCTAACCGGTTTGGCTCAGTGGATAGAGCGTCAGCCTACAGACTGAAGGATCCCAGGTTCGATTCCGGTCAAGGGCATGTACCTAGGTTGCGGGCACATCCCCAGTAGGGGGTGTGCAGGAGGCAGCTGATCGATGTTTCTCTCTCGGCGATGTTTCTAACTCTCTATCCCTTTCCATTCCTCTCTGTAAAAAATCAATAAAATATATTTAAAATAAATAAATAAATAAATAAATAAATAAATAAATAAATAAAAAAGACCCCTTAATTGTGATAAATCGTTTAAAAAAAAAGATAATAAGAAAAACATGATTGTCATGATAGACAAAGAAAAATAATTTGGTAAAATTCAGCATCCATTGAAAAAATTTTAAACTTTTAGTAAATAAGGAATGGAAGGAAACATCTTTAATATAATAAACTAGAGGCCCGGTGCATGAAATTCATGCACTTGGGGAGGGGGGTCCCTTAGCCAGACCTGCTCGCTCTCGCATTCTGGGAGCCTTCAGGTGATGTCTGACTGATGGCTTAGGCCCACTCCACGCAGGAAGTTGGCCTAAGCCAGCAATCGGACATCCTTAGTGCTGCTACAGAGGCAGGAGCGCCACTGGTCTTGCCAGCCGTGAGCCCAGCTCAGGGCTTCTGGCTGAGCGGCATTCCACCTGTGAGAGTGCGCTGACCATCAGGGGGCAGCTCCTGTTTTGAGCGTCTGCCCCCTGGTGGTCAGTGCACATCATAGCAACCAGTCATTCCACTGTTTGGTCTATTTACATATTAGACTTTTATTATATAGGATGGTAAACCAAAAACCTGTAGCTGGAGTCATATTTAATGTTGAATTATTGAAAGTGGTTCCCTTGAGTTCAGGAATAAGACAAAGATGCCCCCCTCACCACTTCTTTTACTCTAAGTCCTAGCCCAGCCGTGGGCAAACTACGGCCCGCGGGCCGGATCCGGCCTGTTTGAAATGAATAAAACTTAAAAAAAAAAAAGACCGTACCCTTTTATGTAATGATGTTTACTTTGAATTTATATTAGTTCACACAAACACTCCATCCATGCTTTTGTTCCGGTCCTCCGGTCCAGTTTAAGAACCCATTGTGGCCCTCGAGTCAAAAAGTTTGCCCACCCCTGTCCTAGCCAGTGCAGTAAGGCAAGAAAAAAATGAAATGAACATGGATTGGAAAAGGATAAATAAAACTTATTATAGTATTTGCAGATGATATAGTTGTGTATTTAGAAAATCCCAAAGAAGCTATAGATAAAAATTTACAATTAAGAGAAATTAGCAAAATCAGTATACAAAAATCAATGTCAAAAGCTCAATTATACTTTATATACCATCAGTGAGCATTTAAATGAAATTTAAGTAAATATTACATCTACACTAATAAAAGAGAAAAATGGTAATTGGCGTACGACGCTACCCTTTTCATTGGCTAATCAGGGCTATATGCAAATTAACTGCCAACTAAGATTGGCAGTTAACTGCCAACTAAGATTGGCAGTTAACTGCCAACAAGATGGCGGTTAATTTGCATATGTAGTCACAATGCAGGGAGGCGAAAGGGAAAGGAGGAAGAAGCCCCCTGCCACTGACAGTGATCGGAAACCCAGGGGGGAGCTAAGAGCTGGGGGGCAGGGCAAAGGCGGCCCTGGGGCCACCTTTGCCCTGCCCCCCAGCCATGATCGGAGAATCAGGCACCTTTGCCGCCCTGGCCAGTGACAGCAGGAAGTAGGGGTGGAGCCAGCAATGGGAGCTGGGCACGGTTGAAGCTGGCAGTCCCAGGAGCTAGGGGTCCCTTGCCTGGGCCTAAAGCGAAGCCCACGATCATGGGGCCGCTGCAGCTGCGGGTCCCCGCTGCCCGGGCCGGACGCCTAGGCCAGAGGCGTTAGGCCTGGGCAAGGGCGGAGCCTGTAACCGCGGGGAGCTGGGGGTCCCCTGCCCAGGCCTAATGCTTCGGCCAGAGGCGTTAGGCCTGGGCAGGGGCAGAGCCTGCAACCTCGGGGTGCTGGGCAGGGGCGGAGCCTACAACCACGGGGAGCTGGGGGTCCCCTGCCCAGGCCTGACACCTCTGCCGGAGGCCTCAGGCCTGGTCAAGGGGCCGATCCGGTGATTGGTGATTGGAGGGTGATGAGGGTCAACTCCTCTGGCCGAGGCATCAGGCCTGGGCGGGGGACTGGGGGTCCCCTGTCTAGGCCTGATGCCTGGGCCAGAGGCATCAGGCCTGGGTGGGGGGGCGGAGCCAGGGATTGGGGGGATATGATGGTCCCCTTGCCCAGGCCTGAAGCCTAGGTCAGAGGCGTCAGGCTTGGGCAGGGGGTGGAGCAAGCGATCAGAGGGAGATGGGGGTCCCCTGCCCAGGCATGATTCCTGGGCCAGAGGCCTCAGGCCTGGGTGGGGGCCAGAGCCAGTGATCGGGGGAGATGCGGGTCCCCTGTCCAAGCCTGACACCTCTGGCGGAGGCGTCAGGCCTGGGCAAGGGGCCGATCAGGCGATCGGAGGGTGATGGGGGTCTACGCCTCTGGCCGAGGCATCAGGCCTGGGCAAGGGGCAGAGCCAGCAATCGGAGGGGTCTGGGGGTCCCCTGCCCAGGCCTGATGCCTGGGTCAGAGGCCTCAGGCCTGGGCTGGGGGCAGAACCAGTGATGGGGGAGAATGAGGGTCCCCTGGCTCTGGCCCCCACCCAGGCCTGAGGCCTCTGGCCCAGGAATCATGCCTGGGCAGGGGACCCCCATCTCCCTCTGATCGCTTGCTCCACCCCCCGCCCAAGCCTGACGCCTCTGACCCAGGCTTCAGGCCTGGGCAAGGGGACCATCATATCCCCCCAATCCCCGGCTCCGCCCCCCACCCAGGCCTGATGCCTCTGGCCCAGGCATCAGGGGACCCTCTGTCAGAGGCGTCAGGCCTGGGCAAGGGGCCGATCCTGCGATTGGAGGGTGATGGGGGTCAATGCCTGAGGGCTCCCAGTATGTGAGAGGGGGCAGGCTGGGCTGAGGGACACTTACCCCACACACACACCCAGTGCACAAATTTCGTGCACCGGGCCCTTAGTTTACAATAATATAAAATCAAATACAGGTTTCCCCCATTATCCAAAAGTAGATAATTCCTACTTCACCTTTCCTAAGCCCAAATGGAATAAAGGGAAGCTATTACCATTATTTTTAAAAATATATATATTTTTATTGATTTCAGAGAAGGTAGAGGGAGAGAGAGCTAGAAACATCAATGATAAGAGAGATTTATTGATCACCTGCCTCCTACACCCCCTCTACTGGGGATCGAGCCCAAAACCCGAGCAGGTGCCCTGACCAAGAATCAAACTGTGACCTCCTGATTCATAGGTTGATGTTCGATCACTGAGCCACACTGGTTAGGCACCATTCATTTCTTTGGGGGAAAAATTGAGCATTTCAAGACACAAAAAAATAATCTACCAAATCATAACAAATATACTTAATTATCTATAATAATAGAAGGGTAATATGCTAATTAGACCGGATGTCTTCCAGACGTCATTCTGGACGTCCCTCATGACGAAGCTGGTGCCAGAGGGAAGCCAGACCAGGTCCCGGGTGCCTGCGGGTGGTCTAGAGGAGGGAAGCCCAGGTCCTAGGTGCTGGAGGGAATCCAGTGCCAGCAGCCAGAGGAAGGAAGGCCTACTCTTGCACGAATTTCCATGCATTGTGTCTCTAGCATCTGTATAATAAAAGCCCAGTGACCGTTACTGCAGAATGACCAGAATGACCGATTGCTATGACATGCACTGACCACCAGGGGGAAGATGCTCAATGCAGGAGCTGCCCCTAGGTGGTCAGTGCACTCCCACAGCAGGAGGGCCACTCTGCCAGAAGCCAGGCTCATGGCTGGCAAACGCAGTGCTTAGGAGCGGTGAGCCAAGCAATAAAGAGCGAGCAGGAGGGTGTTAAGGAGCAAGCAGGCGGGCGGTTAGGAGCAAGCAGGTAGGCAGTTAGGAGTCAGGGGTCCTGGATTACAAGAGGACTGTCCTCGGACATCCACCAGGGGGTCCCGGATTGCAAAAGGGTGCAGGCCGGGCTGAGGGACCCCCCCCCCCTACAAATTTCATGCATCAGACCTCTAGTTTTCATATATAATTAAATGTTTCACACTGTGTAACACCCTAACAAGTTTTCTTAGCCTTTTCTAATACCTTAGGACACATCTTGCTAATGGACATACAAAATAAACCAAGATAAAGCACAGATGCTCACAGACACAGTTCAAAGTTATGAGGGGCTGAGGCTGAGATGCTGAGTGTAATTCCCTGTAAGGGGCTTGGGGGTGCCAGTCTTGCTGCTCTGGGTGCACACACACTGCCTTTGTAAGGGTTGCCTGCAAAACAAATGCTGAACTATATTTTCACTTTTCTTCATTTTTCATAAAACCAAAAATCCTCTTTGCATTTTGGGATTTCTTTCAGTTAGCAAAAACAGGTACTAATGTAGGTGTTCCATAAAAAACCAAATGGTATAACATAAACTCTCAAAAAGTGCGGGATACATGTAACTTGAACTAAATTTAATAAAATGTGTAAAACCTGTGGACAAAAAGGTGCCACAGGCTAACCAGACTAGCTCAGGGAAGGCCTGCATGGCAGCCTTGCAAACTCAGAGACTTAAAGTAACTACAAAGGATGGTCTGAAATTAAAACTCCTTAATTAAAAAATAGTTTATGATGAGTAGTCTTGTCCTAGGCTGATATTTTCCCTGACAAAGGTCAATTTTTACTTTAACTGAGCCTATTGTCCTTTTGCATCTACAATAATATTGTTGGAATGTCAAAGTAATTTTCCTTTTTCTGGATCTCTCAAAGCACAGGCACCATTCTGCAGAGACCACAAATCCCCTCATTATTACCGAGTTGTTGACTGTTAGCTATCCTGCACCCACATAAATAAAAGAAGTATGTGTTATCATTTTACTTTTTATTCAATTTAAGAGGTTTCCCCACTTTGCTTTCTCCCACCTCCCTAATCCATCACCAATGGATTTTGTGTAAACCACTTACGTCTCCTCTTTTGGTTGTAATCTATAAAACAAGGTGCGAGACTGCTGTTCTCCAGAGCATCATCTCAACTGTTGACAATCAAACTATTACTTTAGATGTTAGACAAGTTTTAAATTCACCTGCTCTTAACTTTTATTACAGAAGATCTCTTGTACTTTGTTGAGACCTTCTGTAATAAATACTCTCTATATATTTTTTGAGACTGAACATAGTCAAAGCTTCAATTAATTTTATTTTTTTGTGTTTTTTTCTTTATTGATTAAGGTATTACATATGTGTCCTTATCCCCCCATTGCCTCCCACCTCCCACACATGCCCTCACCCCTCTGGTGTCTGCGTCCATTGGTTAGGCTTATATGCATGCATACAAGTCCTTTGGTTGATCTTTCCCTCTTATCCCCACCCTCCCCTACCTTCCCTCTGAGGTTTGATGGTCTGATCAATACTTCTCTGTCTCTGGATCTGTTTTTGTTCATCAGTTCATGTTGTTCATTATATTCCACAAATGAGTGAGATCATATGATATTTCTCTTTCTCTGACTGGCTTCTTCCACTTAGCATAATGCTCTCCAGTTCCATCCATGCTGTTGCAAATGGTAGGAGTTCCTTCCTTTTTACAGCAGCGTAGTATTCCATTGTGTAGATGTACCACAGTTTTTTAAACCACTGATCTGCTGATGGGCACTTAGGCTGTTTCCAAATCTTAGTTATGGTAAATTGTGCTGCTTTGAACATAGGGGTGTATATATTCTTTCTGATTGGTGTTTCTCATTTCTTGGGATAACTCCCATTTGACTGAGTGGTCCCACTACTCTCTATTTGTTTTAAAGTAAGAGTGTGTTTAAAATGTGTTCATAAATGTCACTCTAAGAAATGCTGGTTGTTTATTTTTAGCTAAAGCTGGTTATTTGTGAGTGGGTAGAAAGGTTTGTGAAAGTTGTAGAAAAGTTTGTCCAGTGAGTTAGAACCTGATCACCCCTGATGTCTGAAGGGACCCCTCTCTCCTAGTAAGCTAAAGCAAACTGTACAGGCTCTCTCCTGTTGCTTACATCCTTAGATTGAAGTCTAGACTTTCTTTATTTCCGCCGCTCATTCACAGTCCTTGACCCTATCATTGAAAACTTCAACAAGTCTTCCTGCTTAGCGTTTTATAGCCTTCTTAAAAGTTATACACTGCACAGGGCCCTAAGTCCGTATAATGCTGTAATATAGGGAAATAACAAAGCAGACCAAATGGCCAAGACAGTGGCTCAGAGGAAGCCTCCATCTCCCCAACTCTTAGCTATACCTTGTATAACACCCAAATACACCCCAGAGGAACTTCAGTCTCTATTAGCTCTTGCAGCTACTCAGGAAGATCCATGGTTAAAATTTCAGGGAAAATATATTCTTCCCCAGGGACAGGACCGCGATATCTTATGGGCTATTTACAACTCCCTACATATAGGATACATTTACAATTCCTAAAACCCCTCATCACATGTCCTAGCCTAGCCTCCCTACTGCAAGATATCACCAAAACCTGTTCTACTTGTTACTCAGTATCTCCCCAAGGACAAGTTATATTAGACCTCCTCCTTTCCCCACTCATCAGTCTAGGGGCCAAATCCCTGGCCAAGACTGGCAGATTGACTTCACTCACGTGTCCCCCATTAAAAAAATAAAATACCTCTTAAACTTAGTAAATACCTTCTCAGGCTGGGTAGAAGCATTACCCACTAGAATTCTCATTCAGCATATCATTCCCAGATTCGGCCTACCCACCTCATTACAATCAGATAATGGACCTGCTTTAATATCTCAAATAACTCAACAGGTCTCCACACCTCTAAATATTCTGTGGAACTTACACACCCCCTGTTGGCCCCAATCTTCAGGCAAGGTAGAAAAGGCAAATTCCTTAAGTCTCATCTAACAAAATTAATTCTTGAAATGAAAGAACCTTAAACTACACTTCTACCCCTAGCCCTTTAAACGCCCTTCTAGGTAATTATCCCACAGCACAGGCAAACCAAGCCTCCCTTCTTTTCAGTTTATATTTATCTACTTATATAAAAACCCTGGGTGGTGTTCATCATGACCACCAGAACTGCGACCAAGCGGAAGGAAGTCAGTCCTGCAGGGGTTGTCTTGGCAACAGCTGCGCCCTCCCCCGAGCTGTTTCCCGGAGCTGTTTCCTGTAAGGGCAGGGTTTGAGGCAGGAACCCACCCTGGGAGCCTGGAGGCATCTCTTTATAAAGTGTGCCACGCCAGCACAGCCTGAGTGGGGTGAACCTGAGTGGGGGTGGCTGAAAGGCTTAGAAAAGACAGACAAGAGAATGAAAACTGGGTCTCAGTGGGACGTTGCTTCTCTGAGAGACAGCGACCATGCCCACAGCCATGCCTTTATTTTATAGCAGAAGCTACGAGGCAAAGTAAGGGCATGACCAAGATGTTTACAACATTCTCCTGGGTTTCAAACCTACTCAACTACCTGCACCTGAACTCTACCAAGCCTACATCACTCAGGCACGTGGGGCCACGTGTTCGGATCATAGGTTCAAGCTTACAACTACAGCTGTTGGCTATAATTGTGCTGGGAGGGCCCTGCCCTCCAAGCTGGGACTTGCACATGGCAATGAGAGGACTGTGCCCTCTCATCAGTCCAAGGCTTGAACCTGTCCAAAACACTGTAGCGGCTCCCCACAATAAAGTTTTAATTCTGTTTCTTTGTTACTAATGTTGTGGCCCCACCCCATAACAAAGATACAATTTCTGGAGGATGAGGCCCAGGAATCAGAATTTTTAAAAGATTCCCAGGTGATTCTAATGTTCAGCCAAGGTTGAGAACCACTGCTATAGATAATATTAAAAATATATCTAAACATGCAATTCTTTGTCCAAAAAATGAGCATGTTCAAAAATTAAATGAAGAAAATTTGGATATATACTCGATGGAGATTTTCACACATATTTGAGTGATGATTCCATTGATTCCACAAATGATGCTGAAAAGGAAAATTTTCCCATAGAATTTCTTAATAGTATTACTCCTTCGGGAATGCCATGTCATATATTAAAATTGAAAGTGGGTGCAATCATCATGCTATTGAGAAATCTCAATAGTAAATGGGGTCTTTGTAATGGTACCAGATTTATTATCAAAAGATTATGACCTAACATTATCAAAGCTGAAGTAATAACAGGATCTGGAGAGGGAGAGGCTGTTCTAATTCCAAGAATTAATTTGTCCCCATCTGACACTGGCCTCCCATTTAAATTGGTTTGATGACGGTTTCCCATGATGCCAGCATTGTGATGACTATTAATAAATCACAAGGAGCCAAAACCGGTTTGGCTCAGTGGATAGAGCATCGGCCTGCAAACTGAAAGGTCCCAGGTTCGATTCTGGTCAAGGGCATGTACCTGGGTTGCGGGCACATCCCCAGTAGTGGGTGTGCAGGAGGCATCTGATCGATGTTTTTCTCTCATCGATGTTTCTGACTCTCTATCTCTCTCCCTTCCTCTCTGTAAAAAATCAATAAAATATATTTTAAAAATAAAAATAAAAAAATAAAAAAATCACAAGGACAAACTCTAGACAAAGTAGGCATTTTCCTACCTGAACCCGTTTTTGCACATGGTCAGTTATATGTTGCTTTCTCTCGAGTTTGAAGAGCAGTCAAAGTTCTAAGAACTTCACCACAAGGGAAATTAATTAGTCAAGCATTCTGAAAGTGTTTTCACTCTTAATGTGGTATACAGGGAGATATTAGAATAAGTTTAATCACTTTATCAGTCATTGTTTGCATCACTGTTGTTTTTATATCATGTTTTTGTTTTCATATCATGTTTTTGTCGTTTTCATATCATGTTTTTGTCGTTTTTATATTATGACTCTGTTGTTGTTATATCCTTTTGTTACTGTTTATTTATTAATAAATGTATATATTATTTTCATATACATTTTACTAATTTCCTTTCATCTCTCACACTTCTATTATAGAGAAAGGGCAAATAGCAATATTAAAATATCTCTGCTAATTAATTCCCTTTTTAAAAAAATATATTTTATTGATTTTTTACAGAGAGGAAGGGAGAGGGATAGAGAATTAGAAACATTGATGAGAGAGAAACATCAATCAGCTGTCTCCTGCACACTCCCCACTGGGGATGTGCCTGCAAGCAAGGTACATGCCCTTGACTGGAATTGAACCTGGGACCCTTGAGTCCACAGGCTGATGTTCTATCCACTGAGCAAAACCGGTTAGTGCAATTAATTCCCTTTTAATGTGCACAAATTTTGTGCACCGGGCTACTAGTTTTTAATAAGAGAACTCTAACCTCTATCCCCATCACAGTGTCTATCACTCTCCACACCCCACTAATTGTCTAAGCCCCTTTATGCTTTTCACGGTTACAGGGCAATATAACTACAGGCCATCTCCCATCATCAACTTGCAACACCAGTTAACCTAGAACTACTGAACTGCCATTGGTCCCAAAGCATTGACTACCGGGTCTCCCCTGAAGCCATTGATTGTTTCCTACAACCAATCTGTTTTACTTCTTATCCAACCATTCAGGCCTGAGGCTTCAACTGCTCCTTTTTTTCCCTTTTGCTTTTCCCTTGGATAACAGCCCACTGCACTAGTGTTCCTGCCTACTTTCACTGCAGTAGAATCTCAACTACTCATCTGTCACCCCTTATAGGTAGTACCATGGTGACTACCCTCTCAGCTTGGAACATGGAACTGGGAAAAGGAACCTCATACCCATTAGTCCACCTCTTCTCTCTACATATTTCAGCTTGTTTTCGTGACCAGGGATTTTTCTTCCTCTGTGGGAAAAACACATATATCTGTCTCCGACCAACTAGAGAGGAACCTGTACTCTCTTCTATCTTTCACCCAACGTAAATGTAGCCTCCCATAATGTCTTTACCTATCCCCGTAACTATCATATGTGACACAAAAGGGCATTCCAGATAATCCCTCTTCTCATAACCCTGGGCATCACAGCAGGGGTTAGAACAAGCACATAGCGGGGGCTTAACCACTGCTCTATCATATTTTGAAATCCTGTCTCAGGATCTACAAGAAACCCTAAATGACATTGCCAAAAGTTTAGTTCAAATTCAGGATCAGATAGACTCTCTAGCAGCTGTCACCCTTCATAATTGGAAGGACTAGCTAGACCTCCTAAAGGTGAAGAAAGGGGATCTATGCCTCTTTCTGTTCTGAAAGAAGAAGGTTGTTTTTATGTCAATCAATCTGGCCTCATCAGGGATGCTGCCCAAAAATTAACAGAAAGGGCTGCAAAGATTAGAGAACGTCAATCAAATTCATAGGACTACTGGCTAAAGAATGTAAATTGGTATACCTGGCTACTTCCCTTCATAGAACCATTAACATTCCTGTTCCTCATTCTCATTTTTGGCCCATGTACCGGTATTCTGCGCTATTTTTTATCTTTCCTTCAGGACCACTTTTGAGCCTTCACCAACCAGTCTCTCAGGGAAATCATGCTGCTGCAACCTCTCGCTCCAACCATGAGTTATCTATACAGTGTTCCAGCCGATGACAATCAAAGTCCACCCCCTATGATCTCAACATCCCCCCTCAGCAGGAAGTAACTACAGAAGATAGGATCTTCGTCCCTATTCCATAAAACAAAAAGGCTGGAATGTTAGGTCTGATCAAATAATTAAATCTATATCCCCTCCCCTGGGAACTGACCTTTAGACCACTTCACAGCAGACATTCCCTTTTGCTTAGACCACATTCCACTTGCTAAGAAGACCATTATCCTTCCCCTCAGGACCTTCCTAGGATCTGGACTTGCCAAGAGAATTCTCCACCCACCAAAAGCCTGCCTAGAGTCCTTTAAAATCTCTGACTCCTCATCCCTGGGTGCTGGCGCCATTTTTGGGATCAACCCATCTGGTATCCAGATGACCTAATAAATTTATAAGCCCTTACCACTTTGGCCTCGTGCATTCCTCCAGCGCCCCTAACACAAATAAACTCACAAAAAATTCTTCACAGGTTTGAATGTTTCTTACATTAACAAACCTTAAGCAAAAATTTTAAAACTTTATTGACAATACCACGTGTTTTTGTGGAGGTGGAACAACAGGAACACTGATGGCAGAAGTGGCAGGTGGTAAAACTTTGGTAGACAGTTTGGTAGTATCTAATAAGGTTGCAAAAACACATGCTCTATGAACCAGCAATTCCACTCCTATATATGTACTCTATGTGAGCATATGTGCATCAGGAGACAAAAAAAAGTTTATTTTTTAAAATATATTTTTATTGATTTCAGAGAGAAAGGGAGAGGAAGAGAGAGACAGAAACTTCAATGAGAGAGAATCATTGATTGGCTGCCTCCTGCATGCCCCACACTGGGGATTGAGCCCTGCCCAGGAATTGAACCCTGACCTCATGGTTCATAGGTCAATGCTCAACTATTGAGCAATGCAGGCTGGACAATGAAAGATGTTTATAATAACATTTTTCCTAATTGTCCCAAACTGGAAATGACCCAAATGTGCATCAGCAGTAGGATGGATAAATAATTTCTTGTAAATTCATAGAATGGAATGCTGTTACTCAACACTGAAAATGATGAACTAATGCTACATACAAAGTTGAACCTCAGAAATATTATTGTAAGGGAAATGAGCCAGATACAGAAGAATACATACACGGTATTTCTATTTACATAAAATTAAAAAACAGGAAGTACCTCTCCACCTCTGCCCAGGATGGGCGGGTAGTGGGCGAGGCAGGGCTGGAGAACTGGAGCGCCCCCCCCCCCGCTCCCCCCCCCCTCCCGGCCTCTGTACAATGAAGCCAGCTGAGGAAGTGGTGGTGGTTGGCTGCGAGGGCCCAGGGGGACCCGGGGTACAGAGTGCGTGCGCTGGGCTTCAGGTGCAATCAGGATTGGAAAAGATGCCAGCCCCAGCTGCCACATATGAGAGAATAGTTTACAAAAACCCCTCTGACCACCACTACATGAAAGTCTGCCTAGAATTTCAAGAACATGGGGTTGGACTGAATGCTGCACAGTTCTAACAGCTGCTTATTTCAGCCCTGAAGGACCTGTTTGGGGAGTGCTGTTGTCAGATTGTGGAGCTCTTTGAACCTGTTAGGATCCTATAAACTTGCAGTGGTTCTCAACCTTCCTAATGCCGCAACCCTTTAATACAGTTCCTCATGTTGTGGTAACCCCCAACCATAAAATTATTTTCGTTGCTACTTCATAACTTTAATTTTGCTACTGTTATGAATCGTAATGTAAATATCTGATATGCTATATGTGTTTTCTGATGGTCGTGACCCACAGGTTGAGAACCTTTATAGTATAAAGGCAAGAAATGTGTCTTCAGAGTGATTCAGGTTTCTCCATTTCTCCTTGCATTATCTGGTAATAGTAGGGAACTAGTATTGGATTGAATAGTCTTCAATTTCAGAAACATTCCTCTGCTCTCAAAACTATCTTTTGGTGCCAGCATAATGCTTGATGACTGAAACAGGCTTAGTACTCCTGTTGATGGAATTTGAGGGTGCCAAAGATGTTCTCCATTATTTCCAGCCATTGTCTTTGGTGGTGTAGCCTTCAGAGGAGAATCTGCCTGAACCAACCAGTTGTAAGCAGGCAGCACTTTCAGCATATGCACATCCGAGTTGGAGACCGGGCTGAATTCAGCAGAGCCTTCACACAAAGGGTTGCCTTCTCAGAACTAACAGGGGATGTCAATCCTTTGCATTTAAATGAAGATTTTGCAAAACACACCAAGTTTGGAAAGACAATTGTGCATGGAGTTTTGATCAATGGACTTATTTCAGCTCTCCTAGGTACTAAAATGCCAGGCCCAGGCTGTGTATTTATTTCCCAGGAAATTCACTTTCCAGCCCCTTTATATGTTGGAGAAGTTGTAGCTTCTGCAGAAGTGAAAAGGCTGAAGCTGTTCATTGCTTTTATTGCTGTGTCATGCTTTGTAAAAGAAAGTGAAAAGACTGTTATGGAAGGCTGCGTTAAAGTTATGGTCCCAGAAGCTCCCAACCCCTGAAATATGTGTTTAAAGATGCAAATTCAGGCATCAGTGTTACGGTTATTGAAGAGCCTCTGAGGAAAACAGATTGCTGCTCTTCAACAAGGAGTGGCCAGCAGACCCAGCAGCCCACAGTGGGGGAGGGCAGCAGGTAGCGAGGTGTCCATATGTCCACTTTCTAATTTGGCCTTATGCTTCATACAAACGAGTCTATCATCTAAGTTTGAAAATTTGAAAAAAATAGGGGGAAAGTTATCATTTAGCTCAAGGTTCTAATTTAAGGATTTCAAACCAAGTTAAATTTGCATTTTGATAACACAAATTTACCTACAGCTGTATAGAATAAATTTCTCAGTGAATTTTTAGCTAGGCAGCATTTAATTTTTGACGGCAATTAGAATAGAAATTGGGTCATCTTTGAACACCTGTCTTTTACCAATAAATATTCTTAGATACTGTTATTCAGTAGTTTATGGGTCAGAGTGTTTTGTAATTTGTTACTGTTTATACCAAGATGGCATCTTGCTTAACCTTCAAGTGGTACATGCCTCTCAGATGGTTTCTTGTTATCAGAGAAAGATTTAAACTCAGTTATGTAAACTCTTGGTCTAATCTATAAAATGGGGCTAATAACACCTACCATAGGATTGTTGTAGATACAAATAGCAAAGCACAAGGCCTAGCCTGTAAACAGGAGCTACTACTATTGTTTCTTCTCCCCTGTGACTGAGATTAGAGGTTTTCCTGAGTTTAAAGCTAACTGGCCCGCAGGTGACATCCAGTCTTTCAGGATGTCAACCAATCTCTTGGTATTTTAAATCTGGAATAGCTCTTGAGTGAAAAATTTCTATTTTAGCAATCCAGATTATTTTCTCCCTTCCTTGATAATGTGGGTTCCCTCCTGTATGTAAATACTATATACATATTGTAAAAAATTTTATAAGAAATAAAAAGTATAAGGAACACCATGGAGGCCAAGTTCTTCAGAGTTGGGGGGCATTAAAGAGAAAATGTGCCTACTGTGTTAGTATTCAATGGTCATCCTCAACACAGCTAACCCTTTTAAGACAATCTGTAACAGAACATGCATGTGGCCCACCTGAATGGCTCTGACCATAGCTAGATGCTTTGATCAGGAAAGTAAGATCAAGTGTAATTGGTTGGTTCAACCCACATTTCCTGGAAAAAGGTTTTTTCTCCTAGTAGATCAGTGACTAGATTTTTATTTTAGTTTTTTACATTAAGGGAATCAGTTAATGGATTACTTGAAAGAATTAATTCTAGTCACTAGAGGGCAGTGATGTGTGTAAAGTATTTTTAAACTTGTTTAATATTGTACCATACTCTAGTTGGTGACTGAAGTAAAAATAATCAAAATCAATGTGAGAAACAAGGGTGCCATTCTCATGCATTTCAGAATGGGCAGCATTCACAGGCTCAGGTCCACTGGAAGAAGGCTTGCTGATAGAAAAAACACTGCACATGTTGAAAATTTGATATATGTTGAAAAATGGGGAACTTGCATAAAATGTGGACTTGAAGCCATATTTAAATTCTATAGAACTCATTCTCTGACTTAGCAGCAATCTTGAAATGGAGTGTGATATCATCACTAATACTAATAGCTACCATTTCTTCAATACTTGATGTGCCTATTTTCTACATTAACTAATCCTTTGAACAACTTTGTGAAGTTAAACTTATGTTGTCCTATTTTATAGACAAGGAAACAGACTGATGCTGTGTGACTTGCCCAGGGTTGTACAGCGAGTATGCAGGAGAGCTGGGATTCAGATGGCCCAGCCTGGCTCCAAACATTTCTTTGTTACGTCACCCTGTGTCTTATAATGTTCCCATTACTAAAGCAATGCCAGTTTCTATAATAGTATCTTTTTATGGCCATTGAAAGTATCTGGAAATGTAAAAAAAATTAAAAAACAAAAATAGTGTCTGGGGATTCATATTTGAGTGGTAAAGCTCTAAAGAAAGGTAAACAAGTAAAAGTCATAACTATCACCAGGGTTTTCCTTTAGAGGAGAGAGGTGATTGAGCAGGAGCCCACAGGGATCTCAGGAGTTCTGGCAGTGTTCTATCTCTTGATCTTTATGGTGGTTTCCTTTATAATAACTTGTTATGCTGTATATTTACATTTTATGCATTATTTGTTTTCCCCTTAAATAAGAATGTTTTAGATACTGGAGATAATATTAGGATCTACCTCAGGGTTATTGTAAGAAGGAAATGAAATCATGTAGAGCACTTGGAATATTTCTGGCACTTTGTAAGATCTTAAGAAATGATAACTGTTAGGACTGTAGGGCAATACAATCCTTAACGGCCATTTGTGTGTTTTCTGCTACAGGAAAACAAAAGACCAGGAAAAACTTGTCATTTTGATTTGCATCTCAGACAACATAAGGAATGGAAACTGTCCTGAAGGCACCTGATAATGTAACCAACCAGACAACCAAGGGGTCTGGGCTGCCTGTCACTACTTGAGCCAATTAAGCGGAGACAGGATTCAATCAATAATGCCAGCAGTATGGGAGAGCAGCAGGTCACCCACAAAAACCTGCTCTGTCTCTCCCCATAAGCCAGCTGCTTATATTGTGTTGAAGGACAAAGATTATGTGGGAAAGTAGGAATCACAGGCCTGGGAAAGCAGACACGGTATAATCATTGCAGGTTACAAGTCATGTGGATTGGGTGTGGGGTTCACAGAGGGTGGGTGCCTCCTGGAGCCCCGGGACCAGATTACAGGCAATAGGGACTGAGGGTTGTAAAGAGTGGGTGCCTCCAGGACTAGATTATTTCAGCCATGAGGTTGTAAACCTTTCCATAATGATAGGCAGTCCTCAGGACTGGAGTATGGACTGCATTCCGATGTTAGCTCCCATGTCCCCAGGCATACAACTCTCAGCCAGGTTAGAATGTGCTTTCTCTAATCAGAACAGAACGACCATGGTTAACAGAGCATGAGTAATATTTCTTTAATTGTAGCTTGTCCCCAATATTATATTTCTGTCACTAACAATCACACACCTGCATTCCATCTGCATTCCAAGCCCACCAGTTCAGCCTCCAGACCCACTGACAAAAGTTTCCTGCCAGTGACTACATATAAGGATGAAACTCCAGCTCCTGAGTGCTGCCATCATGGACACAAAATCCTGGTGGCTGGGTGCTGTGCAGCCATTCCCTTTGGATATCCCATCCTCCATCTCCTTTCCCTAAATAAATTCAATTTTCTTTAATCACCGTCTGATTTAGCCTACCCACGTGCATCATACACTATGTTCACCTTTCACTTCTTCAACACTCATAATGTCTCTCTTTTTTTTCCTTATTGATTAAAGTATTATATATGTATCCTTACCACCCCCCATTGTCCCCCCACACCCCTGCTCATGCCCTCATGCCCCCTGGAGTCTGTGTCCATTGGTTAGGCTTATATGCATGCATACAAGTCCTTTGGTTGATCTCTCCCCCTTGCCCCAACCCTCCCCTACCTTCCCTCTGAGGTTTGATGGTTTGATCAATGCTTCTCTGTCTCTGGATCTGTTTTTGTCCATCAGTTTATGTTGCTCATTATATTCCACAAATGAGTGAGATCATGTGATATTGATCTTTCTCTGACTGACTTATTTCGCTTAGCATAATGCTCTCCAGTTCTATCCATGCTGTTGTAAATGGTAGGAGTTCCTTCCTTTTTACAGCAGCATAGTATTCCACTGTGTAGCTGTACCGCCGTTTTTAATCCACTGATCTGCTGATGGGCACTTAGGCTGTTTCCAAATCTTAGCTATGGTTAATTGTGCTGCTATGAACATAGGGGTGCATATATCCTTTCTGATTGGTGTTTCTAGTTTCTTGGGATATATTTCTAGAAGTGGGATCACTGGGTCAAATGGGGTTCCATTTTTAACTTTTTTTAAAAGTATATTTTATTGATTTTTTTACAGAGTGGAAGGAAGAGGGATAGAGAATTAGAAACATCAAAGAGAGAGAAATCTCAATCAGCTGCCTCCTGCACACCCCCTACTGGGGATGTGCCCACAACCAAGGTATATGCCCTTGATCGGAATCGAACCTGGGACCCTTCAGTCCGCAGGCTGATGCTCTATCAACTGAGCCAAACCAGTTAGGGCCATTTTTAACTTTTTGAGGTAACTCCATACTGTTCTCCACAGTGGCTAACTAGTTTGCATTCCCACCAGCAGTGCAAGAGGGTTCCTTTTTCTCCACATCCTCTCAGGCACTTGTAATTTGTTGATTTGTTGATGATAGTCATTCTGAGAGGTGTGAGATGGCACCTCCTTGTCATTTTGATTTGCATCTCTCGGATGATTAGTGACTTTGAACATGTTTTCATATGTCTCTTAGCCTTCTGTATGCCCTCTTTCAAAAAGTATCTATTTAGGCCCTTGCCCATTTTTTGATTGGGTTGTTTATTTTCCTTTTGTTAAGTTGTGTGAGTTCCCTGTAAATGTAGATTAAATCCTTATCATAGATAACACTAAAGACTACATCAAAAAATTATTAGACTTAATAAATGAATTTGGCAATGTAGCAGGATACAAAATTAACGCCAAGAAATCTATGGCATTTTTAAACACCAATAGTGAACTTACAGAAAGAGAAATTTAAAAAATTCCCATTTACCATTGCACCAAAAAAATTAAGATACCTAAGGAATAAACTTAACTAAGGAGGTAAAAGACCTGTACTCAGAAAACTACAGGACACTGAAAAAATAGATAGAGGAAGACATAAACAGATATAAGGACATACCGTGGTCATGGATTGGTAAAATCAACATCATTAAAATGTTCTTACTACCCAAAGCAATCTATAGATTCAATGCAATCCCCATTAAAATACCAATGGCATATATCACAAACCGAGAATGAACTCTCCAAAAATTCATCTGGAATAAAAAAAGACCCCGAATAGCTGCAGCAATCCTGAGAAAGAAGAACAAAGTTGGAGGGATCACAATATCAGATATCAAGCTATTCTATAAAGCCATGGTTCTCAAAACTGCCTGTTACTGGAATAAGAACAGACATATAGACCAATGGAACAGAACAGAGAACCCAGAAATCAACCCAAGCCATTATGTTCAATTAATATTTGACAAAGGAGGCAAGAGCATATAACGGAGTAAAGACAGTCTCTTCAATAAATGATGTTGGGAAAATTGGACAGATACATGCAAAAAAGTGAAACTAGACCACCAACGTACACCATACACAAAAATAAACTCAAAATGGATAAAGGACTTAAACGTAAGATGGGAAACCATAAAATTATTAGAGGAATCCACAGGCAGCAAAATCTCAGACACATGCTGAAGCAATATCTTTACTAATGCAGCTCCTGGGGCAGTGGAAACTAAGGAGAAAATAAACATATGAAACTACATCAAAATAAAAAGCATCTGCACAGCAAAAGAAATCATCAACAAAACAACAAGAAAGTCCACTGCCTGGGAGAACATATTTGTCAATGTTATCTCACAGTGTCTCTTGTCCTGGCTCCTTTCAGCTTGACCTAACATTAGCTATGTAAACACAATAAAAGTTTACTATTGTTATCGTTTTTATTTTTTTTAATATATTTTTTTATTGATATTTTTTACAGAGAGGAAGGGAGAGGGATAGAGAGCCAGAAACATCAATGAGAGAGAAACATCGATAAGCCGCCTCTTGCACACCCCCTACTGGGGATGTGCCGGCAACCAAGGTACATGCCCTTGACCAGAACCGAACCTGGGACCCTTCAGTCCACAGGCTGACGCTTTATCCACTGAGCCAAACCGGCCAGGGCTTGTTTTTCTTATTTGTTGCCAATACTTCTCAGCTTGCTGTTTGTCTTTTATATCTGTTAATGCTGTCTTTTGGGTTTATGGTGTGGAACCTGAAAAGAAAGATTCATTTAATGTGTACCCTGAGAAGAAATTTATCTGTTGAAATGAATTCCTTATGGTCAACTGAGGGCCCAAATTGTATAAATAATAAGACTCTAGTGGCCATTTGCTGACAGGGGCTCCTCATGTACTTTGTATACTGGCAAGAACCTCAGACTGAACTCTTGGATTCTCACAGTATGCTGTCTGAGTCAACCACTGAAGGAAACATTGGCTTCAATGTAGCCGGTCAAGTGGAATGAGAAGTTAACTAAAAGAGGAACGTTCTACCAAGAACAGATGGGGGCCTGCTAGCGGGCCACGTGAGAACAAAGTCTTGCACGCAAGATTTGTTGTTCAGAGGCAGAATTTCCTTGAGGGCATGGAAAGTACAAGGGAGGGTACACTGCTGCAGGTTGAAAGGGTCTTTGTATAATATAGGAAATTAATAGTTTAATGTATAACTTAGCTCAAATGATCTCATAGGCATGCCTGTTTTTCATTGTCACTTACTGTACTCCATTGTTATTTGCTGTACTCCCCAATAAAAGCCATGAGAACTTTGGAGGTTTTGCTACTTGCTTGAGCGAGCAGTAGCCCTCTGCTTCTCTAAACTCAATCCTGCCTGCCGAGCTCATCTCTGCGTCACCATTCACCTGCAGACCACCTGCACTTCAACTTTTTACCAACAGACTGAGACTGGCTCTGTCTAATCAGAATTGCACAATTTGGACAGCTCATTTACATAAGATGGACCTAATTGATAAAAGATGGTCTCCTCTTTGTCTCCATGGATCACAATTTAGGTTGCTACCTGAATGTGTGTCTCCTGGGCTGTAGCTCCTTTTTTGCTCAAATAAATGCTTTTTATTCTTTATTACAGTCTAAAATTAATTCTGTTTTACATTGGTCTTTTCTTTGTAATTTATTTATGTTAGGTCGCTGAAGGAGGAACACACAAGGCCAGAGTGGTGAGGGATTACGAATTTATTTGATCATCCACACACCAGGTGGCTGAGCCTGGATGGCTCCAGTACCCAGTGAGGGGCGTCAGTGGCTTTTAAAGGACTTTTGGTGGGATTTTTCTGGGCGGAGACTTCTTTATGCATACCCAGAGAGGAAAGAATGGAATGTGGTCACCCACAAGCGAAAAGTGGTCTTCAGCAAAGGGAATATCCATAGTGAAATGACCTGAAAAGCCAGTTCCTGGGGGAAGGGTATCAACTCAATTGTTCCATCAAACCTAACACTTTCATCACTCTTAATCAGAGAAAGCCTTCTCCAATCTAGAGATTTAATAAATATTTGTTTTCTTGCAGTTTTAAAAAGGGTTGCTTTTGAACATGTGATTCTTTTTATTACTTTCATACCAATAAAGTATTTTATTAAAGAATTAGTACATACTTGAATAAAATCTCCATTTCTCAAATTGATCTGGAATCCATATTTAATATAATGAGACAAAGTAAACATCTTTTTTACAATCAGATACTGAAGTTCCCCTAGCACCACTAATTGAACAATTCATCCCTTCCCCTCTGACTTTTGCTGCTATCTCCTCTTACAGGTGTTAAATTCACAACCATTTGCACCTAAAAGCAAAGACAGGAAACAACCTAGTGCTCAAATGGAATGTGATAATGCAACTGAAGGAGGTGTGGGAGGGTAGGGGGGGTTGGGGTGGAGGCAGATGGTTGCCAGGCAGTAGGTCAGCAAGTTGCAACCCAGAGTAAAAGAAGTAGAAGGTAGAAAAAAGCCTCCATTCTGTCAAATAAGTGTTCCTTAAAGAATCCATTCTTGTGTGTGACATACTTGTTCTTATGATGTTTGGCTAATCACTCCATGTGTGTAGACCTCAGGCTCCTCATGCATCATGTGCAGATAGTGATAGTACCTACATCACAGGGTACTGTGTACCTGAGACCTAACCCAAGCAAGGAGCACATGCTTTGGAGTCAGTTAGCCAAGCTTCTCATCCCTGGCTCTACTACTAACTGGTCCTAGGTAGTTTCCTAATTTTCCAGCCTGTTTCCTCATCTGAATATGTGGCAACTAATAATAATATTAATAGTAATTATAAAGTCATAACTATCTTATGGAATTGCTATGAGAATTAAAGAGATATTGCATTTGAAAGGCGACTGGCACATAAATAAGCTTTCAATAAATCACAGTAGTATTGTGGTGATTTTAATTTTTGTCCCTATTATGGAAGGATCAGGAAGAGAAAGAAGGTTCAGCAAAGAAAACTGAGAACTAGGCACAAAAAGGTCTGGGTGGGGAAACTATGAGATGGGTGTCTTGGAAACCAAGGGGGGAAAGTGTTTAGAAGGAAGGATATAATACAAAAGGTTATTCAAACGTTAGTTTCTCCTGACAAAAGACTCATTTCATCTCTGAGCAACTAATGAGAATAAAGAAAGAAAGGAAGGAAAAGACCTATATGAAGGCTATCAAACATAAAATTCTCTAAAAGCCATACATTGGCTAACTCTTAATCTGATCAGAATGCCCTATTGTTCCATGTCTTCCAAATAAAGAAAATACATATTTCTTGAATAAAGGAAAAGCCAGTGTCACACAAAGTGAAATAGAGTTTCTGGTTTTTGTCATTTTGGTGAAATAAAAATTTAGACAATTTCAAGTTTACACAACAAAGAGGATGGAGGAGGGCCGAAAGGGGATGCATCACAGAAGTTTTCAAAGCAGCAATCTATACTGAACCCTAAAGCAGCTCCAATGGAAAGGAGGGTGGTGGAAAGTGTAGCATTTATTTATTTTTCCTTTTACTCTACCTGAGCCCAGAAAGAAATTATGATAGCATGGATTGTTTATCTGAGTAAGTCATTCAATGTGGGAAGGATGTGGAAAATCATTGCACTTTGAACTAGAAGAGTGGAGCAGCATTTCCCTCACCACTTACCTTTTTTAAAAATTTGTTATTTAATTAATTTATTTATTATTTTTTAATCCTCACTTGTATTTTTTCCATTGGTTTTCAGATAGAATGGAAGGGTAGGGAGAGAAAGAGAGGGAAACATCTGTGTGAGCAAAACATTGATTGGTTGGTTCCCACAGGCAACCTGACCAGGTCCAGGGATCAAATCCACAACCCAGGTACTTGCCCTTGACCAGGAATCAAAACCCTCAACCCTTCAATCCTCTGGCTGACACTCAAGCCACTGAGAAAAACTAGCCAGGGCTCATCACTCATCTTTATTTAGATGCGGGTAAAAGTTGGGGAAGAGGTCCCTTGGGAGGACAGCTGGGGAATATTAGGAGGCCCTGTGGCTTTAGGAGCATGAGTGGAGCTACCTCCTGCCTGGAGTGAGGAAGGTGTCCCTTTGGCTTTGGAGAAATGGAGGTCACTGCCAGGGCCCTAGAGGGATGCAAGGAGTGGGCCTCTTTAGCCTTTGCTCCTGGCCAGTGCTCAGCTAAAGGGTTCCAGGCAGAGGGGCCCTCACAGTCTCCTGGTCAAGGGGTGAGGAGGTGGGGCTTACAGCAAACATGGAATGTGGGGTGGGGGAGGAGTGATGGCACAGCAGGGGAGGCTGAGCCCCTACCCCCCTCCACCAAGAGAGAGTGTGAGTTGTGTGGTTTGGGGTGGGGAGTTGTAAAATGAGATTGTGGGATCCTGGATGGAGCAGGAGTAAGAAGCCAGGGAGGAGCTGAGGGGTGATTCTGGAAGGAGGAGCCCTTTAAGTCAGGTTCTGGGTGCAGCAGTCCAGGAAAGGCTGCAGTGGGCTTCTTGCAGTGCCTGGCTTCTCCCCCTCCCTCTGGGCCTCAACCCTCTTTGTCCCTATTAAGTGGGCCACCAACTGCTAGCTAACTAGAGCCCCAACACCTCGCTCCCCTCAGGACCACAGGGCCCAGAGTTCTGTGTGAAACCTCTGGGTCTGCAGTTCCTACCAGGCTTCCTGTCCATCTAAATGTGAGTCCCCAGCCTGGTCATCTGCCCCCACCCTCCTCCTCCTCTCTCCTACTCATACATCTATGCTTCCTCTTCACACACCATCTCCCACTGCAGCACCCTGTCCTCTCAGCTTAGTTGGAGCCCCTATTTCCTTCCTGACAAGCTCTCTCTCAGGTCTGGATTTATTTCACTCCACTCCCTATGTTAAATGAAATCATTTCCCTACCAACCTTGTGTTGCTCACAAGGATAGGTACTGATAAAACTGCAAGAAACATGGGACCCTTAGGGACTGAGGTCACATGCCATTTTTTTTTATCACCCTAGGATACATTTCCATTGGTTTTAGAGAAAGAAGAAGGGGAAGTGGGGATGAGGGAGAGAGAGAGACACACACAGACATGAGAAACATTGATTGGCTGTCCCCCATACTCGCACTGACCTGGGACCAAACCTGAACCTAGGTATATATCTGACCCGAAATCAAACCCACAACTTTTTCGTGTACAGGATGACACTCCAACGAACTGAGCCATGTGGCCAGAGCACACATAATTATTTATCGCCCTCCAATCTGAGGCCATGAAATAGATGTCAGGAAGGTCCTTCTGCATCTTCTCTCTCCTATTAATGCCCTTAATTCTAAAATGGTATGTGAATTTTCTAATTCCCTTATTTTTTTTTTACATGCCCTGACATCCAGATTGCTTTTTATCCTGCCCTGGCTATTCCCATTCTTGGGTCGAGGTGAAGTAAGCTTGGAATTCTTGGGCTGCTAGTGTCCTCTAGCATGCAGCTAGGGTGAGGCTTGGAAGGCCTGAGCCTCGAGGTACCACAATCCTAAGAGTAGCTAGTTTCTGTGTAATTAGGGAGGAGGCAGAGATGATAGTGTCAGCCCAAGGGACAGTCTTGTTGCTGCTTCCAGGCATTGTCCAGAAACAGCAGTAGCAGCAATCTATGAAATCTACCCTGGAAAGGAAGAGCTGCCCCTTCCCAAAGTGAACAGGAATGGAGCCCCTGAAGTACCCATTTACCATTTTTGCCCCCACCCCTGTCCCATCATCAGATTTCTCAGATGCATTAGAGAAGCATTGGGACATTATTAACAAGTAGATGGGGACTTGACTCAGTGACTTAAGAGACAGATCAATTGTGATAAGGAGCTCTTTGGGAGGTATTCAGTCTTTTTTAAAAATTTCTTTATTGATTAAGGTATTACATATATGTCCTTATTCCCCCATTATCCCCCCTCCCCACTCATGCCCTCATCCCCCTGTTGTCTGTGTCTATTGGTTAGGCTTACATGCATGCATACAAGTCCTTTGGTTGATCTCTCCCCCTTACCCCCACCCTACCGTACCTTCCCTCTGAGGTTTGATGGTCTGATTGATGCTTTTCTGTCTCTGGATCTGTTGTTCATCAGTTTATGTTGTTCATTATATTCCATAAATGAGTGAGATCATGTGATATTTATCTTCCTCTGACTGGCTTATTTCACTTAGCATAATGCTCTCCAGTTCCAAATGTCCATACTACCCAAAGCAATCTATAGATTCAATGCATTCCCCATTAAAATACCAATGGCATATTTCACAGTCCTAGAATGAACTTTCCAAAAATTCACCTGGAATAAAAAAAGACCCCGAATAGCTGCAGCAATCCTGAGAAAGAAGAACAAAGTAGGTGGGATCTCAGTACCAGATATCAAGCTGTATTACAAAGCCACTGTTCTCAAAACAGCCTGGTACTGGCACACGAACAGACATATAGATCAATGGAATAGAATAGAGAACCCAGAAATCAGCCTGAACCACTATGCTCAGTTAATATTCAACAAAGGAGGCAAGAACATACAATGGAGTCAAGACAGTCCCTTCAATAAATGGTGTTGGGAAAATTGGACAGATACATGCAAAAAAAATGAAAGTCTTTTTCAGTTTCCCTTTTCTTCATGTCTAAAAATTCTACTTTGGAGTATGACCCTCCTCATTATAGCTTCTATATTTAGTTTTCCTCTTTTTCCTCTATATTCCTAAAATTAATATCACACATAGACATTAAACTTGATGCTTATATATATTCATTGACATAGAAGGTCACCATATATAGTGCTTGGTGAAAAAATACACAGTATAGAACAGCAGTTATATTTGATCACTTTTATGTATACATATATTTATCTGGGTACACAATTATAAGGAAATATACAAAAGGACATTCATCAAAGGGCTGACAATGGCTATATGAGTGGAGAATTTCAGGTGATTTGTACTTTAGTTTTTCTATTTTCCTACATTTTTAAAGGTTTAACAAAGTGTTCTACTCCTTTCATAAAACAAAGTCAGCAAGGAAATAGATGCACAGAGAATAGACCCTTAGGGAGACAGAAGAGGGAGCAGGGACAGAGGTCAGGCCATCCCCTCCACTTTGCTGGCATCCAACACCTCCTCTTCCATGGATTAATTCATGCAGATAGAAATATACTCCCATTTTTCCTCATCACCAGTTTTTTAGTATATCTAAGGATTTACTTAGGGCTGGGTCTATCACTTTACTGTGGCTCAGAGGTCATTGTTTTTACTGGGTACCTCTTTTGACCCCTCCTCCTCTGTAGGTATCAGCTCATGCAAGGTGATGATCAGGTTCTCAAATACCTGGGCCTTTTTGCTCTCATTGTCACAGGTTTACTTGGAGTGGCCCTCTTTTCTACAATATGAACAGTGGGTTGTGTATTTTCACTTCCTGGCTCTATGCATATCCCCAGAACCATCATTCTTATACCCGGAACCACCACTGATGGAAGGAGACTGGACCTGGGAACTGTTTAGGGAATCAATGACCAATGTCTGATCCTGAGGTGGGACCCTGTCTCTGAGGGGAGGGGCACCCATGGATGGAAGTGGAGGGTCTACCAGGATCACATCCTCATCTGAGTCATTGATGATATCACCTAGCTCTATCACATTGCAGTCAGCACTGCCGATCACTATCCGTAGGCAACCCTGAAATGCCACTGGGCTGGTTGCCCTCTCCAACATTGACTCATATCTCCTGGCCTGCTTCCGATTAATAAAAGTGTCATCCCAATCCTCCTCATCCCTTATCATCTTGATTAACTCCAGGAAATTGGGAAAACACTCCTGCTCATTTGCATACATCCTGAGAAGATGCTTCAGCCTATAGTGCAGGTCCCCATTCAGCTCAGCCCCTAAAAGGAGCTGGTGTAGGCGAGTCTGGTTTGCATCTTTCTCGGCTATGAGCCCTGCCTGAATTGCATTTTGGAGCTGTACTTCTATACGGATCACATAAAGGGAGGCTTTCTCCCCTTGTGCCTGCAGGGTGTTAAAAAATTTACCATGGGCAGTGATACTGCTTTCAGACTCCCCAAACACCAATTTCATTGCCCGTAAGAAATCTGCCACACTTAGGCTGGGGTTGGCTGCCTGGAGCAAATGCATGACCTCCCGGGCAGGGCCCCTAAGGGTTTTCATCAGGCGCTTGAGCTTCTCCTCCTCAGACATATTCCAATCTGGCAGGACCCCATTGACTTGGATTAGCCAGTTTTCAAAGGTTTCTTCCCCTTGGACTGGTACTGCTCTGCCGGTAAACAAATTCATGTTTCTTTCTGCCATGTTGAACCTTAAAGGACCAAGACTCCTCCCCAAGGACCTCAACATGGAAGGGGCCCAAGGAGGCAAGGGTGTGTTTTGCCGCCGGCTATTACCCACATGAGTAATGATGCTAGCCATGACCAAATGATCAATGATTGCCTATATGTATAACAAGATGCTCAGGCTTTTAGAAAAGCCTAATCTGCAGGAGGAATTCCCAAAGCAATATTCCTGGGCTCTGCCTTCCTTGTATCTCAATAGGAGCTGTAAAAAAAGTGGCGGGGCGGATGGAGGGGGTAAAGTCAATAAGGTAGTAGACCTCAGGGAAGCTGACTGCAATAGGTTTCTCAACCTTCCTGAACATCCTGCAGTACATTTTATATTTGCCCACTGCCCTAAAATTAACCTTCAGGAAACTGTCAATTACAACCTTCTGGAGCTAGGGGGTGTCCCATGCTAACAAGGATGCTTTTCAGAGCCACATCCATCCCCTCCTACCAATCTTCCAGGAGTGAGGAGGATGGGCAAACTGTAGCTTGGAATTCCAGGTAAAATAGTGTGTGGAGCTGAACCAGGTGCTCAAAATAGAGTGCAATGGTCTAAGTCTTACAGATTTGTGGTAATAAATGAGATTAAACTCTTGGTCTCAGGTTTCAACTATAACCCCTTCTCAAAGTTTGCCGGTTATTTCTCAGATTCTTACCAGAGCTCGAAAACAAGGGCACACCTTTATTTCACTTCCAGACTCTGTAATAGGTGCTCTCCGTGAGAAATTCCTTTCTGGGGTAGGTCGACCTTTTACCACTCAGGGTCGAATATTCCAGTCCTCATATTGCATCATCCTGGAGGGCAAGGCAGGGAAGAGAAGAATCAGAAGCAGCCTCATTCCCACCACCACCCAACCACCCAACCACCCAACCACCGCTGTATCCAGACAGAAAATTCCCTCTCCCATCTTCTGAATACAAGCCAAAGCGACCCCTACATTACATTGTCTCAAGGAAATCTTCAGCCTACCAGCTCTGCAATCAGCCACACAGATTTCAAGTTCTCATTTGGCTTTGAAGGTCTACCACCTAGAAAGGGAATAGGAGTTGGAACGAACACCACCATATTCCCCTCCCGGAAGAGATGAAATGAAAAGGGTTTCAAGGCAGATAGCTAGCGATTCATCCCCACTCCTTTCCCCTAACTACCCCTCCTGAAAACGACCCCCCTCCTCAGTCTAGGCAAATCCTACCCACTAGGCAGCATCCAGTGACACCCCCACCTCCTCCCTCCAGCCGGGCTATGGGAGAGCTCCTTCCCCTGCCTCACAGTTTTCGATTCCCCAAGCGTGGAGCCGCCCAGTACTGCTGGAGCTTCCCTGAAGCTTTCACCACGCCAGGCAGTCGCACCCCCTTTCTTTACCTGTACTCATCCGGTGGACAGTGGATGGTGCTGAGTGGACAGCAAGGTATGCCGCCTTCAGATCTCTGAGGCCCTGAGGCGGGGGTGGGGGTAGGATGTTGCTTCCTAGGCCACTAAGCGAATTGGGGCTGCTAAAAGGAGCTGCTCTGCAAGGCCGCCCAGCAAGGGGGAGCTGAGTTGAGGCCTCATAGTTCCCACAGCAGCGGAGGCGGCCCCTTCTTACCCACAGGGCCCTCCCAGCAGCCACGCTTCTTTCAGCCTTTGCCCATTGAGACAAAAGAGCATAATGAGCCTGGCGGCGCGGCCAATCAGTGGGACGCGGGGGCGGCCTCCCTGGTCAGCCTCGGCCCAAGCCATAGCTAGCAAAAGGGGGGAGCTACTCGCGGGGGCTGCGGCACACAGGCGCGAGAGCCAGCGTAGTGTCAAGTGCAGCTGGGAAGCACCGGACTCGGCCGATTTGCATTTTACCCGTGAGTTTGTTGCTTTTCTCTTTGCTTCCCTTCTCCCACTCCCCTTCTACCTTACTTTCCTTAGCACTCTGCGACTGGATGTCTTAAGCACAAGGTGGGACAGAAATCAAGTGAACAATAAGAGTTCCTCACCTTTGTATAGTAGAGGGAAGGGGGGAAAGCATTTACTGAGAGCTTTCTACTTGCAGATGCTCTTGCATTAACATTCATTGATTCTTCTCAGCAGCCTTGGGAAGAAGGTAGCAGAGTGCCCATTTCATAGAGAGGGGGCTTAAGCGCCCAGGCAATATGGTTAGGAAGTGCGGAGCTAAGAGCTCATGCCCAAGTCGACATGTCTGATTTCAAAAGCTGTCTCTTGTGAACACTCCTCCCTCCCTACTCTCAGATTGAGGGTTAGTGGAGAAGAGCCAAAGTGGAGATTGGAGGGCTCATTTAGAATTACATAGAAATAGTCAGCAAGGACTCCTCTCTCTATTTCATAGATAAGGAAACAGAGAGGTTAAGTATGTTGCCTGGAACCACATAGCAAATAAGCATCAGCTTTGATTTTGCATCCAAGTCTGCTGCTCTCTGAATGCTAGTTGCTCAATTGAGCTTTTTTTTACATTAGTGTTCTCAAACCTTATCAACAGCAAGCAGTCTTGGTGTGCTGGTAGTGCAGAGGGAGGGGATGAGGGGGCTGCAGGGAGAGGGGTGTGGGAAGACATGGGCAACTTTTACATTACCCATTATACCCAAGAGGAAAGTAAGGTAACTTTCTTTCTCTTTTTTACACTAAAACAAGTTGCCAGTTTATTTTTTTTAAGTAAAACAGTATTTCTACAGCTTATGGCCCCAAAAGAGATAAAGCTCAGAGGTGAAATGACACCTGAAATTACAAGGTGAAGCCAAAATTTGGACCAAATCTCTCTGATGCCAGAACCCATGCTATTAACCAAAGTGTGGGTACAGGGCTGGCTGCCTCAGAATCATTTTGGAGAGTTTGTGAGAAATGTAGATTCCTGAGACCCACCTCTGGGGGATTTGGATTTACTAAGACTGGAATGGGGAGTATGATTTATATTTTTAAATACTACCATTGTTAATTCTGAGGTGTAAAGAGATTTGTGAACCACATCAGGTAAGTAGGCCTGCTGCCAATGTACCTGTCCACAGTATATCTGTCATGAGATGCAACTCCAGAGCAGAGATTCCTACCTAGGGTCTTTCCTGAAATTGTTGGCAAAGAATTTGGAACCTGTCTATCTTTCTGAGTCCAAAGCTTGGTAGATTTTCAAATAAGTCAGCCGCCCAGAAATGGTTAAGAACCACTTCCCTACAACCTTTCTTTATAGCATCTTCCTCTTTCAACTTGATTTTGAGAAAGAAGTGTGAGAACGAAACAATTTGATCTAAACCAAAACCATAGCTCTCTGCTGCTGATAGAGCTCTTTCATTTCCTGGCTTCAGGACAGGTTGCTAGGTTGCCCTTCTGTGAGCTCTTGAGGGGACCTCTCCTTTGCTGGATTTTCCATCACTGGCCCCAGAGAAGTAGCACCTCCATGGAAACAGCATGCAGGGCTGTCCATAGTGAACGGGTTGTGAAGCCAGGGGCTGGGAAACCTGCTCCATTTTCCGTGACTTCTGGTTCTTGGAGAGCAGGTCTTTACTTCACTTACTAGTATGTCAATTATGGCTAGAAGGCTTCCTATGGGTCTTGTTCTTGACTTCTGTTGCTTGAAAGCAAATGAACAATCTGATTCCCTTTTACTGATGAGATCATCTTCAACCTGCCAAGGTACTTCACCTGCTCCTTTCTGCCTTCTTATTTACAGCCCCAATACCTAGAGTTCCTTGAAGTAAACAATTCAGATTTGGAGATGAAGCACTTTCCATTTGAACACTGTGGACTTTTTCTTGTGGATGGAACAATGAATAGGGTAGAGGAGGGAGGTAGAAGGTTCATCTTACACAGTCAGGAGTGATGCTGGAAGTAGCTCTTAGGTTTCCTTTCCAGTGGTTTTCAACCTTCTGGCCCGTTAAATACAGTTCCTCATGTTGTGACCCAACCATAAAATTATTTTCGTTGCTACTTCATAACTGTAATGTTGCTACTGTTATGAATTGTAATGTAAATATCTGATATGCAGGATGGTCTTAGGCGACCCCTGTGAAAGGGTCGTTTGACCACCAAAGGGGTCGCGACCCACAGGTTGAAAACTGCTGCAAGTTTAGACTCTTGCTTCTGCTCTCCAATCCCATGACATCTGACCCTGGGGTTCAGTAGATTCTTCTGTGTTTAAATTGACTTCCTCACTAAATTAGGTGATCTGCAGTTGACCTGGTGAGGGTGGGTCAAATAGGACAAATAATAGATCTTAAAGCTCTGACAAAAAAAAAATAGTGAAAGGAAATGGATTGTGTAAATGTGCCTGGATCTGGTCATTAGAACAAAGTGGGAAGGTCTCTGCCCAAGGCTGGGAGGAAGATTTGCTCATTTGGCTCCAACTGGGTACAGAGCATCCCTTATCTCTGGCCTCAATATGTGGACTGTGTTCCAATTCATGGCTTTATTGAGACCACATTTTCCAATTTCTACAAAGGAACCTTAATAGCCCAAAGTTTAGGGAGATAAACGCTTTCAGTTGAACAGTTGAAACAACAATGGTTGTCCTTGACTGCCTGCCTCTGTGCCAGGAACTTTCCATCTGTTATCTTATTTAAGCTTCTCAGCAACCCTGTCAAGACAGGCATGCTATTCCAATTTGCAGATCCAGAAACGGATTTTTTGGGAGGTTAAGTAAATTGCATAAACCACACAGCTGGATAATGGAGGTACTGGGACTCCAATGCAGGGCTGTCAGACTCCAAAAGCCATGAATAGTTCTTTTTTGCTGTCTTCCAAACAAATAATTGAAAATGGACTCTGCAGATGACCCAGTACATTAGACTGATTTTAGCCTTTAGAACAATGTAGTTGTAATCTTTATTCCTGGGATCTCATTTTTTAAAGTGAAACTACTATTATAACTTGTGGAGCAACTTAAATACCAAGTATTGTGCTAAGCATTTTATATTTTTCATCTCATGCATCCTTCATGACAATAATTTTACAGATAAGTATACTGAAGCACAGAGAGGTAAAGAGACAGAGACTTGGCCAAGGTCATAAAGCTAGGAAGTGGCACTGCAAAATTCAAACCCACAATGCACTGCAGTGTGGAAAACAAATGTGGCCCTCATTCTAAATCATCTCTCTGTCAGCCACAGCTGTATCTCCTTCCCATGGTCTGCATCCAGCACCATGCACCACTCATGCTTTTAAGTCACAGTGCCTTAGGCCTCTTCCTCAGCCTAGAATACCTGCCCTCACTCCTCTACCTAATGAAGGTCTGCTTATTGGTTAAAGATCAAGTCAGATGCCCCTCCCTGAAGAAAAATTTCTGGCTGTTCCCTGTCCCAGGTGGAATACATAGCTCTTGCCTTTCTACTCTGTCCTTGATTACACACTTTGTTTTGCCTTCCAGTGTAGATTAGCTCATTGTTGACCAGTCTACCCCACTATATTCCTAAGCCCTTTAAGGTAGGTACAAAGTCCTATTTACTTCCAGCTCCACAGTGATTTACCCACAGTTATTCACTAGATCAGTGGTTGACAAACTCATTCGTCAACAGAGCCAAATATCAACACTACAACGATTGAAATTTCTTTTGAGAGCCAAATTTTTAAAACTTAAACTATATAGGTAGGTACATTGTTATTAACTTAATTAGGGTACTCCTAAGACTTAGGAAGAGCCACACTCAAAGGGCCAAAGAGCCACATGTGGCTTGCGAGCTGCAGTTTGCTGACCACGGCACTAGATGATCATACTGAATACATGTTTGTGAGCTGACCAACAGGTTGGCTCAGGTATGCCCTGAATGAATGGACAAATGTGGGACTGGATCCTTGGATGGTCACACAGGCTGTCCATCTGGACTAGTCTGGCCAGGGGAGTCTGGAATCCCCTGGGCTCACTTTAGTGGGCTACAAATGCAGGAGGCACAGGCCAACTCCAGGCCCAACCTGTGGTCTTGACTTTGAAATTCATCTTAATGGGGCAGGTTGTCTGGGATTGTTTAACACCTTGACATTTACAGAAGAAAAGTCTTTCCCACCTCCAAATGAACATGGGATTGGTTCCATCATACCACATCATCTGGTTCTGGCTGGCCTGAGAATGTCCCACAGGAACATTTGCTCTGTGGAGACAGATGTGAGGTCAGGAAGCATCTTATTTTTATTTATTTATTTTTATCGAGGCCACCATGCTATGGATGCTCAACCACTTTATCTCATTTGATTTTATTAATCTTCAAAACTACATATTGAGAGAGATCTATTGTCCTTATTTTATAGCTGAAGAAACCAAGACTTGGTGAAGTTTCTTGAACAATCAGACAACTAAGTAAATGTGGAGGCAGAATTCAGTCTCAGGTCAGTCTGTCCCCAAGACTAGCATCTGAACAAGAAAAACTGGACTCTCCTCACCCCCATTAAATAGGAAAAATTAGATTTATAAAATGACAAATTAGATGTTTAAGATAAGATATGTCTAAATAATTCACCTTTAATCCCTGAAAATGACTGGAAAAAGGGGCAAAAAAAAAATCAGGGATGGAAAAATACAATTAATTCCTCTATCAAATATTTGCCAAAATTCCCCCATGTCAATGCCCTGACATGCACAGTATGAGCATACCTAGGGAGATTTTTACCCGGTTTTCTCATTTTATAACTCAGATGGAGGAGACTACAAGATGTAAATTAATTTCTAAAGGTCGCATAGGATTGGGAAGTTAACACAACTGGCACTTAGAATGATGGTCTGCCAAATCCTAGCTCCGTTTTCTCTCTGCTAAGTCAGCCTGCCTTATGCAGCTAGTAATGTTTTTAGGTTACTCAGGAAAGTATTGGAAGGAAGTGGTACACTGTTGCACTCTGAAATAGAAGAAGGAACAGACATTTCCCTCATCACTCATCTTTATTTAGATGCGGGTAAAAGTTGGGGAAGAGGTCCTTTGGGAGGACAGCTGGGGAATATTAGGAGGCCCTGTGGCTTTAGGAGCCTGAGTGGAGCTACCTCCTGCCTGGAGTGAGGAAGGTGTCCCTTTGGCTTTGGAGGAATGGAGGTCACTGCCAGGGCCCCAGAGGGATGCAAGGAGTGGGCCTCTTTAGCCTTTGCTCCTGGCCAGTGCTCAGCTAAAGGGTTCTAGGCAGAAGGGCCCTTACAGTCTCCTGGTCAAGGGGTGAGGAGGTGGAGCTTACAGCAAACATGGAATGTGTGGTGGGGGAGGAGTGATGGCACAGCAGGGGAGGCTGAGCCTCTACCCCCCTCCACCAAGAGAGAGTGTGAGTTGTGTGGCTTGGGGTGGGGGGTTGTAAAATGAGATTGTGGGATCCTGGATGGAGCAGGAGTAAGAAGCCAGGGAGGAGCTGAGGGGTGATTCTGGAAGGAGGAGCCCTTTAAGTCAGGTTCTGGGTGCAGCAGTCCAGGAAAGGCTGCAGTGGGCTTCTTGCAGTGCCTGGCTTCTCCCCCTCCCTCTGGGCCTCAACCCTCTTTGTCCCTATTAAGTGGGCCACCAACTGCTAGCTAACTAGAGCCCCAACACCTCGCTCCCCTCAGGACCACAGGGCCCAGAGTTCTGTGTGAAACCTCTGGGTCTGCAGTTCCTACCAGGCTTCCTGTCCACCTAAATGTGAGTCCCCAGCCTGGTCATCTGCCCCCACCCTCCTCCTCCTCTCTCCTACTCATACATCTATGCTTCCTCTTCACACACCATCTCCCACTGCAGCACCCTGTCCTCTCAGCTTAGTTGGAGCCCCCATTTCCTTCCTGACAAGCTTTCTCAGGTTCTCAGATTCACACTGAGCATTAATTTTTTCTTGAGCACTGCTTCTTCCCTTTTTATAATGGTTCCGACTCAGAGGCAATTCTGTCTGCCCTCTCCCCAGGACATATGGTAATATGGAGATGTTTTTTGTTGTCATAGCTGTTTAGGGCAAAACTGGTGCTACTGGCATCCAGTAAGTAGAGGCCAGGATACTGCTAAATATCCTACCATGCACAGGATAGGCACTAGAACAAAGAATTTTCTGTCCCAAAATGTCAATAGTGTCAAGGCTGAGAACCTCTGCTCTGTCATACAAGGTTAGGCATGGAAATTGCTAGGTGCAGAGTCTTTTGGTGCTGAATTTCTAGGAACAGCTCCTCTTTCTATTCCTCATTCTGGATAGGGGAACATGAAACAGCTACAACATAGGCAAGAATCTACAGAAACAGAGTAGAGGAAGACTCACCACTCCTAAAACTTCCAATTTTTAAAGGCAACAACTTTTGAATGCCTTTCTGCTGTACAAGATAGTGCCACTTTTCAGAAAGAGAATAGCAACTTATTATTCTAGCAACTTATCAAATGTGACTTTTCATGTGGTGAAAACAGAATATAATAGGTTTTGGAGCCCTCCTTCTCCAGTTTTATTCAATCTTAAACTTCCTTTGAATATTAGAATATTTGCTGTGTCAGCAAAACACTGTAGCGGTGACTCCAGAAAAACTAACTGCCTTTGTTTTAATTCTTCCTTAAGAGAGTTATTTCTCAGAGGCTGGACCAAAGAGTGGCTTGTTTCCTTAAAGCTGAGTTTCTCATAGTTCTCTTTCTAACTAAGCAGTGAAAATGCTCACCAACAGATTTAATAGTCAGCCTAACTTATTCCCCCCAACTCTTACCAGTTTATTCCATCTGCACCCAGTTGTCTCCAGCATGGGGGAACCGAACCACTCTCCCGGGAAGGAGCTTCAGCACTGGACGCGAGCAGAGACTCCTGGAAAGAAAAGCTGGCATTCCCAGGCCTATGCCCTTGGGGCCATTTCCAATTTTATGTCTACTTTTCTGACCTTTCCTATTTATAAGGTTGTATTCCGGCAACAGATCCATGCTGTGGCGGTGTCAGAGGCTCTGCGACAGCTTTGGCAAGAAGGCCCCCAATACTTCTACCGGGGAATCTACCCGCCTCTTCTCTCCAAGACATTGCAAGGGACTCTACTATTTGGGACTTATGATAGCCTGTTGTGCTTTCTCTCCCCTGAGGGGCCACACTCTCTGGGACACCGCTGGGCTGCAGGGCTCATGTCTGGTGTGGTGGAGGCTGTGGCACTCAGCCCCTTTGAAAGGGTGCAAAACGTGCTCCAGGATGGTCGCAAGCAAGCTCGCTTCCCTACCACCTTCAGCATTCTCAAGGAATTCAACTCTTATGGGCTTTGGGGGCGGCTATCGCTGGGGTACTATCGTGGTTTCTGGCCTGTCCTTCTCAGGAACAGCCTGGGGAGTGCTTTGTATTTCTCCTTCAAGGACCCCATCCAGGATGGCTTGGCAAAACAAGGCCTACCTCACTGGGTCCCTGCCATGGTGTCTGGCAGTGTCAATGGAACAATCACCTGCCTAGTTCTCTATCCTCTGATTGTACTAGTTGCCAATATGCAGTCCCATATTGGCTGGCAGAGCATGCCCAGCCTGTGGGCCTCTGCCCAGGACATGTGGGACACTCGGGGCCGAAAGGTGTTCCTGATCTACCGTGGAGGATCCCTCGTCATCCTAAGGTCCAGTGTGACATGGGGCCTCACTACCGCTATCCATGACTTCCTTCAGAGGAGGTCTCATTCCAGGAAAGAGCTGAAAGACTGACTAGCTTCAGAAAGTGTGACCATGGCAACTTTGTTATTCTAAGTCTTCTTGGGTTGGTCTAAATAGCTTACTTCTTTGGCTTGGTTATCTAATACAATCATTCTTAGGATATTTGAACTGTCAGTGCATTAGAGAAGTTCCCAACCACCAACCTGTTGGGAACAGACAAAGCCTAGTATCCTTCCTTGGTCAGAAAGAGAAAGTCACTCCTGCCAGTCCACAGCTTCAACAGCCTTGGACTTAGGAGGCCTATAAATAACTTGTCAACCAGATGAAATGTCATTTCTTTAAGGAATTCTTTGATAATAAGAGGAAAGTTTAAAAGAACTTTAATTAGGCACTGTGAGTTTTGGGACCCCTCTTGTTCTCTGGACCAAACTGAGTGGAGGACCAGGAACTCCAAGTTCAAAGAACTAAGCTTGACTCTTACGATGGGGATTGCATAGAACTTCTCAAATGGCTATATTTTCATGACATTGTTCACTACACCTGTCACCACTACTCTCATTTCTCACAACTATGGGTAGCTTCAGGGTGGCCGTTGTAGCTGGGAATTCTAAATTAGACTTGTTTCAATTGATTAGGTGCCAAAAGAACTGTTGAGCTGGAAGTGGCAGTGGGGAGAGTTGTGGTTCATGGATATATAGAAAGAATAGACTTTGAAGGAAGCGATTTAGTTGCATGTAAAGTAGAAAAAAATGACCATATATTGCTTGGAATTATCTGCGGGGACATTTTTGTTAGCAAAGCAATGGCATTGCCTAGAAACCACTTTAGTTTCCCTAAGAAATCATCACAGATCATTGCATATTTTATTGCTGTCGATATAGTCACTGTGACATAAATTAAAGGTCAGAAATCTTAGCCTGTAGTTCAGAGCCATTCAAAGTATAGTACTCATAACTTTTAGCATTTCATCACACCACTCTCACTTACATAGATTTCATATACCAGCCAAACTGGACTATTGTTTTCTCCCCCAAAATGCCCCAAACTTTACCATGGCCATACTTTGGCCCACACTTATTCTCTTCACCTCCAGTGTCCCTTCTCCACATGCCAGTCTGCCAAAATCCTTCCAGAACCTCAAAGTCCAGCTTAGAGGCCACCTTCTCTGTGGTGCCTCTCCTGATTACGCACAACTGAATGTGATGGTAGCCTCTTGTGATAACTTAATATATGGCGCTGATTCCATTATGTTACTAATGTCATGTGGCCCTGCGTTCTTGGTGTTCTTCAATACCTCCTACTAGACTGTAAAACTCCTAGAAGGCAGGGATTCTTGTACACATGTTTAAATCTTCTATTGTGCCTAGGTGCTCAATAATGGTTGAATTATTGAATTGATTATCAAACTGTGATATGGTCTTTATCCTCAGGGAGCTGTCTCTTGTACATGAAGATAATGTCACCAACTCACTCTCAGCAAGAGACATACTTTTGGGGTGTGATTTTGTTTTCTTTTACAGTGGGTCCTTGACTTACAAGTTTAATTCGTTCGGAGACGGCGCTCGTTAAGGAGCTCGTTAACTCAAATTAGTCTATCAACTCAATGCAAAAAATCGGCCCAGAGACAGCTGGTATCTCAAAAAACTCGTTAGTCGGGACACTCGTAAGTCAAGGCCCCACTGTATTAGTATATTTAGTTTTGTGTTATATGTTGCTGCTGCTGATAATAATGATAATAAATGGCTTTCAACTGGAACATTTGACCAGTTTGTTATTCATGGTATGTTTGCTATTAGCAACACTTTAGGAACTGAAATTTCACTAACAGAAACATATTGCTTAACAGTCTCTTTAATTCAGCTGGAATTTTGAGGATTTCCAAGATGACATATGTTGCAGTTTTCCCCTGATAGATATGATAATGACCTCCACTTGCACATCCATACCCAACTGAATTCATCATTTGTAATGACATGATTGTAGATCCTTGTAATGAGAATTCCTCACTGAATATCACAAAAACTAGACACCACTGTAGGTAATACGAAATCAGAGAGCATTTGCCAGCAAGATCAACAGAAAATGGCTTGTCCAGAATAACTGCAGATGAGTTCCCACGTCTGATCCCATACAGACTTAGATGGGATAGGGGCAGTACTCTTCCTATAGACTAAAGGAGGGAAAACACAGTCTGCACAAGTGACAGCAAAATAGAACAGCAGCTAGTTATATTTCAAGGCTAGCTCAGAAGAAAGAAACTATTATTTATAAAAATTCGTAACTTAGCTATGACTTTGGTTTTTAAGCTGAAAAGGAAAGGATACATTACTGTATCCACCCACGTTTTTATTCAAGAGATGCATTTATTTCCAACTATGCTGTCAATTTCCACTTAAGTCACTGCCAGTATATGTCTCTTTCTTCATTTTATTTTTTTTTTTATTTTATTGATTTTCTTACAGAGAGGGATAGAGAGTCAGAAACATCGATGAGAGAGAAACATCGATCAGCTGCCTCCTGCACGCCCCCCACTGGGGATGTGCCTGCAACCAAGGTACATGCCCTTGACCTGAATCGAACCTGGGACCCTTGAGTCCGCAGGCCGACGCTCTATCCACTGAGCCAAACCGGTTAGGGCTCTTTCTTCATTTTAACTTATTTAGAAACTATTTCAAACTTTTAAAAAATTGCCAGCATAACTAAAGTATATAGAACACTCCCATGCTCTTTACCCAAATTTACCTACTGTTAACGTTATTTACAGTTGCTTTATTATTTGAGACTTCATTCTCTAGCTCTACACACACACACACACACACACACACACACACACACACACGACATTTTTCCTGAACTATCAAAGAGTTGCAATTGTAGTATTTCTAGATTCAATGTTTATAGAATCAAATTATTTTAAAAAGACTGTTTTATCTCTATGTTAATGGCACAGTTATTATAGAATATTAAAAAATCCAATTTCATGGCATATTTTGAAGCTACATTGGTGGTAATTGTTTCAATTTACTATATTTGCCTTTATAAAAACTTTAAATTTACATTAAGTATGTTAATACCTGAAGTTATGCAATTATAACATAAACACAAATTTACAAATAAAGCATGTTATAATTTAAATAGTTTTTTTACAAATTGGTTCATAATAAAAACATAGGCAAAATTATAAAATTATTTAAACCTATCAACTTTTTCCATTTAAATCTTCTGAGTAAAGTTTGAGTGTAATAGTTTCTAGTAATTTTAAATGTCCATATTTAGTTTTGTAAAGTTAATGTGGCTATATTTTCTGACGTTTAAAAATGACTTTTGAACTTGAGATCTATAAAATAAGGTTTTTAAATACTGATGTCTTTAAAACTTATAAAATGTAAAATTTAACACTAAAGCTACTTGGTATAAAAAGTTGAAAGAAAAATAATAAAATTCCCTGTATAAGCCCTGTGTATTTTTGTCTAAATGTAAACTATATCAGCTTTTCTAAAATACAAGGTGAAATAATAAATGATTAATGTACTAACACAATTATATGGTTTATGATACTTAATTTTGCTTTTAAATTTTATTTTAAAACATGAAATAGCATTATAATCTAACTACATGTTTGGGGTAACTGCATATACTGTAGTATATTAAAATTAATAAAATAATGTTACATATGATAGAAAAAGGCATTATACATCAGGAAATTTTGAAAAATTTCATGAAAAGAATGCGATGAGAATACAATATTTTTCTGTTCTGTTCACTTCAATTTCCCTGTTTCTTTGATACCATCTTCCTTCTAATCAAATCTTCAACACCTCTTTCCTCATCCTCAATCCCAGTTGGTGACCTTGATTTCCATTTCATTAAGAAAGAAGGAACATTCAACAGAGAACTGTCAGTTAAAAGAACATTTATAAAGCTATCAGCCACCTAACGACTACCTAGGACAAGAAGTAGAACACCTTGATTACCCCTATTCCCTTCACTCCTGATCCCCAGTCCCAAGTCATGACATTCCTCTACCTTCCTAGAGGTAACCCCCATCCTGACTATTGTGATTTCATTTTTTTCCTTTTCTTTATAGGTTTATTGTCTATATGAGTAAGCAAACCTAAACAATACAGATTTGTTTTTATAGATATTTAAACTTTATATACTTGGAATTGTGACTGTCTTCTTTCACTTCACATTATTTGTGAGATTCATTCATGTTGCAGGTAGCGGTGGTTATTTCAATCATGATAAATTTACTTTAAAAAGTCTTCGTTCCTTAGAGCAATTTTAGGTTCATAGCAAATTTGAGAGGAAGTTACAGGGGTTTTCTATACATTCCCTACCCGCACACATACATAGCCTCTTCCATTATCAATATTTCCCATCAGAGTAGTACATTTGTAACAATTATCACTTAAAATCCAGAGTTTATATTAGAGTTCACTCTTGGTACACTTCCTATGGGTTTAGACAAATGTATAATGACATGTATCCACTATTATAGTATCATACAGAGTAGTTCCATTGCCCACCACTAAAATCCTCTGTGTTCTACTGTTCATCTCCCTCCAGCTTCTGGCAACCACTGATCTTTTTACTGTCTCCATAATTTACATTTAAGATAATGTTATATAGTTAAAATCATACAGTATGTAGCTTTTTCAGATTGGCTTCTTTCATTTAGTAATGTGCAGTTAAGATTCCTCCATGTCATTTTATAGCTTGATAGCTCATTTATTTTAAGAACTGAATAAATAATGTATCACAATTTATTTATTCACTCATCTACTGAAGGACATACAGGTTGCCTCCAAGTTTTGGCAGTTATGAATAAATTTGTTATAAACATCTGTGTGCAGATATTTGTGTGGACATGTTTTCACTAACTTTGGATAAATATAAAGGGAAAAAATTGCTAGATTGTATAGTAAGCATATATTTAGTGTTTTAAGAAATTTTCCAAAGTGTCTGGCTATACCATTTTGCATTTCCATTAACAGTGAATGAGAGTTTCTACATCCTTGTCAGCATTTGCTGTTGTCAATGTTGGGCATGTAGGGCAATTCAATCCTTAATGGCCACTTGTAAGCTTCCTGCCACAGGAGAACAACAACAACAAACAAAAACAGGAAAAACTTGCTGGACACAAGGAGTCAGACAATACAATGAATGGAAACTGTCCTGAGGGCATCTGATCACATCCCCATCCCCATCACAAGCCCACCAGCTCAGCCCCAGACCCACTGATGACAAAAGTTTCCCACCAGTGACTGCATATAAGGATAAAGCTCCAGCTCCTGGGTCCTGCCATCATGGACCCAATGTCTCGGTGGCTCGGTGCTGTGCAGCCCTTCCCCTTGGGTATCCCATCCTCATCCCCTTTCCCTAAATAAATTCAATTTTTCTTTATCCACAGGCTGAGATGGCTATTTAGCACCATCCACCATGTTCACCTTTCATTTTGGTGGCCCTATGGAGATATCCAGAAGGGAAATCCCTTTCCTTCCCTTCCCCTCATCCCACCCCCAATCCCTAGGGACTTTAGGCTCAGGGTCCAACACCAACCAAGGCTTTCTGGACTCCCAAGCAGTGGCAGGAATGCCAGATTATCAGGCTTTCTGATTTCTACTAGTGGGTGATGTTAGAAATAAGGTGAGTCCTGCAAACAAGGGGTCCACGTGGAACACAAAGCCACTCAGGAGCCAGGCAGCGAGGCAGGATCTTTACTCCTGCAGGAGGGTGCGCAGCACATGGTGTGAGAGCACACCCACACTGAGCAGGAGTCCATCATCTTTTATTCCTGACCCACGTGACCTGTCCCTCACTCTTGATTGGAGCCAGGCTCACAGTCCTTCCTGATTGGCTAATTTAAAGGGAGGAATTGGCCTTTGCCATTTCAAGATGGCGGCTCCCAGGGGAGCTACAAGTCATGCGGCCAAAATGGTGGCTGCCAAGGCACAGGAGCCAAAATGGTGGTTGCCATGTCACAGGAGCCACCATGGTGACTGCCACATTACAGTCTAAAATGGCTCTGTCTAAACCAGGGGTGGGCAAACTTTTTGACTTGAGGACCACAATGGGTTCTTAAACTGGACCGGAGGGCCGGAACAAAAGCATGGATGGAGTGTTTGTGTGAACTAATATAAATTCAAAGTAAACATCATTACATAAAAGGGTACAGTCTTTTTTTTTTTTTTTTTAGTTTTATTCATTTCAAACGGGCCG
The DNA here is from genome assembly GCF_964212035.1 of Myotis nattereri. NCBI lineage: Eukaryota > Metazoa > Chordata > Mammalia > Chiroptera > Vespertilionidae > Myotis > Myotis nattereri. The sequence continues at coordinate 93,640,706 of NC_138078.1, read as the reverse complement.
GATCCGGCCCGCGGGCTGTAGTTTGCCCACGGCTGGTCTAAACTATTCTTTGACAGAAAAGATCGCCTGTTTTTCTCACAAGGCCAATCATGGAATTCTCTACAGTCAGCTCCCTTCCTGCTGGGAAAGCCCTTTTCCTTCCCATCTAAGACTGTTATGGCTTCACCTGAAGCACCAAAGACAGCCCCTGGAGCATAGTGGAGATTTCCTGTGGTGGAGGCTGAACAAAGACATTTGGCAAACAGGGGTGCCCGGGCGTTGCTGAGCAGAGCAGACCTGTGTAGCTGGAGGGGGTGCAGGTGTCACACTGGAGGAGGCTGACTTGCCCAAGAGCTGCCTCCCAGCCAGACTGTATCACAGGGAGTTGTTTGGTCTGAATAGTCTTGCTTCACCCCAAATCGGAGACGCTTGTTGGCTGTGATTTGGTGCCAATGACCATCAGTTGACATTTATTTTGTGTGTGTTTTTTTAGAGCTCACAAATTCATTATCAGACCAAAAAGTCTAAGATTAACAGGCATAAGCTTCATCATAAGGGGGAGAAGCTTCATCATGACAAAGGTATGGAATGTTTAGGCAAATACATGTATGTTCTTTGATAGAGTAAATTACATCTCTTTAAAATTCCTTTCAACAGGGTTTGTTTAGGACAGCAGCGTTTTCATTCTTTATTGGATCTTCGTAATTCTTAAAAGCGTAAGAGATATCCATTCGGAAACTATGTGAGAGACTCTGTGGCCTCAAAACCAAGTCAAATCCTACCCTCTCCCTAGTAATATTCTACCATTATATAATATTCATAAATAACCTTCAGTGACCGCTATGAATGGAGCTTTGCTTTGTGTTAGAAGTACTCCAGGGGAAGGAAACCAAGATGGCGGTATAGGTAAACACCGGAAATTGCTGCCTCCCACAACTACTTCAAAAATACAATGAAAAGACAAAACGGACAGCATCCAGAACTACAGGAAGGCTGGCTGAGTGGAAATTCTACAACTAGAAGGAAAGAAAAGCACACTGAGAGCCAGAGGAGCTGCGGAAGTAAAGTGCAGAGGTACGGAGGCTCGCACACGCAGAAAGGGGCTGGCACCTGAGGACGCGGCTGTCTTTTTGAATTGGGAGGGAGTCACAAGCTCCCGACTGCTCTGAACTCCGGTTCCAGGAAGTCTCTGGGGACCCAGGACTCATACGGGGAGAAGCTGGACTGTCTGGCAGCAGGCAGAACTCGGAACTCGAGGGCGGCTTTCCCTCAGAGGTGCTTGCAGCAATTACCGGGACACTGAGACACGCGGCCCCTTAGGGCAGGGCTGAGGATCTGCCATAGCTGCTTGCTCCGCCCTTTGATTCCCTGAGACCCCGCCCCATCCAGGCTCCGGCAGTGGCTTTTGCATATGAATGCCCTGGCCCTTTACAACCTGAAAATTACCTAACAAATTGCAGCTGGGCCAGACAGACCCAGGCTTCCAAGAGAAGGCCCAAGGCCCCACATCAGCTTGCATTGCTTCACAGCTGGGCCGCATCTGGGCACCTCCAAACTCCAAAAAAGGAAGAGGAATCTGCAGTTTTCTTCTTAGCTCCTGCTGGGTAACCTCAGGAAGAGGCTAAATTAGCACCTCCTTAGATCCAAGAGCCAGTGTACCAAGTGGTCAGAGTGGGACCATCCAGATTACAACTCCTCAGATCCATAAGGGACACACTCAGGGGCCAGACTCAGTGAGCACCAAAGCCCCAGTGAAGCAAGTCTTTCCCCAGAAGGGTGTCTTCAGCACAGAAGTTCTCCCACTGCAGACACAGCTGATTCTCACTGCCAATTGGCCTGGAGGTCAATTCCTCCCAGTGATCCTACAACAATCAAGGCATAACTACAACAAGACTGTGCACAAAGCCCACAAAGGGGTGCACCAAGAGTGTCCATCTCAGGTAACTGGGGAGGCTGAACCACTGGGCCCTACAGGACACCTAGCACACAAAGCCACTCTGCCAACACAGGGAAGCATAAAAAATGCAGAGACAAAGAAACAGGTTACAAATGACAGAAATGGAGGAAAGCAAACTACTGGATATAGAGTTCAAGGCCATGTTTATAAGGTTTTTCAAGAATTTTATGGAAACCGCCGATAAACTTAGTGAGACCCTGGAGGATATGAAAAAAGACCAACTAGAAATTAAGCATACACTGACTGAAATAAATAATAATATACAGAGATCCAACAGCAGACAAGAGGATTCCAAGAATCAAGTCAAAGGTTTGAAATATGAAGAAACGAAAAATACCCAACCGAAAAAGAAAAAAGAAAAAAGAATCCAAAAATATGAAGATAGTGTAAGGAGCCTCTGGGACAGCTTCAAGCATACCAACATCAGAATTATAGGGGTACCAGAAGAAGAGAGAGGGCAAGATATTGAAAACCTATTTGAAGAAATAATGACAGAAAACTTCCCCTACCTGGTGAAAGAAATAGACTTACAAGTCCAGGAAGCACAGAGAACCCCAAACAAAAGGAATCCAAAGAGGACCACACCAAGACACATCATAATTAAAATGCCAAGAGCAAAAGACAAAGAGAGAATCTTAAAAGCAGCAAGAGAAAGACAGTCAGTTACCTACAAGGGAGTACCCATACGACTGTCAGCTGATTTCTCAACAGAAACCATGCAGGCCAGAAGAGAGTGGCAAGAAATATTCAAAGTGATGAATAGCAAGAACCTACAACCGAGATTACTTTATCCAGCAAAGCTATCATTCAGAATTGATGGTCAGATAAAGAGCTTCACAGATAAGAAAAAGCTAAAGAGTTCATCACCACCAAACCAGCATTATATGAAATGCTGAAAGGTATTCTTTAAGAAGAGGAAGAAGAAAAAGGAACTCTTACCATTTACCACAGCATGGATGGAACTGGAGAGCATTATGCTAAGTGAAATAAGCCAGTCAGAGAAGGATAAACACCACATGATCTCACTCATTTGTGGAATATAATGAACAACATAAACTGATGAACAAGGACTGATCCAGAGACCGAGAGGCATTGATTGGACTGTCAGACCTTGGAGGGAAGGTAGGGGAGGGTGGGGGTAAGGGGGAGGGATCAACCAAAGGACTTATATGCAAGCATATAGGCCTAACCAATGGACACGGACAACAGGGGGGTGAGGGCATGAGGGGGGGGGGTAGGGGGTAACGTGGGGATAAGGACACATATGTAATATCTTAATCAATAAAAAATGTATTTTTTAAAAAAGTACTCCAATACTTCAAAAATGCTACAGCTGGAGAAATGTAAATAAAAAAAAAGCACCTAAGATAGCTTTTTACTTCTTCAAAAAGTCTCTGGTGTTACAAATTTTCTTTCCTCTTAGCTCTACAGTTTTGATTTTTTTAAAAAAATATATTTTATTGATTTTTTACAGAGAGGAAGGGAGAGGGATAGAGAGCCAGAAACATAGATCAGCTGCCTCCTGCACACCCCCCACTGGGGATGCACCCTCAACCAGGTTACATGCTCTTGACCGGAATTGAACCTGGGACCCTTGAGTCCACAGGCCAACGTTCTATCCGCTGAGCCAAACCGGTTAGGGCTACAGTTTTGATTTTAAAGTCAACACCCACGATGGACTTGCAGGCCTTGCAGGTGTTAGGGGTGAAGAGCCCCACCAGGCTGGTCTCCCCACGCCGCCTCCACCTCCAGGTTCAATGATGATGACCTGAAGTCGGCTGGCCTGGGGGGCAGCGTCCTCCTGAGGGCCTGGCCCCTCCGACCCCAGCACCACAGCACCAGGTAGCTGGTGCCCGAGGCCGCTGCCCCCTGCACGCCTCTGCAGGGAGGCGCCTGGGTCCATGCATGCATATGGCTCCTGATCGCCCCTGCTGGTCGCCGCCCACCTTGCACCCTGAGCCAGGGCGCCCCCTGGGCCTCCGCTGTGCACCTGGGGTCGACCCGGGCTCACAGTCTGCCCCTTCCAGTGGTCCCCGCAGCCCACGGCTTCCTCTGCCAGCTGCGCTGCTGGTTGGCTGTTGGTGCCCGCGCCCCCAGTTGACATTTATTAATCCAAGCGTTTATTATGGGTATGGATTAATGCATACTTATTGAATAGCTGGGCTTCTTTACATAATGGAAAGTCCAGCAGGCAAATTACCAACGAGCAATAATTTTGATTTGTCAACCAATGGTCCTTTGCATCAATTCAATCCCCAATTTAGGGGCGCTGTGAAAAAGGAAACTTCCCTGCAACAGCTACAATGTGAAACAGTAAGGCTGTGGAACAACGCAACAGTGCCGCAGCTTAATGATGAAGCAGCACAGCTTGAAACAGCAGGACTTTGAGAAGGCGGCAAAGTAAGGCGGCCTAGGAGGGAGGGGGAAGGCTCCAGCTGCTACAGCTCCAGCGCCGGCACCATTGCTTCTGCTACCGAGAGGCCACTCAGTGTTTCAGCTTCCGTTGGGTAATATCTTCACTGGAAAAAGAAAGCGTGCTCACTACAAATGCTATTGTGTTTACTTAACAAATACAATATTCCCTGTGCAAAAACAATGTCCTCAGACAATGCTTTAGACAACAGATTGTATAGGTGTTTTTTTTTTTTAACTCAATGGAAAGTCCAGCATGAAGATTACTAAGGTGCAATAATTTTGATTTGTCAACCAGTGGTCCTTTGTACCAATTTATTCCCCAATTTGAGGGTGCAGTGAAAAGGAAACTTAAATCTGTGCAAACAGCATAAAGGTGATACACAGCATGCCTATGAGAACAGCGTGACTGGAACAGCTCAATAGTGCACCAGCTTAATGTTGAAGCAGCACAACTTGAAACAGCCTGGCTGTGAGGAGGCGGCAAAGAACGCCGGCCCAATTGTAAGCGGGAAGGATCCAGGTGCGCCGGCTCCATCGCTTCTGCTACAGAGAGGCACTTAATGCTTCAACTTCCAAGGGGCAATGTCTTTAGTGGAAAAGGAAAGTGTGCTCACTACAACCGCATGGAGCTCATTTATATAGACAGAAGGCTCCGCCCCTGAGCCATGATTGGTCGTTCTCATTCAAATGAGGGCTCCAAATGCTCACAGTTTGGTCCAAAAAGTACAGTCCTGCTTGGTCAGAAGAGAGGCACTCTGATTGGTCAGTGAAAATGCTGATGAGGCTAGCTCAGATTGGACAGGAAAAGCCTCAGTCCCATTGGTTGAAATAGAATTCCACAAATACCTTTAAGTGCTGGCTCCGCTGGCAGCAACACAGTGCAGGCAAGCAGTTTAATGCTGGAGGCAGGCAGTTCAGTGCAGGATTCTCCCTCACGTGCAGTTTTCCTGAGAGGGCCCTGTGCAGAAATGGCTGCTAGGCTCTGCTTTCAAATTTGAGTGTAGTTAGTGCCAGGCGTCTCAGAGTTCACAGACTTAACAATCAGGAAAATGTGAAATAGTTTTGTATCACCACCATTATATTACCTAAATATAGCACTTTAGCCCTACCTGATTTGGCTCAGTGGATAAGAGCCTTGGCCCATGGACTGAAAGGTCTCAGGTTCGATTCCAGTAAGAGCACATATATTGGTTGCAAGCTCAATCCCTGGCCTTGGTCATGGTGTGTGCACCAGGCAACCAATCAATGTGTGTCACTCACATGGATGTTTCTGTCCCTGCCCCTCCCTTCCACTCTCTTTAAAAAATCAATGGAAAAATATCCTAGGGTGAGAATTAACCAAACAAAAAAATAAATAAGTATAGCATGTTATACAATGCTTTTTTTAAAACTTGTTTTTACATTTATTTTTATATTTTTACTTATTAGTATTTTCCCTGTACAGTGATTGAATTTTATTTTATTTTATTCTTTTTCATTGCCATTTATTCCCTGTATGGCCTCTTCCACCTACACGCCCCCCCCCCCAGCCCCGTCCTGCAATCACCTCACTGCTAGACAATGCTTTTGTTTATTTTTATTTTGAACAAATATTTATTGAGTGCCAATTGATGCCAGGCATTGTTCCAAGCATATGGGATACATCAGTGAGCAAAGTAAACAAAGATCCCTGCCTGCAACAGATGAACACAACAGTGCCTCTAGCAGAATGAACACAGTAGTGCCTTGCTTCAATTGAATGTCAGATCTCTTAACTCAGAGTCACAGGGAATAAGGGTTTAAAAAGGGTTCCTCTACTCCAAGCATGTCAAACTCAAAAACTAACACAGGCCAAATAAACAAGGTTTAAGATTATGTGGGCCGCAGAAAACAAAAGCTTCAATTTTCATAGAAACATAGTAATACAAAAGGCTGAAATAAATGAGTCATCTTATCTAATAAAGAGGGGATATGCAAATTGACCATCACACTATAATGGTCAAGATGGCTGCGCCCACAGCAGAGGCCGAGTTCCCATAATGAGCCTTAAGGAGCAATCAGCAGGGGCCTGAGGCTGCATTGTGCTGGGCTGGGGCAGGGGACCTGAGGCTGCACCTCCCACCTGGCAGGGCTTGACAGGGGACCTCAGGCCGTGACCCCAACCCCAGCACCAGGCTGGAGGACCTAAGGCTGCACCCCCGCCCCAGCGCAGAGCCGGGGGACCTGAGGTTGTGCCCCCTGCCATGTGGGACTTGACAGGGACCCTGAGGCTGAACCCCCCACCTGGGGGGGCTTGACAAGGGTGGGGCCGGCTGAGTCTGGATATCATCCAATGTGAGTGGGGCAGGCTGGGTCTGGGTCTTGTGCGATTTGGATGCACTGTGGGTGTGTGGGGACTTGACTCTGGATCTCACAGCATGCCCTAGACCAGGGGTGGGCAAACTTTTTGACTCGAGGACCACAATGGGTTCTTAAACTGGACTGGAGGGCTGGAACAAAAGCATGGATGGAGTGTTTGTGTGAACTAATATAAATTCAAAGTAAACATCATTACATAAAAGGGTACGGTCTTTTTTTTTTTTTTTTTTTTTTTAGTTTTATTCATTTCAAATGGGCCGGATCCGGCCCGCGGGCCGTAGTTTGCCCATGGCTGCCCTAGACTCTAACAGGAGGAAGATTTTCATATACATTTTACTAATTTTCTTTCATCTCTGACACTTCTGTTATAGAGAAAAGGCAAGTAGCAATTTTAAAATATTTCCTCTAATAAATCCCCTTTTAATGTGCACAAATTTCATGCACCGGTCCACTAGTCCTATATAATAAAAGGCTAATATGCAAACAGACCGAATGGTGGAACAACTGAACAACTGGTCACTATGATGTGCACTGGGCACCAGAGGTCATGCACGGAACATGGTGGGCATTGGCCCAGGTGGGATGGTGGAGCAGTTGAGCGGGAGCGCCAAACCAAGGTGGGGCACCAGTTGCTGTCATCGGGGTGAGCCTCTGGTGGTTACTGAAAATTATTTGTTCCCCCGCACCGCAGTCTCCACTGGCACTTGCATCTGTTGCCGGTGCTGGCCCCAGTTGAACCCACTGCCAGTACCCGGTGCCTGCCCCGATCTCTCAGCACCATCAGTGGGTGCAAGTGGTGACTGCCAGTGCCTATCACGCCCCAGAGCTTCTCCACCTCCTCCTGCTCCTGAGGGGAGATCAGGGCTGGCTGCCACCTCTCGCACCTGCTGCCTGCAATGGCCCCCTGCTTACACACCCGCTGACAGTGCTGGAGCCGCTGCTCACACCCACCTCCAGCGCCTGCCCCACTCACACCTGCAGTTGGTGCTGGAGCCACTGCTTTTACCCACAGACAGTGCCCGGCACTGGTCCTGATTGCTTGGTGCCATCAGCAGGTGTGAGTGAGCAGTAGCTGCTGGCCCTGATCTCCCTTGAGGGTTTCTCTACCTCCCCCTGCTCCAGAGGGGCGATAGGGGCAGCAGCTGCTGCTTGCACCTGGCTAGCACCTGCTGATGGCACAGGCCCCAATAACTTGATGCCTTAAAGTGGATGTGAGCGGGGCCAGCACTGTCAGCACATGGGAGCGGCAGGGCGGGAGCAGGGCTGCCAGCAGATATGAGACCGGAGGCTGTGGCGGGAGGGGCCGGGCAGATGATGGGCCAAGACCTGCCCCTGAGCCTACTGCAGCCTTGCAGCCCACACTTCCTTTCAAGGTGCACAAATTTGTGCATTAGCCCCCTAGTCCTTAACATAAAACAATAGGACATTTTAATAAAAATTAATAGTTTTTATTTACCATTAACTTACAAGACACAGAATAACTGCACAAATTAATAAGCATAACACAAATAAACCTATTTTCCTTGTTCTTCAAAGGCAGGGACTTCTCTACAGTCAGCTGCTCTCTGCCTAGAAGAGCACACTTTCCATTCCAACCTAATACTGTTTCCAGCTGAACACTGAAAACACTTCTCAAAAGAGTGAGGATGTCCTGTAGGTTGGCTGCAGTAGAACTATCTTGGCAAAAGCAGAGTGGACCAGAGCTGAGCAAAGCAGAGCAGACCTGTCTAGCCAGATAGGGCCAAAGCTGTATCATTGGGCTGGGCTGCCTTATCCAAGGGCTGCCTCCCGGAAGCCATGCTCTATCACAGTTGAGCTGTCTGCTGTGAATAAAGTCTCCTTTCACCCCAAATTGGAGAGTCCTGGTGCCATTCAATTGGTGCCAATGACCCTCTGTTAACATTTATGAATTCAAACATATATTATATGGGTATGGATTCATGTATACTTATTGTGTAGTCGGGTTGTTTTTTAACTTAAAGTAAAGTCCTGCATGAAACTTACCAATGTGCAATAATTTTGATTTGTCAACCAATGGTCCTTAGCACCAACGTAATCCCCAGTTTGGGGTGCAGTGAAAAGGAAACTTTATTGTGTGTAAACAGCTTAAAGGTGATAGAGTTGCCCATGAGAAGAGCTGGCTTTGGAACAGTGCAATAGTGCAACAGCTCAATTGTGAAGTAGCAAAGCTTGAAAGAGCACGGTGTGAGGAGGCAGTAAAGCAAGGTGGCCCACTTGTAGGGAGGGGGGCATCCAGCTCCAGGCAGAAGACTTCAGTGTTTCAGTTTCGGCAGGGAAGCCTTCAGTGGAAAAAAAAACTGTGCTCACCAAGACACCTGGGAGCTCATTTATATCGACAGAAATCTCCATCCCTGAGTCATGATTGGTCTGCTCTCATATGAGGACTCCAAATCCTCACAGTTTGATTGATCTGAAAACCACTGTCCTGATTGGTCATAACAGACCAAATCTGATTGGTCAGTGAAAATGATGGGGGACAGAGCTGTGCAGCTTGCATTGGACAGGGGAAGCCTGGGTTCTATTGGTAGAAGTACAATTCCTTTGTAAGGGCTGGCTGAGAAGGCAGCAACACAGTGCAGACGAGGGGTTTAGCTCAGACTTCACCCTGAAGCAGTTTGCCTGAGAGGGACCTGTGTAGAAATGGCCACTAGACTCTGCTTTTAAATTTGAGCCCCGTTAGCCACCAGGAGCCTTTCTTAGTAGGCATTTTCTAAGAGTTCAGACTTAACTAAGTCAGAAACGTGAAAGTTTTCTGTCACCACCATTATACTATGTAAATATAGTACATTACACAATGCTTTTTTAAAACCTGTTTTTACATTTACTTTTGTTTTTACTTAACTACAATCACACTGTATGTGATTGGAACCTGCCCCCACCCCCATCCCCCACCCGAGAAATCACCACACTATTAGTCAATGCCTTTAGACAACATATTGTGTAGGTGTAAAGTCCAGCATGCAAATTACCAAAGTGCAACTTGATTTGTCAACCAATGGTCCTTTGTATCAATGTATCAATTTAATCCCCAATTTGGGGGTGCAGTGAAAAGGAAACTTTATTCTGTGCAACCAGCATAAAGGTGATACAGCATGCCTATGAAAGGAGCAAGGCTGTGGTACAGCATAATAGTGCAACAGCTTGATTGTGAGTCAGCAAAAATTGAAAGAGCAAGGCGGCAAGGGCAGCATGGTTCCATGTTACAGCTGTGTTCAACAGAGCATCAGCTCATTAAAGTATTAGCCCAGCGTATGAGCCCCTGCAACAGGAATCTGGTGCAAATAGCACGTAAGCCAGCCAAGAGAGGAACACCCTTTGTGCAGAAGTTTAAATCTTCAGGTTTCACACCCTTGCAGTGACCACTCCTATTGTGGCCACTGACTTGTCCCCATATGTGACTGACAGGTAAGCATCTTCCCATGGCACTCAGACCTTACTGGGCATGTGCCCAAACTGCCTTTGTCCAGTCTCTTCCCCATCAATCAGCAGGGAGCAGATTTGGAGAGTGTTAAATTACAGTTTTCTAGCAACGCTGTATGAATGGCATGTCTATATTATCTAGTCTTCCCTTTACTCCTTTTCTGTTGATAAAAATAACCAGGTCATTATAACGATATCCGGAGCAGCGTGCCTGCATATATCACTTGGAATAACTTCATAAAGACAGTTTGTCTCCAGTCCCTACTTCTTTAACCCGAGAAAGAAAATAGCTATCAAAAAGAGCTATTGGTGGCTAAGTGGGCTTAAAAAATTAATTCAAGCATTTATTATTGGTATGGGTTCATGTGTACTTACTGTATACCTGTTTTTTTAAACTAAATATAAAGCTCAGCATGAAGGTTACTATTGTGCAAAACAATTATTTCAATTTCTTAATGGTCTTTAGTGCTAAACCAATCCCCAATTTGGGGGTGCAGTGAAGAAATATACTTTATTCTCTGCAGAGAACTTAAATGTGACAGTATGCATATGAGAGGAGTGTGGTTGTGAACAGCTCAGTAGTGCAACAACATAATTATGAAGCAGCACAGCTTGAACCAGCCTGTCTGTGAGGAAGCATCAAAGCAAGGTGGTTCTGGGAGCTCCAACCACCGCTCCTCACTGCCACCTCTTCATTGCATAGGAAAGTGTGCTCTCTTAGACAGCAAGGAGCTCATTTATATTGACAGAAGTCTCCTCCCCTTAGCCTTGATTGGCCCGTTCTCAGGCAAATGAGGACTGCAAATCCTCACAGTTTGATTGGTCCCAAAAGTACTGTCCTGATTGGTCAGAATAGTGCCACTCTGATTGGTTGGTGAAAATGCAGATGGGGGATAGAGCTGTGCAGCTGGGATTGGACATGTAAAGTCTCAGTCCTATTGGTTGAAATACAATTTCAGGGACCCCTTTATAGGGCTGGCTCAGGTGGCAGGAATACTATGCAAGCACTAGTGCTGGAGGCAGGCAGTTTAGTGCAACCTTCTCTATGAAGCACAGTTTGCCAGAGGGGAACCTGTGTAGAAATGGTGGCTAGGCTCTGATTTTAAATTTGATCCCGGTTAGTTGCCAGGAGCTTTTCTTAATAGGCATCTTCTTTCACATGGTTCAGAGATTTAACAGGAAAATGTGAAAGTTTTTGTTGTTGTTTTTTCCCCTCTTCTTCAAACGGGTTTTATCACTACCATTATACTCTCTAAATATAGTACATTAGACAATGCTTTTATTTTATTTGTTCTTACATTAATTTTTATATTTTCACTTAACAATTAGAATTTTCCCTGTATATTGATTGGAGTTATTTTTTACCATCACCATTTATTTCCTTTATGTCCTCTTTGCCCTCTTCCACCTCCTTCCCCCATGCCCTCACAATCTCCACATTGTTGGACAATGCTTTCAGAAAACATTTTGTGTAGCTATTTTTTAAACTCAATGGAAAGTCCAACATGATGATTGCTAATGTGCAATAAAGTAACTTTAACTTGTCAACCAAAGGTTCCTTGCCACCAACTCATTCCTAAATTTGGTCCCTCCATGCTGTCTCAAAAGATAAGAGATGCTATTTCTATACAGCTGCATAGTGTTCCATTGAATTGTATCTAATATTTAGAAACACTTTTACCATTTTATAGTCTCTCTCCAAAAATGCAAAAGTAATGGTTTTAAAATGCCTAGACAATCAGCAAATTCTGTAAAGGAAGCAGCAAAGGTTTCCATTAATATCACCTGCTGTGTGCTTCATATCTGTTTAGTTCATTGGACACAGATGAGTGTCATAACCCCTGTCCTGGCCGGTCCCACTGGCTGGTCTCAGGGAGGGTCTGTGATGCTGCTGCTGGAGTAAAGTGGGGTGTTGCTGTTTAGGTAGGTCACACTCCACATGGGCTAAATCTCAACATATTTAATTGCAGAACATTATCTTCTTATGGATTGGCTAGGTTGCAAATAAACTCAAGGGCATTCCACACATTAAGCAAGATGGAATCACAGGGACTGGATTTATCTTCCAGACGAAATACACGAAACAATCGTTTCAGACACTGAGCATCAGATATCACAGGACAGTGATTCCTGAGAGAGGAGACAAATGAGACGAGCCCTGTGATGGCCTCGTTTACAGCCTTCAGAGAGGCTGCAGGCTGAGGAGCAGAAAGGGGGCCCAAGAGACCACACGTGGCCATGGAGGAAAGGTGTGTGGACTTCACAGGGCAGAGTCTGCTTTGGGGTCTGCAAAGAGCCGGCCCCCGCTTGAGTTCCCCCTGAGGACTGATCGGTGCACACTTCTAAGGGGAAAGAGCCCTGCAGATCAGAGAGGAACCCTGTGTTCCCACAGCGCTGGGAATGGTTGTTCCCACAGCCCAGCAGGTGGAGTCCTCGAGATGTTGAACACAGCTGACAAGGAAGCAATGCAGGCGCTCGGCCTTACCTGAACAGGCGGACACTCTGCTCAGGGCGGAGCTTCCACCTGTCCTCTCAGGGGTGTCCCTCTGCTGAAGAGAGGGTGCTGTGGGGGGTTCCCAGGGAATCGCAGGTCCTGGAATTACCCTCACCTTCGGCAGGTTCTCCTTCACCTTGAGCTGGGTCAGCAGGAGGAGCACACATGCTGAGTCAGAAGGGAATCCTTTGTTTTGGTGGCATGGTCACAAAATTTAGTTACTTATGTTAATTTGTAAAAGATAATTCGGAAAAGAAACACATTTTTAGCAGCTTTTTATCAGATATTCTGATTATCATCAAGTTTTAATGGAGTATAACGTGTGATCCATGCAGGGAGCTGTTCCATACATAAAGCCAGTGTTACCTTGGTAGGTGTTTATGTTTTCTCTTTAAACTGAGCCCATGTAAACACACAGCTTTTTTAAGCCTTTATTTTGGCACAGCTATTTCTAGAACAGGGAAGCTGTAAAGGACCAAACTAAGCCTGCCAGCAAGGTGAGGCAGGCAGGTGTCCGGGACACGTGGGGGCCAGAGGCCTTTGCTGCAGGCACAAGTCATCTTGATGGGAAAAATGAGACATTTCTGGGGGATAGCAATCTGAATCTGTGCCAGTAACCTCATGCACATTCTTGTTAGCCTATAGCAGGGGTCCTCAAACTTTTTAAACAGGGTGCCAGTTCACTGTCCCTCAGACCATTGGAGGGCCGGACTATAGTTTTTAAAAAAGCTATGAACAAATTCCTATGCACACTGCACATATCTTATTTTGAAGTAAAAAAAAAACAAAACGGGAACAAATACAATATTTGTATTTGCATGTGGCCCGCGGGCTGTAGTTTGAGGACCCCTGGCCTATAGTCTAGTCCAGTGATGGCGAACCTTTTGAGCTCAGCGTGTCAACATTTTGAAAAACCCTAACTTACCTCTGGTGCCGTGTCACATATAGAAATTTTTTGATATTTGCAACCATAGTAAAAAAAAAATATATGTTTGATATTTATTTTATACTAGAGGCCCGGTGCACAAAAATTTGTGCACTGGGGGTGGGAGGTCCCTCAGCCCAGCCTGGGCCCATTCACAGTCCAGGACCCCTTGGGGGATGTCCACCTGTCGACTTAGGCCCACTCCCTGGGGGAATCAGGCCTAAGCTTGCAGTCAGATATCCTTCTGGCAGCCAGGGAGCCCTCAAGGGATGTCCGACTAAAGGCTTAGGCCCCCAAGGGATCAGGTCTAAACCGTTATTTGGACATTCTTAGTGCTGCCATGGAGGTGGGAGAGGCTCCTGCCACCACCACTGCACTGGCCAGCCATGAGCCAGCTTCTGGCTGAGTGGCACTCCCCATATGGAAGTGCACTGACCACCAGGGGGCAGCTCCTGCATTGAGTGCCTGCCCCCTGGTGGCCAGTGCGCATCATAGCAACCGGTCATTCTGCCGTTCAGTCAATGTGCATATTAACCTTTTATTATTATTATATAGGATGTCCCTATTTCCCCCCTTTTGCCCCCTCTACCCAGAACTTGCCCCCCACTTCTCTCTGGCCATCACCATACTGTTGTTTGTGTCCATGGGTTGTGCATATATTTTCTTTGGCTAATCCCTTCTTTAAATTTTTATTTTCAGATAAGTGTTTATAACTGCACTATTATATATTTTCTATTATATCATTTAGAATTAAGATATTTTTTAATTGAACCCTTGTAAATTTTAGCACAATTTAATAAATTATGCTAGAAGCAATTAGGAGATTTTTCATGTAATGCATACACATTTCAATTAATATTTTATTAATTTTTACTTTTTTAATATTTTAATTTGAAATAATCTCATACATTTAAAAAAGTTATAAAATACTACAGCATATTATATGTTCCCTTCACCCAATTTCTTAGGTGTTAATTTAACATAACCATTGTACAACTAACAAAAGTTGGAATATATTTTTCTTATAATCTCTTTAATGTTACTTAATCCATTTACTTTGTTTTTGTTAACCTTCACCCAAGGATATTTTTCCATTGAATTTTAGAGAGAGTGAAGGGAAAGGGAGAGACACATTGATTGGTTGCCTCCTGCACTTGCTCTGATAGGGAGTGGGGATCAAGCCAGCAACTGAGGTACATGCCCTTGACTGGAATTGAACCTGGGACCCTTCAGTCCACGGGCTAATGCTCTATCCACTGAGCAAAACAGGCTGCAGCTTAATTTATTTACTTTTAATCTATATGTGTCTTTATATTTAAAGTGGGTTTTATTTTTGATTCACCCTCATAATCTGTCTTTTAATTGGTGCATTTATGCCACTGACTTTCAGAGTGCTTACTGATAGAGTTACTGCCATATCAGGCGGCTTCTGGGGCTTCTGGGGCCGGCCTGCCCTGGATGGCGGCGCGTTGGCCGCTGGCGCTTTCCTACCCTGCCTGCAGTATGCAAATTAGCCACCATCTTTGTTGGTGGTAAATTTTCATATTGCACTGATTAGCCTATGGGAGGCATAGCAAAGGTACGGTCAATTACCATGTTTGTCTATTAATAGATAGGATAGTTAAATGCAATTTAACAAAGAAAAATCAACCAAAAAAAGAGTTCGCGTGTCACCTCTGACACGCGTGTCATAGGTTCGCTAGTCACTGCCCCTTCTTTAATTATCTGGTCCTGCAAGACCTGTTTACCTAAGTACTACTCCCCTTTTAGAGAGGCCATAAACCATGAACAATACACAACTCCTAGATGGAGTCATCAGCACTGGCTCTAGGCCAGGCCTTTAGATGTGGTCTCACGGCCCCCACCCCAACACACGGGGCTTTTTGCAAAGCCCTTGAAAGGTCTGGAAGTCCCATCCCATATTGGGGGGACAAAGAAACCAAACAGTATAAAGGGAAAGCTTCCCCCATATTGGCTTGCTCAGGAATTGGAGAGAAACAGTCTCCCCTGAGTCACTGTACCGGTACACGTGAAACGTCTGGAATTAATTGGGTTTTTCCTGTGCCTCTGGTACTCCTGCGTATTTTTCGGTTGCCTGGTAAATTCTGTAATAATCTGGGTGCACATGTATTGTGGGGGCTGTGAGGGGGCCTGGCTGTGCCTGGGAACTGGGCTCCTTAACAAGCTCACTGTCCTGCTCTGAGATGAGTGTGGCTGTGACAGTTGTGTGAAGATGAACAAATGCTCTAGTCATGACTGGAGACTTGTTTTAGGTTATAACTTTCAAAAGAGTTAAGATTACGGCCATTCTGTGGACTGTGGTAAGGTGGTGTCTGTAACGTCTTAGGTAATGCTGCACAAAAAGGTGGGAGAGTGAGTTGTATGTCCTGTTTTTTCTCTCAGGCTGCTAACTTTCCTGGCTGTTGAGTGAAGCTCCGAGGCTGTTAGAGGGACCGCCTTGGGCTGTGGCCTCCTGGTGTCATTGGAGGAGCAGCCTAGGCTGACTGGTGGCCTCCATGGTGGCCAGGGCTGATGTGCCTGTTCTCCATCTGCCCAACACTGTTCCTCTACTTGGAATGCATGAAATGAAATTCAGACTCAGGAGGTGAGAGGGAAGGAATTTTACATCCACTGCGCAGCGAAAACCAGAAGCTGACCCTTGGGAGCATTCTGAGTGGTGACTGCCGCAGCCTCCTGTATATTCTCTTCAGAACTCCTGACACTAGGAAGACAGTGACAACAACAGAGGCTGTGTTACGTACAGGTGAGACAGGCGGCAACACGGTTAACAGTGAACTTAGCTCTGAGGTGTGTTCATGCCATCAGGAATTCTGTTTGTTTAGACTGTAGAATCAGAAAGGTGGAAAGAGCTTGGAAACCCCAGTTGCTCTTGACAATGTCAGCTGTTTAGGTCAGGGTTTCCCTAAGTGTGGCCTCAGACCCCTTCACTGAAACTGTCAGGGCTGCTTGTTAAAATCGCAGAGGAACATGGGGCCAGAAGAAAAATGGAGCAGTTGAGGCTCTATGCCATCTTGCGCTTAAGGGAGAGGGGGTAAGGCAATTCACAGGTGGATGAGGAGAAAACATTAGGTAAACAACATGTTGCCAATGGTGACCAGAATCAGGGGACACACAGGGAGTCTAAATAACAGACTTGGCAGGTTCCTCCTTGTCTCCCACACTCAGTTCATATTGAAATATAGTTAAGTGTGAAGATAGCTCCCTTCCTGGAGCAGGAGGCTGCTGATCAATGATGTATCTCTCTCATCGATGTTTCTATCTCTCTATCCTCATCTCTTCCTCTCTAAAAAATCAATAAGATATATTTTAAAAATAGAATAGGACCACAGTTAATGATTACTCACCTTACTAACTACAGATAAGAGGTTTTCTTACAAACCATGGAAAAGTGGAGGATGTGTTGCAAGGAGGAAAACAGGATGTAAAATGGTAAGATACATCTCAGAACCTGATTACTTAGAAAAGAAAATGCATTTTGAGGACAAACCAAAGACAGGACACACTTTGATTTGGTGCTTTGCCTGGATCTTGGCTCCGTCTGGGACTTTGTCTCAGGAATGCTGACCATTCTCTGGTCCCAGCAATAGGTTGAGCTGGGTTTTAATGTGGTAGAAAATTAATTAACTTGTTATCAGACTTCAAGATTCTGGAAGAAAACACAAGAGCCACAGACCCTGCAGCCATTATTGTGCTTCCCCGCTTCCTGCTTGCATGTAGCCTTTCTTCCTTATCCTATCTAATAATAGAGAAACATGGTTATTAACCATAACTTCGCTACCGTTCCCATTGGCTAATCAGGGTGATATGCAAATTAACTGCCAACCAAGATGGCGGCCGGCAGCCAGGCAGCTGAAGCGAACAGGAGGCTTGCTTGCTCCAGTGAAGGAGGAAGCCAAGGTTCCACGCCTGCCGCTGCCGGCCTCTGAGCTGCAGTCTAAGAAACAATGTTGCAATTATAGAAGCTAAACCATCCCCAGAAACCTGCTTCCAGCCAGCCGGGCCTCAGAGCTGGAGTTGAAACAGTGTTTCAATTATAAAAGTGAAACAAACCCAGAGACCTGCTTTCAGCAGCCAAGGTCTCAGAGCTGGAGCCGAGCCTCAGAGCTAAAGCCGGCTCTCAGTTCCAGTGACAGCCATAGAAGGTAAATAAATCCCAGAATAAAAAAAAAAAAGAAAAAAAGGAGAGGCTGGGAGCTTCAGTCACCCACCAGCCTGAAAACGGCCCTCATCCCCTCACCCAGACTGGCCAGGCACCCCAGTGGGGACCCCCACCCTGAAGGGGGTGTGACCAGCTGCAAACAGCCATCATCCCCTCATCCAGGCTGGCCAGGCACCCAAGCGGGACCCCCACCCTGATCTGGGACACCCTTCAGGGCAAACCAGCCGGCGCCCACCCGTGCACCAGGCCTATATCCTATATAGTAAAAGGGTAATATGCCTCCCAGCACCAGGATCAGTGGAGCTGTGAGGCCTCCTGAACCCGGGATCAGTGGAGCCGCGAGGCCTCATGCCCCAGGATTAGCGGAGCTGCGAGGCCTCTCGGCACTGGGATCAGCGGAGCCTCCCAGCACCGGGATCAGCGGAGCAGCGAGGCCTCCCAGCACTGGGATCAGTGGAGTTGCGAGGCCTCCTGGCCCCTGGAGCAGTGTGACAGGGTGCAGCGCCCAAACCCCCTGATCGCCCTGCGGCTCTGTGTGTGACAGGGGGCGGGGCCACAACCTCCCTATCCGCCCTGCTCTGTTTGTGACAGGGAAGGCGCCCCAACTCCCTGATCGGCCCTGCTCTGTGTGTGACAGGGTACAGAGCCCCAACCCCTTAATCGGCCCTGCTCTGAGCCTGACCAGGGGCTGCACCTAGGGATTGGGCCTGCCCTCTGCCCCCGGGAGCGGGCCTAAGCCAGCAGGTCATTATCTCCTGAGGGGTCCCAGACTGTGAGAGGGCACAAGTGGGGCTGAGGGACCCCCCCGCCCCCGCCAGTGCACAAACTTTTGTGCACCGGGCCTCTAGTCTATAATAATAAAAGAGTAATATGCTAATTAGACTGGACAGCAGGATGACCTTCCAGACATCCTTCCAGATGACATTCCAGACCACGCTGAAGTGGTGGGGGTGAGCAGAGGTGGTTAGGGGCGATCAGGCAAGCAGGCAGAGTGGTTAGGGGAGATCAGGCAGACAGGTGAGTGGTAAAGGGTGATTAGGCAGTAAGGCAGAGGCAGTTAGGGGTGATCAGACAGGCAGGCAGAGTGGTTAGGGGCAATCAGGCAGTCAGTCAGAGGGATTAGGGGCTATAAGGCAGGAGGCGAGTGGTAGGGGCGATGAGGCAGGCAGAGACAGTTAGGGGTGATCAGGCAAGCAAGCGAGCGTTTAGAGGTGATCAGACAGGCAGACAGAGTGGTTAGGGGCAATCAGGCAGGCAGGAGAGTGGTTAGGGGAAATTTGGCAGGTAGGCGAGTGGTAGAGGGGAATTAGGCAGTCAGGCAGAGGCAATTAGGGGCAATCAGGCAGGCAGGCAAGTGGTTGGGGCGATCAGACAGGCAGGTGAGTGGTTAAGGGCAATCAGGCAGACAGGCGAGTGGTTAGGGGCAATGAGGCAGTCAGGCAGAGGCGGTTAGGGGTGATTAGGCAGGCAAGCAAATGGTTAGGGGTGATCAGGAAGGCAGGCAAAGAGGTTAGGGGAATCAGGCAGGCAGACAGAGTGGTTAGGAACTAGCGGTCTTGGATTGTGAGAGGGATTCATGACTACCAGTTTAGGCCCAATCCACAGGCATCCCCCAAGGGGTCCTGGTTAGGGTGGGCCTAAACCCGTGGTCAGCAAACTGTGGCTCGTGAGCCACATGCGGCTCTTTGGCCCCTTGAGTGTGGCTCTTCTTAAGCCTTAGGAGTACCCTAATTAAGTTAATAACAATGTACCTACCTACATAGTTTAAGTTTTAAAAATTTGGCTCTCAAAAGAAATTTCAATTGTTGTACTGTTGATATTTGGCTCTGTTGACTAATGAGTTTGCTGACCACTGGCCTAAACCAGAAGCTGGACATCCTAAGCCAGCAGCTGGACATCCTTAGCACTGCTGCGAAGGCGGGAGAGGATCTTGCCACCGACAGTGTGCTCACCAGCACTGAAACCAGCTTCTGGCTGAGCAGTGCTTCCCCTGTGGGAGCACACTGACCACCAGGGGGCAGATCCTGGGTTGAGCGTCTGTCCCCTGGTGGTCAGTCCACATCATAGTGACCTGTCATTCCACCATTTGGTCAATTTGCATATTAGCCTTTTATTATATAGGTTGAATGTCATTAAATGATGGCTAAAAATAGAATAGTTGATTGATATTATCCTGAGTAGTAATAAATATTTATAAAACTGACTTAATTTTGTTGGTTCATGTTCTCCTAAGTCAGTGGTTCTCAACCTTCCTAATGCCATGACCCTTTAATACAGTTCCTCATGTTGTGGTGACCCCCAACCATAAAATTATTTTCGTTGCTACTTCATAACTGTGATTTTGCTACTGTTATGAATTGTAATGTAAATATCTGATATGCAGGATGTATTTTCATTGTCACAACTTAAACATAATTAAAGCATAGTGATTAATCACAAAAACAATATGTAATTATATATATGTTTTCCGGTGGTCTTAGGTGACCCCTGTGAAAGGGCCGTTCAAACCTCAAAGGGGTCGCGACCCACAGGTTGAGAACGGCTGTTCTAAGTGATCTATAGGCATTTTTGAAATGTTTTTATTGATTTTAAAAAGAGAGGAAGGGGGAGGAGAGAGAGATAGAAACATCAATGAGAGAAACATTGATGAGAGAGAAACATCCCCTGGCCGCCTCCTGCACACTCCCTACTGGAGATGGAGACTGCAACACTGGCATGTGCCCAGACCTGAAATCCAAACAGTGACCTCTTGATGCATGGGACAATACTCAACCAACTGAGCCACACTGGCCAGGCTGACCTATTTGCCATTGAAAACGTAGTGGCAAATTCAATATTGTGGTAAGTTAGTTTGACATACACGGAAAAAAATAAGTTGAAACGGTCATATTTTATCCTTATGTCAGACCTTTCCCACTCAATATATTTTTATTCAGAATCTATTCTGTATACAATAATACCGTAGTTGATATGATAAAGCTAATTGGTAAGAATTAATTATTAGGTAATATTTAAAACCAGGTTCAGAACAATTGACAATCTTGGGTGCGTAATTTTTTGTTTTGTTTTGACATTAAAAATAATCATGAACGTGCAAAAAAACAAAATGGGTTGAGGCCTTTTTTAGTTGTCACCATCCCCCTTTGTCTACTTGTGGTGGGCAGATCTTCCTGGAAAATGTGTGGTTGGTCATGTATATAGTTCTGTTTTTATACCCTTTCCCCTCCTCCCTACACTCTGTTTGCCCTGGGAAAGTTCAGTAACCGACTGGCAATATGTTGTTAGCTTTTTTAGTAAACGTTGACTATGCTGAAGATATCACTATTTCCTACAATCTGAGCACCCCTGCCCTGGTGACTGTGGGCAGGTCTGACAATGTCCCATAACTATGTTAACACTGAGGAGCCAAGAGCAGCAGTTGGGCCAGCACCACCCCTTGTCTCCCCGGTGGTGTTACTAGAGAATTGAACTTCCCCATCTCTCGAGGGAGCAAGGTTCTTGGGGTGCTGCTGAAATAAGCATTTCCAGAAGCCCCCACAGGAGAATGAGATGTGGTGAAAGGGTTTACTTGCATGGAGTTACATTCCTTGGGTTGTAAAACCCCATGGCCCTTAAAGCAGTCCTGAAAAAAGTGCAGCTGGGGTCCCAGTGGAGACAAAAGGAGGGCCAGTGCCCAGAGCCACATTCCATGTCGCAGCCGGGTCCAGTTCAGCTTCCAGGTTATTAAAGTCCATTAGTCCATCCTGTGGGTCCCACATGGCTGTGAGCCACATGGGCGCAGGGGAGAACATCACCTGCAACAGGAGTCACTGGGGTGCAGGCACAGGAGAGACAAGAGGGTAACAACTGCCCTAGCCGGTTTGGCTCAGTGGATAGAGTGTCAACCTGCGGACTAAAGAGTCCCAGGTTCGATTCCGGTCAAGGGCATGTACCTTGGTTGCGGGCACATCCCCAGTGGGGGATGTGCAGGAGGCAGCTGATTGATGCTTCCCTCTCATCGATGTTTCTGACTCTCTATCCCTCTCCCTTCCTCTCTGTAAAAAATCAATAAATATATTTTTTAAAAAGTAGGGTAACAACCAGGAGAGCACGGTCTTTGTTCAGAAGGTAAAATAATCCTGTTTCCCTAGCTTGCAGTGGCCACGCCCATCAGGCCACGAAAAGTGTGACTGAAAGACTGGTAAGCACCTTCCCATGTCACTAAGACTGATGGGGGCAGAAATAGAATATCGGGAAGCAGCTGTAATTGCAAGAAAGAGTGACCATGCTCTTTTAAGTGTGATTGTTTTATTCTGATTAAAGAAGGCACATTCTAACCTGGCTGGCAGTTGCCTGTGGGACCTGGGACTCACCTGGAAATGCAGCCCATCCTCCCCATCAAGGAGCTGCCTATTCTCCTGGAAAGATTAACAACCAGAGCCAGAAACCAGAGCCACCAGATCTTTGAAGACCCCCAGCCTTTGCATATCGCTAGACCTTTGAAGATCCCCAGCCCCTTGCATACCCGCAGGCCTTTGTAAATCTCCAGACCTGTAAACTGCCCATTGCCCTTTTTGCCTACTTCCCCATGTAATCTTTGTCCTTCTACCCAATATAAGCAGCCGGCTTATGGTGGGGGCAGAGCAGATTTTTGTGGATGACCTGCTGCACTCCCATGCTGCAGGCAGTACTGGAATAAACGCTCATATATGATTCAACCCTGTCTCTGCTTAATTGGCTCAAGTAGTGACAGGCAGCCTGGACCCACTGGTTGTCCGGTTACAAGACCTTACTGGGCATGCATCCAAACTGCCTTTGTCCAGTCCCTTTCCCCAGTGATCAGTGGGGACCAGTCTTGCAGAGTGTTAAATGCAGCTTTTTGGCAAAGCTGTATAAATGGCAGGCCTATATTATCTAGTCTTCCTTTCCTGTGAAATAATTACCAGATTATTATAACAGTATCAGTGTGACCTCAGCTGAGTCAGAGACAAGACTGGGAACTGGATTAGGGTCTGCTCAGAGGCAGGATGTGGAGCAGCTCTTAGGAGCTTCTGAGACATCCCAGAAAGGAGAACATCGTGTGTCTCCAAAAATTGAACTTATTATGAGAAACAACAAAAAACAACTTTTCACAATGTCCACCTTGGGTCTGAGGCTCAGCCAGCCCCCACCGCTGTGTCCCCCCAACACTACAGGCCATTGATATCCTCCCGCATGCCATATACTCAGACAGGTGTGCTCATTTACCCCTCGGGGCAGCTCTGTGCCAAGTTAGCCTGAGTCCCACTTCACACATGACCAAGCTTGGGCTGATAGAGTCTATGTCACTCTCTAGATAAGTGACAGGATGGGAATGGGGTTCCATCCCCCGCCCTTTCTAGAGGACACAGAGCAGCCTCCCTTCTGGAAGATGGACTTCCCGGGCAGGAGAACCGATCAGATCACACTCCCTGCTATTGTGGTCCCACGGGGATGGCCCTCCACAACCCTCTGGATGACAAAGATGACAGAGGAGATGAAATCCTGTCCTTGTTCCAAGAGGCATCCGTTATCCCTAAAGGGGAGAACTGGGCTCCAGCAGAAGCTCAGGTGTTGCCCCTGGGACAGGTGACCTAGAGGGAAGGGAAGTGGTATGTACAGACCTGCTTTAAGAAAATGCACTTTATATTTCCTCTCCTTTCATTCTAACAGCACTTACATTACCCATTATTATGAACAATACTCATAGCAGGGTACTGACATTAGAGGAGTATGTGCACCTCAGAAAAACACTTTTTCTTGTCTCCTGATCAGCTGCTCACTCTGGAATTGTCTTAAAGTTTTCCCATTTTGTCTTTATGCTTCCAGGGCTCTGAATGCCCTAATCTCCCTATGGGATGCCAACACAGACTCCTTTGGGTCAGGAGATAAAAGCAGCACTAGTGAGAGATGCAGGAAAATTTCAGTTTATAAATATACTTTTATATATTGTTTGCACGCTTGTACTCAGGAAGAATGGAACTTTGATAAAACACTGACAAAAGAAAATATGCCCAGCTGACATGGCTCAGTGTTTGAGTGTTGACTTATGAACCAGAAGGTCATGGTTTGATTCCCAGTCAGGGCATATGCCCAGGTTGTGGGCTCGATCCCCAGTGTGGAGTGTGTAGGAGACAGCCGATCAAAGATTCTCTCTCATCATTGATGTTTCTATGTCTCTCTCCTTCTCCCTTCCTCTCTGAAATCAAGTATACTTTTTAAAAAGAAAATATTTGGAAACAGATCAAAAAAGATAATGAACACATATTTCCATTACTCTGTAAAAGTATTAATTTTGTTCAATTTTATTATGTGGAATTTGGGGCGTTTGGACTATTCCTGTGGGTCCTTCTCCCACGAAGTTTGAGGAATAAAATTCGCAGACTGAAAGATTTTAAGCAACGTGTACAAGTTTATTGTAAGCGTATACAGACTCCCCTGGGGAAGTGTGCCCGAAGGGGACTCCCTGTGGAGGGGTCCCCAAATGGGAAAAACCTGCTCTCTCTAATGGGAAGAATCTAGTTCAGTTTCTGAGTTTCCTTGTCTACCAGTTTATATATGCTGGTAGCTCTTTGTCCACCTCACTTTCTAATCGGACCCTTCCTTAATTGATGTCCACCGTACTCCCCTAATTGGTCACTCTCTTGCAGAATATCAGTTTCAAAGCTCAAACCCCACCAGGTGCCCCCTCTTCCTTTTCCCCTTAACTTGTGACATTCCTCTATCCTCTGAATTCCTCTGTCCTGTGTCTTCCTCTCCCACAGACCCCATTTTTTTTGATACCGCCTTTCCTGTCTCTAAAATTCCTTTCAATTGCAAGGGGAAATGAAGTAGATTTTTAAAAACTGGGTTGATTCTGTATGTTTGTGTGTGTGTGTGTGTGTGTGTGTGTGTGTGTGTTACTATGTTCCCTCTAGCTTTATCACCTGAAAAACACATACACAGTTACAACTTTACCCTCACTTTGGACCGGAGCTGGACTTCCAATCTGAAGGTTAGATATGCCAGAAAATGTGCTTTTATATCCTAAACAAGTGATGGGTACAGAAGGATGGTTAAATGAAAATCCACAAAGCTCTGGCTGTACCCACAAAGTCAACCTTCCAACCTCCATCACTCCCTCTGGCCTTACTCAGCCCCTGGTCTGATTCTCAGAGCTGCAATCCTGGACCAGGCCACCAGGTGGCAGCACATCTATCAATATTTATTCTTTTTTACTGAAGAGGAGTACATTTGGAAAGAGTAAGAATATTATGAAAAGTTTTGTTTACTAAGATGCCAATTCTCTTTGAAAGATTCATATGCATATTAAAGCAGTTCCCTCTGCCATTGACCCCAAATTTACATCTCTTTCATTGATTCATCTCTCCCCGCATCGGTGCCGGTGGATGTACAGCGTGGACTGTACAAGACAGTCCTTACCAGAAAGCAGGGCTTTCACCTTCCATTATTACCCCACCCCATACAGGCTGCCGTGCCCTTCTCTTCCACACATTCTTCCTGTCATCCCCGTCCAGGACACTATGGACACAGCTGCCCGGACCCCACTCTATGCCCCGCGCTCTCAGTCACCTCTCATCCCCTGCCCCTTTGCCCCCCATCACTGCTACCCGGTGTTTCATAGGGTGCAAGTCCTAGGCTGTATGTTTTCACAGTCTTATTTTACACCTTCCTTATTTTTCATTCAGAATTAGTCATCCTATGCATAGATTTATAGGCTGAATTTTAAGGGAGGGTGTTATATTTTTCCCTCTTAGAATAAACTTACTTGTGGAGGAATTTGAAAGTGGTGGTACTTGGTGCCACCTCCTGACAGAAATCTGAACTGCAGCTTGAACATCAAGAAACCTGAAGGTGTGAATGAAGGAGGGAAGGAGGGAGGTAGGGAGGGAGGAAGTAACTGTGGCCCAAATCCACCAGTCAGAGCTTTCTGGAAATCTGGGTGGAAGAGGGGAATTGCTTGAGTACGGCTATACTGATGGCCTGTTTCTGGAAATGTCATATAAATGGAAGCATGCAATACGTGGTCTTTTCACTAGCATAATGTTTTCAAGGTTCATCCTGTTATAGCATGTAGCAGTACTTCATTACTTTTTATTGCCAAATACTGTACACATTTTTTTGTTTATCCATTCATTAATTTGTGGACATTTAATTGATGTCACATTTGGTTATTATGAATGTTGATGCTAGGTACATTGCTATACTAGTTTCTATTTAGATACATGTTTTAATTTCTCTGGGCTTTGTACGTGGGAGTGGAATTGATGGGTCATATGTTAAGTCTTTGTTTAACTTTTTTAACATATATATTTTAAATTTTGTTTTATTGCTTAAAATATTACAAAGAGTGGTACATATGTCTCTCTTTTTTCCCCCTTGACTTTCCCCCGGCCTCCCCTAACCCCCAGTGTCTTGTGTCTATTGGTTATGCTTATATGCATGCATACAAGTCCTTTGGTTGATCTCTTACCCCACCCCCCCACCGAACTCTCCCTGGTCTTCCTGCTGTAGTTTGACAGTCTGTTTGATGCTACTCTGCCTCTGTATCTATTTTTGTTCATCAGTCTATAATGGTCTTTATTATCCATAAATGAGTGAGATCATGTGGTATTTTTCTTTCATTGAATGGCTTATTTCACTTAGCATAATGCTCTCCAGTTCCATCCATGCTGTTGCAAATTGTAAGAATTCCTTATTTTTAACAGCAGCATAGTATTCCATTGTGTAGATGTACTACAGTTTTCTAATCCATTCATCTGCTGATAGGCACTTAGGCTGTTTCCAGATCTTAGCTATGGGGAATTGTGCTGCTATGAACATAGTGGTGCATATATCCTTTCTGACTGGTGTTTCTGGTTTCTTGGGATATATTCCTAGAAGTGGGATCACTGGGTCAAATGGAAGTTCCATTTTTAATTTTTTGAAGAAACTCCAAACTGTTCTCCACAGTGGCTGCACCAGTTTGCATTCCCACCAGCAGTGAACGAGTGTTCCTTTTTCTCCACATCCTCTCCAGCACTTGTCGTTCGTTGATTTGTTGATGATAGCCATTCTGACAGGTGTGAGATGGTACCTCATTGTTGTTTTGATTTACATCTCTCAGATGACAAACCCACAGCCAACATCATACTCAATGGGCAAAAACTAAAACCATTTCCCCTAAGAACAGGAACAAGACAGGGATAACATATATTTTTATTGATTTCAGAGAGGAAGGGAGCTGGAGGGAGAGATAGAAATATCAATGATGAGAGGGAATCGTTGATCTGCTGCCTCCCACACTACCCCCCCACCCCCTAGGGATTGAGCTCGCAACCCCAGCATGTACCCTGACTGGGAATCTAACTGTGACCAACAGGTTCATAGGTCAACGCTCAACCACTGAACCATGCCGGCCAGGCTCTGTTTAACTTTTAAGTAATTGTCAGATTGTTTTCATGACCCTGACAGTCTTGAGGGTGTCAGGCGGCTTGTTATTTTTATTGTTATTTATTTATTTCTTTTTTGATTAAGGTATTACATATGTGTCCTTATCGCCCATTGCCCCTTCCCCTACCCCCCAACTCATGCCCTCACCCCTTGGTGTCTGTGTCCATTGATTAGGCTTATATACAAGCATACCAGTCCTTCGGTTGATCCAGTTTGTTATTTTTCCCATGATTGGACATGGTTATGAGTTTTGAGGAAGAATACCACAGAGTTTAAGTGCCCTTCTTGTCACACTGTATCTGGGAGGATTGGATAGCCACGTGACATCACGTGGGTCACTGATCATGTTGAACTTCATCCCTAGGTCAAGGTGGTGATTGCCAAGTTTCTTTAGTGTACAGTAACTATTTTCCATTCATCGACACTGTTCTTCAGAAGTGAGTCCTAAGTGGGCCCTGCCCTCAAGGGTTAGGGGTGGAATTAAGGTTCACCGCATGGAAGTGTTACCAGACAATTGAACTTCTCCTTCCCTTGTGGGAGCAGGGTTCTTCAGATATCTTTAGAAAATGAATGTTCTAAGATTCACATGGCAGAATGAGATGTGGTGAAAGGCCTTATCTGTGTGGAGTTACATTCCTTGGGTCGCATAGTCCCATGCCCCTTAACCCAATCCTGGAAAAGGTATAGCTGGGGGTCCAGCAGAGCCAAGAGGAGGGCCAGTGTCCAGAGTTTTCGTTCCATGTTACAGCTGTGTTCAACTGAGCATCAGCTCATTAAAGTATTAGCCCAGCGTATGAGCCCCTGCAACAGGAATCTGGTGCAAATAGCACGTAAGCCAGCCAAGAGAGGAACACCCTTTGTGCAAGAGTTTAAATATTCAGGATTCACACCTTTGCAGTGCCCACTGACTTGTTTCCAGATGTGACTGACAGGTAAGCATCTTCCCATGGCACTCAGACCTTACTGGGCATGTGCCCAAACTGCCTTTGTCCAGTCTCTTCCCCATCAATCAGCAGGGAGCAGACTTGGAGAGTATTAAATTACAACTTTCTAGCAACGCTGTATAAATGGTGTGTCTATATTATCTAGTCTTCCTTTTACTCCTTTTCTGTTGATAATAACCAGGTCATTATAACGGTATCAGGAGCAGGGTGTCTGCATATATCACTTGGAATAACTTCATAAAGACAGCTTGTCTCCAGTTCCCACTTTTTATGTTTAACACGAGAAAGAAAATACCTACCAAGAAGGTCTCTTGGTGGCTAATTTGGGCTTAAAATTTAAGAAGAGAAAAGGCAGAGTCTAGGGGCCATTGCTAAAGCCGCACTTCAGGGGGAAGTCTGCACTGAACTGCTTGCCCCCAGCACTAAACTGCTTGAGTGCACTGTGTTCCTAGGGCTGAGCCAGACCTCAGTAAGGAGCTCCTGGAAAGGTATTTCCACCCACGGGACGGAGGCTCCTCTCCACACGCAGCCCAAGCCTCTAACTGGAGCTGAGCAGCTATATCACCCTTTGGATTTTCTTTTTCTTTTTTAATTAAATCTTTATTGTTCAGATTATTACATTTGTTCCTCTTCCCCTCCCCATAACTCGCCTCCTCCCAGTTCCCACCCCACCCTCCGCCCTTACTCCCCACCCACTGTCCTCATCCATAGGTGCACAATTTTTGTCCAGTCTCTTCCCGCATCCCCCACACCCCTTTCCCCCACAAGAATAGTCAGTCCATTCCTTTTCTATATCCCTGATTCTATTATAATCACCAGTTCATTCTGTTCATCAGATTATTTATTCACTTGATTCTTAGATTCACTTGTTGATAGATGTGTATTTGTTGTTCATAATTTGTATCTTTACCTTTTTCTTCTTCTTCCTCTTCTTAAAGGATACCTTTCAGCATTTCATATAATACTGGTTTGGTGGTGATGAACTCCTTTAGCTTTTTCTTATCTGTGAAGCTCTTTATCTGACCTTCAATTCTGAATGATAGCTTTGCTGGATAAAGTAATCTTGGTTGTAGGTTCTTGGTATTCATCACTTTGAATATTTCTTGCCATTCCCTTCTGGCCTGCAAAGTTTCTGTTGAGAAATCAGCTGACAGTCCTATGGGTGCTCCCTTGTAGGTAACTGACTTTCTTTCTCTTTCTGCTTTTAAGATTCTCTCTTTGTCTTTTGCTCTTGGCATTTTAATTATGATGTGTCTTGGTGTGGTCCTCTTTGGATTCCTTTTGTTTGGGGTTCTCTGCGCTTCCTGGCCTTATAAGTCTATTTCTTTCACCAGGTAGGGGAAGTTTTCTCTCATTATTTCTTCAAATAGGTTTTCAATATCTTGCTCTCTCTCTTCTTCTGGTACCCCTATAATTTGGATGTTGGTACGCTTGAAGCTGTCCCAGAGGCTCCTTACACTATCTTCGTATTTTCGGATTCTTTTTTCATTTTGCTTTTCCGGTTGTGTGTTTTTTGCTTCTTCGCATTTCAAGTCTTTGACTTGATTCTTGCGATCCTCTGGTCTGCTGTTGGGAGTCTGTATACTATTCTTTATTTCAGTCAGTGTATGCTTAATTTCTAGTTGGTCCTTTATCACAACATCGAGGGTCTCACTGGATTTCTTGAGGATCTCACTACATTTATCAGTGGTTTCTAGAAAGTTCTTGAAAAACCTTAAAAATGTGGTTTTGAACTCTATATCCAGTAGTTTGCTTTCCTCCATTTCTGTCATTTGTGTCCTGTTTCTTTGTCTCGGCATTTTTTATGCTTCACTGTGTCGATAGAGTGGCTTTCTGTGCTAAGTGTCCTATAGGGCTAGGTGGCTCAGCCTCCCCAATTACCTGAGGTAGACACTCTTGGTGCACCCCCTTGTGGGCTTTGTGCACAGTCTTTTTGTAGTTAAGCCTTGATTGTTGTAGGTAACACTGGGAGGATTTGACCTCCAGGCCAATTGGCTGTGAGAATTAGCTGTGTCTATGGTGGGAGAACTTCTGTGCTGAAGACACCCTTCTGGGGCAAGACTTGCTTCAGTGGGGCTTTGGTGCTCACTGAGTCTGCCCCCTGAGTGTGTCCCTTATGGGTCTGCAGCATTATAATTGGATGGTCCCACTCTGACCACTGGGTACACTGGCTCTTGGATCTAAGGAGGTGCTAATCTAGCCTCTGCCTGAGGCTACCCTGCAGAAGCCAGCCGTAAAGCAATGCAAGTTGCCCTGGGGCCTTGGGCAGCTGAAGTTTGTTAAGTAATTTTCAGATTACAAAGGGCCAGGCTTTTCATATGTAAAAGCCTCTGTGCATGGCTTGGGTGGGGCGGAGCCCCAGGGGATCAACTGGGATGGCGGAGTGAGCAGTATGGCTGCTCTCAGTCCTGTCCTCAGAGGCCCTGGCAATCGCTGCGTGTGCCTCAGAGAGAAAGCTGCCCTCAAGTTCTGACTGATACCAGACACTCCCGTTTCTCCTGTATGAGTCTGGGTCCCCAGAGACTCGCCCAGAACTGGAGCTCAGAGCCTGAGACTCCCTCCCGATTGAAAAAGACAATCGTGACCTCAGCCGCCAGCCCACTCCGCATGCACCTCCACACCTTTGTATTTTACTTCCGCACCGCACCTCCTCTGAGTCTCGGTATGCTTTTCTCTTTCCTTCTAGTTGTAGAATTTCCACTCAGCCAGCCTTCCTGTGGTTCTGGATGATGTCTTTTAGCTGTATTTTTGAAGTGGTTGTGTGAGGCAGCAATCTCCTGTGTTTACCTATGCCGCCATCTTGGTTTCCCCACCCTTACGATTTTCACCAACCAATTGGAACAGCTCCATTCCTACTGGTCAGGACGATGCCTGTTGAACCAATCAAATTGGGAAGATTTGGAGTCCTTATTTGCATGGGAACAGGCTGTAAGAAATAAGGTGAGTCCTGAAAACAAGGGGTCCACGTGGAACACAAAGCCACTCAGGAGCCAGGCAGCAAGGCAGGATCTTTACTCCTGCAGCACATGGTGTGAGAGCACACCCACACTGAGCAGGAGTCCGCTTGGCTTTTTATTACTGACCCACGTGACCTGTCCCTCACTCTTGAGTGGAGCCAGGCTCACAGTCCTTCGCGATTGGCTAATTTAACAGGAGGGGCGGGGGGTTGTCCTTTGCCATTTCAAGATGGCAGCTCCCAGGGGAGCTGCAAGTCATGTGGCAAAAATGGTGGCTGCCAAGGCATGGGAGCCAAAATAGTGGCTGCCACATTATGCAGTCTAAAATGGCGCTGTCTAAACTGTTCTTTGACAGAAAATATTACTTGTTTATTCTCACAGTTTATTTTTGGGAAGAGGGCACTAGGGACCGAGACTCTCAGCTCCCCACAGGGCCACCACCTGCAGGCATGAATCAGTCACTTAAAAGCCTCTAGGGCAGCAGCTGCTAGAAGACTCCTGTTACAGGATAAACAGGGCTCAGAACAGGCAAGATTGCTCTAGGCAGCCTGCAGGTCTCCAGCAAATGTCCAAGTAATGGAGGCACACTATGAAAAAGCACACACTCGCCCAAACCCTGGCCCAAAACACCCTGTAGGATTTTATTTTGGGGACTGTGAGTCTCAGCATTGCCAATCTGGCATTTCAGGGGGCAGACAGCTCATTGCAGGCTGGTCCTGTCACAGTAGGCACAAGGCACAAGGAATCCTAGGGCTGGGTCTGACCAGCAGTTTACTAAGGAATAAATAGCAGGGGGTGCCCCTCTTTATCCCTAGCCACTGGGGGGGAAAGCTGACTTCCAAACTGAGTCTTCTAGTCACTGAGTAAAGCCTCCTAGAATAAGCCTCAGCACAAGGAAGGGGGCCAGCAACCAGGCCAGGACACTGGCCATTAGTTTCTCCCTCTTATTTGGCGACTCTCCTGCAAACACTCTTATGGCAGTAACACCATGGGCAATCCAATCTCAACCTGTCCCAAGGATTCACCTCTGGCCTGCCTTTTAAAGAATCTTAAGGCCTTCCATTTACCAGATGAAATTAGACCTACCCTAGTAAATGCTTCATTTTCTATTGCAATACAGCATGGCCACAATATAAATTAGACAATCAGGATATCTGGCACCAGAAGGGCAGCCTAAATTATAATGCCATTCTCCAATTGGATTTATACTGCCACCACCTAGGTAAATGGTGTGAGATTACCTATATTCAGGCCTTCTTTGAGCTCCATCACTACTCCAAACTCTGCTCCTCCTGTTGTATCCTTTATGCCTCCACCTCCAGGTCCCTAAAACCATGAGAAACTCCTAATTTAGCCTTCTCACCGCCCGCCCCCAAAGGGCAAGCAGCTGCCCTTTTTTAACTACAAAACTGCAAACACTTAACAGTCCTGCTACTATCAGAAGCAGAACTTATTATAGCCCAAACCTTAACATGTTATCTCAAAGGAAAATATGTGGCAGTTTCAAATCCAAGCAGCTGGAAGCCTGGGAACTGCAATCCTGGGAACAGGCTACAGGACCTGCTCCTCCTCTCCCTACCCCCACCCTGCCTTTTCTCCAGCCTCATAGGCCTATACATAATTTTCCAAAGTCTTTGGAAACTTAAAATCTGTGGAGCATTGCTGGGTTAAATGATAAATATATAAATATTTCAACAAGTTTTAAGTTCACTCGATTTTAGCTTTTGTTACAGAAAATCTATCAAGTAAATTTCGAACTGTTAATGTAATGTCTTGTGCTTTGTTGAAAGTGTGTTTAATGTGTGTTCAAAAATGTCATTCTAAAAAATGCTGGTTGTTTATTTTTTGGTTATCATTGGAAAATTAAGGTTCTTAGGAATTAAAAATTCAAATTAAATTGGAAAATTATATGGATTTAATGATAGAAGGCATGAGGCATGGAGATGCATTTTGAAGAAAAAAGAAGGTGAGTTCTAAAGCTTTATTTCTGAAAGTTGCAAGAAGGTTTGTGAAAGTTTTAAATTTGAAGAAAGACCCTAGTCAGGCTCCAGTCCCCTTCCTCCACCTAATTTCTCTCTGGTGAATGTAGAATAGCTTTCATTACACTTTCTCTTGTCCTTGTCGGGATGGGAGAAACCTACCTGTCCATCGGTGGAATAAGTCCTTCATCAAGATTCACCTCAATGTGGAAATGTAAGGTAAACCTGCCCTCTGGACATGTGTCACTCACCCACATGACCATACCCAGACAACACCGGGGCGGTGGGGTCCAGTGAGTCAGGACCTAATCACCCCTGACGTCGGAAGATACCCCTTCTCTCCTAGTATTTCTAACAACCCCACTATTGTCATTGTCATATTTTTTGTCACGAGGGTTTCTGACTTTTCAGTGACCCAAAGAAACCCTGCCCAGGCTCTGTCCTGTCGTTTAAACCCTTAAATTAGAGCCACTCATTCAGTGTCCTTGACACTACCATTGAAAGTCTCAACAAGTCTTCTTGCTTGCTATTTAGAAACTCCTCTTCCCTTTTCTAGCCTTCTTAAAAATCATCAAAAGCAAAGGAAAAATCTTATGTCTTCTCTACAAAAATTAATGATTTAAATAATGTGTATGGTCTTCATGTATTTGTCTCTATATTATATGTAATGTGTTTTCTGTCTCCGGATGGCACCATTAGGGTATAATGTTTTATTGGCCTACAGAAATTAAATACTTATATAACTTAAATAAAATCCTATGTTCTAGACAAAATATTTAATATCAAAACTGGTTTAATTTTAATCAATATCCTTTAAAGTTGTTACTATAAAGCTATACATTTGTTTTACCTAGATTTACAAAGACTTACAATATAATATTATGGTTAAATATATTTGACAACTTTCCCAAGGTTTAAATTTCAAAAGACTTCTTTTAACAGAGAAATTACTATTTAAATGGGCCCTGGGATATCTTAAGGATTCATTCTCTCTCCTAAGCTTTTAAGCTAATTAAGCCTATTTAATATGCTTGAAAATTATATGGGGAGCTTTGCTAAATAAGAATATACATATATTCTTATTAAAGTAAATACAAGCAGTCCTCAGATTATGTTGAACTCAACATACGTCATTTTGCGGTTACATCTCCAGCTCCCATATACAGTATTTATTTTAAAAAAATTCCCTCATTTCAATGTATGTACATATGTGCTTTATGTTTTTGATTATTTATTTACCACAAGTAAAGGTCAGAAATTGTTATCTTTCTTTTATTTATTTATTTTTTTACTGTTTCACTTCATTACTGCTGTGTATGTGCTCCATGTGAGTGACATAGGTGCTTATGTAGGTGGGTTCCGACTTGCAGTGAAAATCACGTTTCATCGTGCCGTAGGAGTGGGTCTCAGATGTAACCTGAGGACCTACTGTATTAGAGAAATTTCAGTCTGCTCTAGACAGGAACTCGCAAAGATTCAGAGCCAATTTCAAAGAGGAAATTCTCAGGAGTCACAGAGATCCTGTCAATGACACTGGACAAGCCTAGAATAATAGTTCCCTATGGAAGCATCTGGCAATAGTACTTCAAATGTTTGTAATACACACATTGGGATGTTTATTATTTCCAGTGCTCAATATTCACTTCTAATGAGCCATGTGCAATGTTTTGAAATCTTTCATATTGTTTCTTCTTTATATATATTTTAAAATTCTACATTAAATCTAGGAATATAAACTTTATATTGTTCTTTTTATGTCCTTCATAATTATTATTTACCAAAAATTGTTAGCTTGGAATGTTATATCTTACAGCAAAGCAAGGTTCTTTGTCAATTTTTTCATGGTCAAGTCTATAATCATGTCATTTAAGTTTGTCATTTACAGAAAGTCATTGTTTTTCTCTGATGCATTTAAAAATATATTAGTTAAGTCTTTGAAAAGATTCATAACAAGGACTCTAACTTACCTTAAATTACAGTTTTTTAAGCAGGTCCTCTCTTTAAAATAAGTAAAAATTTATAGAACTCTAAAGAAGGACTGAAAAGATAAAATGCTAACAAATAATCAAGACAAACAAAAGATTAGTTATATGGAAATCTTTCTTTCGGATATACTAGAGGCCCAGTGGATGAAATTCATGCACTTGGGCGGGGTACCCCAGCCTGGCCTGTGCCCTCTCACAGTGTGGGAACCTCATGATTGATCACCCTAAAGACATAGGGCCTGCCCATCCATCCGGGGCTCCTCAATGGATTGCCCCAAAGAGGTAGGCCAGACCGGGGGGTCCTGCCTCCGCTGTGTGCACAGCCATCTTGTGACAGCATGAGGGCATCACAGCATGACAGCGTGAGGACCACCTAGACTTTTATTAGTAAGATAGAATCTTGTTTTTATTTCCCTAGAACAATTTGGTCAATTATACCTTCATAAGCAATATTGAAGCTTTTATATTTTTCTCCCTACCTTATCCCTTCAGAATTTGGCAATTCTCTCTCTCTCTCTCTCTCTCTCTCTCTCTCTCTCTCTCTTTCTCTCTCTTTCTCTATTTCTGTTAATCATTGCCCAAGGGTATTTTCCCATTGATTTTTAGGGAGAGTGGAAGAGAGAGGGAAAGACAGAGAGAAACATCTATGTGAGAGAAACACATTGATTGGCTGCCTCTTGCACGAGCCCTGACCAGGGCCTGGGCCAGGGAGGACCTGAAACCAAGGTACATGCCCTTGACTGGAATCAAACCTGGGACCCATCAGTCCACAGGCCAACACTCTATCCACTGAGCCAAACCAACAAGGGCAGAATTTGACAATTCTTAATGAATGAGTCATGGCAATATGTTTCTTTGCATGAATTCAATAAGACAAGCTTCCAATTATGGTTTTATTAACCAAATATTTGACTGGAATGTCATGTCTGAAAAGGGTGCACCTGGACTTTGGGTGCCACCAGAAAGCATTATCAAAACTTATTGAAACCAATCAAAAGCCACTGGCAAGAAATGGCCTGGTACCTTCCTTGATCATATG